>NC_066581.1:130890808-131504308 GCF_024323335.1 Lathyrus oleraceus
ACTATTTTCGGATGCGTTTATAAGTTTAGAGTCTGGTTCGTGAGAACCTCTTTTGGTTAAGAAATCCAGGTTATAATACTTTTCAACTTAGTCAAGATACTATATTTCTTAAAAATAGGTTTACTACTCTAACGTAATGCGCGCCTTTTTATAAGTGATAATAAGAGGGTTTGATTAGGGAGTACAACTCGGTTCTGAATACGCGAAAGCGACAGTTCCTGTTAAATTAGTTCTTTTCAAAGTAGGAAACATTGCCCATAAGTAATTCTATTAGCAAGTACTTGGATTATTAATTGATTACGTGAATTACATTCGACCCTGTCTTTATTAATTAATCTTTATTCAACACTTTACTTTTCATTGCACACTCCAAAAACACCTATTTTGATTGCCTTTGATAAACACCATAACAATAGATAATGTAGATTGACACTTGGTCTCTGTGGATTCGACAATCTTTTATATTACTCTGACGCGTTCGTATACTTGCGAAAAACACCGCATCAAGTTTTTGGCGCCGTTGTCGGGGACCAATTTCGTCAAATTTCATTTCCCTGTTGTTATATCGTTTAGACTTAGGCTATTTCCCGCCGGTCAATGCGAAGAACTCGCAACACCGGAAGTTTAAGCTTAGTATACCCTCTGGCGGAACCTGAACGTTACGCTCGCGTACGTTTATTCTTTCATAGAATTAAGAGAGCTATTGCCGAAGATCAAAACCAAAGACCTCTTAAGGATTTCGCTCAACCATCTAATGAAGAACCTAGTTCTAGTATAGTAAACCCAACCATCCCAGCTAATAATTTTGAACTTAAATCATCCCTGTTGCAACTAGTGCAACAGAGACAATTCGCGGGTCTCGCTACTGAGAACCCAAACCAACATTTAAAAATATTTCTTCAATTAACAGACACTTTTAAAACCAATGGAGCTTCTCCTGAGGCAATACGTTTAAGATTATTTCCTTTTTCCCTCAGAGATAAAGCCCTATCATGGTTAGATTCCCTTCCACCCAATTCCATTACGACTTGGGATAACCTTAGAAGAGTTTTTCTTGCTAGATACTTTCCCCGGAGTAAGACCGTCGTTCTTCGAAACCATATAACTAGATTTACCCAAAACCAAGGAGAATCGTTGTTCGAAGCTTGGGAGAGATATAAAGAGTTGTTAAGAGCATGCCCACATCATGGCTTAGAAAATTGGTTAATCATTCAAACCTTCTATAATGGACTTCACTATAACACAAAGATGACCATCGATGCTGCCGCAGGCGGTGCTCTGATGAACAAACCTTATCCTGAAGCTAGTGCCCTCATCGAAGATATGGCTCAAAACCATCAATCATGGGGAGTCGAACTAGCGACAGTTGAGATGAAGGAAGCCCAAGGAGGAGTGCATGAACTAAGCTCTATAGACATGATGCAAGCTAAAATGGACGCATTAGCCCTTAAGGTCGAGCATATGTGCATAAACCCGAATGTTGTAGCCGCAGTTTCATCGGATTGTGAGATATGTGGAACCAAAGGACACCAATCTGCAGAATGCAGTCTATTAAACGAAACCCATTCTGAGCAAGTGAATTGCACCCAAGGGAACCCATATTCGAATACCTATAACCCTGGATGGAGGAATCACCCAAACTTCTTCGATAAAAACAATAACCCTATCCAAAATAATGCACCTCCGAGACCTAGTTATCAAGCCCCAAGATCAAATCAACCTATGCAACCTGTACCACCAAAGTCGAGCCTTGAGAAAATTATGGAAAATTTTATCACCGCTCAAACCCAACAAAACAAGGAGTTCATGAACTAAAACATTCATGTTAACAAATTGATTACTCAGTTAGGAACCAAGGTTGACCAAATAGTTACTCATACCAAGATGCTTGAAACCCAGTTCTCTCAGGTAGCTTTAAACCAAGCCCCTCAGACTACTCCTGGATGACAATTCCCTGGACAACCTCAACAAAATCCGAGAGGACAAGCCAATGCCATTACCCTACGAAGTGGGAACGCTTATGATGAGCCACCAAACCCTAGATTGAGTGAACCCGAAACTTCTAAGGAATGTACAAAACCCACGGATGAAGTAAAGGAACCAGAGGAATCTGAAAACCAGGAAGGTCGAGAAAAAGGAGAAGAACCTAAAGATAAAACTTACGTACCACCCCCGCCATATAAACCACCTATACCATATCCGCAAAGACTCAAACAAACCCAGATCAATAAACAGTATCAAAAATTTATTAAAGTTATAGAAAAACTTCATGTAGAAATCCCTTTCATAGAAGCCATCACCCAAATACCTTCTTATGCAAAGTTTCTCAAAGACATCCTTACCAACAAACGTAGACTTGACGATCCGAAGCCTTTGGAATGTAATGCTATTTCCGAGGACAAATTAGCTAAGAAAGATAAAGATCCTGGAAATTTCTCCATTCCTTGCCTTTTGGGTAATCATGTCATCGAAAAAGCTTTTCTAGACTTAGGAGCTAGTGTGAGCCTAATGCCTTTAGCAGTTTGTGAGAGGTTAAACTTAGGAGAATTACAGCCCACTAAGATGTCGCTTCAGTTAGCCGATAGATCTGTTAAATATCCGATAGGCATTTTAGAAGATGTTCCTATTAGGATAGGCCAGTTATTTATCCCTACTGATTTTGTTGTCATGGACATCAAAGAGGACAATGATATACCAATCCTTCTAGGTAGACCATTCTTATCGACTGCAGGAGCCATAATAGATGTCAAGAAAGGAAAGTTGACATTTGAGGTAGGTGACGAGAAAATAGAATTTATACTTTCAAAATTTCTTATGGCACCTGTGATGGGAGACTCGTGTTATGCCTTAGATATCATTGATGAATGTGTTAGAGAATTAGAACAAGAAGAAATTATAAAAACAATTAATTTACCATCAACTCTCGTAAGGGAAGATGATGACTTTAAGAAACCCTACATCTATGATAACCTTTACGAATGTTTATCCCTTGCTCCAGATCCTATGCCATGCCCTAAGAAACCAACCTTAGAACTTAAGGAACTGCCTAAGAACCTGAGATATGAGTTCCTCGATGAAGAGATGAATCGTCCAGTTATAGTCTGTGCTACCTTGAGCCAAGAGGAGACGAACCAACTTTTAGACGTTTTACGAAGATATCCCTCAGCCTTAGGATATAATATCTCTGACCTGAAGGGTATAAGCCCATCCGTATGCATGCATCAGATTTCGCTCGAAGAAGATTCAAAACCCTCCAGAGAACATCAGAGAAGAATAAACCATATAATGAGTGATGTTGTTAAAAAGGAAGTTCTTAAGTTACTTGAGGCAGGTATAATCTATCAGATCTCGGATAGTAAGTGGGTGAGCCCTGTGCATGTAGTACCTAAAAAGGGAGGCATCACAGTCGTGCAAAACGATAAAGGCGAACATGTAGCGAAACGTTTAGAAGGAGGATGGCGGATGTGTATAGATTATAGAAAATTAAATAAAGCAACTAGGAAGGATCATTTCCCTTTACCATTTATAGACCAAATGTTGGAGCGTCTAGCCAGACACTCTTACTTCTGTTATCTAGATGGATACTCTGGATTCTTTCAAATACCTATCCACCCCGAAGATCAAGAAAAAACCACCTTTACATGCCCTTATGGAACTTTTGCCTACAGACGAATGCCATTCGGCCTCTGTAATGCCCCAGCTACTTTCCAATGCTGCATGATGTCCATCTTTGCAGATTACCTAGATGGTATCATGGAAGTGTTTATGGATGATTTCTCGGTTTGCGGATTTGATTTCCGTAATTGTCTTGCTAACCTTGAGAAAATCCTAGAGAGATGCGTGGAGGTGAACCTCGTGCTAAACTGGGAAAAATGTCATTTCATGGTAACCGAAGGAATAGTTTTAGGACATATAGTTTCCGAAAAAGGTATAGAGGTAGATAAAGCTAAAATAGAAGTTATAGAAAACCTAAACCACCAAAAACCATCAGAGAAGTCCGAAGCTTTCTTGGACACGCTGGATTCTACCGGCGTTTCATTAAGGACTTCTCCAAAATAACTAAACCTTTAACTGGACTTTTAATGAAAGATGCTGAATTCATTTTTGATGAAAAATGTAATGACGTATTTAATCTTTAAAAGCAAGCATTGATCTCAGCACCCATTATGAAACCACCTGATTGGTCAGAACCTTTTGAGATGATATGCGATGCTAGTGATTATGCAGTTGGAGCCATTCTAGGACAAAGGAAAGATAAAAAATTACATGCCATCTATTATGCCAGTAGAACCCTAGATGCTGCCCAACTTAACTACGCAACAACTGAAAAAGAATTACTCGCTGTAGTTTTCGCTATAGACAAATTTAGATCTTATATAGTAGGAGCAAAAATTATAGTTTACACCGATCATGCTGCCATTCGTTACCTATTAAGTAAAAAAGATGCTAAGCCCAGGTTACTCCGATGGATTCTATTACTACAAGAGTTTGATTTAGATATAAGAGATAAAAAAGGCACTGAAAATGTAGTAGCCGATCACCTTTCTAGGCTAGAACATCTAAAACCTGAACTAGTACCCATAAATGATGATTTCGCCTATGATAGACTGATAGCTAGAGTAGAAACCATTGAAGATAATAACCTAGATCCTTATGAGCACCCCCAAAATTCCTTAGCAATAAGTAACGTACCCTGGTATGCAGACTTCGTTAATTACCTAGCTGCTGATATAGTACCCCCTGATCTTGACTACCACCGCAAAAAGAAATTCTTCCACGATGTGAGAAACTTCTATTGGGACGAACCGCTCCTTTTCAAAAGGGGTAAAGATGGCATCTTTCGCCGTTGCGTTCCAGAAGAAGAGGTAAATAATATTATCGAGCATTGTCATTCTGCACTCTATGGTGGACATGCGAGCACCTCTAAGACATACGCCAAGATTCTTCAAGCTGGCCTATTATGGCCTACCATGTGGCGTGATGTCTATGCTTGCATTGTCAAGTGTGATAGATGCCAACGCACTGGAAACATTTCAAGGCATGATGAAATGCCCCTAAGAAACATTCAGGAAGTAGAACTCTTTGACGTATGGGGTATAGATTTCATGGGACCTTTCCCACCATCCTTAGGGAATAGGTATATCTTAGTAGCTGTAGACTATGTGTCTAAGTGGATTGAAGCTATAGCTGCACCCACAAACGACACTAGGGTAGTAATCAAACTATTTAAAAACTATATATTCCCTAGATTTGGAACACCACGTTTAGTCATAAGCGATGGAGGATCACACTTTATATCGAGAATATTTGACAAACTTTTAAGAAAATATGGAGTTAGGCATAGAGTAGCAACACCATACCATCCACAAACTAGTGGCCAAGTAGAAGTATCTAATAGGGAGATAAAACAAATCCTAGAGAAAACTGTTTCTATTTCTAGGAGAGACTGGTCTCAGAAGCTTCAAGAAGCATTATGGGCCTATAGAACCACTTTCAAAACCCCTATAGGAACTACTCCTTATCAACTAGTCTATGGAAAATCCTGTCACTTACCGTTCGAATTAGAGCATAAGGCCTATTGGGCCATTAAAACTTTGAATTTAGACTACCTAGCCGCTGGAGAAAAGCGTACCCTAGACATTCATAAACTAGAAGAACTTAGGCAATCTGCCTACGAGAATGCAAAAATATATAAAGAGAGGACAAAAGCCTATCACGACAAAAGAATAGTAAAGAAAAACTTCAATATAGGCGATCCTGTTCTCCTTTTCAACTCTAGGTTATGACTCTTCCCTGAAAAGCTACGTTCAAGATGGACTGGTCCTTTCGAAGTATCCAAGATTCTGAGATCCGGAGCCGTAGAAATCAAGGACGAAAGCTGTAGTCCATTCATTGTAAATGGACAAAGACTGAAGCTCTACGAAGGAGGAGACATTCCAGCATACTACTCAAGCCACACCCTGATTGATCCACCAATCCCTACTACTACAGGTGTATAAATTCTAATCGTCAAGCTAATGACGTTAAACAAGCGCTGCGTGGGAGGCAACCCATGGTTTTTCTTTCATTTTACTTTTTCACATTTATTTAATTTAATTTATATTTTATTTTATCATATTTTGCATTGAGACTAAAATTTGAATGGTTTGCACTTTCAGGATCACTTTCTTAACTTTTATAGGATGCAGGATTTCGATGACATGCACGTGGCCTATAGAGATAATGCTCAAAGAGAGCGCTACATCGCTCTGTATCAGCGCCCTATGGCACCCACATGTTATCCTGATCAGCACTGTATAGAGGCACTGGGTATCGAGCCGAGTATCCGATTCCTTAGCCACCAGCTTCATTGGGACGAGTTTGCTGATGACTTGAGTAACACCTACAGGAACCTGACATTGGAGTTCCTGAGTTCATTCGACTATGACCCATACTCTGGACCAGATGGGTATGCTGCTTTCAGGCTCTTTGGAGTTGAGTACTCCTTCAGCCAGAAAGAGTTCGACGACTTACTGGGTTTCCAGACCACTCCTAATGCTATCCCGGAGACACCTATGGGATATTTTCTAGGTAAGGAGGTGGAGAAGTTTTGGAGTGATATATCAGGTGGCGAAAGCCAGGATCTATCTACGCATCTATCTCATGTTATACATAACCCCGCCTTTAGATACTTTCAGATGATATTGGCACATTCCTTTCTGGGAAGGCCGGATGCAGAGACACTACTGAGTGAAGAGGAGATCTTCCTACTATTTTGTGCATCCTAGTCTCGCCCAGTAGCATGTGGGAACTTCATGTTATATAGTCTCAGCGGTATCTCCAGATCTACCGAAGGAGTCATCCATGTGGGCGGAATCATCACGCAGATTGCTGTCGCTTTAGGTCTGTCTCGCAAGCTGTTACATCTTCGGATCCACTGTGGGTACACTACCATGGACATCGACTTCTGTTTGACCAGAGGGTTGATGATGAGAGCCTCTTTCCACCCATGTCAGTTACGATTGTTGGTCGACAGCGAGGCTATCCATTATTTCACACTGCCAGATCCTATGATGACCAGTGTGCATGATCCAGCGAATTGGAGTTATGCTCTGGAGGGCCAGGGAGAGACCGTCGAGGAGCCGAGATCACCACCCATTGCTGAATACACACCTACACCACCATCTCCCAGAATCACTATTTTCTCTAATAATCTTTCATTGCAGACCCCCGATATCCGCACCCAGATTGCTGAGTGTCGTAGAGAGATCGCAGAGCTTAGATAGGAGGTGGCTGACCTCACTTTACAGATGGGAGTGTCTGATCTCACCCATGTTACTGAAGCCGACTGTCTATATCAGGAGATCGCAGAGCTCAGGCAGGAGGTAGCCATGCTCCGTGGATCCTCTCAGGAAGACGACATCCCTACTATATGATCTCACCATTTCATCTTATTTTATCTCTTTTTTATATTTCTCGTATTTACATAACTCATTTTATTTTATCGCATTTGGAATATTATATAAATTACGTCTATACATTGATATTTCTACTTTTATCTATATATGTCTTATGTTCGTTTTATTTGCCATTTTTATTTTTAGTTGGTTATTTATTTATTTATTAGTCTAATATTTAATTTTTGTTTTATTTTATTTTTTCTATAAAAAAATTATTATGCAAGCCAATGATACTAGGAAATCACAAGACAAATGCTATCCGGACCCCTCAAAGCCAAAAGACAAGAGAAGCCCGAGCCAAAGGACCAAAATCCGACCCAGCCAGATTTTGCCTTGTGGCGCCCGCCATAGACCTTGTGGCGCCCGCCACAGCGTCTGTAAAAGGTCGGGGCAGAACCCCTTCCTTCACCATTTTCACACCTTACAACCTTCCAAACCCATTTTTTCACCTTGGAAAAACATCCTTGAACCCACAAAAAGCTCATACTTTTCTAACCACCACACCGTACAAATCATTTTTTCGATTTCCATTTTCATTTTCATCCGTCGGATTTCGTAAAAATCTAACCTTTTTACATTCCACTTCATCTTCTTCGTCACTTTTCAAGAGCTACACAAATGGAGTTTAATGGATTCATTCTTCGAGGAGGGAAACCGGGGGATAGACAAAGAAAAATTATCGAACAGTTGCAAAATCGGGAAATCCTCCCGATAAGGTATGTTGACGAAAACTGTCTCTACACTTTAGGTATCTATCATAACATATTTCATTTATTAGATAATTTAGGTTTGCATAATTTCTTTTCCAACAAAGAACCTACCTATAAGCGGTTGACAATTGAATTTTTGAGTTCCTTAATTTATATTGTCAACCTTAACACTGCTAGCACAGTTGGTACTGTCAGATTTAGAATGTTTGCTGTTGAATATGAATTCAGTACCGACGAACTAGCCAGCTTGTTAGGAATCCCTCATGGGGACGGTGCTATTTCTGAGGCCCCGTTGGATTCAGAGTGGTCAGTTGAGGTATTTTCCTTCTGGGAGCGTTTATCAAACACTTCCATAAACTCTTTTGAAGGAGTTCTTGCCTCAACTATCCACAACCCGACCATCAGAGTTTTTAGATATCTGTTGGCATGCACTATTTTTAGCCGGGAGAATCCAAATAAGGTTAATGCTAGAGAGCTTCTATTTTTACAAGGAAGCCTAACAAATAGACGAATTAATTCGGTCTCGTTCATGCTTGCTCATATGAATTTAACTTTGAATAAAGCGGGACCGATTTCTTTTGATGGATTGATTACATCTATTGCTCAGGCACTTAACCTGAACAATGAGATGGCTACCCTAGACCCCTTACCTCCTCGCACAATTAACCTAAAATTTCTAAGAGACATGAAATTGTGCCGTTTGAGGAGAGAAGGAGGCTATATGCTTATGGTTCATGGTGTAGCCATCCCATCTGTTGTTTTACCGTGCACCAGACGTACAGATGTACGAGATGAAAGGAATTGGACCTACGCTTTAGATGCTCCACCTGTTTTGGGTCCTCTTCCTCCTAACATTTCTGATGAGGCGGGACATGACACTGATGATGAATATGATCGGAGAGAGAGATCTCCCATACCCCATGTGTCCCCCCATCATCCTTCACCACCACACACCGCACCATCTTCTTCTTCTGCAGGTACCACTCCTGGCTTTTATATTACGGAGGAGATGTGGTGTGACCACATGGCTAAAGAGCAGAGGCGTGACGACCTACTCTCTACCATCCAACAACAGCTGGCGAATAACATGAGCTTCATGCAAGAGTCGCAGCGGAGGACAGACAGGTCCTACGACACTGTTCTACAGTCCCTGCAAACGATCACACATACACAAGCCCGTCAACAACACTACCACCAGAGACACATGGCACTCATTGAAGCCACTCAAGGTTCCATTATGGGTAACCTTTGAGAGGTGAGGACCGCTCAGGATGCCCTGCAGGCGAGGATGGATCAGAGAGACCGTCGTCGTACCCGATCTCGTCGTCCACCTCAGGATGGCGAGGGCACTAGTGGTCAGCAATAGGTTGTCAGGTAACTCTTCCCTTATCTTATTTCGAAACATTGGGGATAATGTTCGATTCAAGTGTGGGAGGAGACTCTATCGTCTTTTCTTTATTACCTTTCTCGTTTCTTTTCCTTTATCGCTTTTTCTTTGTTGTTTTTAGATAGTTTATTTCCTCTTAGTTGTTTATTTTGCTTTTTAGTATAATGCATGAGTATGACGAGTCACCAAATATAGTATATCTTTAGTACAATCCTACCTCCCCATACCTTTAGCCCCACCGAATTTTTTTTGTAAAAGAAAATAGTGTTATTCCGAAAGTTTTCAGGTTTTAAAGACATGTTTTGAGTAAGGATACCGTGACTTGGGAGAACTCTGCGAAACATCAGTATTATTTTAGCACCATAGACTTCGTAAATATAGGAACCACTCCCGAAACCCCATATACCATGGCCTTAATCATCATTTCCGTATAAGTCCTCAGTAGTTTATCTTAGTAGTCAGCTCCGACCTACGCATCCTCTACGTAGGGGACCGATGCAAATAAGTGAATGATCCAGAAAAAACAAAAAAATAAAAGAAAGCAAAAAGGCAACTCCGGTATAGGTGACCCTCACAAAGTCATTTAAACCAAAGAATTGTAAAAATTTGCTACAAAAAGAAAAAAAAGAAAAAGAAAAAAAAGAAAAAGAAAACGAAAAACTTACCCACTGTTAGTTGGTTCAGAGGTATCTGGCACTGAACTCGGTAGGGCAGATTACGATCCGATCCCCCACAACTACAGTTGGGTCCAATAAAAGGGTTTACACATATTTATGTGCCAGAAACCCCATGCTCAGATCATAATCACTAACAGGCCACTCTACTATGAAGCATGTACGGATAACGGGCTTAATGTGATTGCGCCTGAATGAAAAGGACACAAAAAGAGATGAAGAGGCAGGCCTAGGTATTGTGGGATAATATGGGTTGGTTAATATAGGAATGAAGTTTATGTCCGTATTTGCAGATTAGTGTCATCATGATACCCTTAGTTCACTCAGTTAGTACCTATCACTGCATCCCGACTTGAACTTAGAATTTTTACCTGAAGCACTCGTTTACACAAATTTTCTTTTATGAGCTTTTTAATGTTTTGCTTGAGGACAAGCAAAGGTTTAAGTGTGGGAGAGTTTGATAACACTGAAATTTACCGTATTTTCGACTCCGATTTCACATGCATTCTAGTTGTTTTATTGTTATTTTGTTGTGTTATTGCTATGTTTTCCTTTGTTTTCAAGTTTTTACTTTAATCGGAGCCCCGATCGAGAAAAGGAGGGAAAAAGAGCTAAAAACCCTAAAATTCAGCATTTTGTACTTGTGGCCTACCCCATGGCTGGCGCCATAGACCCTGCCATGATGTGTCCAAGCTCAACTTCCCTCAACTTCCACGTTCCCCACTACTTCCACTAAGGCGCCTCAGATTGGCCTTGTGGCGGGCGCCATGGCCTTGTGGCGGGCGCCACAAGAGGAAAAGCTTTCCCTCCCATTTTCAAGTTGAAGGGCATCCTTGTCATTTCCATCTTTTTACTTGCTTATAAATAGAAACTCGAAATCACTTTTACAATCATCCAAACTTAGAACAGAGGCAAACTCAGAGCAACTTTGTTTCACTTAGGCATATATTCAGTATTATAAAGTGGTAATCGCTTCGCATTGGAGTGTTACCACAATTGTGTAATCAATTATGTGATAGAGTCTGTAATCGAGTTTGGAGCACTTTGGAAGGAAGTTAATCCTGCCGCCATTTTCATTTCCGCTTTGCAATTTATTCAACCCTCCGATTGGATCAGGTTTTTATTACTTGTCTTTATCTTATTTATTTTCTTGCACTCGCTTTAAATTATTTATTTCCTCGCACTCGCTTTAAATTATTTATTTCCTCCGATTGGATCAAGTACTTGGATTATTAATTGATTACGTGAATTACATTCGACCCTGCCTTTATTAATTAATCTTTATTCAACACTTTACTTTTCATTGCACACTCCAAAAACACCTATTTTGATTGCCTTTGATAAACACCATAACAATAGATAATGTAGATTGACACTTGGTCTCTGTGGATTCGACAACCTTTTATATTACTCTGACGCGTTCGTATACTTGCGAAAAACACCGCATCACACCCTTGGTTTTCAACCTTCCTTACCCCCTCGAGGTTTTGGGCCCCTTTCTTGTCGAACACGACGATGCATCAGGGGCACAACATAACCTCTAATTGTTTCTCCTGGCACCTCCGGAGGAAATCAATCAGAGTTTCGTCTTCTTTGGGGAAGGCTACTTTATTGTACTCTTCTTGTCAACAATCATTGTCAACTTCCATGGAGGTCTCTTGGGAGATTTCGACCATATTAACCTCCATGTCGACATCTTCAGTGATGTCTAAACTCTGGAATTTCAATCGAAGGCCCTCAGTAGCCTTATCTATTTGCATGAAACCATCATCAGTTTCTTTGGTTACTATCATTAGGTTGGAATCTTCAGTGATTCCGGTGTCGAAACCATCCATGTTTCCATTGGTGGCATCTCTAACAACTTATTGAACGAAGTTCTTGAAAAATCCCTGATCTAGATGCTCAGAGACCCTAACCATAACAGGTTTGTTGATGAAGTCCTCAGTAACTTCGATCATGTTGAAATCATCAGTGACCTCAACCATGTTTACTTCCTCTAGTTCTGTGTAGTGGGCATTAGCCATTTGTAGAGGATTGGAGTCGATCTTCATTTGGCTCCTATGTTTGTCTCCAAACTTGAGTCTCCCTTCTTGGATAGCATTCTGAACAAGATCCCTGAAAAGAAACCATTAAGATGTTTTATGACCCAGAAAACTATGGTACTTGCAAAACCCTTTTTTCTTTCTTTGTTCTAAAGGGGGCACTTTAGGACCATGAGGCACTATTATTTGACCGTCCTTAACTAACAAATCAAAGATTTCATCACATTTTGTAATGTCGAAAGTGTAAGTTTTCTTAGGAAATTTATCATTCTTTTCTGGTTCAATAGGGTTCTTTCCATTCGACGGGGCCAAGACCTTACAAGCGTAAGGTGACCCTTATTTCAACTCAGCTAGGTCGATCTCATTTTCGTCGAAGTCTAAAGGCTCATTATAGGACCCTTCGTCATCATTATTGAATTCGACGTAGGCTACTCTTTTATTCTTATTCGCTCTAGCCTTTTCTTCCTCTAATCAGTCCACACGAACGGATTCTTTCAATCTCAGTGCTAGCTGCTAAGAATGAAGGCTTTAAGTGAGAGAGAGAGAGAGAGAGAAACGAAATTTCAACTGAAAAAATTCTTCTACACAAGGGTTCTATTTATAGAACCACTTGTGTGAGTTGTAAGCTAAAAATACCACTTAAGTGTATGTAGCCCATATCTTATGATATGCCAAAATCACTTAAGCACGTGGTATCTTACCATATTTCGTATTCTACTTAAGTGCACCGTACCTTATGATGTTCTAGAATTCACTTAAGTGCATCGTATCTTACAATGTTCCTTATTTACTCTATCTCTCATCAATCTTTCCTTTTGCCCGTGACCCTGTCGGTTCTCATGACATTGGTAATTATATTAAATTACATATTTAACATAATAAACAATGAGCGATATCTAGCAACACATCACTGCTACGCAAGACACGAAAATGTCACGTGATCTGACAAATCCTTTTGTGATAATACTTATGTGTACAATTACCCTTTTGCCCTTATGTCTATATTGAACATAAGGCATACACCATGTTATCCTTGTCCAGTTCAATATTGGGCCCTTAGACATTTATCATATTACGCAGGATGGACAAATTCCATCCAGGTCACTCATGTCCCTCAACATGCTTTGTGGAGTTCCCATCAACTGTCTTTATGGTCATCCAGTTATGGACAATGTTTGATCAGCAATAAGGCACTCGTCTCTACATTTAGGGTCCATAGTGGTTTCGGGTCGAAGGGTGGTATACACCACTATCACCATGAGAATAACTTATGACACTTTGCATAACATTCTTTATAGTATTCTCATAGCGGGTCAATCCAGTATAAATATTACTCTTAATATTCATACCTATGTTTAAGACTTGATAACTCCTTATCCATGATCCATGAGATGTGATCATCAGTCTCTATACATAATAGTCTTAATGCTTTAATGTTATCCCACTTTACAACAAAGCTCGACTACTGATACTTTAAGAATAGTGTCCTTATGTTTAATGGGATCTCATGATTAAGTCACACTTGATACATTAAACGGACTAGCTATTCTAGGGACTTTATTAAACAAACATAATAAAGAAAATTCCTTTTATTATTAATAAATAATTCGATACAAGTACCAAAAGTATTGACCTATAGGGCTTATACCAACACATATGATGATTCGTTGGTGCATTGAAGATGGCATAGCCCAACCCCATGTATCCATTCTCTTCCAAGTAACAAGTTATAGTTGACATTTGTCTCCACAATCATAAACATTATTGATCTGGTGACAGTTCCTACAGTTGACTCGACCTGGATTACACCAAGAGTGGAACCCACCTTTCCTTCATAATTGGAAAACACCATGTTGTGGGGTTTGGCATCTGTATCGTATTTGCCAATTTTTCTCAGCATGTTATGCGATATCAAATTCACCGTTGCACCGCAACCCACTAAGATTTTATTAATCGGGACATCTTCGATCTTCCCAGTAATAAAGTGAGGCTTAAGATGACTCTTCATAGCCTCATCGGTTCTCTCGAAGAAGGCATTCTGCTCCTCCATGCAACCATTGTTCATCATATAATAGCATACTGTCTTGTAAGCAACCATTTCTCTTTCTGTATTGCTGTCAGTATCTTTGACCTCTGTTATTTGGTCGAACTCCCTCGGCATCACTGATACCACACCGACTAAGATATCCAATGAAGCTTCTGACCCATAGTCAAAGTTATCCGTCAACATTTCGTCTTCTGTAGCAATTCGATCAATTTTCTCTTTGTCCGCTTCTGCTGGAGTATTAAACTTTCCTTTGTCAAGGCTTAAGTGCTCATTTTTTCTTGTAGGCACATTGGTGTTGGACTCAGCTTTTTCCTTTTCGCCAGCATCCCATTGTGCTTTCCTCCTTCTCTGTTCCCTTCTCCATTGAGACCTTGTCATGGGATTTTATCCCTTGTAGTTTTCAGAGATATATGATGTTTTTATGTCAGCCTGGAACTCCTTACAGTATGTTAATGACAAACCTCTATCTACCTCGAAGTTCTGCCATTTTCCCTGACCGCATTTTTTGCCATCGACTGGCTTCACCCAACTTCCATTTGCAGCCTCGGCGTTGGGTTTGAAGGAGACGGGTATGACCGTAAGACCCCTTCATTTTGTTTCATCAAGCTTTACCATAGGCCTCCTTGGATCGTAATATCTTCTTGGGTCAAAATCCTTTATGGGCTGGAAAGCTTGTTGATCTTCGGGGGCTCCCTGGCACCCTGATAACACTGAAATTTACCGTATTTTCGACTCCGATTTCACATGCATTCTAGTTGTTTTATTGTTATTTTGTTGTGTTATTGCTATGTTTTCCTTTATTTTCAGGTTTTTACTTTAATCGGAGCCCCGATCGAGAAAAGGAGTGAAAAAGAGCTAAAAACCCTAAAATTCAGCATTTTGTACTTGTGGCCTACCCCATGGCTGGCGCCATAGACCCTGCCATGACGTGTCCAAGCTCAACTTCCCTCAACTTCCACGTTCCCCACTACTTCCACTAAGGCGCCTCAGATTGGCCTTGTGGCGGGCGCCACAAGAGGAAAAGCTTTCCCTCCCATTTTCAAGTTGAAGGGCATCCTTGTCATTTCCATCTTTTTACTTGCTTATAAATAGAAACTCGAAATCACTTTTACAATCATCCAAACTTAGAACAGAGGCAAACTCAGAGCAACTTAGTTTTACTTAGGCATATATTCAGTATTTTAAAGTGGTAATCGCTTCGCATTGGAGTGTTACCACAATTGTGTAATCAAGTCTGTGATAGAGTCTGTAATCGAGTTTGGAGCACTTTGGAAGGAAGTTAATCCTGCCGCCATTTTCATTTCCGCTTTGCAATTTATTCAACCCTCCGATTGGAGCAGGTTTTTATTACTTGTCTTTATCTTATTTATTTTCTCGCACTCGCTTTAAATTATTTATTTCCTCGCACTCGCTTTAAATTATTTATTTCCTCGCACTCGCTTTAAGTTATTTATTTCCTCGCACTCGCTTTAAATTATTTATTTCCTCGCACTCGCTTTAAATTATTTATTTCCTCGCACTCGCTTTACTTTATTTATTTCCTCGCACTCGCTTTACTTTATTTATTTCTCGCACTCGCACTACCAATATTTACTTTCCGCACTCACACTACTTTTATTTACTTTAATGCACTTTTACTTTACCATGTCTAACTAAATCTATAAGGTTAGAATGTAAGGATCGTAATTGAACTGATAATCCGTACAATTGTTCGTAGAACCACTTAAGGGCTATTTTAACTTTCAACTTAAGTTTTCCCGCACTTCAACTCCGTTGGGTAAGATCGAAAGCCGTCCAACGTCTATCTAAACTTAATTGTTTTTAACTATTTCAAAAACAGCGAAAGCGCTTTGTTTAGTTCATTAGGAGTTTTTAACTTAAGAAGAAAAGAGATTTTAAAACTATTTTCGGATGCGTTTATAAGTTTAGAGTCTGGTTCGTGAGAACCTCTTTTGGTTAAGAAATCCAGGTTATAATACTTTTCAACTTAGTCAAGATACTATATTTCTTAAAAATAGGTTTACTACTCTAACGCAATGCGCGCCTTTTTATAAGTGATAATAAGAGGGTTTGATTAGGGAGTACAACTCGGTTCTGAATACGCGAAAGCGACAGTTCCTGTTAAATTAGTTCTTTTCAAAGTAGGAAACATTGCCCATAAGTAATTCTATTAGCAAGTACTTGGATTATTAATTGATTACGTGAATTACATTCGACCCTGTCTTTATTAATTAATCTTTATTCAACACTTTACTTTTCATTGCACACTCCAAAAACACCTATTTTGATTGCCTTTGATAAACACCATAACAATAGATAATGTAGATTGACACTTGGTCTCTGTGGATTCGACAATCTTTTATATTACTCTGACGCGTTCGTATACTTGCGAAAAACACCGCATCAAGTTTTTGGCGCCGTTGTCGGGGACCAATTTCGTCAAATTTCATTTCCCTGTTGTTATATCGTTTAGACTTAGGCTATTTCCCGCCGGTCAATGCGAAGAACTCGCAACACCGGAAGTTTAAGCTTAGTATACCCTCTGGCGGAACCTGAACGTTACGCTCGCGTACGTTTATTCTTTCATAGAATTAAGAGAGCTATTGCCGAAGATCAAAACCAAAGACCTCTTAAGGATTTCGCTCAACCATCTAATGAAGAACCTAGTTCTAGTATAGTAAACCCAACCATCCCAGCTAATAATTTTGAACTTAAACCATCCCTGTTGCAACTAGTGCAACAGAGACAATTCGCGGGTCTCGCTACTGAGAACCCAAACCAACATTTAAAAATATTTCTTCAATTAACAGACACTTTTAAAACCAATGGAGCTTCTCCTGAGGCAATACGTTTAAGATTATTTCCTTTTTCCCTCAGAGATAAAGCCCTATCATGGTTAGATTCCCTTCCACCCAATTCCATTACGACTTGGGATAACCTTAGAAGAGTTTTTCTTGCTAGATACTTTCCCCCGAGTAAGACCGTCGTTCTTCGAAACCATATAACTAGATTTACCCAAAACCAAGGAGAATCGTTGTTCGAAGCTTGGGAGAGATATAAAGAGTTGTTAAGAGCATGCCCACATCATGGCTTAGAAAATTGGTTAATCATTCAAACCTTCTATAATGGACTTCACTATAACACAAAGATGACCATCGATGCTGCCGCAGGCGGTGCTCTGATGAACAAACCTTATCCTGAAGCTAGTGCCCTCATCGAAGATATGGCTCAAAACCATCAATCATGGGGAGTCGAACTAGCGACAGTTGAGATGAAGGAAGCCCAAGGAGGAGTGCATGAACTAAGCTCTATAGACATGATGCAAGCTAAAATGGACGCATTAGCCCTTAAGGTCGAGCATATGTGCATAAACCCGAATGTTGTAGCCGCAGTTTCATCGGATTGTGAGATATGTGGAACCAAAGGACACCAATCTGCAGAATGCAGTCTATTAAACGAAACCCATTCTGAGCAAGTGAATTGCACCCAAGGGAACCCATATTCGAATACCTATAACCCTGGATGGAGGAATCACCCAAACTTCTTCGATAAAAACAATAACCCTATCCAAAATAATGCACCTCCGAGACCTAGTTATCAAGCCCCAAGATCAAATCAACCTATGCAACCTGTACCACCAAAGTCGAGCCTTGAGAAAATTATGGAAAATTTTATCACCGCTCAAACCCAACAAAACAAGGAGTTCATGAACTAAAACATTCATGTTAACAAATTGATTACTCAGTTAGGAACCAAGGTTGACCAAATAGTTACTCATACCAAGATGCTTGAAACCCAGTTCTCTCAGGTAGCTTTAAACCAAGCCCCTCAGACTACTCCTGGATGACAATTCCCTGGACAACCTCAACAAAATCCGAGAGGACAAGCCAATGCCATTACCCTACGAAGTGGGAACGCTTATGATGAGCCACCAAACCCTAGATTGAGTGAACCCGAAACTTCTAAGGAATGTACAAAACCCACGGATGAAGTAAAGGAACCAGAGGAATCTGAAAACCAGGAAGGTCGAGAAAAAGGAGAAGAACCTAAAGATAAAACTTACGTACCACCCCCGCCATATAAACCACCTATACCATATCCGCAAAGACTCAAACAAACCCAGATCAATAAACAGTATCAAAAATTTATTAAAGTTATAGAAAAACTTCATGTAGAAATCCCTTTCATAGAAGCCATCACCCAAATACCTTCTTATGCAAAGTTTCTCAAAGACATCCTTACCAACAAACGTAGACTTGACGATCCGAAGCCTTTGGAATGTAATGCTATTTCCGAGGACAAATTAGCTAAGAAAGATAAAGATCCTGGAAATTTCTCCATTCCTTGCCTTTTGGGTAATCATGTCATCGAAAAAGCTTTTCTAGACTTAGGAGCTAGTGTGAGCCTAATGCCTTTAGCAGTTTGTGAGAGGTTAAACTTAGGAGAATTACAGCCCACTAAGATGTCGCTTCAGTTAGCCGATAGATCTGTTAAATATCCGATAGGCATTTTAGAAGATGTTCCTATTAGGATAGGCCAGTTATTTATCCCTACTGATTTTGTTGTCATGGACATCAAAGAGGACAATGATATACCAATCCTTCTAGGTAGACCATTCTTATCGACTGCAGGAGCCATAATAGATGTCAAGAAAGGAAAGTTGACATTTGAGGTAGGTGACGAGAAAATAGAATTTATACTTTCAAAATTTCTTATGGCACCTGTGATGGGAGACTCGTGTTATGCCTTAGATATCATTGATGAATGTGTTAGAGAATTAGAACAAGAAGAAATTATAAAAACAATTAATTTACCATCAACTCTCGTAAGGGAAGATGATGACTTTAAGAAACCCTACATCTATGATAACCTTTACGAATGTTTATCCCTTGCTCCAGATCCTATGCCATGCCCTAAGAAACCAACCTTAGAACTTAAGGAACTGCCTAAGAACCTGAGATATGAGTTCCTCGATGAAGAGATGAATCGTCCAGTTATAGTCTGTGCTACCTTGAGCCAAGAGGAGACGAACCAACTTTTAGACGTTTTACGAAGATATCCCTCAGCCTTAGGATATAATATCTCTGACCTGAAGGGTATAAGCCCATCCGTATGCATGCATCAGATTTCGCTCGAAGAAGATTCAAAACCCTCCAGAGAACATCAGAGAAGAATAAACCATATAATGAGTGATGTTGTTAAAAAGGAAGTTCTTAAGTTACTTGAGGCAGGTATAATCTATCAGATCTCGGATAGTAAGTGGGTGAGCCCTGTGCATGTAGTACCTAAAAAGGGAGGCATCACAGTCGTGCAAAACGATAAAGGCGAACATGTAGCGAAACGTTTAGAAGGAGGATGGCGGATGTGTATAGATTATAGAAAATTAAATAAAGCAACTAGGAAGGATCATTTCCCTTTACCATTTATAGACCAAATGTTGGAGCGTCTAGCCAGACACTCTTACTTCTGTTATCTAGATGGATACTCTGGATTCTTTCAAATACCTATCCACCCCGAAGATCAAGAAAAAACCACCTTTACATGCCCTTATGGAACTTTTGCCTACAGACGAATGCCATTCGGCCTCTGTAATGCCCCAGCTACTTTCCAATGCTGCATGATGTCCATCTTTGCAGATTACCTAGATGGTATCATGGAAGTGTTTATGGATGATTTCTCGGTTTGCGGATTTGATTTCCGTAATTGTCTTGCTAACCTTGAGAAAATCCTAGAGAGATGCGTGGAGGTGAACCTCGTGCTAAACTGGGAAAAATGTCATTTCATGGTAACCGAAGGAATAGTTTTAGGACATATAGTTTCCGAAAAAGGTATAGAGGTAGATAAAGCTAAAATAGAAGTTATAGAAAACCTAAACCACCAAAAACCATCAGAGAAGTCCGAAGCTTTCTTGGACACGCTGGATTCTACCGGCGTTTCATTAAGGACTTCTCCAAAATAACTAAACCTTTAACTGGACTTTTAATGAAAGATGCTGAATTCATTTTTGATGAAAAATGTAATGACGTATTTAATCTTTAAAAGCAAGCATTGATCTCAGCACCCATTATGAAACCACCTGATTGGTCAGAACCTTTTGAGATGATATGCGATGCTAGTGATTATGCAGTTGGAGCCATTCTAGGACAAAGGAAAGATAAAAAATTACATGCCATCTATTATGCCAGTAGAACCCTAGATGCTGCCCAACTTAACTACGCAACAACTGAAAAAGAATTACTCGCTGTAGTTTTCGCTATAGACAAATTTAGATCTTATATAGTAGGAGCAAAAATTATAGTTTACACCGATCATGCTGCCATTCGTTACCTATTAAGTAAAAAAGATGCTAAGCCCAGGTTACTCCGATGGATTCTATTACTACAAGAGTTTGATTTAGATATAAGAGATAAAAAAGGCACTGAAAATGTAGTAGCCGATCACCTTTCTAGGCTAGAACATCTAAAACCTGAACTAGTACCCATAAATGATGATTTCGCCTATGATAGACTGATAGCTAGAGTAGAAACCATTGAAGATAATAACCTAGATCCTTATGAGCACCCCCAAAATTCCTTAGCAATAAGTAACGTACCCTGGTATGCAGACTTCGTTAATTACCTAGCTGCTGATATAGTACCCCCTGATCTTGACTACCACCGCAAAAAGAAATTCTTCCACGATGTGAGAAACTTCTATTGGGACGAACCGCTCCTTTTCAAAAGGGGTAAAGATGGCATCTTTCGCCGTTGCGTTCCAGAAGAAGAGGTAAATAATATTATCGAGCATTGTCATTCTGCACTCTATGGTGGACATGCGAGCACCTCTAAGACATACGCCAAGATTCTTCAAGCTGGCCTATTATGGCCTACCATGTGGCGTGATGTCTATGCTTGCATTGTCAAGTGTGATAGATGCCAACGCACTGGAAACATTTCAAGGCATGATGAAATGCCCCTAAGAAACATTCAGGAAGTAGAACTCTTTGACGTATGGGGTATAGATTTCATGGGACCTTTCCCACCATCCTTAGGGAATAGGTATATCTTAGTAGCTGTAGACTATGTGTCTAAGTGGATTGAAGCTATAGCTGCACCCACAAACGACACTAGGGTAGTAATCAAACTATTTAAAAACTATATATTCCCTAGATTTGGAACACCACGTTTAGTCATAAGCGATGGAGGATCACACTTTATATCGAGAATATTTGACAAACTTTTAAGAAAATATGGAGTTAGGCATAGAGTAGCAACACCATACCATCCACAAACTAGTGGCCAAGTAGAAGTATCTAATAGGGAGATAAAACAAATCCTAGAGAAAACTGTTTCTATTTCTAGGAGAGACTGGTCTCAGAAGCTTCAAGAAGCATTATGGGCCTATAGAACCACTTTCAAAACCCCTATAGGAACTACTCCTTATCAACTAGTCTATGGAAAATCCTGTCACTTACCGTTCGAATTAGAGCATAAGGCCTATTGGGCCATTAAAACTTTGAATTTAGACTACCTAGCCGCTGGAGAAAAGCGTACCCTAGACATTCATAAACTAGAAGAACTTAGGCAATCTGCCTACGAGAATGCAAAAATATATAAAGAGAGGACAAAAGCCTATCACGACAAAAGAATAGTAAAGAAAAACTTCAATATAGGCGATCCTGTTCTCCTTTTCAACTCTAGGTTATGACTCTTCCCTGAAAAGCTACGTTCAAGATGGACTGGTCCTTTCGAAGTATCCAAGATTCTGAGATCCGGAGCCGTAGAAATCAAGGACGAAAGCTGTAGTCCATTCATTGTAAATGGACAAAGACTGAAGCTCTACGAAGGAGGAGACATTCCAGCATACTACTCAAGCCACACCCTGATTGATCCACCAATCCCTACTACTACAGGTGTATAAATTCTAATCGTCAAGCTAATGACGTTAAACAAGCGCTGCGTGGGAGGCAACCCATGGTTTTTCTTTCATTTTACTTTTTCACATTTATTTAATTTAATTTATATTTTATTTTATCATATTTTGCATTGAGACTAAAATTTGAATGGTTTGCACTTTCAGGATCACTTTCTTAACTTTTATAGGATGCAGGATTTCGATGACATGCACGTGGCCTATAGAGATAATGCTCAAAGAGAGCGCTACATCGCTCTGTATCAGCGCCCTATGGCACCCACATGTTATCCTGATCAGCACTGTATAGAGGCACTGGGTATCGAGCCGAGTATCCGATTCCTTAGCCACCAGCTTCATTGGGACGAGTTTGCTGATGACTTGAGTAACACCTACAGGAACCTGACATTGGAGTTCCTGAGTTCATTCGACTATGACCCATACTCTGGACCAGATGGGTATGCTGCTTTCAGGCTCTTTGGAGTTGAGTACTCCTTCAGCCAGAAAGAGTTCGACGACTTACTGGGTTTCCAGACCACTCCTAATGCTATCCCGGAGACACCTATGGGATATTTTCTAGGTAAGGAGGTGGAGAAGTTTTGGAGTGATATATCAGGTGGCGAAAGCCAGGATCTATCTACGCATCTATCTCATGTTATACATAACCCCGCCTTTAGATACTTTCAGATGATATTGGCACATTCCTTTCTGGGAAGGCCGGATGCAGAGACACTACTGAGTGAAGAGGAGATCTTCCTACTATTTTGTGCATCCTAGTCTCGCCCAGTAGCATGTGGGAACTTCATGTTATATAGTCTCAGCGGTATCTCCAGATCTACCGAAGGAGTCATCCATGTGGGCGGAATCATCACGCAGATTGCTGTCGCTTTAGGTCTGTCTCGCAAGCTGTTACATCTTCGGATCCACTGTGGGTACACTACCATGGACATCGACTTCTGTTTGACCAGAGGGTTGATGATGAGAGCCTCTTTCCACCCATGTCAGTTACGATTGTTGGTCGACAGCGAGGCTATCCATTATTTCACACTGCCAGATCCTATGATGACCAGTGTGCATGATCCAGCGAATTGGAGTTATGCTCTGGAGGGCCAGGGAGAGACCGTCGAGGAGCCGAGATCACCACCCATTGCTGAATACACACCTACACCACCATCTCCCAGAATCACTATTTTCTCTAATAATCTTTCATTGCAGACCCCCGATATCCGCACCCAGATTGCTGAGTGTCGTAGAGAGATCGCAGAGCTTAGATAGGAGGTGGCTGACCTCACTTTACAGATGGGAGTGTCTGATCTCACCCATGTTACTGAAGCCGACTGTCTATATCAGGAGATCGCAGAGCTCAGGCAGGAGGTAGCCATGCTCCGTGGATCCTCTCAGGAAGACGACATCCCTACTATATGATCTCACCATTTCATCTTATTTTATCTCTTTTTTATATTTCTCGTATTTACATAACTCATTTTATTTTATCGCATTTGGAATATTATATAAATTACGTCTATACATTGATATTTCTACTTTTATCTATATATGTCTTATGTTCGTTTTATTTCCCATTTTTATTTTTAGTTGGTTATTTATTTATTTATTAGTCTAATATTTAATTTTTGTTTTATTTTATTTTTTCTATAAAAAAATTATTATGCAAGCCAATGATACTAGGAAATCACAAGACAAATGCTATCCGGACCCCTCAAAGCCAAAAGACAAGAGAAGCCCGAGCCAAAGGACCAAAATCCGACCCAGCCAGATTTTGCCTTGTGGCGCCCGCCATAGACCTTGTGGCGCCCGCCACAGCGTCTGTAAAAGGTCGGGGCAGAACCCCTTCCTTCACCATTTTCACACCTTACAACCTTCCAAACCCATTTTTTCACCTTGGAAAAACATCCTTGAACCCACAAAAAGCTCATACTTTTCTAACCACCACACCGTACAAATCATTTTTTCGATTTCCATTTTCATTTTCATCCGTCGGATTTCGTAAAAATCTAACCTTTTTACATTCCACTTCATCTTCTTCGTCACTTTTCAAGAGCTACACAAATGGAGTTTAATGGATTCATTCTTCGAGGAGGGAAACCGGGGGATAGACAAAGAAAAATTATCGAACAGTTGCAAAATCGGGAAATCCTCCCGATAAGGTATGTTGACGAAAACTGTCTCTACACTTTAGGTATCTATCATAACATATTTCATTTATTAGATAATTTAGGTTTGCATAATTTCTTTTCCAACAAAGAACCTACCTATAAGCGGTTGACAATTGAATTTTTGAGTTCCTTAATTTATATTGTCAACCTTAACACTGCTAGCACAGTTGGTACTGTCAGATTTAGAATGTTTGCTGTTGAATATGAATTCAGTACCGACGAACTAGCCAGCTTGTTAGGAATCCCTCATGGGGACGGTGCTATTTCTGAGGCCCCGTTGGATTCAGAGTGGTCAGTTGAGGTATTTTCCTTCTGGGAGCGTTTATCAAACACTTCCATAAACTCTTTTGAAGGAGTTCTTGCCTCAACTATCCACAACCCGACCATCAGAGTTTTTAGATATCTGTTGGCATGCACTATTTTTAGCCGGGAGAATCCAAATAAGGTTAATGCTAGAGAGCTTCTATTTTTACAAGGAAGCCTAACAAATAGACGAATTAATTCGGTCTCGTTCATGCTTGCTCATATGAATTTAACTTTGAATAAAGCGGGACCGATTTCTTTTGATGGATTGATTACATCTATTGCTCAGGCACTTAACCTGAACAATGAGATGGCTACCCTAGACCCCTTACCTCCTCGCACAATTAACCTAAAATTTCTAAGAGACATGAAATTGTGCCGTTTGAGGAGAGAAGGAGGCTATATGCTTATGGTTCATGGTGTAGCCATCCCATCTGTTGTTTTACCGTGCACCAGACGTACAGATGTACGAGATGAAAGGAATTGGACCTACGCTTTAGATGCTCCACCTGTTTTGGGTCCTCTTCCTCCTAACATTTCTGATGAGGCGGGACATGACACTGATGATGAATATGATCGGAGAGAGAGATCTCCCATACCCCATGTGTCCCCCCATCATCCTTCACCACCACACACCGCACCATCTTCTTCTTCTGCAGGTACCACTCCTGGCTTTTATATTACGGAGGAGATGTGGTGTGACCACATGGCTAAAGAGCAGAGGCGTGACGACCTACTCTCTACCATCCAACAACAGCTGGCGAATAACATGAGCTTCATGCAAGAGTCGCAGCGGAGGACAGACAGGTCCTACGACACTGTTCTACAGTCCCTGCAAACGATCACACATACACAAGCCCGTCAACAACACTACCACCAGAGACACATGGCACTCATTGAAGCCACTCAAGGTTCCATTATGGGTAACCTTTGAGAGGTGAGGACCGCTCAGGATGCCCTGCAGGCGAGGATGGATCAGAGAGACCGTCGTCGTACCCGATCTCGTCGTCCACCTCAGGATGGCGAGGGCACTAGTGGTCAGCAATAGGTTGTCAGGTAACTCTTCCCTTATCTTATTTCGAAACATTGGGGATAATGTTCGATTCAAGTGTGGGAGGAGACTCTATCGTCTTTTCTTTATTACCTTTCTCGTTTCTTTTCCTTTATCGCTTTTTCTTTGTTGTTTTTAGATAGTTTATTTCCTCTTAGTTGTTTATTTTGCTTTTTAGTATAATGCATGAGTATGACGAGTCACCAAATATAGTATATCTTTAGTACAATCCTACCTCCCCATACCTTTAGCCCCACCGAATTTTTTTTGTAAAAGAAAATAGTGTTATTCCGAAAGTTTTCAGGTTTTAAAGACATGTTTTGAGTAAGGATACCGTGACTTGGGAGAACTCTGCGAAACATCAGTATTATTTTAGCACCATAGACTTCGTAAATATAGGAACCACTCCCGAAACCCCATATACCATGGCCTTAATCATCATTTCCGTATAAGTCCTCAGTAGTTTATCTTAGTAGTCAGCTCCGACCTACGCATCCTCTACGTAGGGGACCGATGCAAATAAGTGAATGATCCAGAAAAACAAAAAAATAAAAGAAAGCAAAAAGGCAACTCCGGTATAGGTGACCCTCACAAAGTCATTTAAACCAAAGAATTGTAAAAATTTGCTACAAAAAGAAAAAAAAGAAAAAGAAAAAGAAAAAAAAGAAAAAGAAAACGAAAAACTTACCCACTGTTAGTTGGTTCAGAGGTATCTGGCACTGAACTCGGTAGGGCAGATTACGATCCGATCCCCCACAACTACAGTTGGGTCCAATAAAAGGGTTTACACATATTTATGTGCCAGAAACCCCATGCTCAGATCATAATCACTAACAGGCCACTCTACTATGAAGCATGTACGGATAACGGGCTTAATGTGATTGCGCCTGAATGAAAAGGACACAAAAAGAGATGAAGAGGCAGGCCTAGGTATTGTGGGATAATATGGGTTGGTTAATATAGGAATGAAGTTTATGTCCGTATTTGCAGATTAGTGTCATCATGATACCCTTAGTTCACTCAGTTAGTACCTATCACTGCATCCCGACTTGAACTTAGAATTTTTACCTGAAGCACTCGTTTACACAAATTTTCTTTTATGAGCTTTTTAATGTTTTGCTTGAGGACAAGCAAAGGTTTAAGTGTGGGAGAGTTTGATAACACTGAAATTTACCGTATTTTCGACTCCGATTTCACATGCATTCTAGTTGTTTTATTGTTATTTTGTTGTGTTATTGCTATGTTTTCCTTTGTTTTCAAGTTTTTACTTTAATCGGAGCCCCGATCGAGAAAAGGAGGGAAAAAGAGCTAAAAACCCTAAAATTCAGCATTTTGTACTTGTGGCCTACCCCATGGCTGGCGCCATAGACCCTGCCATGATGTGTCCAAGCTCAACTTCCCTCAACTTCCACGTTCCCCACTACTTCCACTAAGGCGCCTCAGATTGGCCTTGTGGCGGGCGCCATGGCCTTGTGGCGGGCGCCACAAGAGGAAAAGCTTTCCCTCCCATTTTCAAGTTGAAGGGCATCCTTGTCATTTCCATCTTTTTACTTGCTTATAAATAGAAACTCGAAATCACTTTTACAATCATCCAAACTTAGAACAGAGGCAAACTCAGAGCAACTTTGTTTCACTTAGGCATATATTCAGTATTATAAAGTGGTAATCGCTTCGCATTGGAGTGTTACCACAATTGTGTAATCAATTATGTGATAGAGTCTGTAATCGAGTTTGGAGCACTTTGGAAGGAAGTTAATCCTGCCGCCATTTTCATTTCCGCTTTGCAATTTATTCAACCCTCCGATTGGATCAGGTTTTTATTACTTGTCTTTATCTTATTTATTTTCTTGCACTCGCTTTAAATTATTTATTTCCTCGCACTCGCTTTAAATTATTTATTTCCTCCGATTGGATCAAGTACTTGGATTATTAATTGATTACGTGAATTACATTCGACCCTGCCTTTATTAATTAATCTTTATTCAACACTTTACTTTTCATTGCACACTCCAAAAACACCTATTTTGATTGCCTTTGATAAACACCATAACAATAGATAATGTAGATTGACACTTGGTCTCTGTGGATTCGACAACCTTTTATATTACTCTGACGCGTTCGTATACTTGCGAAAAACACCGCATCACACCCTTGGTTTTCAACCTTCCTTACCCCCTCGAGGTTTTGGGCCCCTTTCTTGTCGAACACGACGATGCATCAGGGGCACAACATAACCTCTAATTGTTTCTCCTGGCACCTCCGGAGGAAATCAATCAGAGTTTCGTCTTCTTTGGGGAAGGCTACTTTATTGTACTCTTCTTGTCAACAATCATTGTCAACTTCCATGGAGGTCTCTTGGGAGATTTCGACCATATTAACCTCCATGTCGACATCTTCAGTGATGTCTAAACTCTGGAATTTCAATCGAAGGCCCTCAGTAGCCTTATCTATTTGCATGAAACCATCATCAGTTTCTTTGGTTACTATCATTAGGTTGGAATCTTCAGTGATTCCGGTGTCGAAACCATCCATGTTTCCATTGGTGGCATCTCTAACAACTTATTGAACGAAGTTCTTGAAAAATCCCTGATCTAGATGCTCAGAGACCCTAACCATAACAGGTTTGTTGATGAAGTCCTCAGTAACTTCGATCATGTTGAAATCATCAGTGACCTCAACCATGTTTACTTCCTCTAGTTCTGTGTAGTGGGCATTAGCCATTTGTAGAGGATTGGAGTCGATCTTCATTTGGCT
Organism: Lathyrus oleraceus; assembly: GCF_024323335.1. Lineage (NCBI taxonomy): Eukaryota > Viridiplantae > Streptophyta > Magnoliopsida > Fabales > Fabaceae > Lathyrus > Lathyrus oleraceus. The sequence continues at coordinate 130,919,280 of NC_066581.1, forward strand.
CCTATGTTTGTCTCCAAACTTGAGTCTCCCTTCTTGGATAGCATTCTGAACAAGATCCCTGAAAAGAAACCATTAAGATGTTTTATGACCCAGAAAACTATGGTACTTGCAAAACCCTTTTTTCTTTCTTTGTTCTAAAGGGGGCACTTTAGGACCATGAGGCACTATTATTTGACCGTCCTTAACTAACAAATCAAAGATTTCATCACATTTTGTAATGTCGAAAGTGTAAGTTTTCTTAGGAAATTTATCATTCTTTTCTGGTTCAATAGGGTTCTTTCCATTCGACGGGGCCAAGACCTTACAAGCGTAAGGTGACCCTTATTTCAACTCAGCTAGGTCGATCTCATTTTCGTCGAAGTCTAAAGGATCATTATAGGACCCTTCGTCATCATTATTGAATTCGACGTAGGCTACTCTTTTATTCTTATTCGCTCTAGCCTTTTCTTCCTTCAAGCGTTCTAGTTTGGCGAACCCTATCAGCCAGTTGAGCCATATCTCTCAAATACTGTGTGTCTAACTTTTTCCTGATAGAATAGTCAAGCCCCCCAGCGGCCATTTCGACCAATTCATGCTCTGGTACTTATGTAAAACACCTAGCTTTGAGTAATTAAAATCTATTTAGATAGTCATCAATTGGCTCAGTGAACTTTCATTTAATACTGGTCAATTCCTTTAGACTTATTTTTGTTTGCCCCATGTAAAACTTCTCATGGAACATTCTCTCTAACTGATTCCAAGCATGGACTGAATTTTGTGGCAAGGTGGTGAACCACATGAAGGCATTCTTTGTGAGAGAACTTGGGAAATATTTTATCCTAAGGTTTTTGTTGTTCGAAATGTCTACTGCCTCTATTAAGTATCTAGCCACATGTTCGACAGTGGATTCAGTAGTATCCCCAAAAAACTTAGTGAATTTGGGGATTTTTGTTCTAGGGGGTGTTTCTGTCTGTAGGATATATTCCGACAAAGGTGATGTATAATTTGGCCTTCGAAGGCCAAAGTTTACCCCATTTCGAACCATAATCCTTTCGACCATGGCTGCTAGATTGTTATCTGCTACCATATCATCATGTCGAATATGGCGTATGACATTATCAGCATTTTGGTTTATGTTTACCATTATTATCCTTGGCTCTCTCTCCATGGGGATTTGTGGTTCAGCCCTAGGAGGTTCGACTCTTACTCCCTAATTTACCATCTCTGGTGGCGGTTGATTTTGTGGAATTTGGTTAATAGTAGGGTCTTCTTCGAAGGTTACTCCCTGCTTTTCCCTTATCCAATCCCTGTGAGGGTGTCGATGAGGCTGTGGTACACCCAAGAAGTCAGACATCCGCGCCATCTACGTTGTTATCTGCTGATTCGATTGTGCCGTGTTTTGAATCAAAGGATTCAAAACGGTGGTTAATGTTTGGGTAAGCATTTGGACCATAACATGATTGCTTTCGTCCATCTGTTGTCTCCACACTAATGTGGAATTATTGGTAAGGCTGGGTATTTGTGTTGGTATCCCAAGCCTAAAGATTGGTTATTTCGACCCACGTTAACCCTAGATTCTGACCCTTGTAATGGGGAGGTTATGTTAACCACTGGTTCTGAAAATGTCGAAGCAACGTTATATAAACTCGCTATCACTGAAGTTGGCATTCCATATGATGTTCTCGACCACCAAAAGGTATAGAGAAACCAGGGGGTATTGAAGGCTTGTTTAGAACATTTCCAATCGGTGGGGGGTGTTAGGAGGTCCCCTAGGCCCAATGTAAGCCAAAATAGGTTCAGTATGGGAAATCGAATGCATATGCATCAAACTTGCCATAAATGGTACCGGTTCAGACACGTGCATTGTGACCGTGTTCGCCCCTATCAAAGAAGAAGGGGTGGTACAATGCTGGTTGATGGATTTTGAGAGTTTTGGTTATTTGGCTCATTTGAATTTGCCATTCTCCTAGTGGATCTTCTCATTGGTCTGTGTTAGTTTGTTGTGGCTACTTTACCACTTCTTAATAACATACAACGAATTCTTTTAAAAGGGAGAAGATGATTGAATAACCAAAATTAAAAATGAGAAAAATTTCACTTTTCAAAATCGTTAGCACTGTCCCACCGGGTGTGCCAATTCGTTTACCGTGAAAATTGGTAAACAACCACTGATCTTCCAAATTACTAAATTTGGTTACTTACAGGATCAATCAGATTGATCTTAGGACATGTGCTAATTATTTGTTAAAGTGAATTCTAGTGAACATAAACACTTCGACAATGTTTGCAATAACAGTGATTCGTGAAGATACTTAAGAAGGAAATGACCAACACAAAATAAAGAGAATGTTGTAAGAACGAAGATAAATGGCAACAAAGATAAATCCTTTAAATAAAGAGATATTTCTGGAAAAATAAAGATGAATTGAACTACTTCAAAGTAAATGACAATGGTGTAAATCGAACATACATTTCTCAATTTACTGTTTCTCTACATGTGGATACTTGGTAAATTTTACATACTTTGTACACACTTTGAACACACACGATCCTAGCACTAAGACCTTTTATTTATACTAATCAAAATAACCGCTTATAACTGCCTTTCTATCACATCGAGACAAATGGCGATTTGCATGGTTGCAACTATCTACTATACTCCACGTGTATCTTCAGCAATTCATATAAGAACAAAAGTTCCCTCCTTTATTTGAATTTGAATATATTGTCGAAAACGTCTTCAAAGACTAAAAAATATTTCTAAGTCCCTGCAGCATCTTGATCCTCTCATCAAGGCATCTTTGACTAGAGCTCCCAATATCATATCTAGTCGAAACATCTTCACAGGGAACTCCATTTCCTAATTCTAATATGGGCGTCGAAATTAGGAGCCAACAGACACATGCGATTGGAGTGATCTCACTTCTTATAATCTTTCCTCTATTCAGAGGTGGTAGATTCTGTAGGAGAATCATGTTGCTCTTTTCTTAATGCAAGGTCTAGATCCATGCAACCAAGAACAATTTCGATGTTCTCTTTCTAGTCCTTGAAATTTCCCCATTAAGGTTCAGAACCGAATTCAGATTGACAGTTATTGAAGTAATTGTAGCTGAAAAGAACAACAAAATTAAACATTTAAATATACTCAAATAAAACAAAATAAAACTGAATTATCAATTTGTTCAAATAAATACATAACTCATCTCAAGATACCTAGTGCATCATCAATATTGAGTCTTTGGACATTAATACTAATTAAGAGTGATACTCTTGTTGTAATGATCAAACATTGATAATAATAAAGCATGCTGAATAATAAACCCCTTTTTGTATTGATTTATTATTCACATATAATACCTCATAATTATCACATATTTACCATCACAGGCGCGTATGGAAACCTGTCAGCCACCGACTGTCCTTTGGGTCAATTGATACTCGCATGCACAAACATACAGACAAACCAGAAATTTTTTAAAACATTTTTCATAAGTAATTTCGGTAAAAGAGGTCACTTTGATGACTTTTTCATTTCAACTACTTATTAAAGAATGTTAAATTACTGTATAAACATATAATCTGTAGCCAAATTCGAACAAAATTGATCCAAAATAAAATAAAAATTAAATTATAATAACAATAATATATATATATATATATATATATATATATATATATATATATATATATATATATATATATATATATATATATATATATATATATATATATATATATATATATATATATATATATATATATATATTGCTTAATAAACATGTAATATAAAATGTAATATTGGAGAGAGAGAAAAAACAATATTACAGAAAATAATATAACATGTTATGTTGAATCATGTAATATAACAAAATTGTTCCAACGTAAATGAATTTGTTAGTTGATAAATGGCAACACGTTGACGGTAGACTTTCACGAGAAGAAATTCACGTTTTATTTTTGAAACAATTTTGCTGTATTAAAAAAATGAAAAAAACTTGTTTATAGTATACAGTAATGGTAACCAATTGTTTACGGTATACAATATTGGTAACCAGTAAGTAATCCATAAAAAGGGTTTTTTTGCATAACATTGCCGAAATTAAGTTTTTTCCCAAATATTACTGAATTTGTTCGACATCCAGAATGAAAAACGATCAAACATAAACTCAAAAATACATGATCAACAATATGAAAATATTGATTTATACAATTGGAAGATCAAAGGATCCTAATTTTAGAACCCTAATATAAAATAAAAAAACTACAAATTCAAATTGAATCAGATATGGGTGGCTCTGATACCATTTATTAGATCTGTTAATAACCTTATTATTCATATCAATATAGAAATCAAGAACAAAAGTCTAAAATAATCCATATGAGTCGATAACCCATATCAGAATTCAACCAGAGAATAAAAGCGGAAGCTTACCTGAGTTTGCTATTGTGAATCACTGAAGGTTTGCGGGTATTTGATCTTCCAATTTGTAGAATTTCTTTATGGCTCCTCGAATCTCCTCTGATGGGGATGAATAGAGAATTTTTATGATGAACCATTTTCACATTGTCTACAAATGGGGACCATAACCCCTATAAATAACCTTAAGGTTATTTTTTATTTTCAGTATTCTAACTTGGCCCCTCATCAAATTAGATATTGACTTATGGTATCTACACAATAATCTCATATTTCATGACATTTATGCTTTTAGCCACATACCTTATATTAATTAGATCACTGCAGTTTTGTCTAATTAAATAATGGCCCTAACACATGCAATATTACATTTGTGACCCAAAAATTCTAAAACATAATGCTCTAATGCGGTTGCACGGGGTGGGTCTATAAGGTTAGCACACTACTACAAAATATATATTTGGTAACACTAAATTACAACGGGATGACAGTTAACCGTGGTAATACCTTATTTTTGGACGCGTTTTGTTTTGTTTTATATTTATGAAAATACATTACATTATAGTCAAAACAATTAACCGTGACAGTTAACTCTCGCTTCTTGACAATATCGTTGTATCTCTCACAACAATATCCTAGCACACATTTTCTCTCTTCTTCTTCGTCATTAGCTTTCCTATTACACAATATAACCTTCATCTTTTTCTTCATACATAAAGGTATTCTTCTTCTCCTTATTCTCTCATTTGTTCTCTCATTTTCATGTATGTTGTTGTTATGTTTCACATGGTTTTCACATGATTTTCTTCTAGTTCGAGAGTTTATGTTTTTTATTTGTATATGTTTGTATGTTGTTGTTGTTATTGAAAATGTAGATAAATATTTGTTGACATGATTTTCATATTATTTACTTTGGTTTCAGATGTTTTGTTGTTGCTTGCTTGTTGTTGACAAATCTTTTTCCATATTCTCTCTTCTTCTTGTATGTTGTTATTATGTTGATGTTATTGTTATGTATGTTGATAAATTTTTGTTGAATTACAATGCCATGCTAGTTTATGTTAATATGTTTCTTTTTCATGGTTTTTGTAGGATTACAATTGATTTGTATTGTTATGAAGAAAAAATATAAGGAGAGGATGAAACGGAAGTGAAAGCTGCAAACTTGTGTGATAGACCTAGAATGACATCCATTCAAATTTAACAAAAGCTTGTAGCTTTTTCCTCAGTTCCATCCTCCTTTAATTGTGAATGTTATGGGTTTATTGATTCACGAGAAATCTCATACTATGGGTATGGTTCACATGATGGTTTGCGTTGCTATGAGAAACCTTATATTTTTTTCATAGCAACACAAGTAGATCAACTTCAGCTTCATTTTGAGACAATCATATTTTCCTCTTCATTCTTCCATAATTTTTTCAGTTAAAGGTATGTATGTTGTTCATAAATATCGTTGTATGTTATTAATGTTGTTTTGTATTATTTGTTAATAAATGATTTTTCATGTGCAGCCAACAAGTGGTTATGGTTCTTTATTTATCACTAATGCAATTGATTGTATGAACATTCATCCAAGAGAGTTGTGAACTTGTGTTCGCTGTGGAAATATTATATGAGTCTTTCATATAATATTATCATAGTGAACACATGTTTTCTACTTTTCCTTCTACTTTATCCCGTTCATAGCATCCAGGAATAGTTAGTTGTCAAGTTCTCTCAATCTATGTTAATTAATTGATGTTTTAGTTGATAAATGTTTTTAGTAAGTTTTTTATATCATATGTGATTGCTTGTTTCATGATTTCAAATTGCATGGATATTGTAATTCATGATTTCCTCTTTAGCCTATAGAATTTGATTCAATGCCACAAATTCTTCAAAACAATGATGATAAATGGATGTCATTATGAGTCTTTCACACAAAATTCCCATAGAAAAATCTTATACATGTCTGGATTTGGATATAAGATCATTCATTTATTTCACCTCGTGGAGTTTTTGCAGGAATAAAATATCTAGAAATTCGAGGAATCTAAGTTGAGATGATGCTTGATCAAATCGAACACGGCGAATCCTTTTGTCCGATCTTGACTTCTCTTGATTCGATGAACTAAGAACGTTACAAACTGACAAATTGGAAAACAAACGTGAAATCGGGGAAAACACAAGAATCATAAATAAATTCCCATAGACGACATCATTATTCTATTTTCGAACTAAAACCGGACATAATCGGCTGATGTGGAATCTCGAACAGAGGGTGCAGGGGCGGACCGACAAGGTTAGCACTCCAACGCCCAAGTCAATTCAAGAGTCAAGACGAGTATAATGAAAAGTGGATATCAAATAATGTACCTTGCTTTCCGTGTTAATTAACTTTTATGCCTTCGATCAAAGAGAGTGGACTTGAGATGAATTGGACCTTAGTTGTTAGGGCCTTTGGCCAGCCCAAAACAGTGGACATAAAACTTTAGGATGATGAATGTTTGAAGAATAAATTTAGGGACTAAAATTAGAATTGTATATTTAGAAAAACCACTAACCACTACTACACTATCACATTCTATAACAAAGCTTTCACCTCGGTCAATAAATAACCGAGGTATATTTCTCGGGGCTTGCCATGTTTAATTGTTTTTTTTTAATACAAATTATTCTCTTAGTGTTTTAAACAAACTGAGGGAATAAATCTATCAGGGATCACACTTCAATTCATATTCTCTGCCTTTTCTATTTTTTTGTTTATTTTTCAATTGCCTTATGCACCTTTTAGTTGGCGCCTTTCACTTTTTTTATTTCTTTTAAATTATCAAATTAATCTTTGTTGGATTAAAAAGAAATACTTGATACAAAAAAGTTAAAGTAATTTTTTACAAATAAAAATATGGATTTTATTAAGTTAATTACTAAAAGCTCTCATTGTTTCAGTTGTCCCTTATTTTTGTATTCATTTTTTTATTTTGAATTTGTTTATTTCCTCAGTTAATTTGCCCAGCCGAAGGGAAATATCATTTTCATGAATTTCCCAAAATATGATGTTTTTTTATTAATTTTAAATAAATCTACTCACTCGGTTGACACTTATACACAACATGACATATCTTTTGCATGTATACTTTACAGAACTAGATTCTAAATTTTCATTTATCTTTCAACGCTCATTTCATCTTTATTCTCATGCAAAACAAAAGGATCTACCATATTTCTCTTAAAAAAATAAACCCTAGGCGATTTTCATCTTCATCAAAAAGCCCAAACATATTTCTAAACTCAAATTCCATCATCATTTTTTAAATATCATCTCTTTTAACACATGTACATGTTTGAACATCAACTCTTCTATCACGCATATGTTTACTCCCTTCGAATGCCATTAAACGAATATTGAAACATATGAAAGACAACCAAACTCAAACTAAGCTTCCTCAACCATTGTCGTGCCTTCTTCATCACGCCTTTGGTATGTAACTCACTATATCCATGCACATAACTTAGAAATGTTTGTTTTTGTTATTGTGAACTATTGATTGCATATACATTATTTTCATAGAAGTTACTTTGATTATGTTGATAAAAGTGGAAATACAATTTTCCTTTTTAGTGTTGTTGCTGACAAAAGTCCAATTGTACCATTAGTAGTATAGTTCATATGCATTAGTTCAGTAAAATAGATTTTGTTGGTGTTGTGTTGAGTTAAATGTTATGAGTCTATTCTTATGAAGTTCTCTTAGGAAGTGTTGATGTTATGTTAAATAAAATGTGTCATATGTAACATGAATCTCACATTATGTGCCATTTTTTATTCATGTTAAGTAAAATGTTTATTGTCGTTCTTCTATAAACAAAAATGTCCGATTCGATCAAAACCTCTCATAAGCCTTCACCTATCATACAATTACATATACCAAGACTAAAAGTACAATAAATTCTAGAGGTTCTATGATCATGACCAAGTTGTCAAAATCTCACCAAAGTGGTATTATGTACCCACTTGATTTTTTTCCAATAACTGGTAAGGTTTATGGTGAAAATGCTGATAGTTTTAATATTTATGTGGCATTAATGAAGGTGTAAAAAATACAAGAAATGGGGGTTTGAATTGGGTTTTACAAAACAAATTATTTTACCAAAATAAGAGCACCACTAAAAATTTAATAACAAAGAGATAAAAACACAAGTATTTTTATCCTGGTTCGCTTGAAACTCAAAGCTACTACAGTCCACTCGCCAAGGTGATTTTGCCTTATACACAAGGACTTAATCCACTATAATCAATTGATTACAATAATCACAAAGAATAATCTTCTTTGTCTTCTCAAGGATCCGAATATACCTCAGTCTCCTTATGAATTCACAAAGAATAACCTTCTTTGTCTTCTCAAGGATCTGACTATACCATAGTCTCCTTAAGGAATCAAACAAACAGTTTGAATAATACTTTGTATGTTACAAGTTGCTTTTATACAAACAGATTTTACACAAATGATAAACAATTACTCAAAGAAAAATTGTGTACAAAAGTTAATAGTTTTTCACAAAGAAACAGACTTGTCAAAATTGTTGTAGCACATGCATTTTCTTCAAGTCTCCAAGTCTTACTTATATAGCATAAGAAGAAGACCGTTGGAGGGAAAAATAGGGAAAGCTCATAGAGAGATTGTCGACTGTTGGATGGTGAAAGAAGTGATATTACGTACCATCCTTCACCCACAAAATCAGTAACAAGTGTGATCTATAGTACTATCCTTGCCCACGATATCAGGTAGTGGAGAGGATATTTGATTTATACTATGTACTATTTGATCATGTGCCCGTTTGATCTTATCATCAAGTTCATTGGCTTCTAATTAAAGTTGATGAAGCATGAAATGAAGAAACATAAAGTTAGATTCAGAAACTTCAAAATCTCCGGTCAGAACCTTGACAGCGTCAGTAGTCTAGCTTGAGATCTTCAGTATCTTCAGAATCTTCAGAGTCTTCAGAATCTATAGTCAGAACCTTGATAACCTCAATGTATGGCTTGAAATCTTCAGAATCTTCAACTAAGTAACACAACTTCAAAATCTTGCCATTCTTCAAAAGTTTATGAATAAAGTCATGTCCAGAAGCACATGCTGAGAGAACGTTGCAACAACAACATAACATCTCCTCAAAAGCTTCTTAGGAGTGAATCAACACAGAAACAGAAAGATCATTGCAACAACAACATTGAACATCTTTCATAACTTCTTATGACTGGCGTAGAAGCGAAATTGGAACTCATTGGTCAGAAACTGATGACGTTGCACGTCATATACTCAGAATCAGAACTGATTCTTAAATCTAACAATAACAAACCATTAGGGTACCAAAATTATTCTCACACAAATACAACATTGTTATCATCAAAATTCAAGGTATAAATGCAGAATCAAATCTTGTTATAACAATTTCCCCCTTTTTTATGATGACAAAATATGTATTTTGATGAACAATTTTGTACATGGTAATCACAGAAGAGTACATCTTATAGAAACACAAAGCTCTCCCTGAGCTGTATAATCCTAAAAAGATAAAATCAGAATGAAAGAACACTTTCCTCATTAACCTTTTTTATTTTTGAAGTACCAGAATGATCTTCAATCAGAATATGTTTTATCCTCAGAAGTTGCTTGATGTTGTCTGGAGCACTGGTTGGTTAACATCAACATTCTGATGAGCTTCACTTCAGACACTTGGTTGAATTCTTTTGAAGAAGCTTCAGAGCCGGTTATTTTCAGAAGCTTGAATTATGTTTCTCTTGAAATTCTCTTTCAGAGTTAGATACCTTTGAAGAAAAAAACTCTTTGAGAAGAGCTTTTAGAACTTGGTTAAGAATTCTTCTTAAAATATTGATTATCAATTATGATTACTATAAAAGTCACACTTCCTCATAGCTTGATGCCAATTTTCCAATTCTTCAAAACTTGATGCCAAGTACCCAATGTTCCAAGTTCAGAACATGAAAGTTTTTCGGACTCAGATAGTAGACCATTTCTTCAGAAACTGGTAACTTACATTCTGATCTTTGAAACTTCACAAGAGCTTTTTATTGTTTGAACCTAAACATTCCAGCCTTTGAACTTAACCCTGCAAAACATTTAACAAAGTATTCTTCGAAGTAGTTGTTAGTGTTGTACCCCAAAATTTGTCCTCCCTTTTCGCTCCTCATTTGACTTATAACTTGAGAATCATTCATATTTCATTCATGTGCATCCTTCATTCATGACTAATACATACTAACAAGCATCATATGTTCAAGGTTGTGGTTAATGAAAATCAGGGTTTTGGTCTGAAGATTGTAGTATTGCTCATCATGTGGAGAAACCCTAATTTTGGATATCACCCTTTTGTGTGGTCTCCTAAACCACGTGTGCATCATGTATCCTTTGGTTTGTGCCTATTGTTATATCACCTTGTCCTCCTTATGCCTAGCCATAGTCATTGTTTTGCTTAGCCTATTTGCATTTGATCGTTATCCATTTCACCTGTTGATATGCCCTGGTTGTGGGGCCATGCTTGGTCATTAATCTTTTCAATCATTGTTATGTACTTTGGTTCATGTTTAATGGTTCATTAATGGATCCATGATTTGATTCCAGTCCTTCACAAACTTTGGTTTAATCCATTTTTAAGTCAGTTACAAGTTATGGTCATAGTTGATTCAAATTCATATCACTTCCAAATTATGATCAAGTCATAGTCATTGATTTCAATTCGTTTAGTTCATACGAGATTCATGGTCAAATTCATCAATTCATTCCCTTACCATTCAAGGTATCATTACATTACAACTCCAATTTCCATTATAAAGCATAAGTGTATGTACATGAGAAAATTATAAAAAAGGGTTGAACTTTGACCAAAGTCAACCGAATTACAATCTTGAACCTTTAAACCTATATACCATTCACCATAAACCATTTTGGTCTTATTCGTTTTCACATTTTTAACGATTTAACCATGTAACCATTACAATTTTAAGGCCAAGTCATGATTCTTCAAATCACCTTCACTAATTCACACACATTTTACAATTTCAACTCAATCAACCATTGACTCAATTCAAATTTCCAAGACATTTCCTTTGCATGAAATATAAACCAAATTCCAGAAACTATTTCCAATTCATAATCCAATTACAAAATTAACATGAGCAAGTAAGCTAGGGATAAGCCTATTCAATTTCATGCACCAAGCTCTAGATGATAAGTACAATAAGACTTCAATCACCATTCCACCATAATTACAACATACCTTTTCATAAATTATGAATACAAAAATTACAAGAATTTCCAAAATTTCCATACAATTCCAACTTCAAACCATAATGTACTTATCCTTACAAACATGGCCCAAGAAGAAAACCACAAGGATGAACATGAACATTCTTAAACCAAATTCTATCCAAACCATAGCCTATATGTGCTTATGTTACAATGGTTAACTCAATTACAAAATTTCTAAGCATAACAAATTCCAAGTGTGGCCTATCAGTTCAATAAACATTCAAACTCCTCCAAGCAGATTGGCAACCTGCTATGGCCAATACTTCATAAAATGCTCCTAATAAAGTTGATCTTGGAAGGAAACTTGAATACTTCCAAGGAAAATCGAGAATCATTCTAAGCGTACCACCGAATAGCCTATGATTCACAATAGTATGCCCAAGCTGAACCATGTGAAAGGATAACATGTCGTAAGTAGCTCACGAATCAACTCCAAGCAGAAACCTAAACTGACAGTGACAAAGTTAAGTGATCCACCTGCATCATTCCATAACCAGATTAACCATTCAAAAATTCATGTTGCAAAATAGCTTGATAGGATGAGAATAACCTCATTTTCACGGTGTCATACCCCAATTTTGTCCGGGTAAGGAAAAATCTTTCACCAGCATTCACTACCAGATGTCATAAGGCATGAACTCTATCTTAAGGCATAAGTTCTATCTTAGGGTTTCTCAGCCCTTAGTGACATCAAGTCTTCAGTAACATTTTCATCTATTAAAGAAGACACCTGTTGCATTTGTCTATTATTGCTATTAACTGAAGCATGGGATAGTATGTGCATTTTGGGACTTTTTGGTTAACAATGCCCATTTTGGTTTATCCATGAGAACTTTTGGTTTTACAAAGGCCCATTCACATAAACATGTCCATAATTAATATTGCAAAGTATGGTTCGAATCTTTTTACATTACTAATCCAAAATCCATTTGATTATTAGTAAGTATTAAAAGTCATGGTTATTTTCTATGATCACTTGTTATTAAGCTCATTTCCACATCCCAAATGTTTATGCCAAAGTCTCAATCCTTCATAAATATCTAAATTCAAATTGCATTTTTAAACATGTATTTGTTTTAAGCTAAGGTGGATTGTTGGAAAAGACTATGGTGATGGACAATGTTTTAAAGCTTATTTTGGAATTGTTTCTTTTATTGCTTATGGTGCACATTTCATGTTGTTCATTTAAGCTAATAATAAACATAATTAGAGGCAACCATTCGTGAATGTCCATTGGTATTTTATTATGGCCCAATCCATTTTCAGACTAAAATAAAGTTTAAACATTTTAAATGATTAACACCAATAAAATATGGAGATATCTTAAAATGTTAAAAAAAAGATTAATTGCACAATTAAATTTTAAAGTCTAAAAATGTTACAAATAATCCAAAGGTTCACATAATAATCCAAAAGTTCATATATTAATTCCTAAATTTACATGATCAATCTAAAAGCCAATACATAATCCACTTATACATTATCCAAAGAATTCTAAGTACACCAAAATGAATTTGAAAAATGGAAATAAGTTGCAAATCCAATAAAGCAGTTTGAAGCAGCGAACTTTTTAAAGACTTTTCCAAAACTCTGTTGAAATTGCAGTGCCCCAATTCCAACCTCCAAAGCAGGCGCAGAACCTTCTTTCAACCAACATCACTTCACCTTTTTACAAACCTGCAAAACCAACTCAGAGATTAAAAAGGCTTATCAAATAAGCGCTTATGGAAAACTGAAAAATAATTGATGAAATGCTCAGATTAGTGTCTTGCACAAGAGATCATAATAAACACTAATCCAAACAACTCTAAATCCACAGAATAATCATCCCATAAAATCTGGAAATGAGATAACCTAACAAGTTATCTCAAAACCTAAACATTCACCATATATATAACAATAACAGAGATTAACAGTGAGGACGTTTCTTGAGAATCTAGGAAGAAGCAATCAAAATATTTCCTGTTAACATCAAACCCTAAAAAACAAAACAACAGGCACGGTTGGATCCAAAAAGAGAAGAAAACAAAATAATTTGTAAAAACATCAAAACACATTATCCAGCAAAAGAACAACAACAACATCCAAAGGCAAAGAAATAGAAGGAGACGAATAGCAATAAAAGGGATGAATAGACTCATCTGAAGCACGGTGGGGAGACGTCGCCGACGTTTGACTCCAACCAAGTAAAACTTTCATTCCCGTTCAAATTTTTGCACCATCATCTTCACCTCTCCATACTGATTGAAACGCCTTTTATAATTTCTTCAAAGGGTGACTATAGGAGGCTTAATTTCAGGATTAGGTTTAGGGTTTTCAACCGTTGCTAGGCTCGTGTTTAGATTTATTTAGGTTAGAACGAACTAGGGTTCGTTTGGCCGCGAGAGAGAGAGAGAGAGAGAGAGAGAGAGAGAGAGAGAGAGAGAGAGAGAGAGAGAGAGAGTTTAGATTAGGGTTTTAGGTTTGTGTGTTTTTTGGAGCGTCGATCCGGCCATTTGAGAGAGGTTTTGGGAGAAACAAGGCCGAATTTGGAATCTCCGGCAAAAAATAAGTAGGGTTTGTGTTTTGACGTTTTGGTTTTGAGAGGTGGATCGTCGGAGAAGAAGGCGACGCCGCCGCGGTTGGCCGGCCGCCACTGTCTTCTCCGGCAGTTATTGGTCGCGAGGAGAACGGAGAGAGGAAGAGAGTTGCAGAGCTTTTGAGTTGAAGAGAGAGAAATGAAGTGAGCAAATGAAGCTCTCTCTTCCAAGCCTTGCTTTTATGTGGTGGAGGAACTGCTGCGTGGGCGCCAAGTGGCCTCTCTAGGAGGCGCCACGCAGGGTTGACCATTGAGTCAACCAGGGGATCCTGTGTGGATCCCCCCACCGTATGATGGTACACCCGTTCAATCCCTCCACTTGATCTGTTGACTAGATCAAGTCCCCAGACCTAAGGGTCCAGAGCCTCCTCACAAGGTCAACAGTTGACCAGGCCTTAAGGGCCTTGCTGGTCTCGTTTTGGGCCAACCCAGGTTGGGCCCAAAGACTCTTTTTGCCAAACAAACCCTCTGTTTTGTTCAGTAGCGCCCAATTTTTTGGGCTTTTCATTTCAAGCCCATTTATTTTCATTTCTTTGATTTTTCTTTCATTTTCTATCTTCAAAAAATTATATATATATATATATATATATATTGTTAATATTGTTATTGACACTTAATTAATTGTTTGTTTATATCATCACTATTTAATTACTTATATTATTTAATCAAATAAGCTATTAATTATTTAATTAATTATATTATATTATTATTACCATTACTTATAATTGTTTATTTCTTTCATTTTCTATCTTTAAAATATTATATATATATATATATATATATATATATATATATATATATAATATATATATATATATATTAATATTATTATTAATACCTAATTAATTATTTGTTTATATTATTATTATTTAATTACTTATATCATTTAATCAAATAATCCATTAATTATTTAATCAATTAATTATATTTATTACTATCATTTATAATTTAGATAATTGCTTATTTTAGTGGAATGTGTGTGCATTATTATTTTGTACCTACTTATTTGTATCAAGTCTTGAATGCATATGTATGGTGTGTTACAATTGTGACAAGATTATGTCGTTTTCACCGATTTAAAATCAATTTCACCAATTTCAAAATAAATCACATATTTCTCGATTCAAAGTCGAGCCCATTTTTAAAACACCTTTGTATGTCGATCGCTTGTAAAAGTATCGCCACCAACCTCACATAGCTTACTCTTGGGCTTTCTTACAATGAGACCTATTCGGTTTTAATTAATCGATTATATGAATTATTCACTAAGTAAATTCAATTCATTCACAAAATAAAAATTTAAAACCTCGACCCGACATCGAGTATTCTTTATTAAGAATTAAAATACCTGGTCACAATTAAACGTTATTTCACTTAGGAATAAAAGAGGAAATGGTTTTGAGTTTTCAACTCCTCTCATCGATTATTTAAACACGAACTCTTGTACTCGATTAATCGAACAATCGTCATTTCTAATCCACCTAAGCACAGATAAATCAAATTCTTTTACAATAAGAAATAAAAAGGGAGATGACTTTGAGTCTTCAATTTTTCTCCTCGACTATTTGAATACAAGTTCTCTTAGTTGGTTAGTCAAATATTTGTCGTTCCTCTACAAACCGCCAAACCCCGATTAAATCAGAATATTTTCATAGTAAGCCAAATGAAAAGGGAGTTGGTTTTGAGTTTTCAACTTCACTCCCCAATTGTTTGAATACGAGTTCTCTTACTCGGTCAGTCGAACAATTGTCATTTTCCACAAGCATATAACTTAATCAAATCATTTTCGTAACAAATTATACGAAAAGGGAGATGGTCTTAAGCCTTCGATTCCTCTCCTCAAATGCTTGGATATGAGTTGTCTTACTCAGCCATTCAAGTACTTGTCATTTATTCTAAAATACGTCAACCATATACAACTTTATTTTCATAAATACTCAGATGAAACAGAAAGCGGTCTAGAGTCTTCTATTCCTTTTCCCGATTATTAGGATACGAGTCATCTTACTCGATTATCCGAGTATTCGTCATCCATTCAAAACACCTTAATTACTATCAAATCCTTTTTATAATTAAGGATGAAAAAGAGGGTGGTCTAGAGTCTTCTATTCCCTTTCCCGACTGTTAGGATACGAGTTTTCTTACTCAACTATCCGAGTAATCGTCATCCAACCAAAAACATCTCAACCAATCAAAAACATCAAACATATTAATACAACTTATCACCCCCGTGTGACCAAAACTCTTTTCAGAAAGAACACTATCAACCCTTTCTGATGTGCACAACAAACTAGCGCTTAAGCCTCCCCCGAGAGTAGACAAGCCAACGTTTAGCCTTTAGAACGCGATCTAAAACAGTCGTTCACTAAGAGACACCAACCAACCGTAGTTCCCCAAACTACGAATGCTCTGATTTCCTTATTATACCATAAGGATACGTAGGCAGGAGATTGTTGTATCTTCGCGAGCACACTAGTAAAAAACCTCCCCTTTCTCCTTTCTAAGGTTCTCATCCATTTCTATTTTCAATATTTTATAACCCAAAGATAACAAACAAACATAAATTAACACTCAAAACGTAAATTAGAACTAAAAGGTTCCTGTTGAGTACAACGAATGTAAGAGGTGCTAATACCTTCCCCTTACGTAAACCACTCCCGAACCCGAATATGGTTGCGACGACCATTATTCCATTTTCTAAAGGTTTTATCAATATTTTCCTATTCCTTTATTGGGATAAATAAAGTTCGGTGGCGACTCTGTTCGAACTTAATTTTTTCCGCGACCATCGCGAGGAATCGTATTTTTTGAGATGCGACAGATGGCGACTCTGTTGGGGAATAGCTCCAAGCAAAAGAGAGTGAAGCCTAACTTAATTCAGTTGATGTATTGTGTGTTAATTTTATCTGTTTGTTATCTATTCTGTTATTATTATGTTGTCATGATTATTGTATGATGTTTTATTAGCTATGTATTATTGGGGTTCTCTGGTTGGCGATACTTTGTGAGATAGGCTCTTCACTCGAGTCTGAGAAAAACCATAAGATTAAGTTGGTGGTTGCATAGTGGGCGCCCACAAGGAGTCTTCCTTGTTGGGAAGATACGAAGACGCCACCTAGAGGAGATTCTCTTGAGATATTATTGCCCGATGAGTTTTCGTCACAACGATAGTATTCTCAAGTTGGATCAATTACTCTAGGTACCTTTTAACCCATTATATCCGGTGGTTATGTAGTATCTACCTGAAAAGTTCCAGACTTATTGGGTTAATGCGAAAGCCCCAATCAGATGAGATCCCTTGGGCGTATTACTACCTTACAGTGGTATTCCCAACCTCGATCTATGACTCTGAGAACCTTATTAGAACCTTGGACTCGAGAGTTGTGTAGTATGGACCCACTAGGAGTCTTTCTCTTTGGGACCATACGAAGGCCTCACCCAAATGAGACTCTGTTTGGGGATGTTATTTGCAAATGAGTTTTCGTCATGACAATAACCTTCTTAAATAGTGATTGATGACTTTGGGAACCTCTTAACTTTAGCATCCTCCCAGAAGGGTTTTGTTTAGTAACCAAGAATACCCACTCTCACGGTCTACATGTTGACTTACCTGTGGCATGCATAACATCATTCATAACATAACATTCATATTATTTTATTTCCAAGGAATCTGAGTGTCATGAGTTGCAGGAATTCAAGAAACATGGAATCAAGTAAAAGAAACATTTACTCTTTCAAGTTCAAAGGTCCCGATCTAAGGAGCTTACGTGACTTGGTCTCTCAGATGCACCCGGTATACAGAATCAACTTTGGAAAGAATTATGGCAATTTGCTCAGTATCCTTAACCAACGAGTAGACTATACAACTTTAATCACTTTGGCCCAGTTCTATGACCTACCTTTAAGATGCTCACATTCCAAGACTTCCAGCTAGCACCAATGTTGGAAGAATTCGAGCGTCTTGTTAGGATTCCTATGAAGAACAAACCACTGTTTGAAGGGATAAATGAATCTTTGCCCCTTGAGATCATTGCTAGCACGCTTCACATGGATGAAAAGGAAGCAGAGGCTAACCTAGAGACCAAAGGGAATACCAAAGTATTTTCGCTAAGTTTTCTCTTGGAGAGAGCTCATACCCTACTAAAAGCAGAAAGTTGGGATGCTTGTTACTCTGCTATTGCATTGGCCATCTATGGCGTCGTCCTGTTCCCGAATATGGATGGTTTCGTAGACATGGCTGCCATTTGTGTTTTCCTTACTGGGAACCCAGTACCCACTTTGTTAGCCGATGTTTACTATTACATGAGTCATAGGTACACTAAGAAGAAAGGAATGATCGCTTGTTGTGCTCCTTTATTATATCAGTGGTTTCTAGAACATGGTGCTTGGGTTGAACATACAGATGTTAGTTGGCCTCAGAGATTGGGATCACTCCGATCTGAAGATCTTTCTTGGTATTCCAAAGAATACATTAACATGGACATCATATTCAGCTATGGGGACTTCCCTAATCTACCACTTATTGGAACTCAAGGATGTGTGAATGCTAACCGGTTCTATCACTCAGACAACTTGGCTACCCAATGGAAGGCCCTCCAGAGGCGAGGTCTTTGGAAGCTTTCTTGTTACTTGACTCTGGGTTTGAGAATCCTAGCTTGTTCTAATGAATCAAATAGGCTTGGAAGAATGTAAATCGAAAAGGGAAAGCTGATTTAGGGAGAGCAAATGGGATTACAAAAAAACCATATTTTCAGTGGGTAAAGGAAAGGGTGGAGATGATCAAAATGCCATTCGTCATTCGAGCACTTGTACCTCTTCATGAACCTAAGCTCACCCACGTCCCTATTGAAGAAATGGAGGAACTCAAGACCACCATGGCAAAGCTAGAAAAAGAGAATGAAGAGTTGCAGATAAAACTCCAACAAACCATCAATGAGAAAACACCATGAAATGGGAGCTTGAGATAAAGGAGGCACAACTTCAAGCACATGTGGAAAAGTTCAATAAAGAGGAGCATAAGAGAAAAAAAATCAAAGTGGGATTAGAACAAGCTGACCATTGTCTAGATACTCTTAAGGGTCAGTTACGACGAGCCCAGAAAGAATGTCAAGACAATGAGCGTTGGTGGCATCTAGCCACGAAGAAAAACAAGACAATAAGAGATACACTTGGGGCTCAGATAAAAGAACTCACAAATTCTATTCGTCATGCAAAGGCAGAAGTAGAGCAGGAACGCCGACTCAAGAATATAGCCACTGAAGCTTCTAGGGTTTCACCCATGATATGGGAGGAGAAGTGTCGAGAAGTAAGAGATGCAAAAGAGTTTGTCAGCTATTGGAAGAACCAGCTAGAGTCATTACACCAAGACAACTCCATATGGTTGAAGGAGCGAGACTATGTGATTGAAGATTATGAATCCTTTAATAAGACCATAGACTTCTTACAAAGAGAGAGGGATAAGTTTCGTGCAAAGCTCGACGGGCTAGTGGGGTTCTGTAATTGGGCGGCTAAAGAATTACCATGGAAGTTAAGAGACGCAGTCAAAGAATTGAAGGAAGATAGCACTCCTCCAGCCATAATCAGTTTCATTATGCTCTGTAGAGGGTTGCTGAAGAGATTCAAGGAGGAACTAGAAGAGCTTCAAGCCAGAAAGCCTGCAGTTTAATTTTCTTATATTGCTCCTTTAACAAATGTATTTTGAACTATGGCCTAATTTGACCCCTATGTTACGTACTTGAATGAATGATGTTTAAAATTACTCCATTATTTCTATTCTAAGTATTCCTTGTTTCTTCGAATTGCTAACAACTAATGGAACTCAAACGATTCCCTGAAAATAAAATATGCATAACATTCGTATCTTCATTACGCATCACGCTTCATGAAAATTCAAAAAAACTTACCCAACCTTTTTACCCTTTATCCAACCACACTGACTAATCAACACCTATACGAGACACGAAGAAACTACAAGATTACATTAGAGCAAGTTGAGGCTAATGTAAGACCCTAATTTTGACCCTAAGATCCCTCATGGCATCATGTTATTGCACAAGTGCATTGCCTCAAGGATCATAGCATGTTTGGCTCCTTAACCCTAGGGTTGGGACTTGTTTGAATGTTTTGAGACCACCAAGCATGCTTGTATTGTATATTATTGCTCTTCTTATTTGATTACTGACCAAAATCACAAAAATATGTCACTAACTCTTTTATTTTGAAGCTCAAGTGATCATGTGCTCTAATGCTCTTAGGAGGCTCCTAAGCCCAATGAAATGGCTAGGTGAAGATGAGAAAAAGCATGACAATGGTCCACAAAGCTCCTAATAATCATATATGTCTCCCAAGTATCTCAATTTGCCAATTTGATCAAGATAACCCAAAGGGCTTGAGGATTGTTTCCCAAGGAAACCCTAATTTCACTATGCTTTGACTGTGCCTTGCCCATGAAGCAACCTCAACATCAGATCAAATTTAATCAAGGGAAGTTATTTCATTTATCATTTCATGCATATGTGAGCCTATTTTAGGATCCTCAATCATTTATTCATCAAGATTGGAAGTTTGGCCTTGAAAAGTTGACCAGTCAAGTCATCTGACTAAGCTGGGCATCATTGAGATATAACTTTTGATGTGTTTGTCAAATGAAGATGACCCAAAGAGAAAATATGTTTCTAATAACTATATGAACAACTTTCATGTTAATAAAAAATCCATTTGAAAATTAGAAGGTCATCATTCATTTCAAAACATTATAGGTCATTTTGACTGAAACCCTAATTTTGGGTCAACTTACCAAGGGCATAACTTCCTTAATTTTTATGATGTTAAGGTGATACCAAATTAATTGGAAAGATTGAGATGTCTAATTAAAATTTTATATTGGACAAAATTCCATAATGATAAAATAAATACATGTGATAATACAAAACATTATAGGTCATATTGGACCTAATTCATTGAATTTGAAAACGTAGCCAACTTCAAATGCCCATAACTTTGTCATAGAAAATCAAAATGATGAAAACTTTGAGTCTAAATTGATAATCTTGAAAATATCTACAACTTTGATGTTGGAGGTTTTCTCATTTGAAGCTTTTATCATGAAAACATAGGGGTTTGATTAAGCTTGCTTTTGGTGAAATTTTTCAAAGTGTTTTGAATATGTTTTGTACTTGGATTTTCACAGCCAGTTTTCATCAATTTGCACATGCCAAATGAATTTTTTCCCAACATGATTTTTGTTCCTTATTTCAAGGGATTTCCAACCATTACTCACATTACTCTTTTGGATCTACCATTTGTGAGTTTCGAAATTATCTTCATTTAGGTGCATTTTGGATATTTCATGTTATAACTTGGTATGCAAGTTGTTTCCATTTCATGTACACGTCCAATTGCTCTTCACATGAACTCAGCAATCTCTTTCAGCCATCATTGGGCCTTCCACACGCCTGTACAAGCCCATGCACATCAAAGTTCAAATTCCATGCACACGAGAGAAGTGTGTGATCAACCACATTTAGCTATAAATAGAGGCTGCATCTCCCTCATTTCTCAACCTTTTGGAGATCTGAATTGCCGCAGAAGTAAAACCATAGCCATACCAAAGGAATTATTCAAAAATTGTTCTTACTTTCGAGCTTGAAATTCAGCATCATTAACTGAGTTTTAAAGCCTAATTCCTTAGCCTTTCATTTCCATTACAGTCAAGGATCAAAGAGGAGCAAAGATCTTGAAGGATTCATGGCCAGAAGTGCTTCAATTCAAAGGTTATTTCTCAAACTTTTTGGATCTAGAACTCTTATTTCAATGTAGCATCCTTGTGTTTATGTGGATTTCTGAAGTTCTCACACTTGAGGCAAGCCATTGGTGCTTTCAATTCATCATTTCATGAACAAACAGTTTGAACACCATGATCTTCTCCTTCACGTTTCTCTCAATATAGGAAGAGTGAGGGATCCAATGGTACAATGATGATCTCTATCACACGAGCTTCATTTCCATGGCCTTGTTTTTAATTTTCATTAAAGTTCATTTTCCTGCAACTGGTGGCCGGAATTTGTTGTCTGGCCGGAGAAAATGGTGGTTTCCACCACCACCACCACCACGTGTGCATTCTCCTGGCCCTTGGATTTGGTTTCCACGTTTTAATCTTGTTCATTCATTGTGATTACTTCATTTAATGCATGTTGTTGCGCGTTTGACTCAAGCACACCGTGTTCCCTATGATCTGGACCATCCATTGATGCCACGTCAATTAATGAAACGCATCCTGTGGCGCTGGTTTTTTTCCATTTTCATTTTATTTTCAGTTAATTCCTTTTATTTTCAAAAATTCATAAAAAAATCATTTGAAGTCATAAAAATATGAGACCAACTCCAAAAATTTTCTTGAAAAATCTAGTTCCATATTATGATTTTTAATTATTTTTGTGACTTCATTTGATATTTATTTTGGATTATTTGATTTTTAATAGTTTTAATTCATTTTAAAATACTTTTTGACTTTTGAAAAATCCAAAAATATTTTCATAGCATCTATGGATCATGATAAGTCAATGAAAAATGGTCTCAACAATTTCTTGATTGTTTTGAGATTATTTGAGATTTTAATTCATATTATGCTATTTTTAATTGTTTTTAATTGTTTTTAATTACTTTCTGATTTCAAAAATTTGTGAGAAAATTAGTCATGGCTTGTTTGACTATGTTGAACCTATGAGAATTTAATTGGACTTTTTGAAGTTGATTTGAATTGAATTTGAGGTTTGACCTTATTTGTTTATTTTTTATTTGCATTTTATTTTAATTCAAAAAATACCATTGACTCTTTGACTGGTTATCTTCATTTCTCTTCTGTTTGGTGTTGATTGATGATGATTTGATTCATATTTGATCAATTGGATTTGGTGGTTGTCTTCTTTTTCCCTCCCTTTCATCTTCATCCCTTTCTTTCCATCAATGTCCAATGAGTTAAAGTCTTATGGTTGGTCTTGACAAATGAGAAGTTTAACCTTCTTTGATCCAAACCAAACTCAACTTGATCCATGATAAAGTGAGTTATTTTATGTCCAAGATAGGTTGCTTCTTGGTCAAGCAAATAATCAAAAGTCAATACAAGGCCCTTCCCCTTTTGTTTGGCATGGAAAGTTTATGGAGCTTGGCTTACTAGTCATGATCTCTAACTTGTGTTCTTTGCCTATATTTTTATTGACCGACCTCAGATAGGTGTGACTACTACATTAGTCCACTTACGATTGCTTAACATAGCGCTACATTGTCTTATGACAAGCTAACATAATCTTACTAACTACTAACTTTAATATGAGCATTTAATTTTCTTGCCATTTACTTTTAATGTCATTTATTTCTTGCTCATTATTCATATTGATTTTCACTTTGCTCACTTGAGCACATATTTTATGTTTATGTCATTTTTCTTTTGCTCATTTGAGCTCATTATTGTATATAAATATATTGCTGTCTTGTTTTGTTTGTGTTTGTTTTGATGTGAACCAAACGCAAAAAGGAGAAAGGACTTAGAATTAGGACTTACCTATGCTTAAAGGAGTTCAAGAGCAACTAGGTCTCATGCCTTTAGAATGCAAAAATTTGTTGAAGAGCAACTAGGCCTCATGCCTTTAGAATGCTAAAATTCAAAGTTGATCTCAAAGGACTTCTCTTCCAAACTTATCCTTTGTCCATCCCCCTTATTGTGTTGTGAACTTTTTGATGTTTGCTTTTGTGTGATAGGGATCCCACCTTGAGATTGTGAAAAGAGGACCATTGTCATGAGTAGCCAAGTTAAGAGCCAAGCCAAATGGAGATCCTAGGAGCTTGAATTCAAATTGTTTGATTGCTTGTTTGTGTGCTAAGTCCAAAGGAAAGGAGCATCTTGAGTCATCTCTATGACTTCAAGAAAAGGAACTCCAAGGGTTTTATCTTTCCCCTCTTATCTTTGTATGCTTTAGGAATAGCCCTTATCTTCTTCTCCCCACTCTAACCAAGCCAAAAATCATTTTCAAAACTTTGACTTTATTTCAAATTAGAAACCTCGGCCTTAAGCCTTTGACTTTTCAAAACTATTTTCGTAAATACTCATTGTGAATAAACTTTAATCCAACTTTGACTTCATTTTTTGTAAATAAAGTTAACTTGTAAATATAACCCATTTCAAGTTGTTTTATGGTTCCAATGGCCACTTTGTTAAAACCTTTTCATAAACATTAGTCATAGGTTTGAGTTATCATAGTGGTTTATGTAAATCTCACCTCATCCTTAGTGTTGGATTATAAGCCTTCCATGCTTATTATAGGGTTAACCCCTCACTAGCATGTTGAAGCCTTCCTTACATGGTGGATTGTTGGTTTAGGTTGGGTTTTCTCCCTGTGATAACAAAAGAACTTAAGGCTTTTGATTAAAATCAATTCACCAATCTTTGAGATTTTTACCCCGAACTACGAGGTTTTTATCCTCCTTTGTGATGGTACGTAGGTAATGGGTTCATCCATTCAAACAACAAAATTTGTAAATACAATCTATTCTTTTCTCATCCCTCAAATCTTTTGTACAAATCTTTTCACAAATACCAACCTACAACACATATTTGCAAAAAGGGTTCCCTTAGAATACTAAGGATGTTTTAGGTGCGTAAAACCTTCCCATTTCATAACCAACCCCCTGTCGCATCTCGAAAAATACTATTCCTCGCGATGGTCGCGGAAAAATTTACGTTCGAACAGAGTCGCCACCGAACTTTATTTATCCCAATAAAGGGATAGGGAAATATCGATAAAACCTTATGAATAATAGAATAATGGCCGTCACAACCATATTCGGGTTCGGGAGTGGATTGCGTAAGGGGAAGGTATTAACACCCCTTACGTCCGTTGTACTCAACGGGAACCTTTTAGTTCTAATTTGTATTTCGAGTGTTAATTTATGTTTGTTTGTTATCTTTAAGTTATAAAATTATTAAAAATAGAAATGGATGAGAACCTCAGAAAAGAGAAAGGGGAGGTTTTTTATTAGTGTGCTCGCGAAGATACATCAATCTCCTGCCTACGTATCCTTATGGTGTAATAAGGAAATCAGAGCATTCATAGTTCGGGTAACTACGGTTGGTTGGTGTTTTTTAGTGAACAACTGTTTAGATCACGTTCTAAAGGCTAAATGTTGACTTGTCTACTCTCGACGGAGACTTAAGCATTGGTTTGTTATGCGCATTAGAAAGGATTAAATGGTGTTCTTTTTGGAAATAGTTTTAGTCACACGAGGGTGATAAGTTGGATTAATCTATTGGATGTTTTGGTTGGTTGATATGATCTTTGGTTAGATGACGACCATTCGGATAGTCGAGTAAGACAACTCGTATCCTAACAGTCGGGAAAGGGAATAGAAAACTCTAGACCGCTTTCTTTTTTATCCTTAATTATAGGAAAGATTTGATGATAATTAAGGTGTTTTGGACGGATGACGAATACTCGGATAATCGAGTAAGACAACTCGTATCCTAATAATCGGAAAAGGAATAGAAGACTCTAGACCACTTTCTATTTCATCTGAATATTTATGAAGATAAGGTTGTATACGGTTGACGTATTTTAGCATGAACGACAAATACTTGAATGGCTGAGTAAGACAACTCATATCCAAGCATTTGAGAAGAGGAGTTGAAATCTCAAAACCATCTCTTTTTTCGTATAGTTTGTTAAGAAAATGATTTGATTAAGTTGTATGTTTGCGGAAAAATGACAGTTGTTCGATTGACCGAGTAAGAGAACTCATATTCGACCAGCTGAGGAGTGAAGTTGAAAACTCAAAGTCAACTCCCTTTTCATTTAGCTTACTGTGAAAGTATTTCGATTTAATCGGGGTTTGGAAATTTGTAGAGGAACGATAATTATTTGACTAACCAAGTAAGAGAACTTGTATTCAAATAGTCGTGGAGAAAAAAATTGAAGACTCAAAGTTATCTCCCTTTTGGTTTCTTGTTATAAAAGGATTTGATTTGTTTGTGCTTAAATGGATTAGAAATGACGACTATTTGACTTACCGAGTAAGAAAACTCGTATTCAAATAATCGAGGAGAGGAGTTGAAAACTCAAAACCATTCCCCTTTTCATTTTCAAATGAAGTGTTGTTTAAATGTGATTAAGTATTTTAATTTAACTTTTATAAAGAATATTCGATGTCGGATCGAGGTTTTAAAATTTGCATTTTTGTGAATGAATTGAATTTATTTAGTGGATAATCCATATAATCGATTAATTAAAACCGAATAGGTCTCATTGTAAGAATGCCCAAGAGTAAGCCATGTGAGGTTGATGGCGATACTTTTACAAGTAATCGACTTACAAAGGTATTTTAAAAAATGGACTCAACTTTGAATCGAGAAATATGTGATTTATTTTTGAAATTGGTTCGAATGATTTTAGATTGGTGAAATCAACATAATCTTCTCACAGTTATAACATGTCATCCATATGCACTCAAGACTCGGTATAAATAGATAAATACAAAATAATCATGCACATACACTCCACAAAAATAAACAATTATCTAAATTATAAGTGATATTAATAATAATATAATTAATTAATTAAATATTTAGTAGATTATTTGATTAAATAATAAGTAATTGAAAAATGACGATATAACCAAATAATTGCATATTTACCATTAAGTATTAATAATAATAATAACAATATAATTGCATATTTACCATTAAGTATTAATAATAATAATTATAATATATAATTATATAATTTTGAAAGAAAGTAAATAAAATAAAATATTGTTTTTTTGTTTGATAACCATAAAATTCTAATGTATATATTTTATATGTATATAAATAAAAGAAAATAAGTGAATAAATAAAAAAATAAAAGAAACTGGGCTAAGCAAGGGAAGACCCAAATCTGGGCGTTAATGAACAAAACAGGGGGGTTTAAATAGCAAAATGGTCTTTGGGCCCATGCAGCAATTCCAAACACCATATAAAAACAGAAATTGAGAGAGAGAGAGAGAGCCTCATTTGCTCCTCTCGTTCTCTCTCTTCACTTCTGAAACAAAGTTGCTCTGCAACTTCTTCTTCTCCGTCACTCTCCTCACGGCCAAACCTGCCGGAGAAGACGATGGTGTCCGGCCAACCGCGGCGGCGCCGCCCTCTTCTCCGGCGACTCTCCACCCTAAACCCAAACTTTAAAACACGAATCCCACTTGTTTTTGGCCGGAGATTCCAAATCCGACCTCAGTTTTTTCAAAATCCGCTTCAATCAACCAGATCGGCGGTAAGAAAATAAGAAAAAAAAACCTAAACCTAAATTCGCGATTCAAACTTTCAATAGTCACGGTTTGAAGCAATTAATATAGGGGTTTTAATTGTTTTACACTAACGAACAAGAAGCATATGGATTTAAAGCAAGGAAAGGAAAGAAGAAGGACTACTTGCCCTGAGTTGCGTCCGGCGACGTGAGCTTTTCATCGCTTGTAGAGATAAGTTCTTCTCCTCTTTTTAAATCTTTTTCGCCTTCTTCTCTTCTTCCTTCTTCTTTTTGGGTTTTGAATCCTGTTGTTGTTGGCTGTCTTGGTCTCTTTGAATGCTTATGTGTTAAAATGTTTAAAATTATTTTTTGATCTCTTCTTGGATTCTCGAAAACATCTCTGTTTTGTTGTTTAGGGTTTGAGGTTAATTCTAAAAAAAAACGTCTGTTGTGTTGTTTGGGATTTGATGTTGACAAAGAAATATTTTGATAACTTCTTCTTAGATTTTCCAGACTGTTCTTTGTTTTGGTTTGAGGTTACAGAGAAAAATAATTTGATTGTTTTCTCTTGGATTTTTCAAAACGTTTTTTTTTCATTACTGTTAATTTGTTGTTGTTATATATGTGATGAATGCTGAGGTTCTGAGATAACTTGTTAAGTTATCCTTTTTCCAGATTTTGTGGGATGTTTACTCTGTGGATTTAGAGCTGTTTGGATTGGATATTGGATTGTATTCTTGAGCGTTCCCCTTGGTTCATTGTGCAAGAAATTAATCTGTTTATTTTATCCATTATTTTCCAGTTTTTTAAGTGCTTATTTGATAAGCTATTTTTTAATTCTTTAGTTGGTTTTGCAGGTTAAGTGAAGTGATGTTGATTTGAAAAGGGGGGCGGCGCTGCAACTTCCAAAAGAGCTTTTGGAAAAGTCTTTAAAATTTGCTGCTTCAAACTGCTGTACTTACAGCTTATTCCAACTTTTTTCAAATTTTATTTAGAAGTAACAGAACTTTTGGATATTTGGATTATGTAATTTTTTGGGACCATGTATTGGCTGTTTAATAAAATGTAAATTAGAATATGAGCTTCTGGATTATCATGTGAATTTGGATTATTCGTGTAAGACCTTTTTTTGATTATTTGTAATTTATTTGGAATATCTTGGATTATGAAATTAATGCAATTAATCCCTTTTTATCACTTGAACTTTGTCTTAACCATTTTGTATGTGTTAACCAAAAATGCCTAAATTCTAACTCACACTGAAAAAATGGATTGGGCTATATCAATTAAAATTGGACTTTCCACTTGGTCACTTCTACTCATGCCTATTATTTACTTAAATGAACAATATGAAATATGCATTATAAGCAATAAAAGAAACAATTCCAAAGTGAGCTTTAAAACATTGTCCATTATCATAGTTTCTCAACAATCCACCTTAGCTTAAAACAAATATATGTTTAAAAATGCAATTTGAATTTAGAGATTTATGAAGGATTGAAACTTTGGCCTAAACATGTGGAAATGAGCTTTAAAAAAATGTCCATGACTTTTAATACTTACTAATAATCAAATGGATTTTGGATTAGTAATGTAAAAGATTCACACCAAACTTTGCAATATTAATCATGTGCATAGACCCCTTTTTTAAACCAAAAGTTCTCACGGATAAACCAAAATGGGTTTTGCTAATCAAAAAGTCTCAAAGTGCACGTATTATCCCATGCTTCAATTTAATAGTCATAATAGACGAAAGCAACAAGTGTCTTCTTAAGGATTTTAACAAATGAAAATATCACTGAAGATTTGCTGTCACTAAGGGCTGAGAAAGCCTTAAGATGAAGCTTGTGTCTTAAGATAAAATAACATGTCTTATAACATTGGGTAGTGAATGCTGGTTGAAGATTTTTTCTTACCCGGACAAAATTGGGGTATGACACCCCCTTACCTAGATCTATGACATTTTTATTAGTTTTTGATTTGAAAAACTTACTTGGCTTTTGTTCGCTTTTTAGCCTTTCCTTTGGACAAATAAAAGTGCGGTGGCGACTCGAATTATATGTTGACTTTTGGTTTAATCAATAAACCTAAAGGTAACGAAAACCCCGCTACAGCCAACCAAATTACCATGAGGACATACATCAATACGATCCAAGAGAAAATGGATCAACTGTTGGAGACAATGCTCGCAATTGCTCAAAGAGAGAGGGTTGAGGAGGAAGAATCTAGGGCAAAAAGGAATGATAGCACACCAAGTTTGAACCCCCAAGACGAGGGTTTCGTCCCCACCAAAAAGAGATTGGTTCAGATACCGGTAGGAGGCAAAGGAGATGGGGATCGTGCAGAGCCTTATGATACCTCTACTAATCATGGAAAAGAAGATCAACCAAGTACGATGCTTTCTATGTGCCTGATCAACCAAGGCCTAAGATACTTCCAGATCCTGCTGCAGATAGGCTTTGTACCCTGGAAAAGAAGATCAAAGCCATAGAAGGAAATAATATCTTCGGTGCCTCTGCCATGAACATGCGTTTGGTATCAAATTTAGTCATCCCGACTAAATTTAAAACTCCTGATTTCGAGAAATACAAAGGAAAAACTTGTCCAAGAAGTCACCTGGTAATGTACTTCAGGAAAATGGCTGCTCATACCGAAAATGACAAACTACTTGTACACTGTTTCCAAGACAGTCTAAGTGGAGCATCTCTGAGATGGTACATGAGCTTAAAACAGGGGCGGATTCAAAGCTGGGAGGATTTGGCTGACACATTTCTCCGTCAGTACAAATATAACTTAGATATGGCACCTGACCGAATGCAGTTGCAAGGGATGGCTATGAAAGAAAGTGGGTCATTTAAAGAATACGCCCAGCGGTGGAGAGAGTTGGCTGCTCAGGTAGAGCCACCATTGTCTGAAAAGGAAATGATCGGAATATTCGTAGATACCTTGAAGGACCCATTCTTTGATAGATTGGTGAGTAGTGCAGTGTCAGACTTTGCACATCTAGTCACAATTGGAGATCGCATAGAGAAAGGGTTGAGGGATGGAAAGATTCCAGGAGCTATGGCATCCCCTAGCGCACCAGAGAAGTATTCTTGAGGCTTCTTGAAGAAAAGAGAAGGTGAAACAAATTCTATATCCAGAAGCTACAAGGGAAAGCAACAAGCTTCATATGGCCAAGTCGCCGCTGTGGTACCCATACCATATCAACAACCAATGCAGCAACAATAGGTGTATCAACCACAACATCAACAACATCATCATCAGCAAAACACTGCACCGCCAAGACAATTCAAGCCAAGACCTCCAAGAAGGCAACTTGATCCCCTACCAGTACCTTATAGCCAGATATTCCCATATCTGCAAAAAGAGGGCCTTTTGACATTGAGGGAGTTAAAACCGGTTGTTTTTCCATATCCACCCGGATACGATGCTAACGCCCATTGTGAGTTTCACATGGGAGCACCTGGTCATACCTTAGATAATTGTTTTGCATTTCACAATCGGGTACAAGACTTGATCGAAGCAAAGGCCGTCTCATTCACTCCGAGACGCCCGAACGTGAACACCAATCCTATGCCAACACATAAGGATGCTTCCGTCAGTGCCATTGAGGAGAGTGATCAAGGAAAATTGATCCGTAAGGTTGAAGAGATTCAAACCCCTATCACCAGGATAAGAGAACAATTGCTGAAGAGTGGACTAATCCCGAAGGAGCTAGTTGCTGAAGAGAACAATAAAGAGTTGAGGAATTTTATACAACAAATGATGGATCGAGGCGAGTTACAGATAAATTTCCGTGTCAAGAGCAAGTGTCAGGAAGAGATAGCCGTGGTGGACATCCCTTATGTTGAGGTTAAAGTGTAAATACCTATAAGCCCATTGGTGATAGAGTTTCTAGCACCGTTCGCATATAAAGATGAGAAGGCAGTCCCATGGATATATCAGCCCAGAGCTTTTAAGCAGGGGCAAGAAGACCAACCTTTGATGATCAACGAGCCAAATGTCACCTCAATTGTGGGACCGACAGGAATGACATGTAGTGGCCAAGTGTTCGCGCCAAGAACTGCTGATATTTCTACAAAAACTAAAGGGAAGGAAGCTTCTGTCCAGATCCCCGTCCCTAATCAAGAAATGCAAGACATGCACCTATCTCCTAAAGCTGCAGTTACTCGTGAAGAGGCTGAGGAATTTCTGAGGATAATCAAGAAGAGTGATTATAAATTGGTGGACCAACTAAATCAAACACCTTCAAAAATCTCCATGTTATCTCTATTGCTCAACTCGGAAGCACACAGGAACTCGCTGTTGAAGGTATTGAGCGCCGCTCATATCATAAAGGACATAACAATAGAACAGTTCGACGACGTGATAGCTTGTGTGACCACTGGATTTTTTTTGGGTTTTAGTGATGATGAACTACCAATCGAGGGAAAGAACCATAACAAAGCCCTACATATATCCTTGAAATGCATAGACACTATACTATCAAGGGTATTAGTGGACACAGGTTCCTCACTGAATGTCATGCCAAAGACAACTTTGATAAAGCTGCCAATGGAAGGGATAAGTATGAAACCCAGCACCCTAATCATAAAGGAATTTGATGGCTCAAGGCGAGTAGTGATAGGAGAGGTTGACTTACCGACCAAGATAGGTCCAACTATTTTCAATATCACGTTCCAGGTCATGGACATACATCTCGGTTATAGTTGCTTACTTGGGAGACCCTGGATTCACTCCGCAGGTGCCGTCACCTCCACCCTGCATCAAAAGCTAAAGTTCATTACAAATGATAAGATGATTGTGATTGGAGGAGAGGAAGATATCTTGGTTAGCCACTTGACGTCTTTTTGATATATCGAGGTGGATGGCAAAATCACTGAGACACCATTCCAATCCTTGGAAGTGGTAAATATGATGGCCATCCAACAGACATTGGAGACCTCGAAATCAGGACCATCCATGGCCTCGTGGCAAGGAGCTAAGGCTGTTATGGAAAGTGAAAATGCTCAAGACTGGGGCAAAGTGGTGGAAGTGAAAGAGAAATGAGACAAGTTTGGCCTGGGGTATGACCCGTCATCAAACAAAGCCGGTAACCAACATGACAAAGAACAGATGCTTTCTGTAGAGAAAACACTCACCAGCATTGGCCATATCTTTGGCAAACAGGTGGCGATGATCAGTGATGGAGATCGCGAAGAGGGGGTGTCTAGCTGGATGCGACAAGCCTCACCTAATGAAGAGCTGACAAACTGGAAGGCTGTGGAAGTTCCCCAAATTTTTCAAAAAAACACCACCGAGACCATTGATAATGACACTGCTAAGGTCCAGTATGATTTTGATTGTCCAATCTACCAAGTTGAAGACGAAGTGGGGGAAGATTGCGAACTCCCTGAAGAGTTGGCCAGATTACTCAGACAAGAAGAGAAGGCCATTCAACCACACCAGGAAGACGTTGAAGTTATCAACCTGGGAACAAAAGAAGATAAGAGAGAAGTGAGGGTAGGCGCCGTACTTCAAGATACGGTGAAGACAAGATTGATAGAGCTCCTCCACGAATATGACGATGTGTTTGCTTGGTCATACCAAGACATTCCCAGATTAGACACTGATATCGTGACCCACAAGCTTCCCCTTAAAGAAGAATGTCCCGCTGTCAAACAAAACCTAAGAAGAACTCGACCTGATATGGCTCTCAAGATCAGAGAAGAGGTGAGAAAGCAGTTTGACGCTGGTTTCTTGGAAGTCGCCAAGTACCCACAATGGGTTGCCAACATTGTACCGGTACCAAAGAAAGATTGGAAGGTCCGCATGTGCATAGACTATCGAGACTTAAACAGAGCCAGTCCAAAAGACGATTTCCCATTACTTCACATTGATGTATTGGTGGATAACACAACTCAGTTCTCCGTATTTTCCTTTATGGATGGTTTCTCTGGATACAACCAAATTAAAATGGATCCCGAAGACATGGAGAAGACCACGTTCATTACCCCTTGGGGCACCTTTTGTTACAAAGTAATGCCGTTTGGATTAAAGAACGCTGGGGCAACATATCAACGTGCCATGGTGACTCTCTTTCACGACATGATTCATGAAGAGATTGAGGTGTATGTCGATGACATGATTGCCAAATCCCAGACAGAAGAAGAACACATCACTAACTTGGGGAAGTTGTTTGCTCGTTTGAGGAATTTTAGGTTAAGACTTAATCCTAACAAATGCATATTTGGGTTCGATCTGGGAAGCTTTTAGATTTTATTGTAAGCCAAAAAGGAATTGAAGTAGATCCTGACAAGGTTCGAGCCATTCAAAACATGCATACACCGAGGACTGAAAAGGAGGTTCGTGGTTTCTTGGGGAGACTAAATTACATTTCCAGGTTTATCTCTCACCTTACTGCAACATGTAAACCAATATTCAAGCTCCTGAGGAAGAATCAAGGCATGAAGTGGAAC
Source organism: Lathyrus oleraceus (assembly GCF_024323335.1). Classification (NCBI taxonomy): domain Eukaryota; kingdom Viridiplantae; phylum Streptophyta; class Magnoliopsida; order Fabales; family Fabaceae; genus Lathyrus; species Lathyrus oleraceus. Next base: position 130,953,293 of record NC_066581.1, read on the forward strand.
GATGACTGCCAAATAGCCTTTGATAAAATCAAAGAATACTTGCAAGAGCCACCGATTCTGATGCCCCCTGCAGAAGGGAGACCTCCCATCATGTATCTAATCGTGCTCGACGAGTCCATGGGTTGTGTATTGGGACAACAAGATGAGACTGGTAGAAAAGACTATGCCATCTATTATCTGAGCAAGAAATTTAACGATTGTGAGACCAGATATTCATTACTCGAGAAGACTTGTTGTGCACTCGCATGGGCTGCTAAGCGTCTCAGGCAGTACATGCTAACTCATACAACTTGGTTGGTATCTAAAGTGGATCCCATCAAGTACATATTCGAGAAACCAACTCTCATTGGTAGAATTGCCCGGTGGCAGATGTTGTTGTCAGAATACGATATCCAATATGTTGCACAAAAGGCGATCAAAGGAAGCATATTAGCACACCATCTTGCTCACCAACCACTGGAGGATTACCAATCTTTGAAGTTCGACTTCCCAGATGAGAACATCATGGCTGTTAATAATGAGGACTCCGAATTAGAGGAAGGTCTTGAGCCAAATGTAGGCTGGACTCTCATGTTAGATGGTGCCTCAAATGCAATAGGACATGGAATTGGGGCAGTATTGATGTCTCCCAAGAATTTCCATATACCGTTCACCGCAAAGCTTTTTTTTACCTGCACAAATAACATGGCCGAGTATGAAGCTTGCATATTAGGATTGGAAGAAGCTATCGAGTTGAAGATCAAGATACTGGAGGTATTCGGGGATTCCGCTCTAGTGATACATCAGATCAGGGGTGATTGGGAAATAAAACATGCTAACCTAATCCCATACCGGGATTACGTGTTAAAGCTACTCCCAAAATTCGACGAAATCACTTTCTCTCATATTCCTCGAGAAGAGAATCAGATGGCAGATGCCTTAGCAACTTTGGCTTCCATGTACAAATTAATATGGCCCAACCATCAGCCTCACATTGAAATTAGGCGTTTTGACGAACCTGCTCATTGCCTGACGACAACAGGAGAGCCAGATGGTAAATCCTGGTTCTTTGATATCAAACAGTATCTGGAGAAGCGGGAATATCCGGCAGAGGCTTCCAGCCTTGACAAAAGGACCCTCCGGAGGATGGCATCAAAGTTCCTATTGAACGGAGAGGTGTTGTACAAGTAAAACTATAACATGATTTTATTAAGGTGTGTGGACAAACACGAAGCTGATCAGCTTATGAGGGACATACACGAAGGGTCTTTCGGTATGCACGCCAATGGGCATGCCATGGCAAAGAAAATCCTAAGGGCAGGTTACTACTGGTTGACGATGGAAGCCGACTGTTACCATTACACCAGAGCATGCTACAAATGCCAAATCTATGCTGACAAAATACATGTACCACCTACCCCGTTGAATGTCATAGCATCACCTTGGCCTTTCTCTATGTGGGGCATCAACATGATTGGAATGATAGAACCCAAAGCATCAAATGGACACAGATTTATCTTGGTGGCCATAGATTACTTTACCAAATGGGTGGAAGTCGCGTCTTATGTGAATGTCACAAAGCACGTAGTCGCCCGTTTCTTAAAAAATAACATCATATGTCGATATGGGATTCCCAACAAAATCATCACTGATAATGGGTCCAATCTCAACAACAAGACCATGGATGAGTTATGCGCAACGTTCAAGATCGAGCATCACAACTCATCACCCTATCGACCTAAGATGAATGAGGCCGTTGAAGCTACGAATAAAAATATCAAGAAAATCATCCAAAAGATGGTTGTCACGTATAAGGATTGGCATGAGATGTTACCTTTTGCGTTACATGGCTATCGCACATCGGTACGAACTTCAACAGGGGCAACCCCTTATTCCTTGGTATACGGTATGGAAGCAGTTCTCCCTATAGAAGTGGAAATCCCCTCGATGAGAGTCTTGATGGATGCTAAGCTAGACGAGGCAGAATGGGTTCAATCAAGGTACAACGAGCTCAACCTTATTGAGGAGAAACGCTTGAAAGCGTTAGGTCACAGTCAACTCTATCAGAGGTGTCTTAAGAAGGCATTCGACAAGAAAGTTCGTCCCAGGGTGTTTCAAGAAGGAGACTTGGTGTTAAATAAAATCTTGCCCATTCACAAAGACTCTAGAGGGAAATGGACACCAAATTATGAAGGTCCGTTTGTGGTGGTTAAAGCCTTTTCCGGAGGCGCTCTAATCCTAGCAACTATGGACGGTGATGAGTTGCCGCTTCCCACCAATACTGATGCTGTTAAAAAGTACTTCGCCTAAAAAAGTGGAATAATAAAAGCCGCTAAATCGAAAACCTGAAAGGGAGATTTAGGCAAAAATGGCTATCCCGGTGGATTGAAAACCCGAAAGGGCGATCCAGGCAAAAATGGGTATCCCGGTGGATCGAAAACCCGAAAGGGCGGTCCAGGAAAAAGTTAGGGATTAATTCCAAGGCGAAGAGCTGTACTTTCAGGTATCTAACATATCCCTCGAAGACAAGGATTCAATCTACCACACTTTTCAAAAGTAAAGTGCTCAGACTATCAAAGACATAAAGGTCATAACAGTGTGAGAACTCAATAAAAACTCAATTTTCATTGCCATTTTGTTTCTATGCACATCAATTACCTCATTAAGGAATTGCATCTTTATGTACAATCGCCCATTTAAGGGTCAAATCAATAAAAGAGAAATTTTCTCAACAAAAGTGTGCCCAAACCATTCTTTGTATTTTATCTGTTTGTTTGCAAAGCACCTTTTTATTTTTTGATAAACATCACCTTTAAAATTATTGGAGAAAATAAAACACATGTTTGAATAAAGTGGTAAAATTGCTTTTGAAACAGTAAGCGAACGAATCCTTTAGTCTCCAAAATCTTTCTTGTTTTTCATAAAGGTGTAGGACTGTTTGCAGATACCTATGTTCCTTTCAACCACTAATTCACGCCTCTCATAAATGTACTCATGGTATAGGCAAACCGGGGCAAGGCTCCATTACATTTCCAGCAGAAACATTAATAAATCATGGACGGGGTATCGCGTGTTGAGAAGTCTGAACCCTTCAGTGGCTTGGAGCAACCCAGATACACTCCCAAAATCACCTAGTAGGGGCATCAAAACTTGATCTTCATTGATCACCCCAATAACAAAAGTCCACTACTGGCATCATTCCTCAAAGCAAAAACGTCTTAACCGGGGCATATCCCAATTACCCATTTGCATACCCGCATACATCACATGCGCCATGTACATCAATTACATACATAATCTTCCTACCAAATAGGAAAATTCACCAAGTAATCATACCAATCGTTGGCATACATATGCATAGCCTTATACGACTCGCATTCCTACATACACGTCCTAAATATCCGCAGCAAATTGCCATACTTGCACACCTCCCATGCACCATCCCATGCATGGAATTCCCACCTAAAGTGGAACATCATACAAAAATCAATATAAAATATCAGGATCCAAGGTCATTCATGTATATCTTGGACATTTCTCATTTCCAAATAAAGTTATTACCCTGCATATGCTCGTTGTCGCATTACGCGAAAAACCGGCGGGAAAACGAAACAACAGAGCCGCCACCGTGCGTTATTTATCCCAAAAGAGGGAAAGGAAACGCTCGAAGTAAACCTGGAAAAGACATGGTCTCGCGACCAAAGAGAGATGGGATCGGGAGTCGGTTATGCGAAGGGAAGGTATTAGCACCCCTACGCATCCGTCGTATTCGACGGGATCCACGCACAAAAGGAAGGATAAGGTTGCTAAAAACTGATCAAACACTGCACACAAGGCTGGAAGGAACACACAGAAAGACAAGAGAAACGGGACTCGGCAGGATATCGCATCCTGGGCCTACGTAGCCTGTCAAGCACAGACATCAGAGTCGGCGTAGTTCGGGATAAGGGGAAACGTGCTCGCTAGGATGTCGCATCCTATGCATACGTATCTTCTCTAACCAGATAAGAATCAGAGCACTCGTAGCTCGGCTAATGCACGCCAAACAAAACCACACAGGAAACCGACTGCCAATCGCTGGACTTATGTCAGACTCCACACAAACAGGCAAACATGGAAACCGAATGCCAATCGCTGGACTTACATCAGACTCCGAACCAACAAACACACGCTGGAAACCGACTGCCAATCGCTGGATTTATGTCAGACTCCAACAAACAAACGAGACACAGGAAACCGACTGCCAATCGTTGGACTTACGTCAAACTCCAACACACACAAAGGGGGTGCAAAATAAAAAAGGGCGAACAACACACAAAAAACAAAAAGGGCGCCCAGAGAGATCAGCTCATCTCCTGCCTACGTACCTCATCTGGTATGAGGATCAGGGCTACGTAGTTCCCCTACGCAGGGAAAGAACATCTAACCTAACCAGAGACTGGGAAATGACAAACTAGAAGGGAGCCTGACTCGAGCCTAATAGTTATCATGTAAACTCACCATGGTCCTAGGTTAAGGTTTCTATCTAACTTGCACAGGGAGCAAGCTATCCTAAACAGCACAGGCAAATACATACAAACACACAAAGCAAGCACACACACTATATGCACACAATTGGGCTCATACAAGGTTAGGCTGTGAAACACAAGCCAACTGGAATCGGGTATAGTTAGCTCTTAACCCTAACATTGAGAGTTAGGGTGAAGCAGATGAAATGGGAAGTGAGGGTAAGACCTCACAGCTCTTATCCCTGGCCTGGGAGAGCTTCAGACAAATGAAAGTGTGGGAGTTCAGAAAGTTGGAACCCTTCTCCACATATATCTTGGGTTAGTATCCACAATGCATCAACACATGGTGTGTGAGCAAAGTGAATGACACACTGAGTAGTAGGAGATGGATGGAGCATCTCTTTTATCTGCCAATTGCCTCATAAGAGGACTTTTCCTACTTGGCACAAAAGTAAACAAACACAAGCATTGCCTCTTAAGGAGGGCTTCAGACAGGTGCCTGCCCACATAACAGGACAGGTCTTCCAGACTACATGAAGTCAGAGAGTTATACCTCAGTGGTTAAGCAACCAAGCAAAAGCAAGTTCAAAAGAACTCAAAGCAACTTAGGTACCTGAAAAAAATCTAACCCAATCAATATACAATTCAAACAATCAAACAGACAACAGTCAATCACACAATCAAACAGATAAGCAAGCAATGCAACAATGCAGCCACAAGCCAATGGGCACAACACAAATAACTTGGCATCAACCTACAAAACAACTCAAAGTTAGTCAATATTAACCATTTAATCAACTCAATAGAGTGAACCACTTCAATCATAGCAATGTGCTTCTTTAACTTGAAATCCACAATCCAAACAGTGAGTCCAAACCACTAGGTCCAAGCCTAGGGTCAAAAGCAGGTCAAACATTCAAAACAGAATATGAAATTTAACATGAATCAACTTCAATCAATCAAGAACACAATCCAAAAGGTCCCATATCAATATCAATAACCAAAAGCATTTCATGAATCAAACATGGCAAGGTATGCAAATTGTGATCACATTGTGACATCAGAAGAAACAAATGCACATTAAATCAAAAATGATTCAAATAATCTTGGAAAAATTCATGAGTAAATAGGACACACAACATGATCATCACACAAAAATTTAGAGGAATTGGACATCATTAAGCATGCCAATCACATAGCATAAGTCAAGGCAAGCACAACAAGCTCATGTGTGACACCAATTGGCACACCAACTTAGCATAGGCATAAAACAGATATGAATTATGGTAAAGACCTCAAACCAAAGCCAAAACAACATTCAACATGTTTAGAAATAGTGTGAAAAATTTCACATTCATTGGATAAACCACAAGCATTTCACAATCAAATGAAGTTCAAAGCAATCCAAAAGCTCAAATGTGACCATCCAGAGGGAAAAATCTCAAACAAATCAGAAATGATCCCAAAAATTCCAGCAAAAATCATGAGCAATCAAAACATCTATAGCATGCATCATACAAAAATCAAGGCAATTGAAGATCATTTGGCATGGCAAGCTCATCAATCAAGTTGAACATTCAAAGGTGTGACACAAATTGTCACACCAACTTAGAAAAATCATAAACCAGAAATGACAATTGATAAAAATACCAAATCAACACCAAAATGTCAAGCAAAGAGTCTAGTTATAGCATGCAAAATTTCATGGGCATTGGATAAAAACTCAGCATTTCACAAATGATATGACAAGGCAAGGTCAAGCAAGCATACATGTTCAATCTCCTTAGACAAAATAATTTCCAGGCCAGGCACAATTTATGGAAAAATGATCAAAAAAAGTAGACAGAATCAGGATCATGATGCAAAAAACCTCATATTTTTTGGATCAATTTTCAATTATATATGAATTTTTAAAGATGATGAACAAATAAAAAATGCATGAGACATAGCATATGAACACATGGAGGGAAAAGGAAAATAATAGCATGGCATTTTGAAATTAAGCGTTGGCCAGGAATCGAAGTCAGTTCACATTTGAACTGAAGCGCGCCAAGGCTAAAACGACAGCGTATTGCCTAAAATCCAGTCCTTCGCTAAGTGAACAGAAACCTTCGCTAAGCGAGCATTCATCTTCTCCAGTCCTTCGCTAAGCGAACATAATCCTTCGCTAAGCGAGCATTCGTCTTCTCCGCGAAAAAGACGACGAACAGTAGCAGTTCATCATGATCAAGAACAAATTCACCAGAAATCACAATTAAACATATCATCATGTAGATCCTTCATCCTAGGTCACGAATCCACTAACAACTAAGCATAATTCCACATGTTAAGATCAAATCGAGCAAATCAACATTCATGCATGGATCTTTAAATCAACATAACTAACTCAATTTTGCACCAAAAATCATGATTCGAAGCTCAGATTAACCAGCATCACAAGATCTACAACAACATCATAACATAATTGAGAATTAAGAGAATCGATTTTGTGACCTCTTGAAGTGCAACTTTGGATTTCGTGTGTTCCAGGCTTTGCAATACTCCAATGTTCTTCTACAATGCTTGTATGGTTGATTAGATGAAAGATTGAAGTCCAATTGTGCACGAATCCTCCAGAATTTCAAATCACCATTGATGCTTCCAAGCTTCAAGATGCTTCAATGTGCACGAATTCTCTTGGTTCCAAGTCCAATAATGATCAATGATGCTTCAGAATGATGAATTAGGCAAAGGAAATGGATCTTGATTGAAGAATTTGAGAGAAAATTTGAGAGAAAAAAGTGTGAAAAATTTTTAGATCTGAAAATTGTGATTGTTGTTAATGAAAAACAGTTAGGTTTAGGCTTATATAGGTCATGTTAATCCAGTTCTTAATCATGTTTAGCCAAGTGTTAAGTGAATTAGCAAGAATGTGGTGCATATGCAAATTAGCAATTTCACCCTATGCATGAAAATGAATGGTGAACAGTGCACGGGAATGCTTCAAATTCACTTCAAATTCTGTCTTGGAGCCAATGGAAGTAATGAAATGTTCAAATAATGCATCATTTTTGAATTCCATAATTTCCCTCCAAAAATCAAGTGAATTGGCAAATGATTATATGATGACAATTGGTGTAATGCAATGCATGATTTGGAAAGTATAGGTCAAAATAAGAACAATGCAAAAAGAACCACTTGAATTGGAGCTTTGGTTGAGAAGTTATGCCCATTTGAATCTTCAAGTACACCTTGCCATGTTTTGATCATATCTCTTCAACCACACATGAGAAATTGATGATCTTGGACTTTTTGGAAATGGGAGAGAAAGATCTATAACTTTCATGTTCAACAAAATTTCATTTGAAGCTTTCTTGATGATGCGAGATCAAGTTGAATTTGAATCAAAAACTTTCCATTTAGGGAAACTTTCAATTATAGGTCACTTTCTATTTTTGGAAAGTTTTGACTGGACCTCAAATCCTTCAATGTTGATGTTTGAAATGTCAAATGAGACTTGTTTGAACATGAATGAAGTATTTCTAGCCACTTCCCACCTCCAAATCCACAGTTGAATTGACAGTTGACTTCTATTGACTTTTTAGGGTTTCAGATGAATTGCACATGAGCTGATGATCTCTGAGCTCCAATACTTGGCCAAACCACTTCAAAATGATCCTTGGGTCACATGAACTCATTATACCAACCCTAGGGCTTTGATTTCATGAAGAATACCCTTGATGCCTTGCATAATTGAATCTCCTGAGGCCAGTCTAGCTGATGACTTGATGGACTATGCAATGACAATGCAATGTTAATGACCTAAACATGAAAATGTATATATAAATGGGAGGTGCAAATTTGAGGTGCTACAGCTGCCCCTATTCAATCAACTGGGAACCTGAACGAATGAGAGCAACGACTGTCAGACCTTTAGGGTAAACAGGGATTGAATACCAAAGAACCGTAGAAATTTGCACTCCGCAGGGGATAATACAAGGAAAAGCCAAGTAACCAGACAAGACGTTTACCGACGACTCCTGGGGATTTTGATTTTTATCAAAGAAAGGATACATCCAAACGTCAACGGATGAATGGGAAAAACTCATCGCTTATCGACACCAACGGAGAGGTGACCAGACATTAACGAATGAATGGAAAGAAAGGAATACAACCAGACGTCAACGGACGAATGGGAAAAACTCAACGTTTATCGAAACCAACGGAGAGGTGACCAGACATCAACGGATGAATTGGAAGAGAGATATACAACCATACGTCAATGGACGAATGGGAAAAACTCAACGTTTATCGAAACCAACGGAGAGGTGACCAGACATCAACGGATGAATGGGAAGACTCGACCAGACGTCAACGGACGAACGGGAGAAGCTCGACGTTTATCGACACCAACGGAGAGGTGACCAGACATCAACGGATGAATGGAAAGAAAGACTCGACCAGACATCAACGGACGAACGGGAGAAGCTCGACGTTTATCGACACCAACGGAGAGGTGACACACTGGGGAAAAGCTAATCACAACCAAACGTCAACGGAAGATTGGAAAAAACTCCTCGTTTATCGACACCAACGGAGAGGTGACACAGACATCAACGGATGACCTGTGGGGGAGATACAACTAGACGTCAACGGACGAATAGGAAAAACTCAACGTTTATCGAAACCAACGGAGAGGTGAATACCGAGGAAGGGATACAACTAGACGTCAACGGACGAATAGGAAAAACTCGACGTTTATCGAAACCAACGGAGAGGTGAAAACTGCTTGGGGAAAGAGAAAGATGTTACGAACATCGAAAGATGATGTTTACCGACATCAATGAAGAAGACCAGACATCAGCGGATGAATGGGATGAGACACGATGTTTACCGACTCCGAAAGAATGGTGTTTACCGACACCAAAGAAAGAACACACGCGGGTGCTGATATGACACTTATCAGTATCACAAAAGGACGATATACGTCAAGGTCAGGGTTAAAAACTTGCTGGGGGTCTCACTGGGGAGAATCAAGCTTTCTTTTCACGGATGGGCGAGGAAATAAACCTCTCTGGGGAATATCAATCCTGAATGCTGTCAGGAGCAACTGTAGCAAACGTGTCGTACAGGTGTTGAACAAAGATCCGCCTCTGCCGGGGACATGGTTCGATTAGGTTTGACATATGAATGCATATGTTTGAATTTTTCTATGGCATAATGCTCCATATTGAATGGAAATGCTACGCGTTTTGAGGATGCAATGATCACTACATGCAAATGCAAATGATGAACTCCTGCCGGGGAGCAAACTGATCAAATACTCCAACTCTGCGGGGAGATTCTGTCTGAGGAATACTCTGCGGGGAGTAGCACCGACTTCTCACTCATGCTGGAGAATAGCACTGCTGCTGGGGAAAGGATCCCAATCCACTCGGGGACTCTGCTAGGGAAACAACCAAAGCGACCTCGCTGGGGAGGGCTACCAATCCACATGTAGGATAAACTTAGCTGGAGATAATTTTCACCGGACCTGATCCACTCGGGGAACCTGCTGGGGAAAACCATCAACACAAACCTCTGCTCGGGAGATCTGCTAGGGGAACACATCACAAACCTGACGGGGACAGGCATTCACCACTCTGTTGGGGAAAAGCATAACTCTGTTGGGGAAATAATATACCAGACCCCGTTGGGGATAGCAGTACTTCGAACCAGACTGCTGGGGGACAACACCACTCCACTGACACCCTTGCTGGGGAAACAACATCCTTCCAACTCAGTGGGGATAACCAATCTTCAGACTCAGCTGGGAACTTGATATCTTTCAAACTTGCTGGGGGTACAACCCACTCTCAGTTCTGCTGGGGATTTAACAATCTTTAGCCCTGCTGGGATAGAAAGCACTATCCACAGACGTCTCTGCAGGGGAGAAAAATAGTTCTGATAGCTTTCAGACTTGCTTGGGGAAACAACCACTTCCAAGCCTGCCGGGGAATCATCCTCAATCCGGCTGGGGAAATCCTGATCTTGAATATATGCTGGAGAGACAAGTCTCGAACTTGCTTCATCTGCTGGGGAACATCCCCATTCTCTCACACTGCTGAGGAATCAACCGTGGCTTATCTGCCTCCGCCAATCTGCTTCCGCCGGGAAATCAAAAAGTGACATCCTGCAAAACAGCACGACATACATGCCCCAGGAGTTGCATGGACAAGATACGCTCAAGTGTCCTCAACATTCAAAATGATTTTCAAATGTTTTATCTTTCTGTACGTTATTGTTCAGCCTTCATGTTTTTATATGCAATGTTTATCAAAAATTCGGACATTTTTTGCAAACAAAACAGTAAAATAAAAACAAGAGAGCAATTTATCTGAATAACGACTTTTTATTGATTGAAAATGGGCCTGAAAAGGCGAATACATCGGGAAGCAATTCCTAGAAAGAGGTAATTACGCACAAAGGAAAAATCTATCCTAATGGCAATGTGAACATGGCATCCACTATTTCCCAATTCTGTTATAACTCACAGATCATCAGTTTTCCTCCCAACTTCCTTGCTTTCTGAGAAGAATGATTGGACCGATCACCTCTTTCGAGATGGCAGACGACGAAGCGCGATGAAGTACAGATAACTCAAACCGTAGTCTTTGCTTTAATCCCTCTTTTGCCTGGATCGCCCTTTCGGGTTTTCAATCCACCGGGATACCCATTTTTGCCTAAGCCGCCCTTGCGAGTTTTCGACTTACCGGGTGTACAAATTCTTTTCATTCTTTTATCCCTAACTTTTGCCCGAACCTTTTTCTCCTTTTTTTTTTGGTTCGCCGGGATGCCCTTTTTTGCCTGGACTCTTTTATTCTTTTTGTCCAGCGGGTCAATTTACGTGAAGTATTTTTTGACTACATCTGAGTTAACAGGGGATGGAAAATCTTCACCATCCATAGTTGTAAGCATCAAGGCTCCACCGGAGAAAACCTTCTTCACAACATATGGACCTTCATAATTAGGAGTCCACTTGCCCCTGTTATCTGTACCGGGAGGAAGAATCCTCTTCAAAACTAAATCACCAGTTTGATAGCTTCGAGGACGCACTTTCTGATCAAAGGCTCTTTTCATCCTTCTCTGATACAACTGCCCATGGCACACAGCTGCTAAACGTCTCTCTTCGATAAGGCTCAACTCGTTAAACCTTGTTCGAATCCATTCAGCTTCATCAAGCTTGACATCTAGCAAGACTCTCAGAGAAGGGATCTCCACTTCAACTGGTAGGACTGCTTCCATACCATACACAAGGGAGTACGGGGTTGCCCCGGTCGACGTACGTACTGAGGTACGGTACCCATGCAAAGCGAAAGGCAGCATCTCATGCCAATCCTTGTACGTCACGACCATCTTCTGCACAATCTTCTTAATATTCTTGTTTGCCGCCTCTACAACACCATTCATCTTCGGTCTGTAAGGAGAAGAATTGTGATGTTCAATCTTGAAATCTTTACAAAGTTCCTTCATCATCTTGTTATTGAGATTCGAACCATTGTCAGTGATGATTCTCTCAGGGATCCCATAACGACAGATGATTTCCTTTTTGATAAACCGGGCAACCAGCTGTTTGGTAACATTAGCATAGGAAGCTGCTTCCACCCACTTGGTGAAGTAGTCGATCGCAACCAGGATGAAGCGATGTCCATTAGAAGCAGTAGGCTCAATCTTCCCAATCATGTCAATACCCCACATGGCGAACGGCCAAGGCGAATTCATGACATTCAGAGGGCTTGGTGGTACATGCACCTTATCAGCATAGATTTGACATTTATGGCATTTCCGAGCGTACTTGAAACAATCGGATTCCATAGTCATCCAGTAATAACCGGCTCTCAACAATTTCTTAGACATTGCATGACCACCAGCATGGGTACCAAACGAACCCTCATGCACTTCCTGCATCAACATGCCTGCTTCGTGTCTATCCACGCATCTGAGCAAGACCATGTCAAAGTTTCTCTTGTACAACACGTCATCCTGATTCAAATAAAAGCTTCCAGCTAGCCTTCTCAGGGTTTTCTTGTCATTTTTCGACGCACCTTCAGGATATTCCTGGCTCTTGAGGAAGTTCTTGATGTCAAAGTACCACGGCTTCTCATCAACAACAGACTCGGCTGCAAACACATACGCAGGCCTCTCGAGTCGATTCACCACAACATGTGGCACATGATTCCACCAATGAACTTTGATCATAGAAGACAAAGTAGCCAAGGCATCAGCCATCTGATTTTTATCCCGGGGGACATGATACAACTTCACTTTCTTGAAGAACGTCAGTATTCTTCTGGTGTAATCTCGATAAGGAATCAAATGCGGCTGATTGGTATTCCAATCTCCATTGACCTGATTAATCACTAGAGCGGAATCTCCATATATGTCAAGAGTTTTGATCCTCAGATCGATGGCTTCTTCTATCCCCATGATACAAGCCTCGTACTCAGCTTCGTTGTTGGTGACATCAAAAATCAATCTGGCAGCAAAAGGTATATGAGTACCTTTAGGATTAATAAGCACTGCCCCAACACCGTTGCCATTCACATTCACAGCCCCATCAAACATCAGTGTCCACTTGTCATCAGGATCCGGTCCTTCTTCGACAAGAGGCTCTTCACAATCTTTCATCTTAAGATACATGATGTCTTCATCAGGGAATTCAAACATCATCGGCTGATAATCATCAATCGGTTGCTCGGCGAGGTAGTCTGACAGAATACTACCTTTGATGGCCTTCTGCGACGTGTACTGAATATCATATTCTGTTAAAATCATCTGCCAACGGGCAACACGTCCGGTGAGAGCCGGCTTCTCAAAGATATATTTCACTGGATCCATCTTAGAAATCAACAAGGTAGTATGATTCAACATATACTGCCTCAGTCGGCAAGCAGCCCAGGCCAAAGCACAACAAGTTTTCTCAAGCTGTGAATATTTGATTTCACAGTCGGTAAACTTTTTGCTAAGGTAGTATATGGCATGCTCTTTTCGACCAGACTCGTCATGCTGTCCCAATACACACCCCATCGAGTTCTCAGTCACTGATAGGTACATTATCAGCGGTCTCCCAGGAACTGGAGGTATAAGGATTGGAGGTTTCTGTAAATACTCTTTTATCTTGTCAAAAGCTTTCTGATAGTCATCATTCCACCTGATTGCTTGATTCTTTCTTAGCAATTTGAATATTGGTTCACACGTGGCAGTTAGGTGAGATACAAACCGTGCAATGTAGTTCAATCTCCCTAAAAACCCACGAACCTGCTTTTCAGTTTTCGGTTCAGGCATTTCTTGAATAGCTTTGACTTTTGCTGGATCAACCTCAATCCCTTTTTCACTGACAATGAAGCCTAACAGCTTCCCAGATCTCACTCCAAACGTACACTTGTTCGGATTCAGTCTCAGTTTGAATTTTCTCAATCGGTCAAACAATTTCTGCAAATTTACCAGGTGCTCCTCTTCTGTCTGCGACTTCGCAATCATATCATCCACGTACACTTCAATCTCTTTGTGCATCATGTCATGAAAGAGAGTCGTCATAGCCCTCTGATAGGTAGCACCGACATTCTTCAGCCCAAATGGCATCACCTTATAGCAGAACGTGCCCCAAGGCGTAATGAATGATGTCTTTTCCATGTCTTCTGGCGCCATCTTAATCTGATTATACCCAGAAAAACCATCCATGAAAGAGAAAACCGAGGATTGAGCAGTATTATCAACCAATACATCAATGTGAGGTAATGGGAAATCATCTTTCGGACTCGCTCTATTCAGATCCTGGTAATCGACACACATTCTGACTTTGCCGTCCTTCTTCGGCACGGGAACGATATTGGCCACCCACGGGGATAAGTCGTAACTGACAGAAAACCCGCATCCAACTGCTTCTGAACCTCTTCCTTAATCTTAACAGCCATATCAGGACTCGTTCTCCGAAGCTTCTGCTTGACTGAAGGACAATCTTCTCTGAGAGGTAGTCTATGCACCACGATATCGGTATTCAAACCAGGCATATCTTGATACGACCAGGCGAATATCTCCACATACTCTCTCAGCATCTCAATCAACCTTCTCTTGACGTCTTCCTTCAAAGCAGCCCCGATCTTAATATCTCTTCTGGCGTCCTCAGTACCAAGATTAATCACTTCCAACTCCTCCTGATGAGGTTGGATGACCCTTTCCTCCCGCTTCAACAATCTGACCAATTCTTTAGGGAGTTCACAGTCTTCCTCACTCTCCTCTTCAGCTTGGTAGATGGGATTATTGAAATCATACTGAGCCATAACAGAATTGTTCATAGTGGAGTCCGTAAGATCACTTCTGCATGTTTAATGCTTTATTTTAGAAAAAGAGTTCAAGAAAGTCGCAAAAACAAAAACATTGCCATTTTTATTTTTTTAAAAATGAAAAAAAAAATAGAAAGACAGGGATCACAAAAATTGTTTGCAAAACATCCTTTATTAATGATATCATTGAAAAAACATGATGAGGCCCTACAATGAACCACTACGCCTTGGGCAGAACGTAGGGTTTTGTGCAGAATGAAAAACAAAAGAAAATTACTCTGTTTGAAGAGTAACTTGGACCATATCTTCTGCTGTCTAGTTGTTGATCGACTCCCCTGGTGCACACGGGCGAACCCAGTTGTCTAGATCATAATCACTATCACTGTCTTCACTACTGGCTGCAAAGACGTCACCGTGATTCATCAGCCCAACGCTGGTAAAGGTACTCAGACCTGTCTGCACACCCTGCTCCGCCTGCAGAGGTTGATAACCAATACCAAACTTGTCTTCTTTGACAGGAAAATCCACCATCTTGCCCCAGCCTTCAGCATTACCAGAGTTGACAACCTCCACAGCTTGCTTGTACGATGAAATTGAGGCATCTGGCTTCTTCTGCTCAGCAAAAGCCACCCTCTCAAGAGCAACGGTCTCGAATGCCTGGCATAAGGTCTCGTGGATCTCGCCATCCACCTCTACATACTTGAAAGAGGATAGGTGACTCACCAGAATATCTTCTTCACCGCACACAGTCACAATCTGACCGTTCCAGACATACTTCAGTTTCTGGTGGAGAGTTGACGAAACTGCCCCAGCCGCGTGAATCCAAGGACGCCCTAATAAACAACTGTATGCGGGCTGGATGTCCATCACATAGAAGACAATACTGAACACCTTCGGGCCAATCTTCACCGGCAACGTGACTTCACCAAAAACAGACCGTTTGGATCCATCAAATGCATGAACAATCAGATCACTGGGAGTGAGTATAACCCCTTCCACATCAATCTTTCCCAGAGTCTTCTTAGGCAGCACATTCAAAGACGAGCCAGTATCCACCAACACGTGTGATAATACTGAGCCTTTGCACTCCATAGTGATATGCAGGGCCTTGTTATGGTTGCGACCTTCAGGCGTTAAGTCCAGATCTGTGAACCCCAAACCGTGCCTGGTACTCACATTGGCAATGACACCCTCCAACTGGTTGACGGAGATCTCCTGAGGCACGTAATCCAGATTCAGCATCTTCAACAAGGCGTTACGGTGTGCCTTAGAGCACAGGAGCAAGGAGAGTATAGAAATTTTGGATGGAGTCTGATTCAGTTGATCTACAATCTTGTAGTCACTCTTCTTAATTATTTTCATGAACTCCTCCACGTCCTTCTCAAACGAACCCTCAGGCGCCTCCTTCTGAGCAGGTTCTTCGTCAACCACAGTCTGTTTACCTTTGGCTTTGGCGAGGGCCTCAGCATTATTATCTCTCAAAGGTTGTGGCGCAAACAAACGACCGCTTCTGGTGAAACCTCCGGGTCCCCCAACGTTATCCACAACTGGACTCGCAACCACAGGAGTCCTACTCGGCAATCCGATCGTCACAGGAGACTGATTCACTGGCCTTATCTGACTCTCAGCTCTTCTGTTGCTGCGATAAGCGTTGTCATACTTCCATGGCACGACCCTACTATCAACAGCCCTTCTACCAGACACAGCAATAGTAGTTGGAGCACAGACGGTTACAGGAGCAGAAATGGTAACAGGAGTACCACTAGTCGTAGACGCATTACCAGTTCTCTGACCACGTCCCTCGGACGGTTTGAAATAGATAATGACGGTTGACACCACCCCACGATCTCTAACGGCCCGACTGAACTGTAAACAACCCTCATCAATCAGATTCTGAATACCGACCCTCAACTGGATACAACCATTCTCTGAACCAGCACAATCTGCACAAACTTGATCACAGCCCGGGAACACCCCCCCATCCAACAAACGGTTCTTCACAACAATCAATGGGGTCTGGACATCCTCCACACTGACCACCAAGTCTTCTGCTTCTCCCCCTTCAACATTGTTCACTCTGTGTGCACCATGCTGAGGCATAGGATTGTTTACAACATTCGGCACAAGAGCAAAATTGATAGTTTTAGCGTCAATTAGGTCCTGGACCTTATGATGAAAATCCCGACAATTCTCAATGTGGTGCCCCGGTGCACCAGAATGGAAATCACAACGCACGTTGGCATCATACCCAGGTGGTATCTTTGTCAACGGAGCCATGGTACGCAACTCTACGAACCCCAATCTGAGCAACTCAGGTAGCAACTCAGCGTAGGTCATTGGCAACGGGTCAAAACGTCGATCAGGCATCCTCTGTCTAGGCTGATAAGGACGTTGTTGTTGTTGTTGTTGTTGTGGCGGTGGTTGTTTGTTGAAAAGTATATTTTCGGCAAATATTTTTGTATCGTATCCACAGAGATTGGTTGATATTACCGCCGTTCTATAATTCAAATGTTATAAGTTTAGAAAGTAACAGGGTTGTTTTGTTTGGAAAAATATCTTGTTAATAAATGTTAACAAAAACTATGAAATGGTTTTAATCAAATATAAAGGCTTGGCAAGATTGGAGTTCACTATTTCAAATGTTTATGATTCCTTATGATAAATAAATAGATTCAAGATTATTGATGATGTTCAAGTATCCTCTCAAAGTCATTTATGTCTAAATGATATCGTGATAATCACTATATTGATCCTTAGACGATCTCTCCACCTAACTATCAATATAGCAATCTTTAATGTTTAATACCAAAGAAGAGTAATGAATAAATCTATCTCTACAACTTATTCACTACTTGAAAATCTGTTTTATGTCTAAACTCAAGTAATCTCTCTCGACAACTACTCAAATCTGGTTTTCAAAGTATAGCAAAAACAGTATTCAATACATCAACAATCTTTATCAAATATATAAATCAAAGTGAATACATAAACAGATGAGAATAGCTACTACCTCCAATCTTGACAAAAGGGAGTTTAGCTCCTCATCATCATTTTACAAAGCAGAAATGGAGAAGAAGAAAAACTCTGTTTTTCTCTCTTGCAAAATCTCTCCAAATCAATGTGAATAATTAATCAATAATGTTTCAATGCCCTAGGTTAATGTATTTTGTCTCTACCAAAAAAGGTTGACATTTCCCTAATTGGACATTGTCATCTACAGCAGAAAAGCAATTCCCAGGCAGACATCAAAATGGCAATTAACTTTTCCTGCACAACAGCACTTTTGACCCTTGGTCAGCTTGCTGGATTCGCAGCCTTCGCGGCGCGAAGGAAGTTCGCGGCGTGAACTGTTGCTTCTCCAGCTTCCTTGTTTGGCAAGCTTCCTCCAAAATGTATTGTTGCAATCCAAGGTCTTGCTTATCCATAATTCTACACAACTAACAAAAAATGTGAAATAACTATTCAAAACAAAATAAATTAAACCTAATTGCATTTATACAAAATAGTGAAGATAAAAGTGTGTAATTACATCAAAACTTGGTAAGAGGGACCAATAAAATGGTATAAAAAGTAGTACTAATTGGTCCCTAACAACTCTCCCCAACTTAGCATTTTGTTTGTCCCTAAACAAAAGTTTCCACCCTCACAACCAAAGTCATGACACAAAAGCTTTAAACAATAATTTATCAAGGACATTCAAATGGTTCAAAAGTGTTTGGCCTCTTCTCAATTCACCTATCTCAATTCTAGACAAACATGAATAAGGGAAATGGTAAAGTGCAAAAATCATTCCAAAAAAATTCAAAACCATATATGTCAAAATTGAATCAAGCTTACACACACATCATGATAATGATGAATAACATGAAGGGTTACTTTCACTCATCCAAGCAATTAAATCAACAACAACTCAAATCATGCGGTTATCACAACAAGTACCAAATTATGTGAAAAATGAGAATCAAGAGGTCTTTCAAAGGTTGTAATGTGGCTTAGGTTACAAGAAAGGATATGATTAAGAGGATTCAACCAAATTGCCTATCCTAAAGGAGCATTCCCAAAGATTCACTCTACACAATTTCCCTTTCTTTGATCCCTACCTTTTTCTTTTTCTTTTTCTTTTCAAATCCACACAACCATGAGCATTTCATTTGCTTTTCTTTTTCTAATTTTTCTATGCTCTATGGTTCCAAGGGTGATTTCTTTTCTTTTTTTTTTTTTTTTTCACCCTTTCATAGAAACTCACTTTTCCAAGTTTCTACTCAACTTTTCATTAAACTCTCCCCAACTTTAGATTCCAAAACCAACTGTATTCAATAATGCTCCCTACTTAGATATAAGCAAAAGGCAAAATTTTGCAAACAACTCGGTTTGAGGTTTCAACTGATACGAAAGAAATTAGGATTCACTTATTCCACAATTTTCAATTGATTTTACAATGATCAATCAAATGAATCCTAAAATAAGCTCAAAGGGGGTTAACTAAGGATTATTCCTCACAAGGTTAGTTGATTCAAGCTTTTTGGTCAAGTAGTTTTTCTCACAAACAATGCCTCTATCATTTTAAAAAATTTCACACAAAATTAGATTGATGCATGATTTAGCATGATAAGAATGAGTTGAAATAATGCTCGGTTTCCCGCTTTTTAGTGTACAATGGAAAGCTTCCTCACAAATGGTTAAGTCCTATTTTGATTCAAAACTGACATATACTTCAATGAAATTATGAATTGAAATTTGCACACACCATCAAACTACTCATGTTAAGTCTAGAAAGCGATAAAGTGTACCTTGAAATGCCGACACTAATTCTTATCATCACCACTCGAAGTATCTTATGCTTCTTTCTTTGCGAACAATTCTTGGTTGCTTTAAGCTTGACTTAAGAGTAAGAACAATTAAATAGAAATGTTGGTAAACCAATTTGATTAAAAACACACTTAAATTTCAAAAAGTACTCATGCAATTATAAAAATACTAAAGAAAAATTAAAGTGCTAAGATAAAGTCATGGTGAACTAGAGCCACCCAAAAGTACATTACAAAATTTCCAAAAACAAAAAACAGAATTAGTAAAAAAAAACTCAAAAGTACAACACTCTCAAATCTCCACATCTTCAATCCTCCTCCTCTTCATCACCACCTACATTTCCGAGAACATCCTCCATCTCCTCATTTGGGTCAGCACTACCTCCTGCACCCCCCATAAAATTTGGCCTGCCCACAGGCCAATTAGCATAAGCTGCATAGTCAGCTTGCGATGGAAAAGTTCGGGCCTCTGGTGCCAGAAACGTGTTCTGGAACTGCTGCTGCATGGCATCGAAAAGAAATGATTGAGACCTCCTGGAGGCCTCAAAGTTCTCACAGCAGTAGTTGGCAAATGCCATCTGATCAAAACCTTGGGTAGTGTGAGGTTGAGGTTGAGGTCTGGATCTGGCTCGGGCTCTGGCTGAAGAAGTTCCAGCTGCATCAGTCTTATCATTTTGAGTTTGCAGAAACCTGTTCAAATAAGCGTCACTGATCACACTGGTGATCGAGAAGTGTACTTCCTCAGGGATGGGGACATTTGCCTTACGGCACAGTCCCATGATAAGTCCTGGATAAGCTAGCACACCAGCTTTGCCCCCGAAATTTGTTCCTCTTAACACTATCTTTCTCAGCTCGCCTGAAATGATGGATGCAACATCTACGGACTTCCCAACCATAATACAGTACAAAAGACACCCTACGTCCAGCGGAATGGTGGTGGTGTGGCTTCTTGGCCGGATATTGGTTAACAGCAGCACCAGCAGAGCCCTAGCATCCAAATTAAAGTTTTCTCTCTTCCACAGCTTCGGATGTCCTTGATCATTCAGTTCAAAGGATTTTCCGCTGAGACATAAGGTGGCATTGACCGCTTCCAGATTCCACCTGTTGGCTGCCTCCATAGTACGGTATTCACAACACTCACCCTCTCCAAGAGTCAGGGGATTTCCCAAATATGCATTAATGTCGTTCCTTCCAAAAGAAACGATCTTGCCCCTTACCCTGGATAGGTGCCTGAAAGTCGTACCCTCCTCGCAATGCATTGCATTCGCATAAAATTCCCGAACGATGTCGTAGTTGATTGCTGCTTCAGGTTCGCACAACTTCATCCATTTCCGTTGTTCAAAAACCGCAACCACACTGTGATACACCCCGGTTGGAGCTAGACGGATAAACCTTTCAGGCAAAATGGTTCTCTTGACAAGGCTTTCAAATCGTGCTTCGTGTTCATCACTGATGAACCTTCGGATTGAACGAACCTGAGGAGGAGCCATGGTTTTAGTTCTCTTGGACATCTGCAATCAACATCAGAACAACCACAGAACAAATATGAACAACATTAGCCAACAATTAACAAAAAGAAAATGGTGCTGGAATTCACAGTTCGCGGCGCGAAGGGTAGTTCGCGGCGCGAACTCTGCGAATTCAGGAAATCCCCAAAGCTTCCTAGGGTACCACCATTGAGGGATTAAACTACTCCCAACCAGCCAAAATGCTTAACCCTACCCTAATCCTATTCTAATTCAAACATGCATAGCGATTTCAAGCAGTATTCAACAGAGAAATTTGATTTCTAACCAACCCTAATTGAAAAACCCAAAAAGGGATTGGAAAAGAGAAATTTAAGAGTACATACCTTTTGAATCGCTAAAGCTTGCTAAAGATGAAGATTTGAACAATGGAAAATGAAGGATTTTAAGATTTGGTGGGATTTTGAGATTGGGGTGAAAGCGCGGCAAAGTGATTTGAAATGAGGAATGTTTGAAATGAAAAAGAAATGACCTAAACAGTGTTTAAATGGTTCTGTCACGCAAAGTTCGCGGGGCGAACTATGTTCGCGACGCGAACAGCAGAAAACAGAACCAATTAAAAATTTTCATTCAGTTCGCGGCGCGAACAGGAGGTCGCGGCGCGAACTGCAAAAAACAGAACCCACTCAAATTTATTCAATCAGTTCGCGGCGCGAACAGGAGGTCGCGGCGCGAACTTCAAAAAAAAACAGAACTTCAAATTTCTAAAGGATTAACAGAGCTGAAAATCGCAGAATAGAGAAAATTAAAATGCAACTAACAACGTTGGGTTGCCTCCCAACCAGCGCTTTGTTTAACGTCGTTAAGAGCTCGACGGTACCTCGATTAGCTTGCTCCAGATAAAGACAGGACACACACATCACGGTTTATGTCACCGCTATGATAGACTTTCAGTCTTTGACCATTGATAGTCCAGCTTTCTTGCGACTTTGGGTCCACTATGGCAAAAATGACTTTTAACAGCGCATCTTAGACAGCGCTTTTAAAAGAAAGCGCTGTCTAAGGGTAAAATAAAAATAGCGCGCTGAAAATGTTCCAAGAAAATAATGAAAGCGCTGTCTAAGGGGGGGTCTTAGACAGCGCTTTTAAAAAGCGCTGCCTAAGACCCCCCCTTAGACAGCGCTTTTAGAAAGCGCTTTTAAATATAGACCTTAGACAGCGCTTTTGATAAAGCGCTGTCTAAGGTCTTTAAGTTTTAAAAAAAAATTAAAACCAAAAGCGCTGTCTAAGGGGGGGTTTAGAAAGCGCTTTTGGAAAGCGCTGTCTAAGGCCCCCCTTAGAAAGCGCTTTCCACAAAAGCGCTGTCTAACGTGTAATTAAAATAAAATTTCAGACTTCATTTCTATTTTCGTTCTCTGTTCTTTTGTTTTCAAGCTTCAACCAGCGGCGACAACCCTAACGGCGAAAACCAGCGGCGACAACCCTAACGGCGAACACCAGCGAACACGAATACACTTGCGGTATGTTCTTCAATCTTTCTTCATTTCTATTGTTCATGTTATTACAACTGGTTTTTCAAGTACAGTACCCACCACTTCATACATTCTGCAGCGTCATTCCCTTATGCATCATTGTGAAGCTTTAGCTTTTAAGTAGCTGATTGTTGTACTAGTTCATATACAATTTTGATTGGAGTTGTGGTGACTAAGGTAGTATCTCACCATAAGTTAGTGCTTGACAATGTTCTTCATGTGCCCTCTATCACTAGGAACCTGATATCTGTCTCCAAATTTTCTGTTGATAACAATGTTGTTTTTGAGTTTAGGGTTGACAAATTGTGTGAAATGTCAGGTTTCTAAACAAGTTCTTATTGAGGGATTCCTTGATAATAATGGCTTGCACTGCCTTCCCAAGCTCTCATTGAAGCTCTCAGGGTTCAATTGCTTAAATAAATCCTTGCCTACACAGCTTGATGCTCAAGGCTACACTGTTGTCAAACCTAGTTTAGATGAGGTTTCCTCTTGTAATTCTTTGGCTGTATGGCATCATAGATTAGGTCATGCCAATTTCAATTCTGTCAAACAAATTCTCAGAAAGTGTAATGTTTCTCTACCTAATAAACATGATTCTTTGTTGTGTAAATCTTGCAATCTAGGCAAAGCTCATAGATTACATGACCCTACTTCAACTACTGTCTATGATAATGCCTTTGATATTATTTATTCTGACTTGTGGGGTCCCTCTCCTAATCCGTCTAGTCCTGGCTATAGATATTACATTGCCTTTGTAGATGGTCACACTAGGTATACTTGGTTATACTTTCTGAAACAAAAGTCAGAAGCTCTACAATCCTTTAAGCTATTTCATGTGTTTATTCAAACTCAATTTAAGACAACTATCAAGTCAGTCCAATCTGACTATGGAGGTAAACTTAGATCTTTCTCCAAGTTCTTAGTAGACCTAAGCATAAGTCACAGGCTTACCTGCTCACATACATCTCACCAAAGTGGATATGTAGAAAGAAAACACATTCACATAGTTGAAATGAGCCTCACCCTACTTGCTCATTCATCCATTCCTGTAACCTATTGGGATCATAGTTTTTCCACTGCAGTTTATTTGATCAATAGGTTACCATCATCCATACTCACTAAGTTTGATTCACCATACCATGCTCTTTATAACAAACATCCTAGCTATCAAACCTTGAAAGTGTTTACTTTAGTTATGTATTTTCGTCTGGATTAATTGTTTACTTTAATAAGTAGGAAAACCATGGATAAAACATGGATCTGTGCCGATCGAATGACCAAAGAGTACGAGAGTGGGGTTTTGGAATTCGTTAAGTATGCTGTTCAACACGCTGAAAACCCCAGACGAATGCATTGTCCTTGCTTGCGTTGTTGTTATATTGGTAAGGTTGACGCACATGGATTGAAATCGCATTTGCTGAGGCATGGAATTGATCAAAGTTATCAGTGTTGGATATTTCATGGTGAGAAAATTAACGAGAATGTTGAATCGAGTGGAAAAAGTAGTACGACCTATGCTTCATATGACAAAGACACGGAAACATACGATTGTGATCGAGTTGAAGAGATTGTAGAAGCACTGGAAGAAGATCTTCATGATTGTCCTGAAATGTTTGAGAGGATGGTAAGCGATGCAGAGAAACCGTTGTACAAAGGTTGCACTAAATTCTCAAGACTTTCTGCGGTATTAAAGTTGTACAACTTAAAGGCGGGCAATGGATGGTCGGATAAAAGTTTCACAGAGTTGTTGGCCCTTATGAGAGAAATGCTACCGGATGATAATGTTCTTCCTAATCGAACCTATGAGGCAAAAAAAATGTTGTGCTCTATTGGCATGAGCTATGATAAGATACATGCTTGTCCTAACGATTGCATTTTGTTTCGTAACGAATACGCAATGTTAAATGAGTGCCCTAAATGCGGTTTGTCTCGATATAAGAAAAGATTATCTCCCGCAAAAGTCTTATGGTATTTTCCGATAATTCCGAGATTTAGGCGCATGTTTCGTAGTGAAACCGATGCAAGACATCTTACTTGGCATGCAGATGAAAGAATTATTGATGGAATGTATCGGCATCCGGCTGATTCACCACAGTGGTCGAAGATTGATAATGATTATCCTGAGTTTGGATCAGAAGCAAGAAACCTTCGATTGGCATTATCTACTGATGGAATGAACCCACATGGTCTTCAAAGTATCTCACATACCACATGGCCTGTGATTCTTATGATTTATAACCTACCTCCGTGGCTATGTATGAAGCGTAAGTACATGATGTTATCTATGTTAATCTCTGGGCCTAAACAACCAGGGAATGACATTGACGTATACTTGACACCTCTGATCGAAGATTTAAAGATTTTGTGGGAGAACGGTGTGGAGGTTTATGATGGATATAGGAAAGAAAGTTTCAATTTGAGGGCGATGTTGTTTGGCACAATTAATGATTTTCCAGCATACGGGAATCTATCTGGGTATAGCATTAAAGGTCAACGTGCGTGTCCTGTTTGTGAAGACGGAACCGATACGATTCGATTGGAACTTTGCCAGAAGAATGTGTTTCTCGGTCATCGTAGATTCTTACATTCTAAACATCACTACCGTGGGTGGAGAAAAGCATTCAATGGAGACACCGAACATCGTAGAGCTCCACCCGCATTGTCAGGTGAACAAGTTTTTGAAAAGGTGAAAGATGTGCGTACTGAGTTTGGCAAGCCTTTTGCACATAAGATTGTGAAAGGTGGGTGGAAGAAAAGGTCGATATTTTTTGAATTGCCATATTGGAAGTCTTTGTACGTGAGACATTTTCTCGATGTTATGCATATTGAAAAAAACGTATTTGAAAGTGTTATCGGTACATTACTCAATATAAAAGGCAAGTCTAAGGATGGCCTTAAAGCAAGGGAGGACATGTTAAAAATGGGAATGAGAACTGAATTAGCACCCGTGAAGAAAGGAAGACGAACATATCTACCACCTGCTGCTTTTACTTTATCTAGAAAGGAGAAAAAAATTTTGTGTAAGTCTCTGAGTGAAGTTAAGGTTCCAGAAGGATACTCATCTGATATCAGAAGACTTGTTTCTATGAAAGACCTCAAGTTGAAGAATTTGAAGACACATGAATCCGAAGAGGCATCACAGTAATGCGAAGGGTGGTCCAAGGAAGATCTCGAGGCATCATACTAGATGTCTCTTGGAACAACCAGGGACAACTTATAGAACCTAATGGGCATACCTTAACTAGTTTCATCGGTGCACTAGTAAGGAATGAAATTCCCATTACGTGTGATGATTGGAGAAATAAAGAGTTGAAAGAGTCCAAAGAAAAAATTTGGAGTGAGATAAAGGTACAATCATTTGGCCCTTAATTATACCGTATCAATTATATTTTTTTCAATTACCGATACTAACTATCAATCTGTATGTTTTTCTTAGCGATGTTTTAACATCGAAGAAGAAAGAAGAGGGTTTTGCATGAAATTGGCCGGAAAGCTTCTTAGAGGGTTTCGGACATTTTTATCATCCAAGTTCCTTAAGGATGCGGATGGTAATTTTGTGGATGCGGGGCTTCCTAGAAAATATGAAAGTTTGATATCGGCTGAAGAATGGGAAGCTTTCAAATCCAAAAGACAAGATCCGACTTTTCAAAGAATAAGTGCTACGAATCGGGAAAGAGCATCGAGTCCCGCATATCCGTACCGAAAAGGACGTGTCGGATATGGACGCTTAGAACAATCCATGGTAAGTATTTATAAATTGCGAAAACAAATTTGTTCATCATATATTAGTTTTATCTGATCAAATTGTATGACTTAATGTGTAGCTGCAGAAGGAGGAAAGTTCAGAAACATCTCTTCCTGCACATGTTTTGTGGAAGGAAGCCCGTGTGGGCAAATCCGGAGTTCCTCAAGAAGACGTTTTAAACGTATACCAGAAATGTGTAAGTATAACATTTTTTCATTAATTGAATAACATTTTTATTCACAAATATTTGACAAGTATACGGTATTCATCTGATTTTTCAGGAGGAGCTATCTCAGACTCTATCTCCCGATGATACTAAGAACATACTTAGTCGGGCATTAGATGTCCCTGAGTATTCTGGTCGGGTGAGGGGTAAGGGATTTGGAGTCACTCCGACCTCCCTCAGTGTTAGAAAAGGAAAGGCTCCTAGTAATCGGGAGCTTCATGCAAGATTGGAAGCCATGCAAGCTGAGCTTGATGCACTGAGGAGAGAAAGAGAGGCTAGCGCCTCAACGGTATACAGAGATGCTTCGGACAAAAACAGTATCAACTGTACCTTTCAGCCGAACATTCCAGAGGTAATTACATATAATTGTCTTAAATTGAACTGTTTGCTTAAATTATGTATTTGACATATATACACATTAACGATTTCTTGTTATTATTGGTTTTAGGGCATTTCCCATTGTCAGCTGTATTTGTCGTCACCACACTATCGGATGGTTGGCAAGGGAAAAGTGCATAACGTTAGCGGAGTATTACTCCACACTAGAGAGCTCCCTGCTGGATGTTTGAAGGTATCAGTTGATATTGCAGTTGACCCGAATGCATTATTACCATATCCTAGCGATGATTCGGATGCAACAACGGTGCACGAAGCAGTAGGTTCGTTTGTTGCATGGCCGACAAACCTCATATGCGTAGGATATGAGGTATGCTTAAAACTTATGTTAACTTTAATGTGTATATTCAAAGTTTAAAATTTATGCTTAAAATTTTACTTACATATTTTCCTTGATTATGTTAAATAGACTCCCACAAAATCCAAATCAAGAAAAGAGGTAATATACAATTATATGACATATATTCATGGAAGTTGTTACATTCTTAATTTGATCTAACTATTTATATGACATGTAGGTTCAAGAAAATGAGGTTAGCAATGCCTCCGCACAACAAATAAAGGAGGTTAAGAACGCCTCCGCACGGGTAAAAAGTTCTGGTGCTAAGAAGACCGTAGCTAGGAAAAAACCTACCACCAAGTATAGGTCGTGCCTCAGGACATTTATAGAGATGACCGATATACCGACCGGAGGTGTTCGGACTATACATATGGAGGAAGGGATTTTCGGCTTTGCTCACGACCAAATGATTGGTAATGAAGACTTCATGCAAGTATTTGGTCATGAAGAAATCGGCGTCAACGTTGTCAATACATATATTAGGTAAATCCGGTCTACTTTGTTTTATTAATTCGGTTTACTTTATGTTAATCCGGTTTACTTTATGTTTCAAAAGAGGTGTTAATGATGTTTTTATATTAGGTTTTTGTATGACAAAATGATGCGCCCCAATGATTTGGACCAGTCATTCGGATTCTTAGCACCAGCGAGCATCAACTTAGGTGCAATCTTAAATAACCCGGATTCCGTGACGGAGTACGTTCTTCGGATCCTCAATGACAATAAAAATGCGGAGAAGTTGTTTTTTATACCGTTTAATACCGGGTTAGCATTTCATTCTAAATTCATATTTTATAATTATTTTCCAAGTTACCATCTAACATTTGCCTAATCATTACAGTGGACATTGGTTGTTGCTCGCAATCAATCCTATCCGAGAAATTGTGTATTATCTTGACTCGTTAGGAAATGATTGGACAACATACCCGGATATGAAGCGCCTAATTGACACGTAAGTGAGAATGTTCAAAATTTTTCTTAGTTTATGTTAATTGTTCTAATTGCTTCATTTTTATTTTATTAGCATCCTACAAGCTTTTCGGGCCCAACGAGATATCCAAACCTCAAGGAGGGGCGCCAACCGCATTACATGGATTAAAGTGGCGGTATATTTTTAATTACCACATTTTTATTATATTAGTGATGACACTTGATAAAACTTAGGATTTATAATCCATATTTTTTTTTCATGTAGTGTCCTCAACAACGTAATCAAATAGATTGCGGGTATTTCGTGTTGAGGTTTATGCGGGATACTCTTGCTTTGGGCCGATTAGTGATTCCCACCGATGTATGTATTACTAACTTATGAGTTAATTTTATATTTACACATATCTCATATAATTAAATAGTTGGAATTAATTCAAAATATTTTTTGCTTCATATGTAGTACTTTGAGGAATTCAAGTGTGCATTTTATACAAAGGATCAAGTGGACGAAATCAAAGAGGAGTGGTGTCAATTCATGATAGAGCTCAAAGTTTTTTCATAAATTTGTGTAATTTTGTAGTATATTTGTAATATATGTAATGACTTGTAAATGTGTACATAAATTTCGAGTATAGGTAATGACTTGTAAATGTGTACATAAATTTGTATATATTTTGATACATTTAAGGCAAAATTGGTTTGAATTGGTATATATATATTTGTTAGCCAAAAATTGGTAGAAAAAAGGCCAAAATGGCATGTATAAAATGTGATT
Organism: Lathyrus oleraceus; assembly: GCF_024323335.1. Classification (NCBI taxonomy): domain Eukaryota; kingdom Viridiplantae; phylum Streptophyta; class Magnoliopsida; order Fabales; family Fabaceae; genus Lathyrus; species Lathyrus oleraceus. Next base: position 130,982,299 of record NC_066581.1, read on the forward strand.
CTGTCTGTCAAAATCTGGTTGAAAACAGGTAGAAATTCTGGTTTATAAACCTGGAAAAAATGTGGTTTAAAACAAAAGCTACAAAAATTTTCGTATACATTAGACAGCGCTTTTGGAAAAAGCGCTGTCTAAGGGGGGGCTTAGAAAGCGCTTTAGGCAAAAGCGCTGTCTAAGGGGGGGGCTTAGACAGCGCTTTTTGAAAAGCGCTGTCTAAGCCCCCCCTTAGACAGCGCTTTTGCCTAAAGCGCTGTCTAAGGTATACCTAAAAAAATTAAAATAGGGGGGCTTAGACAGCGCTTTTCAAAAAGCGCTGTCTAAGCCCCCCTATTTTAATTTTTTAGGTATACCTTAGACAGCGCTTTTGCCAAAAGCGCTGTCTAAGGTATACCTAAAAAAATTAAAATAGGAGGGTCTTAGAAAGCGCTTTAGGCCAAAGCGCTGTCTAAGGGGGGGGCTTAGACAGCGCTTTTAAGATTTCAAAAAGCGCTGTCTAAACCTTTAGCAGCGGTGGTTTAGACAGCGCTTTAAAGCGCTGTCTAAGGCTAAAAAAAGCGCTGTCTAAGGTCTTGTTTGGCGTAGTGGTCCTCTATCACAATGGCTCCATAATTCCGTACTTCCTTGACAACAAATGGTCCTGACCATTTAGACTTCAATTTACCCGGAAACAACTTCAACCTTGAGTTAAAAAGCAATACCATCTGTCCAACATGAAACTCTTTATGGCGGACCTTTCCATCATGGTATGCTTTTGTCTTCTCCTTGTACAGCTTATTAGAATGGTATGCATCGTTCCTTAGTTCCTCCAACTCATGGAGTTGACCTTTCCTTCTTTCTCCAGCTAGAGTGGAGTCGAAGTTCAAGAACTTAAGAGCCCATAATGCTCAATGCTCCATTTCAACTGGAAGATGACAAGTCTTCCCATACACCAGTTGAAACGGAGTCAGCCCAATAAGTGCTTTGTAAGCAGTGCGATACGCCCACAAAGCCTCATCTAGTTTTAAGGACCAACCCTTTCTTGAGTTCGAAACTGTTTTCTCAAGGATCCGTTTAATTTCCCGGTTTGAAACCTCAGTTTGACCGTTCGCTTGTGGGTGGTAGGGAGTGGTCACCTTATGCTTTACACCATAATGTTGCAGAACTTTTTCTAAGGGTGTATTGCAGAAGTGTGAGCCTCCATCACTCACCAACACTCGAGGCACACCAAAACGTGAGAATATGTTCTTCTTTAAAAATTTGATCACAGTTTTAGCATCGGCCTTGGGTGAGGCAATTGCTTCCACCCACTTCGAAACATAATCGACAGCTACTAAGATGTACTCATTTGAGAAAGAAGAGGGGAATGGGCCAACGAAATCAATACCCCAACAATCAAAAACTTCTACTTCTAGCATGTTGGTTAGAGGCATTTCATCCCGTTTTCCTATTCCTCCACTCCGTTGGCATGCATCACAACTCTTCGCATGTTCGTGCGCATCTTTGAATAAAGATGGCCAATAAAAACCCGATTGGAGTACTTTAGTGGCTGTTCTCAAACCACTATAGTGACCTCCATACGGAGAGTTGTGACAGTGCCATAGAATGTCTCTTGACTCCTCAATTGTTACACACCTTCTCAAAATATTGTCTGCTCCTACTTTAAACAGATAAGGGTCATCCCAGACATAATATTTTGCATCAGCTAAGAATTTCCTTCTTTGATTGCAAGTGAGGTCTTCCGGTGTTAAACCAGTTGCTTTGTAGTTAGCAAAATCAGCAAACCAAGGCCTCACTTGAATCGCATAGAGTTTTTCATCTGGAAATTCTTCTCTCACCTCTTCTTCTTTGTTTGTAGTTTCTACATTGACCAATCGAGACAAATGATCTGCCACCAAGTTCTCGGAACCTTTTTTATCCCGAATCTCTAGATCAAACTCTTGTAATAAAAGGATCCAACGAATAAGCCTTTGCTTTGAATCCGGCTTGGTAAGCAGATATTTTATCGCAGAATGGTCAGTGTAGATTACAACTCTTGAACCAATCAAATAAGCTCTAAATTTTTCCAGTGCATATACTATGGCTAGTAATTCTTTTTCAGTTGTTGCATAATTAACTTGCGCGTCATTCAACACCTTACTAGCATAGTGTATGGCATGGAAAACTTTATCGCTTCTTTGTCCTAACACCGCACCAACTGCATAATCGCTAGCATCACACATGAGTTCAAAATCAAGGTTCCAATTTGGTGCTACGATTATTGGTGCGGTGATCAACTTTTCTTTCAAATCTAAGAAAGCTTTAAGACATGACTCATCAAAAAGAAAAGGCGTACCTTTGTTGAGCAAATTGCTCAATGGCTTTGCAATCTTTGAAAAGTCTTGTATGAATCTCCGGTAGAAACCGGCATGTCCTAGAAAGCTTCTTATTCCTTTAATGTTAGTTGGAGGTGGAAGTTTTTCAATAACGTCCACCTTGGCCTTGTCCACCTCTAGCCCTTCAGAAGAAATCTTGTGACCAAGTACTATACCCTCCGTGACCATGAAATTACATTTTTCCCAGTTGAGCACTAGGTTGGTCTCCACGCATCTCCCCAAAACTACATCAAGGTGTTTTAAACACAATTCAAAAGATGATCCATAAACAGAAAAATCATCCATGAACACCTCAATGCATTCTTCTATCAAGTCCGAAAATATAGCTTGCATACACCGTTGAAATGTGGCCGGTGCGTTACACAACCCAAAAGGCATTCTTCGGTAAGCAAAGATGCCAAAAGGACATGTAAATGCTGTCTTCTCATGGTCTGCAGGATTTACTGAAATTTGATTATACCCCGAATATCCGTCCAAGAAACAGTAGAAATTTTTGCCGGCGAGTCGCTCCAACATTTGGTCCATGAAAGGTAGTGGGAAATGATCTTTCCTTGTGGCTTGGTTCAACCTTCTATAGTCGATGCACATCCTCCACCCTGTCACAGTTCTTGTCGGAATCAACTCATTTTTATCATTTTTTATCACCGTCATTCCTCCTTTCTTGGGGACCACTTGTACCGGACTCACCCATGCACTATCGGATATAGGATAAATCATTCCGGCTTCCAATAATTTGACAACTTCTTTCCGGACCACCTCTTTCATTGATGGATTTAGACGCCTCTGAGGTTGCGCAACTGGTTTGAAATTTTCCTCCATCATGATCTTATGCATGCAATAAGCTGGACTAATACCCTTCAGATCGGATAACACCCACCCTATTGCACCTTTGTTCTTTTTCAATACTTGAATCAACTTATCTTCCTCTTGTGTGGACAATGTGTTGCTTATAATCACTGGTTTAGTACACTCGTCTCCAAGAAACACATACTTCAAGTGTGACGGAAGCATTTTCAACTCTAACTTTTGCTCTTCAGTTTTCTTCTTTGTATCCAAATCTTCCACTAATTCTTCTTGATAGGCCAGCTCACCACAAGATTCTAGCTCGTGCAACATCGCTTCGATCTCTCGTTCCTCATTGTCGGTTAACACATTGTATGCTCCGATAAGGGATCTTTCTAGAGGGTTAGAAATATGGATTTGATTCGCGACCTCCACTACTTCCTCCTCACTTGCATCGATTCGGAAAGAATCATGCTTGTCGGTTGGATGTTTCATTGCTTCGAAAAGGTTAAAAGTCACCTCTTCATCTTGCACTCTCACCTTCATTAGCCCATCATCTATGTCGATCATCATCCGAGCTGTCTTCATAAAAGGTCTTCCAAGGATTAGGGGTACATCGCGGTCCTCATCCATCTCTACTATTACAAAATCCACCGGAAACAAAAATTTGTCCACTTTTACGAGCATGTCTTGGGCGATTCCGTATGGTGAGGTTGTAGACTTGTCTGCTAGTTGTAGGGTCATTCTTGTTGATTTAATCTCCACATTTCCCAATCGTTTGACAATGGAAAGGGGGATCAAATTTATACTGGAGCCCAAATCTATCAAACCATTTCCAACGTATGTGCTTCCAATGGTTACCGGTAGAACAACACGGCCCGGATCGGACTCCTTCCTTGGGAGAGTCTTTTGGATGATGGCGCTACACCGTGCATCAAGCAATATGGTCTCATCTTCAACGTGTCGCCTTTTCTTGGTAAGAATGTCCTTCATGAACTTAGCATACCGTGGCATCTGTTCTAATGCATCAGCAAATGGAATGTTGATTTGGAGTTGCTTGAAGATGTCCATGAACCGTGCATAGTGCCTAGCGTTGTCCTTCCTTGATGGAGCATGTGGATAGGGTAGATGTTGAGTTGGAATGACGCTCACTCCCTTCTCAGATTTCTTCTTTTTCTTTGATTCAGCATCTTTTTTCCCTTCTAAATCAGTCTGCACATCAGTGGGCAAAACCTGCTCTTTTCGCGGCGCGAAGGTGGTTCGCGACGCGAACTGAGCATTTCCAGAAACATTTTCCCTTTCACCAACTATGTCTGTTTCTCCCAGCATCCCATCATTGATGTTCTCTTCTACAATCTCTTCACCTTTTTCACTTACCAACTCTTTACCGCTCCTTGTCACAACTGCTTTGCAATGCTCCTTTGGATTCGGTTGAGTGTTAGCAGAGAAAGAAGGTCCTGCGTTTTGTTCCGACAGTTGCTTCGCGAGTTGGCCTACTTGATTTTCCAGGTTTTTAATTGCCGCCTCGTTACTCTTCTGATTTGCCATGGAAGCTTGCATGAATTGTTGAAGAGTGTCTTCTAGCTTGGAATTTCCTCCTTGCGACTGCTGTCCTTGAGAGTTTGGCTGTTGGTAAGGACTTTGCTGCTGAAAATTCTGATTGTTGAACCTTGACGGTTGATAGCCTTGATTGTTTCTTGGTTGATAGCCTTGATTGTTAGGCTGTTGTCTTTGATAGCCCTGATTTTGATTGTTCACATAACTCACTTCTTCTTGGGGTGGAGGACAAAAACCAGTAGGGTGATCCCCTTGACATAATTCGCAACATGCTACCTGATGCTGAACTTGAAACCCTTGAATCTCTTTTATTTGCTGTGGAAGCTTGGCCATTTGTTGAGTAAGAAGCTCCACTTGTTGAGAGAGTAGCTTGTTTTGAGCAAGGATGGCATCATTGGTATTCAACTCAAGAACTCCAGGCTTACGTTGTGAAGGGCTACGATCATGTTGACCTTGATGATCATTGAGGGCCATCCGTTCAATAATGACTTTAGCTTCTTCCGCAGTTTTTGATATAAGTGACCCACCCGCGGTGGCGTCCAGAAGTGTCTTATGAGTTGATTGGAGACCATTTAAAAAAATATGGATTTGAGTGAGCTCATCAAAACCATGTCCCTTACATTTCCTCAACATTGATTTGAATCTTTCCCAAGCTTCATTTAGAGACTCGTTGCCTCCTTGAGTGAATACCGCAATAGCCGTTTTGGCTTCCATGAATCGGGATTGAGGGAAGTATCTTTCTAAGAACTTTTCTTCTAACAAATTCCAATCCGTCATCACTCTTGATTCTTGATCAAGGTACCACTCTTTTGCCTTTCCCACTAAGGAGTGTGGGAACATCCTCTTGAATAATGTTTCTTCACCCGCTTCGTCTATTCCCGTAGAACCCGCAATCTCATAGAATTTGATGAGATGGGTATACGGATCTTCGTGATCCATTCCGGTGAATGGATTTGCATAGAGAAGTTGGAGGATTCCGGTCTTCATCTCCGTATTTCTTCCTCCACGGGCAAATTGAGCATTCCTTCTTGGACTATTAGCGGACATTTCGGTACGATTGTCCTCCGCCATGTTTCCGTTACAAGCCTCTACAACCACTTCTTCGATTGGAACAAGTGCGGATGTAGATGCTTCTTCTCTCCGGTTCCTCTCTTCGGCTAGTTTCCTTCTTCTTCGTGTTTTGCTATTGAGCTTCCGAAGTGTTCTTTCAATTTCAGGATCGAATTGAAATTGCTCCTCAGTTGCTTTTCCTCGCATGCACTAGAATCTACAAAACTAACAAACCAAGTGAAACAAAAGAGGAATAACAATAAAAGTAATCAAAACTTATAACATTTGAATTATAGAACGGCGGTAATATCAACCAATCTCTGTGGATACGATACAAAAATATTTGTCGAAGATATACTTTTCAACAAATTGGAACCCTTGAATCTCTTTTATTTGCTGTGGAAGCTTGGCCATTTGTTGAGTAAGAAGCTCCACTTGTTGAGAGAGTAGCTTGTTTTGAGCAAGGATGGCATCATTGGTATTCAACTCAAGAACTCCAGGCTTACGTTGTGAAGGGCTACGATCATGTTGACCTTGATGATCATTGAGGGCCATCCGTTCAATAATGACTTTAGCTTCTTCCGCAGTTTTTGATATAAGTGACCCACCCGCGGTGGCGTCCAGAAGTGTCTTATGAGTTGATTGGAGACCATTTAAAAAAATATGGATTTGAGTGAGCTCATCAAAACCATGTCCCTTACATTTCCTCAACATTGATTTGAATCTTTCCCAAGCTTCATTTAGAGACTCGTTGCCTCCTTGAGTGAATACCGCAATAGCCGTTTTGGCTTCCATGAATCGGGATTGAGGGAAGTATCTTTCTAAGAACTTTTCTTCTAACAAATTCCAATCCGTCATCACTCTTGATTCTTGATCAAGGTACCACTCTTTTGCCTTTCCCACTAAGGAGTGTGGGAACATCCTCTTGAATAATGTTTCTTCACCCGCTTCGTCTATTCCCGTAGAACCCGCAATCTCATAGAATTTGATGAGATGGGTATACGGATCTTCGTGATCCATTCCGGTGAATGGATTTGCATAGAGAAGTTGGAGGATTCCGGTCTTCATCTCCGTATTTCTTCCTCCACGGGCAAATTGAGCATTCCTTCTTGGACTATTAGCGGACATTTCGGTACGATTGTCCTCCGCCATGTTTCCGTTACAAGCCTCTACAACCACTTCTTCGATTGGAACAAGTGCGGATGTAGATGCTTCTTCTCTCTGGTTCCTCTCTTTGGCTAGTTTCCTTCTTCTTCGTGTTTTGCTATTGAGCTTCCGAAGTGTTCTTTCAATTTCAGGATCGAATTGAAATTGCTCCTCAGTTGCTTTTCCTCGCATGCACTAGAATCTACAAAACTAACAAACCAAGTGAAACAAAAGAGGAATAACAATAAAAGTAATCAAAACTTAAAACAATGAATTATTGCAATGCTTGTAATATCGACATCAATCCCCGGCAACGGCGCCAATTTGTTGAAAAGTATATTTTCGGCAAATATTTTTGTATCGTATCCACAGAGATTGGTTGATATTACCGCCGTTCTATAATTCAAATGTTATAAGTTTAGAAAGTAACAGGGTTGTTTTGTTTGGAAAAATATCTTGTTAATAAATGTTAACAAAAACTATGAAATGGTTTTAATCAAATATAAAGGCTTGGCAAGATTGGCGTTCACTATTTCAAATGTTTATGATTCCTTATGATAAATAAATAGATTCAAGATTATTGATGATGTTCAAGTATCCTCTCAAAGTCATTTATGTCTAAATGATATCGTGATAATCACTATATTGATCCTTAGACGATCTCTCCACCTAACTATCAATATAGCAATCTTTAATGTTTAATACCAAAGAAGAGTAATGAATAAATCTATCTCTACAACTTATTCACTACTTGAAAATTTGTTTTATGTCTAAACTCAAGTAATCTCTCTCGACAACTACTCAAATCTGGTTTTCAAAGTATAGCAAAAACAGTATTCAATACATCAACAATCTTTATCAAATATATAAATCAAAGTGAATACATAAACAGATGAGAATAGCTACTACCTCCAATCTTGACAAAAGGGAGTTTAGCTCCTCATCATCATTTTACAAAGCAGAAATGGAGAAGAAGAAAAACTCTGTTTTTCTCTCTTGCAAAATCTCTCCAAATCAATGTGAATAATTAATCAATAATGTTTCAATGCCCTAGGTTAATGTATTTTGTCTCTACCAAAAAAGGTTGACATTTCCCTAATTGGACATTGTCATCTACAGCAGAAAAGCAATTCCCAGGCAGACATCAAAATGGCAATTAACTTTTCCTGCACAACAACACTTTTGACCCTTGGTCAGCTTGCTGGATTCGCAGCCTTCGCGGCGCGAAGGAAGTTCGCGGCGCGAACTGTTGCTTCTCCAGCTTCCTTGTTTGGCAAGCTTCCTCCAAAATGTATTGTTGCAATCCAAGGTCTTGCTTATCCATAATTCTACACAACTAACAAAAAATGTGAAATAACTATTCAAAACAAAATAAATTAAACCTAATTGCATTTATACAAAATAGTGAAGATAAAAGTGTGTAATTACATCAAAACTTGGTAAGAGGGACCAATAAAATGGTATAAAAAGTAGTACTAATTGGTCCCTAACATTGTTGAACCCTCTGTTGTTGTTGTTAACGAGGTTGAGGCGCCGGAATGGTTACAGCAGCAACCTGACGATATTGATTTCTGTTCACATTCCTCCTACCGTGTTGCACAGCATTGGTTTCACCCTCTCTCCTGCGAGGTGCCCCAGCAAATGGTTTCTTTGAAGACGAGGACCCTGCATCCTGAATTTTTCCAGCTTTGATCAAACTCTCTGTCCTTTCCCCACAGATCACCACATCTGAAAAGCTACTGAATGGGCAACTTCCCATCTGGTCCATGAATACTCCTTGCAAAGTACCGATAAACATATCAGTCAGTTCCCTCTCCAGCATAGGGGGTTGTACTCGTGCAGCCAACTCACGCCACCTCTGGGAGTACTCCTTGAAGCTCTCTCCAGATTTCTGACAAAGACTCTGCAACTGAGTCCGGCTTGGCGCCATGTCCATATTATGTTTATACTGCCTCAAGAAGGCCTCGCCCAGATCCCTCCAATTTCGGATAGAATCTCTCTTAAGCTCCATGTACCAATCCAAGGAAGCTCCAGATAAGCTATCCTGGAAGAAATACATCCACATTTTCTCGTCGTCGGTGTAAGCAGAGATCTTCCTATAATAGGCCTGCACGTGGGTGCGAGGGCGAGAAGTACCATTGTATTTATCGAATGAGGGTGCTTTGAATTTGTAGGGGATTCTCAACCCTTCCACCAGACCCATGTTGGTCACATCAAACCCAAGGGAGTTTTGACATTCCATAGCCCTAATTTTCTCAGCAAGAGCATCAACTTTTCGATCCCTCTCTTCAACTCTCACCACATCATCGTCTTCACTAAGCAGAGTGAACATGTCCTCCTGCCTGTCGACAAGCGGAGCAGGATGACGAATCGGAGCCTGGGTAGCTCTGGCATTAACAGTCTCTGCAGCAAGAGGCTGTCCGTTGATTCTGATACCTCTCAATTCATCCCCTACAGCGTAGTCATTGGCCGGAGCAGCAACAACAACATTGTCATTCACAAGAACACCCACTGGCGACGCACGACTGGGCGGTGGGAGTACAACTTCTTGTCTCTGGGCTAAGGCACGCAGCTCCTTTTGCCCTTGAACGACCCCTTGCATCATTGTCATGAATTGGGCCATGTTTGCCCTCATCTCAGCCAACTCTGCCTGAACCTGGTCCATGTTCCTCTGATGATTTAATCTGGTTGAGTAGCGGTGTGAACGTCGATCAGCTATCCTGCCTGACACAGGAACCAGAGTGAGAAGTCACGAACAAGAACACCTGTTATGCAAAATGATATGTGTATGATGCTAATGATGCGTATGATGCACATGATATGTTCATTTCTCAGGCATTCAAAGAGCCTGATTCATCTTCAAAGAAATGGCAACCTGCAATACACAACAAGGAAGCAACACAAGATAATGAGCACAAGGTGAAACACCAACAACCTCATCTATAGATAAGAGCAACAAAGATCATACAACAAGGTCAACAAAGATCCAAATAACCGGAATACAACAATGAACCCCATCCAACAATCCTGGAGGTGATTCTCAACATAAACAACAGAGGTACAAGCTAAAACAATTGGCTTCCAGGAATGAGAGTCTTCAGGTAGTGGCACTGGTCTATCAACAGGTCACACTCTGAGCATTCTGGCAAGGGAGTGAGCTTCTCCTTCAGTTGTCTTCTGAGCTCTACAACTTCTCCTCCAAGTTGGCTCTCTGATGTATGTCTCAAGTCTACTTCCTTCTTCAACTGGATGTCTTTGTCCCTAAGTTTCTTCTCCAAGTCTCTTATCTTCTTCTGATAACTGGCTTCAGCTCTCTGCAACCTCAAGCACTCACGATGTTCTGCATTCAACAAGTTCTCCATCTCTTCATAGGATCTCTTCTTGCTTTTTACTCCACTAGCATCTACACCCTACATACCTTTGAGTTGATGAGTCAAGTTCAACTTATCAGCTTTGGCTTTGTAAAGCTCCATCTGGGTATCTCGCTCTTTCTCTTTCAACCGACGATTCTCCATCAAGGCTTGCTTGTAGTGCTCAACAGGTACACTCTCAGCAAGGATCAAAGGTGGTTGCACTTGCAAAGACTCCATCCTATCATAGGGCAACAACAAAGTTTCCACTCTCTTCTTGACCCAATCAGTGTAATCAGGCATAGCAACAGCAAACTTCTTCCCCAGGACAGCTCCATCCTTGACACCAATGGTCTTCCAAGCTCTTCCTACTTGCTCCAATCTAACAGGGTCACTCCGCTTCTCAAAGTACACACTTTCAGCTATCTCAGTATCAAGTGGTCTTCCATTCATCACAAACCCCAACTGGCGAAGAGAAAGAACTGGGTTGTAATTGATGCAACCCTTAGTCCCTACAAGCGGTACATTCCGAAACTCTCCACAACTCATGATGACATTACGCACATCCATCCGGTAAGATTGCCACATGATATCATAGGCCGTAAGAGACATAACCCTCTGAGTCCACTTATGAGTGCTCTGAGCGTTCACAAAAGGTCCATTGACTGGCAGGAGAGACAAGAACCATCTGAGCAAAAGTGGGAGACAGCATCTGGTAGCTCCACCCTTACCATGCCTACTGTGAATAGCATAGTAAGTGTCAGCTAACAGAGTAGGAACCGGGTTTCCTCCAAGAAAGATAGTGACAACAGCATAGTCCACAAAGTTGGGCATACTCGGGAATAAGACAATCCCATAAATCATGATAGCCAACTGAGCATGAAAAGCTTCCCAATTTCCCTTCTCTGCTTCTTCTCTAGCCATCCTCAACAGGAACTTCAAAGGCAGACCTACAACATCTCCACTGGACTTCCAATTATCACTGACTTCTTTGATACCCAAATGGAGAGCTCTGACAACAACTCTGAAATCAACCTCCTTAGGCACATCCAAAAAGGGAACCTGATACCGGATTGGGACACTCAACAGAATGGAGTACTCCTTAAGAGTAGGTGCTAACTGATAATCCTGAAAGGTGAAGCAACGAAGCTCTGGGTCATAGAACTGTAGAAGAGTCTGCAACGGCACTGGATCTACCACCATCCTCAACAGTATCAACAAATCCCCATACTGATCAGCAAACACCTTCTGATTACCACTGGTCACAAGGTTGCTCAACTCTATCAGAGACGTCAATGGCTCACGGTGAAAACTATAGGAACAAGTCTTTCGCTTCAACTCTGGAACAGATGCCATCTCTCACAGTGAATAGACTCCTGAATGACCCTGAGAAATGATATGCATGCAGAGATTAGCTTTTTCTTTCATTTTTTTTTATTTTTCCCCATTTTTTCATTGCATTATTTTTCTGAAAATAAACATGCTATGATGCAAATGATGCAGACAAGACTGGCTGGTTGTGCATCTCGGAACACAGGATCAAAGCTTCGGCTTGAACTCGGAACCACAAATCATCTGAGACCCAAAGTCATCTGAGACCCAACAATTCTGAACCAAGTCACCAACAGGATCATAAGTCACCAACAAGTCACCGACAAGTCACCAACTGTACCTGTAATAAAGATCATTCCCTCCCCACTCACGGGTGTCATCTAGGCCAGGGTAAGGTCGAAAGAAACGCAGCATAAATAACCCTTTCATAGAATATCATCATATACACACCCGAAGTATGTAACAATAATATCCCATCAGAGTCTGAACTGCTCGTGATATCAATGTTCCGCTAAGTGGCGCAATACCACCCGCTTCCCATGAATCACTCTATTCCTAGGTGTCCTAGATTTCACTCATAGCCTGGGTATTGGGCCTTTTACCTCATGTCACTCCCACCCCAACAGAGAGACAAACACAGCACAGCCAGATGAACAGATGAAAATGATGAATGCAAACATAAATGCAAATATAAACAAATAAATGCAATAAATGAAACAGCAAAAGCAACCAAACCCTATCCTAGAGAGCGCTAGGAGAGACTCGCTTAGGGAAGATGGACCAGCAAGAGGTGAACAACTATTATTCCCCAGCAGAGTCGCCAGCTGTCGCATTACGCGAAAAACCGGCGGGAAAACGAAACAACAGAGCCGCCACCGTGCGTTATTTATCCCAAAAGAGGGAAAGGAAACGCTCGAAGTAAACCTGGAAAAGACATGGTCTCGTGACCAAAGAGAGATGGGATCGGGAGTCGGTTATGCGAAGGGAAGGTATTAGCACCCCTATGCATCCGTCGTGTTCGACGGGATCCACGCACAAAAGGAAGGATAAGGTTGCTAAAAATTGATCAAACACTGCACACAAGGCTGGAAGGAACACACAGAAAGACAAGAGAAACGAGACTCGGCAGGATATCGCATCCTGGGCCTACGTAGCCTGTCAAGCACAGACATCAGAGTCGGCGTAGTTCGGGACAAGGGGAAACGTGCTCGCTAGGATGTCGCATCCTATGCATACGTATCTTCTCTAACCAGAGAAGAATCAGAGCACTCGTAGCTTAGCTAACGCACGCCAAACAAAACCACACAGGAAACCGACTGCCAATCGCTGGACTTACGTCAGACTCCACACAAACAGGCAAACATGGAAACCGAATGCCAATCGCTGGACTTACATCAGACTCCGAACCAACAAACACACGCTAGAAACTGACTGCCAATCGCTGGACTTATGTCAGACTCCAACAAACAAACGAGACACAGGAAACCGACTGCCAATCGCTGGACTTACGTCAGACTCCAACACACACAAAGGGGGTGCAAAAGAAAAAAGGGCGAACAACACACAAAAAACAAAAAGGGCGCCCGGAGAGATCAGCTCATCTCCTGCCTACGTACCTCATCTGGTATGAGGATCAGGGCTACGTAGTTCCCCTACGCAGGGAAAGAACATCTAACCTAACCAGAGACTGGGAAATGACAAACTAGAAGGGAGCCTGACTCGAGCCTAATAGTTATCATGTAAACTCACCATGGTCCTAGGTTAAGGTTTCTATCTAACTTGCACAGGGAGCAAGCTATCCTAAACAGCACAGGCAAATACATACAAGCACACAAAGCAAGCACACACACTATATGCACACAATTGGCCTCATACAAGGTTAGGCTGTGAAACACAAGCCAACTGGAATCGGGTATAGTTAGCTCTTAACCCTAACATTGAGAGTTAGGGTGAAGCAGATGAAATGGGAAGTGAGGGTAAGACCTCACAGCTCTTATCCCTGGCCTGGGAGAGCTTCAGACAAATGAAAGTGTGGGAGTTCAGAAAGTTGGAACCCTTCTCCACATATGACTGACACAACAAAGATCTTGGGTTAGTATCCACAATGCATCAACACATGGTGTGTGAGCAAAGTGAATGACACACTGAGTAGCAGGATATGGATGGCGCATCTCTTTTATCTGCCAATTGCCTCATAAGAGGACTTTTCCTGCTTGGCACAAAAGTAAACAAACACAAGCATTGCCTCTTAAGGAGGGCTTCAGACAGGTGCCTGTCCACATAACAGGACAGGTCTTCCAGACTACATGAAGTCAGAGAGTTATACCTCAGTGGTTAAGCAACCAAGCAAAATCAAGTTCAAAAGAACTCAAAGCAACTTAGGTACCTGAAAAAAATCTAACCCAATCAATATACAATTCAAACAATCAAACAGACAACAGTCAATCACACAATCAAACAGATAAGCAAGCAATGCAACAGTGCAGCCACAAGCCAATGGGCACAACACAAATAACTTGGCATCAACCTACAAAACAACTCAAAGTTAGTCAATATTAACCATTTAATCAACTCAAGAGAGTGAACCACTTCAATCATAGCAATGTGCTTCTTTAACTTGAAATCCACAATCCAAACAGTGAGTCCAAACCACTAGGTCCAAGCCTAGGGTCAAAAGCAGGTCAAACATTCAAAACAGAATATTAAATTTAACATGAATCAACTTCAATCAATCAAGAACACAATCCAAAAGGTCCCATATCAATATCATTAACCAAAAGCATTTCATGAATCAAACATGGCAAGGTATGCAAATTGTGATCACATTGTGACATCAGAAGAAACAAATGCACATTAAATCAAAAATGATTCAAATAATCTTGGAAAAATTCATGAGTAAACAGGACACACAACATGATCATCACAGAAAAATTTAGAGGCATTGGACATCATTAAGCATGGCAATCACATAGCATAAGTCAAGGCAAGCACAACAAGCTCATGTGTGACACCAATTGGCACACCAACTTAGCATAGGCATAAAACAGATATGAATTATGGTAAAGACCTCAAACCAAAGCCAAAACAACATTCAACATGTCTAGAAATAGTGTGCAAAATTTCACATTCATTGGATAAACCACAAGCATTTCACAATCAAATGAAGTTCAAAGCAATCCAAAAGCTCAAATGTGACCATCCAGAGGGAAAAATCTCAAACAAATCAGAAATGATCCCAAAAATTCCAGTAAAAATCATGAGCAATCACAACATCTATAGCATGCATCATACAAAAAATCAAGGCAATTGAAGATCATTTGGCATGGCAAACTCATCAATCAAGTTGAACATTCAAAGGTGTGACACAAATTGTCACACCAACTTAGAAAAATCATAAACCAGAAATGACAATTGATAAAAATACCAAATCAACACCAAAATGTCAAGCAAAGAGTCTAGTTATAGCATGCAAAATTTCATGGGCATTGGATAAAAACTCAGCATTTCACAAATGATATGACAAGGCAAGGTCAAGCAAGCATACATGTTCAATCTCCTTAGACAAAATAATTTCCAGGCCAGGCACAATTTATGGAAAAATGATCAAAAAAAGTAGACAGAATTAGGATCATGATGCAAAAAACCTCATATCTTTTGGATCAATTTTCAATTATAAATGAATTTTTAAAGATGATGAACAAATAAAAAATGCATGAGACATAGCATATGAACACATGGAGGGAAAAGGAAAATAATAGCATGGCATTTTGAAATTAAGCGTTGGCTAGGAATCGAAGTCAGTTCACATTTGAACTGAAGCGCGCCAAGGCTGAAATGACAGCGTATTGCCTAAAATCCAGTCCTTCGCTAAGTGAACAGAAACCTTCGCTAAGCGAGCATTCATCTTCTCCAGTCCTTCGCTAAGCGAACATAATCCTTCGCTAAGCGAGCATTCGTCTTCTCCGCGAAAAAGACGACGAACAGTAGCAGTTCATCATGATCAAGAACAAATTCACCAGAAATCATAATTAAACATATCATCATGTAGATCCTTCATCCTAGGTCACGAATCCACTAACAACTAAGCATAATTCCACATGTTAAGATCAAATCGAGCAAATCAACATTCATGCATGGATCTTTAAATCAACATAACTAACTCAATTTTGCACCAAAAATCATGATTCAAAGCTCAGATTAACCAGCATCACAAGATCTACAACAACATCATAACATAATTGAGAATTAAGAGAATCGATTTTGTGACCTCTTGAAGTGCAACGTTGGATTTCGTGTGTTCCAGGCTTTGCAATACTCCAATGTTCTTCTACAATGCTTGTATGGTTGATTAGATGAAAGATTGAAGTCCAATTGTGCACGAATCCTCCAGAATTTCAAATCACCATTGATGCTTCCAAGCTTCAAGATGCTTCAATGTGCACGAATTCTCTTGGTTCCAAGTCCAATAATGATCAATGATGCTTCAGAATGATGAATTAGGCAAAGGAAATGGATCTTGATTGAAGAATTTGAGAGAAAATTTGAGAGAAAAAAGTGTGAAAAATTTTTAGATCTGAAAATTGTGATTGTTGTTAATGAAAAACAGTTAGGTTTAGGCTTATATAGGTCATGTTAATCCAGTTCTTAATCATGTTTAGCCAAGTGTTAAGTGAATTAGCAAGAATGTGGTGCATATGCAAATTAGCAATTTCACCCTATGCATGAAAATGAATGGTGAACAGTGCACGGGAATGCTTCAAATTCACTTCAAATTCTGTCTTGGAGCCAATGGAAGTAATGAAATGTTCAAATAATGCATCATTTTTGAATTCCATAATTTCCCTCCAAAAATCAAGTGAATTGGCAAATGATTATATGATGACAATTGGTGTAATGCAATGCATGATTTGGAAAGTATAGGTCAAAATAAGAACAATGCAAAAAGAACCACTTGAATTGGAGCTTTGGTTGAGAAGTTATGCCCATTTGAATCTTCAAGTACACCTTGCCATGTTTTGATCATATCTCTTCAACCACACATGAGAAATTGATGATCTTGGACTTTTTGGAAATGGGAGAGAAAGATCTACAACTTTCATGTTCAACAAAATTTCATTTGAAGCTTTCTTGATAATGCGAGATCAAGTTGAATTTGAATCAAAAACTTTCCATTTTGGGAAACTTTCAATTATAGGTCACTTTCTATTTTTGGAAAGTTTTGACTGGACCTCAAATCCTTCAA
Organism: Lathyrus oleraceus; assembly: GCF_024323335.1. Taxonomy (NCBI): domain Eukaryota; kingdom Viridiplantae; phylum Streptophyta; class Magnoliopsida; order Fabales; family Fabaceae; genus Lathyrus; species Lathyrus oleraceus. The sequence goes on from NC_066581.1 coordinate 130,999,107, forward strand.
TGTTGATGTTTGAAATGTCAAATGAAACTTGTTTGAACATGAATGAAGTATTTCTAGCCACTTGCCACCTCCAAATCCACAGTTGAATTGACAGTTGACTTTTGTTGCCTTTTTAGGGTTTCAGATGAATTGCACATGAGCTGATGATCTCTTAGCTCCAATACTTGGCCAAAGCACTTCAAAATGATCCTTGGGTCACATGAACTCATTGTACCAACCCTAGGGCTTTGATTTCATGAAGAATACCCTTGATGCCTTGCACAATTGAATCTCCTGAGGCCAGTCTAACTGATGACTTGATGGACTATGCAATGACAATGCAATGTTAATGACCTAAACATGAAAATGTATATACAAATGGGAGGTGCAAATTTGAGGTGCTACACTCGTGGAATTATTTCTCAGCAAATCATTTTTTAACTTTATAAGGATATTCCCATCATTTTTTTACAATCATTGCTCCCCAAGCAGAGGTTACCCTAAAAAGTCTCTTATAAGCTTTCCCCTGCACTGCATTCCTAGTAAATCTCCCTCAAAAGGAGTCTTTTCTTAAAAATTTCCCCCAACAGACGAATATTTGAGATACTGCTTCATTTATCTGGAGAATCTCATTTATCTGTTTCATATACTGCTTCATTTATCTGAAGAATCTCATTTATCTGTTTGAGATACTACTTCATTTATCTGAAGAATCTCATTTCTCTGTTAGAGATACTGCTCTAATATCCTCAGAGAGTCTTAGATTCAATTAAGGTGTTTTTCCCTTGCTGGAATATCTTAATTCTATCATATAAGATGTTGTTTCGACCCGATACAGAGAATCTCACTTCTACTGTTTGAGATGCTGCTTCATCAATATGAAGAGTCTCATTTCATATTTTTTTTAGAGATACTGCTCTAATATCCTCTGAGAGTCTTAGATTCAATTAAGGTGTTTTTCCCTTGCTGGAATATCTTAATTCTATCATATAAGATGTTGTTTCGACCCGATACAGAGAATCTCACTTCTACTGTTTGAGATGCTGCTTCATCAATATGACGAGTCTCATTTCAGATTTTTTTTAGAGATACTGCTCTAATATCCTCGGAGAGTCTTAGATTCAATTAAGGTATTTTTCCCTTACTGGAATATCTGAATTCTATCATATAAGATGCTGTTTCGACTTGATACAGAGAATCTCATTTTTACTGTTTGAGATGCTGCTTCATCAATATGAAGAGTCTCATTTCAGATTTTTTTAGAGATAATACTCTAATATCCTAGGAGAGTCTTAGATTCAATTAAGATATTTTTCCCTTGCTGGAATATCTTAATTCTATCATATAAGATATTGTTTCGACCCGATACAGAGAATCTCATTTTTACTATTTGAGATGCTGCTTCATCAATATGAAGAGTCTCATTTCATTTTTTTAGAGATACTGCTCTAATATCCTCGGAGAGTCTTAGATTCAATTAAGGTATTTTTCCCTTGCTGGAATATCTTAATTCTATCATATAAGATGCTGTTTCGACCCGATACAGAGAATCTCATTTTTACTGTTTGAGATGCTGCTTCATCAATATGAAGAGTCTCATTTCAGATTTTTTAGAGATACTGCTCTAATATCCTCAGAGAGTCTTAGATTCAATTAAGGTATTTTTCCTTGTTGGAATATCTTAATTCTATCAGATAAGATGCTGTTTTGAGTCGATATGGAGAATCTCGCTTTTACTGTTTGAGATGCTGCTTCATCAAAATGAAGAGTCTCATGCCAGATTTTCTTTATACTATTCTAGCATTCTGGAAAAGTCTTAAGATTTAGCTAGGGATGTCATTTCATTATTAACATATCTCAACTGTGATGTCCGAGATACTGTTCTGACGACTCCCAGAAAGTCTTGACTATTCCATTTTACTGTAGGATAATATCTTTTACCATTTCTCACTGCATTTCCTTCCTATATTTTCTTCCTTGCATTTCCTAGGATAAAATTTGGGTCTTTTTGTATTTAATTATCTCCCACTGCGAATGCACAAAGACTGCTGTCATTCTTACTTTCCGGTTCGAGGTAATTAAATAGGGGCAACTGTCATACCCCAATTTTGTCCGAGTAAGGAAAAATCTTTCACCAGCATTCACTACCAGATGTCATAAGGCATGAACTCTATCTTAAGGCGTAAGTTCTATCTTAGGGTTTCTCAGCCCTTAGTGACATCAAGTCTTCAGTAACATTTTCATCTGTTAAACAAGACACCTATTGCATTTGTCTATTATTGCTATTAATTGAAGCATGAGATAGTATGTGCATTTTGGGACTTTTTGGTTAACAAGGCCCATTTTGGTTTATCCATGAGAACTTTTGGTTTTACAAAGGCTCATTCACATAAACATGTCCATAATTAATATTGCAAAGTATGGTTCGAATCTTTTTACATTACTAATCCAAAATCCATTTGATTATTAGTAAGTATTAAGAGTCATGGTTATTTTCTATGATCACTTGTTATTAAGCTCATTTCCACGTCCCAAATGTTTATGCCAAAGTCTCAATCCTTCATAAATATCTAAATTCAAATTGTATTTTTAAACATGTATTTGTTTTAAGCTAAGGTGGATTGTTGGAAAAGACTATGGTGATGGACAATGTTTTAAAGCTCATTTTGAAATTGTTTCTTTTATTGCTTATGGTGCACATTTCATGTTGTTCATTTAAGCTAATAATAAACATAATTAGAGGCAACCATTCGTGAATGTCCATTGGTATTTTATTATGGTCCAATCCATATTCAGACTAAAATAAAGTTTAAACATTTTAAATGATTAACACCAATAAAATATGGAGATATCTTAAAATGTTAAAAAAAAGATTAATTACACAATTAAATTTTAAAGTCTAAAAATGTTACAAATAATCCAAAGGTTCACATAATAATCTAAAAGTTCATATATTAATTCCTAAATTTACATGATCAATCTAAAAGCCAATACATAATCCACTTATACATTATCCAAAGAATTCTAAGTACACCAAAATGAATTTCAAAAATGGAAATAAGTTGCAAATCCAATACAACAGTCTGAAGTAGCGAACTTTTCAAAGACTTTTCCAAAACTCTGTTGAAATTGCAGCGCCCCAATTCCAACCTCCAAAGCAGGCGCATAACCTTCTTTCAATCAACATCACTTCACCTTTTTACAAACCTGCAAAACCAACTCAGAGATTAAAAAGGTTTATCAAATAAGCGCTTATGGAAAACTGAAAAATAATTGATGAAATGCTCAGATTAATGTCTTGCACAAGAGATCATAATAAACACTAATCCAAATAACTCTAAATCCACAGAATAATCATCCCATAAAATCTGGAAAAGAGATAACCTAACAAGTTATCTCAAAACCTAAACATTCACCATATATATAACAATAACAGAGATTAATATTGAGGACGTTTCTTGAGAATCCAGGAAGAAGCAATCAAAATATTTTCTGTTAACATCAAACCCTAAAAAAAAACAGGCACAGTTGGATCCAAAAAGAGAAGAAAACAAAATAATTTGTAAAAACATCAAAACACATTATCTAGCAAAAGAACAACAACAACATCCAAAGGCAAAGAAATAGAAGGAGACGAAGAGCAATAAAAGGAAGGAATAAACTCATCTAAAGCACGGTGGAGAGACGTCGCCGGCGTTTGACTCCAACCAAGTAAAACTTTCATTCCCGTTCAAATTTTTGCACCATCATTTTCGCCTCTCCATACTGATTGAATCCCCTTTTATAATTTCTTCAAAGCGTGACTATAGGAGGCTTAATTTCAGGATTAAGTTTAGGGTTTTCAACCGTTGGTAGGCTCGTGTTTAGATTTATTTAGGTTCGTTTGACCGCGAGAGAGAGAGAGAGAGAGTTTAGATTAGGGTTTTAGGTTTGTGTGTTTTTTGGAGCGTCGATCCGGCCATTTGAGAGAGGTTTTGGGAGAAACAAGGCCGGATTTGGAATCTCCGGCCAAAAATAAGTAGGGTTTGTGTTTTGACGTTTTGGTTTTGAGAGGTGGCTCACCGGAGAAGAAGGCGGCGCCGCCGCGGTTGGCCGTCTGCCACTGTCTTCTCCGGCAGTTATTGGCCGTGAAGAGAACGGAGAGAGGAAGAGAGTTGCAGAGATTTTGAGTTGAAGAGAGAGAAATGAAGTGAGCAAATGACGCTCTCTCTCTCAAGCCTTGCTTTTATATGGTGGAGGAACTGCTGCGTGGGCACCAAGTGGCCTCTCTAGGAGGCGCCACACAGGGTTGACCATTGAATCAACCAGGGGATCCTGTGTGGATCCCCCACCGTATGATGGTGCACCCGTTCAATCCCTCCACTTGATCTGTTGACTAGATCAAGTCCCCAGATCTAAGGGTCCAGAGCCTCCTCACAAGGTCAACAGTTGACCAGGCCTTAAGGGCCTTGTTGGTCTCGTTTTGGGCCAACCCAGGTTGGACCCAAAGACTCTTTTTGCCAAACAAACCCCCTATTTTGTTCAGTAGCGCCCGGTTTTTTGGGCTTTTCATTTCAAGCCCATTTCTATTCATTTCTTTGATTTTTGTTTCATTTTCTATCTTTAAAAAATTATATATATATATTGTTAATATTGTTATTGACACTTAATTAATTGTTTGTTTATATCATCACGATTTAATTACTTATATTATTTAATCAAATAATCTATTAATTATTTAATTAATTAATTATATTATTATTACCATTACTTATAATTGTTTTTTTTCTTTCATTTTCTATCTTTAAAATATTATATATATATATATATATATATATATATATATATATATATATATATATATATATATATATATATATATATATATATATATATATATATATATATATATATATATATATATATTATTATTATTAATACCTAATTAATTATTTGTTTATATTATTCTTATTTAATTACTTATATCATTTAATCAAATAATCAATTAATTATTTAATTAATTAATTATATTTATTACTATCACTTATAATTTAGATAATTGCTTATTTTAGTGGAATGTGTGTGCATTATTATTTTGTACCTACTTATTTGTATCAAGTCTCGAATGCATATATATGGTGTGTTACAATTGTGACAAGATTATGTCGTTTTCACCGATTTAAAATCATTCTAACCAATTTCAAAATAAATCACATATTTCTCGATTCAAAGTCGAGCCCATTTTCAAAACACCTTTGTAAGTCGATCCCTTGTAAAAGTATCGCCACCAACCTCACATAGCTTACTCTTGGGCTTTCTTACAATGAGACCTATTCGATTTTAAATTAATCGATTAGATGAATTATTCACTAAAGTAAATTCAATTCATTCACAAAATACAAATTTAAAACCTCGACCCGACATCGAGTATTCTTTATTAAGAATTAAAATACCTGGTCACTGTAATACCTCAAAATTTGCCCCCCTCATTCATGCATTCATTTTTAGGTCATTTAACATTTCATATTGCATTTCATCATGTCAATCAGAATTAGATCCAAGAAGCTTGAATGTCATCCAAGACACTTTGTGGGTCCTATCTGGGTGATCAGTCAACACTAGGGAATGGCTTGAGATACTTCCAACATGTTCAAATGGGGTCTATTCATCAGTCAAAACGTTAATCTTGAAGGAGCAAAAGTTTGTTCATGAACTGTCATGCTCACTAGGCGAAGCCCACGCGTTTCGAAAAAAAAAAAAAAAAAAAAAGAAAAAAAAATATATATATATATATATATATATATATATATATATATATATATATATATATATATATATATATATATATATATATATATATATATATATATATATATATATACATATATATATATATATATAAATAAATAAATAAAATATAACAGAAAAATCTTGGACTTGAACCTCTCTCTTTTGAGCCCACAAAGTCACAAAAATCAGGTTATAAATTCTAGACTTCCATCTCCCAAAAAACCCTGGGAAAAAGATAGTGAGAGAAGAGCTAACAGAGTTCAGAGAAACCTCCAGAGACTGAAAGGAACTCATCTGCAAAGAGCCAATTCCATCTCATATAAACCCTCAGATTGCTTTGCAAACTCAACCGGGCAATTCAATTTCATTCGATCTCTCCAATCAGGTTTGCCCTCTTTCCATTACTCTATGCTTTCAATTTGAATGCTCTGAATGTATGAGGTATTATCGTTAGGTTTTGCATGTGGGCACATGTTTTAGTATGTATGTCATGTCTTGAGGTGTGGATCCTTGCCCCTAACTTTGAATTTTGATACCCTTTTGATGCATGTGTTTAACAAGAGGTTTAAGCCTCCTACACTTGGTTGCTTTTTGTGAGCTCTTTTTGTGAATTTTAATGGCATGATTCATGTGGTTACATTTTGATTTGGGGTAACTCTTGATTGCGCCCCATCTTGTCACTCTAACCTATTTGTTGAGTTTTTTGTGAGGGCTCACATGACTCTTGAAAGGATAGCTTGCTTGGCATTCCACTTTATTTGTGGGATACCACCTGGAGGTTTATTCCGATTACCTGTGCTGACTTGCTTTCTTTGGTGGTGCCAGCTTGAGAGATCTCTGGGTTTCTTGTGTCGTTAGTTGCTATTACTTTGGATCTTTATCCGTGTGGTACTTTTACATCTTTCCCGCATTTTACCGCTTTCTTAGCTGGAAGACCTCAATAGGAGGCAATGTTTTCTTTTGTTTGTTTACTTTTGTGCCCAAAGACCTCCATGTAGAGGCAATTGACGGATAAAAGGGATTAATAATCAATCCCCCGTTATTCAGTGTGTCGTTCTTTATGCTCGCACTACGTGTCGATGCTTCAGAACAAAAGCCCAAGATCTTTTGTCTGGTCAGTCAGTGGAGAGGGTTCCACCTTTCTGAATCCCCACTTTTTGTCATGAGCTCACCCTGTCCAGGGTTAAGAGCTATGAGGTCTTATCCTCATTACCCTTTTGATCTGCTCACCCTGATGTTCAATGTCAGTGGTTAAGAGCCCATTTGATTACCTATTCCATGGCTTGTTTGTCGAGGTTGATATGACCCCTCTTGACTAAAGCCCTACCCATGTATGTTTAAGCCCCCTTGTTGGCATTTTACTTTATGCATGTTTGTTTTGTATGGTGTGATCGTCTCCCCATAGGATTGCTAGGCTTCGTATAGTCTCTCGTTTGCATGTCAATTAAGGTAGCACTGTTCCTTCGTCTAGGACTTCCTTTTTTGCATGAGCATTCCTAAAACACAAACAAACTCATTGATTTTTCTTCTCCTAAGAACACGTTAACTCCTTCTACTACAGGCGAGTAAGTCTCCAAAGGTCGAGCATCCGGTAGATTGCGTAGTAACGTCGTTCACCCAAAAACACAACCCTTAACCCGTAGTTAGCCGAACTACGGCTTGCTCTGATTCTCATTCCAGATGAGATGCGTAGGCATAAGACGCGATGTCTTAGCGAGCACACTTCTCTTTAACCCCTAGGTAGCCGAGCTACGAAGACTCTGATTCTCATGTTCAGATGAGATACGTATGCAATGGATGCGACATCCGTGTGAGTCATTTTCTTTTGACCCCCCTTTTAGTAAATAGTACATTAGATAAACCTACACCCTTTAGACAAGAACAACAAAAGTGGATCTCGTAGAGTACTACGGATGCGTAGGGGTGCTAATACCTTCCCTTCGCATAATCGGCTCCCGAACCCAAGATTTGGTTGCGAGACCTTGTCTTTTCCTTTCCTCTTTTCAGGTTTACTTCGAGCGTTTCCTTTCCCCCCTTGGGATAAATAACGCACGGTGGCGACTCTTCTGTCATCTCTTTTCTCGCCGGTTGTTTTTTTCGCATTTCTTTTTTCAGGTTGCGACAGCTGGCGACTCTGCTGGGGAGTTATTTTCCCTAGTGGGCCTTTCCTAGCGTTTGTTTGTTTATTGTCTATTGTGTGTTATTTATTTACTGCTTTGCATACTTATCTGCTTGCATTGCATCCTATGTGCGCTTTACTGTCTCATGCATACTGTGTTGGTTGTGTATCCGTTTCACTGTTGGGTGGGAGTCACAAGAGGTAAAAGGCCCAATACACAGGCTATGAGTGAACTTTAGGACACCTAGGAATAGAGTGATTCATGGGAATCGGGTGGTATGGCGCCACTTAGCGGAACATGGTATCACGAGCAGTTCAGATTCTGATGGGGTATTATCGTTGCATACACCTGGTGTGCATATGATGATATTCTTGAAAGGATTGTTTATCCTGCGTTTCTCTTGACCTTACCCTGGCCTAGATTACACCCGCGAGTGGGGCGGGAATGAATCATTTACAGGTACTGATGGTGACTTGTTCTGTTGGTGACCGTGTCCTGATGGTGACTTTTGTTTGGTCTTTGTTGGTGACCGTTGGTACTGAAGTATGGGTTCTAAGTCGATGACTGTGTTCTATGGTTCCCGGTTCCGAATTCATGCTGAAGTTCTGATCCTGTGCCTCGTGATATACAACCAACCCGGTTTTCTGGAGCAGAGTTTTGATCTCGTATTACATTCTTCAGTGGGTTTCTCTTCAAACAGTGCAACCTGACAGATATTCAAGCGGATACAGCAATCATGATTCCCATGTCACTGCATTGCATCACATCATTTTGCATTCATATCATTTAACACATGTTTATCCATTTCTGTGGGGTTTATATCTTCTTCTTGATTCTAGTCGGAGTTTTTTGGTACTTTTAAAAGGGATATTTTATCTAATGAGAGACTGGAATCAAGGGGGTAGAATACCTTTGGAATTGATCAACATGTCATTGCATTTGCATATTCATTAGCATGTCTTGCATAACAGGTACTGCCGCAGTGTTCTCAGTTGTTTGGTGTTCCACTAGCAGGATAGCTGACTCAAGCATTCACCGGTACGGTACCCGCAGAAACCACCAGAGAGCAATGGAAAGCCTACAAGAAGAGTTCGCAGAGATGAAGATCTGCATGAACCAATTCATGGATGTGGTTCAGGGGGTGGCTCAGGGACAGCAAGAGCTCAGGCAGATGATGCAGAGGAATCCCGCCACTACTCAACCACAGACGTTGACTGATCCTCCAGCTGGAGAGGTTAACGGACCCAGTGGACCGGGGCCTACCCCGATCCTACATGTCACCTCCGGTCATTAACCCGTCCATGATGACCAGGAGGATCAGTTCCCCTTGCTTCAGGAAGACTTTGGAATGAGTCATGGTATGGACCCTATGTTTCGGAGACTGGAAGAGAGGTTGAAGGCAGTGGAAGGACAGAATCCTATGGGAGTAGACGTTGCTGACTTGGGATTGGTCCCAGGCGTGAGGGTGCCACCAAAATTCAAGGTCCCGATATTTGACAAATACAGTGGCAACTCTTGCCCGAAGACCCATGTGCAAGCCTACTTTCGAAAGATGGTTGCATACTCCGACGATGAAAAGTTGCTTATGTACTTTTTCCAGGATAGCCTAGCCGGGGCATCCCTGGAATGGTATATGAGGCTGGATAGAGCCCACATCCGCTGTTGGAGGGATTTGGTTGAGGCTTTCGTGAGGCAGTATCAGTACAACACAGACATGGCTCCGGACAGAACTCAACTTCAGAATCTGTCTCTTAAAAGCAATGAGTGCTTCAGGGAATACGCTCAATGCTGGAGGGAGACAGCTTCCCGTGTTCAACCTCCTATGTTGGAGAAGGAAATGGCTAACATGTTCATGAACACTCTACCCGGACCTTACTTGGAGCGCCTGGTGGGTTGCAATGCCTCCAACTTTGCTGATGTAGTCTCTACGGGAGAGAGGGTGGAGAATTACCTGAAGACATACAAGATCCAGAGTGGAGGTGGATCTTCATCAGGGGTGAAGAAGCCGTTCATTCAGGGACAGAAGAGGAGAGAAGGGGGTGCAGATGCCATATCTTCTTATCAGAACAGGGGTAACCGGAGGAATAACTGTCAGAACTATCATCAGCAACCGTATGTTGCGGCTGTGACCATTCCAGCTGCAACACCACTACAACAACAACAACCCCAGCGTCAACTAGCTCAGTACCAACCACAACAACCGGGTAACATACTCGCCTATCAACAGAGGCAAAGGATGATGGACCGGCGTTTCGACACTCTTCCAATGTCGTACGCTCAGCTACTTTCTAGTCTTCAACAACTACAACTTGTGCAGTTACGCACTCTGGCTCCTCCCGTTGGTAGACTTCCGATGGGTTACGACGCCAACGCTAGGTGTAGCTTCCACTCTGGGGCACCTGGCCACAATATTGAGAACTGCAAAGCTTTTAAGCACGTAGTTCAGGATCTCATAGATTCAAAGGCCATCGACCTTGCACCGACTCCTAATGTCGTCAACAATCCCATGCCCCAGCATGGTGGAGCCAACGTTAACATGTTTGAAGGAGAAGTCAAATTGGTCTCTGCGGTTGTATGACCCCAATTTTGTCCCTAAGATCCCTCATGGCATCATAGCATTGCATTGTATAGCCTCAAGGATCATTAAGCATCTTGGCTTCCTTTCCCTTTGGGTGGGATCTCTTGTGAGTGGTTTTTGATCACCAGGAATGCTTGTATTGTATATCATTACTTTTCTTGTTTTATTCACTAACCAAAAGCACAAAAATATGTCATTAACATCTTTGTTTGCAGCTTAAGCAAGCACAGGTCAAGCACTTCAAGAGCATCCTTTGTGCAAGAAATGAGGTATTTTCTTGAGATAAGGACCACATGATCATTATAAAGAGCTTACATGAGCTAGAGTTCCATTTTGAAGCCATTTCATCAAGAGATAAAGGCCCAAGTTCATCAAAGCATTTCAAGGACATCTGAGGACCAAATAGTCAACTGTGCAGTCAACTGAGGACTTTGAGGTTGGGGAGATGAATTTAAATACCTCAATCATGTTCAAAAAAAGTCCATTTTTCATTCTAAACATCTATCTTGAAGATTTTGAAGTCGTGGCAAAAGTTTCCAAAAATGGAAAGTGACCTGTAATTTCAAGTTTCCAAAAATGGCAAGTTTCTGGTCCACATTCAACTTGACTTATCAACATCAAAGAAGCTTCAAATGGATTTTTCGTGAACATGAAAGTTGAAGATCTTTGTCCCCCCTTTCCAAAAAGTCCTATTTCATGTTCATATGATGATTGGTTGAGAAGTTATGGCCAAATGATCACAAGGTGTGCATGGAAGTTCAAAGTGACATAACTTTTGATTCAAAACTCCAATTTGGTCCATTCTTTTTGCAAAATACTCCTCATGACCAATACTTCTCAAAACAAGCCTTGCCATGCATGGAAAGAGTGTGAATACTCATTATTTTCCACATGTTCATTTTGGAGGGAATTTCCATAATTCAAAATTGGCTTATGATACAAGCAAGACAACCATTCCATCATGACCATTGGATGATTTTAAGTAAATTTGAAGCTCAGCATGGGATTCTCACGTGTTGCATGGACATGTTGGTTCATTTTGCAATTTTTGCAATTCACTCCATATTTCCCTAATCATGATTAACCAATGCCTATTTGGTTTTCAGTGTCATTAGCACATCATATAAATACAAAACCCTAATCTCATTTGCCACAATAACAGAATTTCAGATCTAGAATTTCCATTTTCCCTCCAAAATTCTCTCACTTCGATTTTCTTTTTTCTTCACACAAACACCAAATCTCTTTGCATATTCTTGCTCCTGGTGTAATTCTGAGCAAGAATCATCATCTGGATTGGACAATTGAGCTAGGTTTCGTGCAGATTCAAGTGCATCTTCATGGAAATGGAAGTTTGAAATTGAGCTAGATCCAGTTGGTTTCAGTGGATTCTTTGTGCACAAAGCTTCAAGGCAAGGTTAAAGAAGAAGATCTGGAGATTTTGAGAGCCTGAGGACACGATTTCAGAGAACTTCATTTCAAGTAAGTTGAAAATCGATCCTCTCCTTTTGCTATTTTCTTGTTATAGTTGTGTAGATCTCACTTAGCTGAGCATGCTGATATGATTAGATTTGATTTTGGCTTAGAATTGAGGTTGTATGATGAACTTAAAGTTTTGATGTCAAAAATGTTTTTGCTCGATCTGTAAAATTCATGATGATTTAGGATTAGATGATTTGATATTTGGAATGTGTGTTGAAAGAGCTTTCGAATGGTGTATCATTTGTCCAATTCTGGAAAATTTGGTCGTGACTCCGCCGGAATCTCACCGGGGAAGACGACTGGAGCTACAGCTCCGGTGTCTGGTAATCCTAGGGTTTATGTCCATGTGGATGTTGACTATGCGCTTGTGTGTTCATTTCATTGGTTGTGGATGCTTTGACCGTGCCATGCGTGCAATTGACTGATGATGTGTGCGCTGAATCACTTAAGTGAAACGCATCGTTTCATTTATTCCATGTGGCTGCTGATTGTATTGCTTGCATGTACACTTGATTGGTTGTGAATGTTTTGACTCTGCTTGCGTGTGCATTGACTGATGACTGTGTTAAGTGAAGCGCTGCATTTTGCTTGTTTAAATGTGATCCGTTGATGTGGATTTCGCGCTTCATCCAATGGCTGTGAATATTCTGAGTTTAATTCAAATATTTGTTTTCCCTCCATTTTATTTTGTTATTTCATATTATTTCATTCATCTTTAAAAAATCATAAAAAATTGAAAAATACTCCAAATTAACTCCAATTTTTTTCATAGCTTTGTTTTAATGTCTAGTTTTTTATGATATTATTTTCATGAATTGTTGATTGCTGGATTTTTAATTGTGAATTTTTGATTCAACCTTAGGTTAATTTGATCATTTGCATTCAATGCTTTGTGAAATGCTATGTGTTGATCCAATTGATCTGAATTTTTGCATGCTTGATCTTCACATATGATATGAATTTTTGAGCACTGGTTTGGATTTTTTCTCATTTGCTATCATTGTTTTTGACACATGAAGATATGGTGTGACAATTTGTGTCACATTTTTGACCTTGCATTTGTGCATTTTTGTTCACCTATCATTTGACCTCTTCTGGATCTGATCTTTTGCACATTGTTTGTTCATAATATGAGAAACTTGCATAAAATATCTTAAGGCCATTAGATGCATTTCTGTTTTGATTTGGATTTTCTAATTTGGAAGTTCACTTTGTGCACCTTTGCTTGCCTTTGCTTTACATTGATCATTTGAGCTACTTGCTTTGTGAATTGATGTTGGTCCTTTCGAGGACATTTTATTGAATGTTTGAATGTGCAATATGTGAAAGATTGACTTCTGTTTTGATCATTTGGTTTGGTTTTGAACTTGGTCTTTGTACTAGTGTTTTGTACATGAACTAACCTTGTCTTGTGTTTCAGGTTTGGACACTTAGCATTAATGGTTGAGTTGCTCACCTTTTGAGATGAAAATTGGATTGTGTTATGACTTCTTTGTGTTTTGTAGGGATTTAAGTTGATGTGTTGAGCTCATTGCTTCATTTGATTGCTTGACCATTGCTCATTGAATTGTGTAACAGTTGGATGGTTTCACTGTTTATTTTCTGATTGGTTGTCTGAGATATTAACTGTTTAGCTTTTGTACAGGTACATTAGTTGCTTGATTTTAGCTCTTGCTTGAGCTTTGGATTATGGTTGATACACCACTTAGGTAGTTATCCTCTTACTCCATGTAGTCTGGAAGTCCTGTCACCCTTTTGGCAGGCATTTTGCTGGCAAGTCCTCCTTAAGAGGCTCTGTTTGTGTTTGTTTACAGATTGTGCCAAAGACCTCCAAGATGAGGCATGTGTTACTTGATAAGTCCTCCTAAGTGAAGAGGCAATTGACGGATAAAAGGGATTAGTAGCCAATCCCCCGTTATTCAGTGAGTCGTTCATTATGCTCGCACTACGTGCTGATGCTCTTGAACATGAACCCAAAATCTTTGTCCAGTGTCTGTCAAGTGGAATAGGATCCCACTTTCTGAATCCCCACGCTTTCTCTATCATGAGCTCACCCCGGCCAGGGTTAAGAGCATGAGGTCTCATCCTCATTACCATCTTTGATTAGCTTCACCCTAACTCTCAATGTTAGTGGTTAAGAGCTACAAACTACCCTTGTACAGTCTGGCTTGTTTGTCGAGGTTGATATGACCCCTCTTGACTAAAGCCTACCCTTTTGTTTGAGCCTCTTGTATGTATATAGTGTGTGATGATTGTTTGATTGTGAACTTTTGATGTGTTTGCTTTTGATGTTTGTTTGTTGTTTGGAGTCGGATATAAGTCCATATATTGGCATTCTGTTTCCGTTTTGTTGTTTGGAGTCGGATCTAAGTCCATATATTGGCATTCTGTTTCCATTTTGTTGACAGGAGTCGGGTGTAAGTCCATATATTGACATCTTGTTTCCTTTCATTTGAGGATCTCTTATGAGACTTGCTTATGCTTTGTGCTTGCTTATTCCAAAGGAATCTACTTGGATAATCTACATATGATCTCAAGAGAGGAACTCCTAATGTGGTTTTATCCCTTACCTCTCACCCCTTTTGTTCTCTTTAGGACTTAACCCTTCTCCATCCTAACCCAAACCAAAAACTATTTGTGCAAACATTTGACTTTGTTTTCAACATTAGAAACCTAAGCCTTAGGCTTTTGATTTTCAAACTTTCTTTTCTTAATACTCATTTTGAATTGAATCTTTAAGTCAACTTTGACCATTTTTGTACACACTCCTAATTGGTAAATATAACCCATTCAAATGTGCTTCTTTTGTTGTTTCAATGATCACTTCTTAATCAAATTTTTCATAACCTTTTGCTATTAGGTTTGAGTTATCTTTGTGGTAGATGTAATACTCACCTTTGTCCTTAGTGATGGACAATGAGCCTTCCATGCTTATTATAGGGTTAACCCCTCACTAGCATGTTGAAGCTATCCTCACATGGTGGACTTGTGGTTTTTCAGGTTGAGTTTTCTCCCTTTGATAACAAAAGACCTTAAGGCTTTTGGACCAATCAATCCACTCATTTGTTTTGAAATTTTTTACCCGAACTACAAGGTTTTGATCCTAATCTTTTCATAAGAGGGTACGTAGGCAATGGGTTCATCCATCCAAACACAAAATGTAAATAAACTTGTATATTCTTTTCTCATCTCTTCAATCATGTTTGCACAAATAATTTCATAAACAATAACCTTTGCAACAAGCGTGAAAAGGGCTCCCTAGGAGTACCTAGGATGTTTTGGGTGCCTAACACCTTTCCATTGCATAACCAACCCCCTTACCCAGATCTCTGTTTCTTTTACTAGTTTTGTTTGTAAAACTTTTTAGGTTTTTGTTCGCTTTCTAACCATTCCTTTGGATAAATAGAAGTGAGGTGGCGACTCGACTTTGTATGATTTACCTTGGATTTAGTCAATATCTCCAATGGTAACGAATACACCGCTACAGCGGTCAACGATGAAGATGGGGATAGTGATTGCGACATCGATAATTGGGTGCGTCCGAGGATCCCGGGTGAAGTCATCAACAATTGGTCTTCTGAGGAGATTGTCTAAGTCACTTTTCCAGAGGAGTAATTTTTCTTGTTTATTCATGCATGTCCAAGTCTTACGTTCCGCCCAGGATGTAATGACTCATTGTAGGGCTCATCTATGCGAATACCTGCATTTTTTATCATCAATAAAGGACGTCTTTTTGCATTCAAATATTTCTTTCACTGTTTTTCCATTTTTGCAGTTTTCAAAAATCAAAAAATATTTGGCAATGTTTTGTTTAGTTTTCATTTTTTCACACTCATAAGCACATACCATCACTCATGCAGATGCACGTCACCGGATCCTATTGATAACGGTTCTGCTATGGCTCGCTTCGACTTTGAAAATCCAATCTTTCAAGATGAAGAAGAGGGTGATGAAGACTGTGAACTCCCTGAAGAACTTACCAGGCTATTAAAATAGGAACGAAGGGTCATTCAACCGCATCAAGAGTCTGTGGAAGTGATTAATCTCGGCACCGAGGATGTCAAGAGAGAAATCAAGATAGGGGCTGCTTTGGAAGATAATGTGAAGAAGGGGTTGATTGAATTGCTGCAAGAGTATGTTGACATCTTCGCCTGGTCTTATCAAGACATGCCAGGGCTTGACACAGACATTGTGGTACACCGTTTGCCTCTCAAAGAAGGTTGTCCTCCGGTCAAGCAGAAGCTCAGAAGAACAAGACCAGAGATGGCTGTCAAGATAAAGGAAGAAGTGCAAAAATAGTTGGATGCAGGGTTTCTAGCGGTTACAAATTATCCGCCATGGGTAGCAAACATCGTTCCAGTACCTAAGAAGGATGGAAAGGTACGGATGTGTGTTGACTACCGGGATCTGAACAGAGATAGCCCTAAAGATGATTTCCCATTACCTCACATTGACGTTTTGGTGGATAACACAGCTCAGTTCTCGGTATTCTCCTTCATGGATGGATTTTCTAGCTATAACCAAATTAAGATGGCGCCAGAAGACATGGAGAAGACAACTTTCATAACCCTTTGGGGCACCTTCTGCTACAAGGTGATGCCGTTTGGTCTGAAAAATGCTGGGGCAACATATCAATGAGCTATGGTAACTCTTTTCCATGATATGATTCATCATGAAATCGAGGTTTATGTGGATGATATGATTGCCAAATCTCAGACGGAAGAAGAACATTTGGTGAATTTGCAGAAATTGTTTGAGCGTTTGAGAAAATTCAAGCTGAGGCTTAATCCGAACAAGTGTACTTTTGGGGTGAGATCTGGAAAACTACTGGGTTTTATTGTTAGTGGAAAAGGGATTGAGGTGGATCCGGCCAAAGTGAAAGCGATACAGGAAATGCCTGAGCCAAGAACAGAAAAACAAGTCCGTGGTTTCTTAGGAAGGTTGAACTACATTGCAAGGTTCATCTCTCACCTAACAGCCACGTGTGAGCCAATATTCAAATTGTTGAGAAAAGATCAGGCTATCAGGTGGAATGATGAGTGTCAAGGGGCTTTCGAGAAGATAAAAGAGTATTTGCATAATCCTCCTACCCTTATGCCTCCGGTCCCAGGGAGACCGCTGATTATGTACTTGACAGTACTTGACAATTCTATGGGTTGTTTTCTCGATCAACACGACGAGACAGGTAGGAAAGAACATGCCATCTACTACCTGAGTAAGAAATTCACAGATTGCGAGTCGAGATACTCGATGCTTGAAAAGACATGTTGTGCACTTGCATGGGCTGCTAAGCGTTTGAGACAATACATGCAGTCTCACACAACCTTACTTATCTCCAAGATGGATCCAGTCAAGTACATATTCGAGAAGCCAGCTCTCACCGGAAGGGTTGCTCGTTAGCAAATGGTACTGACAGAGTACGATATCCAGTATACATCCCAGAAAGCCATCAAGGGGAGTATTCTGTCAGACTATCTTGCTCAACAGCCGGTTGAAGATTATGAGCCGATGAAGTTTGATTTTGGAGATGAAGACATCATGTTCCTCAAGATGAAAGACTACGAAGAGCCAGTTGTTGAGGAGGGACCTGATCCAGATGAAAAGTGGACTTTGTTGTTTGATGGGGCTGTCAATGCCCGAGGAAGTGGAATTGGTGCTGTCATTACTACTCCGAAAGGTGCCCACATGCCTTTCACCGCTCGTCTGACGTTTGAGTGCACCAATAATGAAGCTGAGTATGAAGCCTGTATCTTGGGTATTGAGCAAGCCATTGATTTGAGAATCAAGACTCTGGACATCTTCGGAGATTCAGCTCTAGTGATCAATCAAGTGAATGGTGATTGGAACACCCTCCAGCCCAATCTGGTCCCCTACAGAGATTACACAAGAAGACTGTTGACTTTCTTCACGACAGTAAAGTTGTATCATATACCTCGTGACGAAAACCAGATGGTATATGCTCTTGCTACTCTATCCTCCATGATCAACGTGATTCGGTGGAACCACGCTCCCAAGATCGATGTGATGCGCCTCGACAGGGTCGCGTAAGTGTTTGCTGCTGAACTTTGAGTTGACGACAAGCCCTGGTATCACGACATCAAGCGCTTTCTGAAGAATCAAGAGTACCCTGCAGGGGCATCCAACAATGATAGAAAGACTTTGAGAAGATTGGCAGGCAGTTTCTTCTTGAACAAAGACGATGTGTTGTATAAGAGGAACTTCGACATGGTTCTGCTTAGATGCGTGGATAGACACGAAGCAGACATGTTAATACAGGAAGTTCATGAAGGCTCCTTCGGTACTCATGCCGGCGGACATGCAATGGCTAAGAAATTGTTGAGAGCAGGTTATTACTGGATGACCATGGAATCTGATTGTTTCAAATATGCTCGGAAGTGCCATAAATGCCAGATTTATGCTGATAAGGTGCATGTGCCGCCGAATCCTTTGAATGTGATGTCTTCGCCGTGGCCGTTTGCTATGTGGGGCATTGATATGATTAGAAAGATTGAGCCGACTACCTCCAATGGACACCGCTTCATCCTTGTTGCCATCGACTATTTCACCAAGTGGGTCGAAGCAGCATCATTCGCGAATGTCACCAGACATGTGGTCGCCCGATTCATTAAGAAAGAAATCATTTGTCGTTATGGGATTCCCGAAAGAATCATTACTGATAATGGTTCTAATCTCAATAACAAAATGATGAAGGAGTTATGCCAGAACTTCAACATTCAGCATCACAATTCTTCCCCTTACCGCCCTAAGATGAACGGTGCTGTTGAGGCGGCAAATAAGAACATAAAGAAGATTGTGCAGAAGATGGTCGTTACGTACAGAGATTGGCATGAGATGCTACCCTTCGCCTTGCATGGGTACCGTACTTCAGTACGTACATCGACCGGGGCAACCCCTTACTCCCTTGTGTATGGTATGGAAGCAGTTCTACCTGTTGAAGTGGAGATTCCTTCTCTAAGAGTCCTGTTGGATGTCAAGTTAGACGAAGCTGAATGGGTTCAGACAAGGTTCAATGAGTTGAGTCTTATCAAAGAGAAGCGAATGGCAGCCATTTGTCATGGGCAGTTGTATTAGAGTCGGATGAAGAGAGCCTTTGATAAGAAAGTGTGTCCTCGATGTTTCCAAGTCGGAGATTTAGTGTTGAAAAGGATCCTTCCTCCTCAGACAGATCACAGGGGCAAGTGGACTCCTAACTATGATGGACCGTATATTGTCACCAAGGTTTTTGATGGTGGGGCCTTAATGCTTGCAACTATGGATGGTGAAAACTTCACTTCCCCTGTGAACTCAGACGCAGTTAAAAAATACTTCGTATAAAATAGACCCGCTGGACAGTAAAAAGAATAGTCCAGGCAAAAATGGGCATCCCGACGAACCAAGAAAATGAAAAGGTTCGGGCAAAAATTAGGGATTAAAAATGAAAAGATCGTACACCCGGTAAGTTGAAAACCTGAAAAGGCAACTTAGGCAAAAATGGGTATCCCGGTGGATTGAAAACCCGAAAAGGGCGATCCAGGAAAAAGTTAGGGATTAAGCGAATGATTGCGTTCTGAGTAGTTCTGAATCTCATCCCATGTTGATAACTAGAAACTTCGAAAGGTAGGAAACAGTCCAATCACCTTTTTCAGAAGGTTGATCATCTGGAGGATCTGGAAGACGAGCGAGTCATAGCAGAGTTGGAACCCGATAGAAATCCATTTCACATTGCCATTAGATTAATTTCTATTTTTTTATCTTTTGTGTGATTACCTCTTTCCAGGGATTGCTTCCTGATGTAAATGCCTATTCAAAGGCCACTCAATCAATAAAATCATGTTATTCAGTACATCTCTGTTTTCATTTTCATTTTACTGTTTTGTTTGCAAAAATGACGTCCGAATTTTTGATAAACATTGCATCATGAAACATAAGAGCTTTACAGGTACATGCTTAATAAACATTTAAAATTGCTGTAAATGTTAAGTGCTTTGGATCTTCTATTCAGAACAGGTACACTCGGGGCGGTTCCTTAAGGTCCCCATCAAATGATCGCGGATGTTTTTCCTCAATAGTGGGAATTTGGTATCTTATCCCTGCAGAGCTGATTAGAGCATTGGATTCTTCGATCCCCAGCAGGCTCTCACTGTTGTACCTCCCCCAAGCGATTGTTTCAGAATATACACTCCCCAGCGGAGTTGACAGTGCCAGACTGTATCTTCCTAGCAGAAACAGTTGCTCCTTAGAGTTCGATGCTAGATCGATGATCTCGACGCTAGACCCATGGTCTCTTTCCTTGAAGCAGAATCTCGGTACTGTATCGGTGTTTGCTTCCCCTGCCGAGTCGTCTCTCTCACAGATTATGGTTGCCAGGACCACTATCGCTTTCCTCAGCAGCAAGCTTTCAGTGCCGTTCTCTCCCCAGTCAGAGCCTCGGTATTTTGTTATTTGCCAGAACACCGTGTGGCGGATCATTTCCCCAGCAGATTCCCTTGCCTCGGCTTGGCATTCTACCCAGCATTTCGCATCCCTGCATGTAGAATTATATTGCATTGCATCCTCCCAAATCGCGTAGCATTTCCATTTTCATGGAGCATTACGCCATTGAAAAATTCAAACATACGCATGTAAGCATAAAACATTCTCGGTATCCCAAGTGATAAGCCAGAAGTTGTTTCCAGTACTCAGACTGAAGATTGTTCATGACTTACGTTTATTATCCCCAGCAAGTGTCATTGACCCATGCGCCGCCTCTATTATCTTTCCCTATTTCTGCCGATGCTGACAGGCATGAAGTTTTTTCGGTATTCAGATCGAAGTGGCATTCAGGCCAGT
Source organism: Lathyrus oleraceus (assembly GCF_024323335.1). NCBI lineage: Eukaryota > Viridiplantae > Streptophyta > Magnoliopsida > Fabales > Fabaceae > Lathyrus > Lathyrus oleraceus. Next base: position 131,019,864 of record NC_066581.1, read on the forward strand.
TTTCCGATGTTCAGATCGAAGAAGTTTCCGACATTCAGGTCGATGCAACTTGTGGCATTCAGGCCAGTTTCCGGTATTCAGACCGAAGTGGCATTTAGGCCAATTTTCCGATGTTCAGATCGAAGAAGTTTCCGACATTCAGGTCGATGCAACTTGTGGCATTCAGGCCAGTTTTCGGTATTCAGACCGAAGTGGCATTCAGGCCAATTTTCCGATGTTCAGATCGAAGAAGTTTCCGACATTCAGGTCGATGCAACTTGTGGCATTCAGGCCAATTTTCCGATATTCAGATCGAAGTGGCATTCAGGCCAATTTTTCGATATTCAGATCGAGGTGGCATTCAGGCCAGTTTTCCGATGTTGAGATCGAAGAAGTTTCCGACATTCAGGTCGACGCAACTTGTGGCATTCAGGCCAGCCTCTCGGTGTTCAGACTGATATTAATAATCTCATATCTTCCGATGTTCAGATCGAAGTCATTTCCAGTATTCAGACTGATGAGCGGCATTCAGGCCATGGTTATTTCTGTGTTACCATTTATTTTGGTATCCAGGTTAACATTCTTTTTAGGTATTCAGACTGACTCTCACCGTACCAAACGGATTCTTCTTTCAAGACCACCTCTTTGCCGATTCTGACAGGCATTGTTACTTCACTTCACTTCAGTGCAAATTTTCCAGCTTTTATTATATTCAATCCCTTGATACCTCGAAGTGCGAAAGCCGCTGCTATCATCTTTTCGGGTCTCCAGTTGATTGAATAGGGGCAGCTGTAATACCTCAAAATTTGCCCCCCTCATTCATGCATTCATTTTTAGGTCATTTAACATTTCATATTGTATTTCATCATGTCAATCAGAATTAGATCCAAGAAGCTTGAATATCATCCAAGACACTTTGTGGGTCCTATCTGGGTGATCAGTCAATACAAGGGAATGGCTTGAGATACTTCCAACATGTTCAAATGGGGTCTATTCATCAGTCAAAACGTTAATCTTGAAGGAGCAAAAGTTTGTTCATGAACTGTCATGCTCGCTAGGCGAAGCCCGCGCGTTTCAAAAAAAAAAACGAAAAGAAAAAACGAAAAATAAATAAATAAATAAAATATAACAGAAAAATCTTGGACTTGGACCTCTCTCTTTTGAGCCCACAAAGTCACAAAAATCAGGTTATAAATTCTAGACTTCCATCTCCCAAAAAACCCTGGGAAAAAGATAGTGAGAGAAGAGCTAACAGAGTTCAGAGCAACCTCCAGAGACTGAAAGGAACTCATCTGCAAAGAGCCAATTCCATCTCATATAAACCCTCAGATTGCTTTGCAAACCCAACCGGGCAATTCAATTTCATTCGATCTCTCCAATCAGGTTTGTCCTCTTTCCATTACTCTATGCTTTCAATTTGAATGCTCTGAATGTATGAGGTATTATCGTTAGGTTTTGCATGTGGGCACATGTTTTAGTATGTATGTCATGTCTTGATGTGTGGATCCTTGCCCCTGACTTTGAATTTTGATACCCTTTTGATGCATGTGTTTAACAAGAGGTTTAGGCCTCCTACACTTGGTTTCTTTTTGTGAGCTCTTTTTGTGAATTTTAATGGCATGATTCATGTGGTTACATTTTGATTTGGGGCAACTCTTGATTGCGCCCCATCTTGTCACTCTAATCTGTTTGTTGAGTTTTTTGTGAGGGCTCACATGACTCCTGAAAGGATAGCTTGCTTGGCATTCCACTTTATTTGTGGGATACCACCTGGAGGTTTATTCCGATTACCTGTACTGACTTACTTTCTTTGGTGGTGCCAGCTTGAGAGATCTCTGAGTTTCTTGTGTCGTTAGTTGCTATTACTTCGGATCTTTATCCGTGTGGTACTTTTACATCTTTCCCGCATTTTACCGCTTTCTTAGTTGGAAGACCTCAATAGGAGGCAATGTTTTCTTTTGTTTGTTTACTTTTGTGCCCAAAGACCTCCATGCAGAGGCAATTGACGGATAAAAGGGATTAGTAATCAATCCCCCGTTATTCAGTGTGTCGTTCTTTATGCTCGCACTACGTGTCGATGCTTCAGAACAAAAGCCCAAGATCTTTTGTCCGGTCAGTCAGTGGAGAGGGTTCCACCTTTCTGAATCCCCACTTTTTGTCATGAGCTCACCCTGTCCAGGGTTAAGAGCTATGAGGTCTTATCCTCATTACCCTTTTGATCTGCTCACCCTGACGTTCAATGTCAGTGGTTAAGAGCCCATTTGATTACCTATTCCATGGCTTGTTTGTCGAGGTTGATATGACCCCTCTTGACTAAAGCCATACCCATGTATGTTTAAGCCCCCTTGTTGGCATTTTACTTTATGCATGTTTGTTTTGTATGGTGTGATCGTCTCCCCATAGGATTGCTAGGCTTCGTATAGTCTCTCGTTTGCATGTCAATTAAGGTATCATTGTTCCTTCGTCTAGGACTTCCTTTTTTGCATGAGCATTCCTAAAACACAAACAAACTCATTGATTTTTATTCTCCTAAGAACACGTTAACTCCTTCTACTACAGGTGAGTAAGTCTCCAAAGGTCGAGCATCCGGTAGATTGCGTAGTAACGTCGTTCACCCAAAAACACAACCCTTAACCCGTAGTTAGCCGAACTACGGCTTGCTCTGATTCTCATTCCAAATGAGATACGTAGGCATAAGACGCGATGTCTTAGCGAGCACACTCCTCTTTAACCCCTAGGTAGCCGAGCTACGAAGACTCTGATTCTCATGTTCAGATTAGATACGTATGCAGTGGATGCGACATCCGTGCGAGTCATTTTCTTTTGACCCCCCTTTTAGTAAATAGTACATTAGATAAACCTACACCCTTTAGACAAGAACAACAAAAGTGGATCTCGTAGAGTACTACAGATGCGTAGGGGTGCTAATACCTTCCCTTCGCATAATCGGCTCCCGAACCCAAGATTTGGTTGCGAGACCTTGTCTTTTCCTTTCCTCTTTTAGGTTTACTTCGAGTGTTTCCTTTCCCTCCTTTGGGATAAATAACGCACGGTGGCGACTCTTCTGTCATCTCTTTTCTCGCCGGTTGGTTTTTTTTTGCATTTCTTTTTTCAGGTTGCGACAGTCACAATTAAACGTTATTTCACTTAGGAATAAAAGAGGAAATGGTTTTGAGTTTTCAACTCCTCTCCTCGATTATTTAAACACGAACTCTTGTACTCGATTAATCGAACAATCGTCATTTCTAATCCACCTAAGCACAGTTAAATCAAATTCTTTTACAATAAGAAATAAAAAGGGAGATGACTTTGAGTCTTCAATTTTTCTCCTCGACTATTTGAATACAAGTTCTCTTACTTGGTTAGTCAAATAGTTGTCGTTCCTCTACAAACCTCCAAACCCCGATTAAATCAGAATATTTTCACAGTAAGCCAAATGAAAAAGGGAGTTGATTTTGAGTTTTCAACTTCACTCCCCAATTGTTTGAATACGAGTTCTCTTACTCGGTTAGTCAAACAATTGTCATTTTCCACAAGCATATAACTTAATCAAATCATTTTCGTAACAAATTATACGAAAAGGGAGATGGTCTTGAGCCTTCGATTCCTCTTTTCAAATGCTTGGATATGAGTTGTCTTACTTAGCCATTCAAGTACTTGTCGTTTATTCTAAAATACGTCAACCATATACAACCTTATTTTCATAAATACTCAGATGAAACAGAAAGCGGTCTAGAGTCTTTTATTCCTTTTTCCGATTATTAGGATACGAGTCGTCTTACTCGATTATCCTAGTATTCGTCATCCATTCAAAACACCTTAATTACTATCAAATCCTTTTTATAATTAAGGATGAAAAAGAGGGTGGTCTAGAATCTTCTATTCCCTTTCCCGACTGTTAGGATACGAGTTGTCTTACTCAACTATCCGAGTAATCGTCATCCAACCAAAAACATCTTAACCAATCAAAAACATCAAACATATTAATACAACTTGTCACCCCCGTGTGACCAAAACCCTTTTCAGAAAGAACACTGTTAATCCTTTCTGATGCGTACAACAAACTAGCGCTTAAGCCTCCGCCGAGAGTAAACAAGCCAACGTTTAGCCTTTAGAACGCGATCTAAAACAGTCATTCACTAAGAGACACCAACCAACCGTAGTTCCCCGAACTACGAATGCTCTGATTTTCTTATTATACCATAAGGATATGTAGGCAGGAGATTGTTGTATCTTCGCGAGCACACTAATAAAAAACCTCCCCTTTCTCCTTTCTAAGGTTCTCATCCATTTCTATTTTCAATATTTTATAACCCAAAGATAACAAACAAACATAAATTAACACTCGAAACGCAAATTAGAACTAAAAGGTTCCCGTTGAGTACAACGGACGTAAGAGGTGCGACGACCATTATTCCATTTTCTAAAGGTTTTATCGATATTTTCCTATTCTTTACGTAATCCACTCCCGAACCCGAATATGGTTGCGACGATCATTATTCCATTTTCTAAAGGTTTTATCGATATTTTCCTTTTCCTATTCCTATGATAAACCAACCACCTGTGTGTAAGATCCTAATTTTGACCCTAAGATCCCTCATGGCATCATAACATTGCTCATTTGCATTTGCCTCAAGGATCATAGCATCTTGGCTCATTACCCTTGGGTTGGGAGTTGTGTGAGTTGGTTTGAGACCACCAAGCATGATTGAATTGTATATTATTGCTTTTCTTATTTTGTTTACTAACCAAAAGCATAAAAACATGTCACTAACATCTTTTGTTTTGAAGCTTAAGCAGTCATGTGATTCAAGCCTCCTAGGAGACCCCTATGCTCATTGATATGACCAGATGAAGTTGAAAGCAAGCATGATAATGGTTTCCAAAGCTCTCAATCATCATATATGCCTCCCAAGTATCTCAATTTGTCAATTTGATCAGGATAAACCAAAGGGCTTGAGGATTGTTTTCCAAGGAAACCCTAATTCAACTATGCATTGATTATGCCTTGCTCATGAAGCAACCTCAACCCATGATCAAATACAATCAAGGTAAATTATTTCATTCATAATTTTATGCATATATGAGCCCATGTGGGTGTCCTCAATCATTTGTTCATCAAGATTTGAAGTTTGGACTTGAGAAGTTGATCAGTCAAATCATCTAACTATTTTGAAATCCACTAAGACCTAACTTTTTATGTGTTTGTCAAATGAAGATGACCCCAAGAGAAAAACTGTTCTTAAGAACCATATGAACAACTTTCATGTTCATCAAAAGTTCATTTAAAATTTGTAAGGTCATCATTCATTTCAAAACATTATAGGTCATTTTGGCTGAAACCCTAATTTTGTGTCAACTTCCCAAGGACCTAACTCCTTCATTTTTTATAATTTTGAGGTGGGATCAAGTGCATTGGAAATTTTAAGATTTCTACTTAAAATGTTATGTTGGACAAAATTTCATAATCCTAAAAGAAACACATGTGATAATACAAAACATTATAGGTCACTTTGGACCAAAGTCATTGAAATGTGAAAAAGTCCAACTTCAAGTGCCCATAACTTTCTAATAAAAAGTGAAATTGATGCAAAATTTAAGTCCAAATTGATAGTCTTGAAAATATCTACAACTTTGATGTTGAAGGTTTTATCATTTGAGGCTTACATCATTGAAACAGAAGGGCTTGAAGTTGGTCCATTTTAGCAATTTTCTCAAATACATGTTTTGTACATTGAACTTCATGGCCAGTTTTCAATATTTTCCCAACTCCAAATGGATTTTTGTTCAACATAACATTTGTTCCTTATGTCAAGACCTTTCCAACCATTACCCATATGCCTATGTTTCAATTTTGCAAATGGCATTTTCGAAGAGGTGAAGTTTTAGGTTCAATTATGCATAACATGTGAAATCTTCTTGCATACTACATTGCCTTGCCATTTGCACATCCAAACTTCATTCTTTAATCATCATCACTCAAATGCAATTGGTTTTGGGCCTCACATGCCCCTGTACAGGCCCATGCATGGAGGACCCAAGCTCATGCACACACGAGTTCTTCATTGCATTGCATCAGCCTTGGCTATAAATAGGATGCTTCACTCACTTCAAATCTCAACCTAAAGGCGCCTGAAGCTCTGCACAACTGAATCCCCAACCCTCCATTAAAGGAATTCTGGTTTTTTCTCTTCATTTTTCAAGCTCAAATTTCAACTTCCTTGGTTGATCTCTGACTTATAATTCCTTAGCCTTGCTTCCTTGTTACTTAAAGATCAAGTTGCACTAAAGAATTGGATTGGATCAAGCACTGAAAAGCTGCACTTCAAAGGTTGATTCTCCAACTGTTTTCCTTCGAATCTCCCTTATTATTATGCATTGCTTGGTTTGGTTGGTACTGTAAGACCCCAATTTTGGCCCTAAGATCCCTCATGGCCCATAACTCCTCATATCATGGCCTCAAGGATCATTGCATACCCTAGCTTCCCTCCTAGTGGGTTGGTTATCTTGTGAGTGTGGTTTTTGATCACCAAGCATGTATTGCATTTGTATATCATTGCTTTTCATTTGTTTACTAACCAAAAGTACAAAAATATTGTCATCTAACCTTGTTTCTTGCAGATGAAGCAAACTAGGTCAAACAGTCAAATCAGCCATTGGGCAATGGATGGTGACCATTCTTGAAGAATTTGGGCACCATGATTATTCATAAGAGATTCATATGAGTTGTGACATCATTTGGTATCAAGATCTCATGTGGTAGAGGCTTGAAATTCATCAGAACATGGCTCAGTCAACCAAAACCCTAGAAAAGTCAATTGTGGTCAACTGTGCATTTAATCAGGGTTTGGAAGGTGTGAGATGGTTGGAAATGTCTCATTCATGTCCATATAAGCTTCATTTGGCATTTCAAACATCCACAGTGAAGGATTTGAAGTCAGACAAGAAGTTTCCCAAAATGGAAATGACCTGTAATTTTCACCTGCCAAAAATGGAAAGTCATGCTCCTCAAAATTACATCATGAACCAAGCTTCAAATCAAAATTTGTTCAACATGAAAGTTGAAGATCTTGTTCTTGCCTTTCCAAAAAGTCCAAGAACACTCATTTCTCATTTATGGTTGGCAAGTTATGATCAAATCATTTTCAGAAAATGCCTAAATTCAAAGTGGCATAACTTTCACATGGAATGGCCAAATTGGATGATTCTTTTTTGAGCAAACCACATTTGGTGTGTACTATCCAAATCCATCATCACATTTCATCAAAAACCTTCACATAAAAAGGCAATTTTTGAAGTGAACCATTTAATTTTTTGTGGGAAAAAAGTCCAAATTTCAAAATACAAGGAATTTTCACATGGAACCAATTCCAATAGCTTCCAAATGCATTTTATGGTTTGCTCAAAGTGAAAAAGGACTGTTACATTGGTTCAAGGATCCAAGGGCAAATTGGCCAAATTGCATAAATGAGCTCATTCACTAATCATCCAATTTTTGTTAATCATGATTAAAGGATGGATTAAGAGCATGTATAAAAGCCTAATCCTAACAGAAACTCAGGGGATAATCATTTTTTCAGATCCAATCCAAAAATTCTCAAAGTTCTCTCACTTTTCTCCATTTCCACATAAACACTTTTCATCAAATTCATCAAGAATTCGCCCATACTTATGCATTTTCATTGTGAATTCATCATTTGCAGGAGATTGTGGAGTTCTGTTTGTGGAGATTGGAGGGAGAATCGTGCAAGAACCCTCACTGTTGCAACATCACACTCCAATGGCAGTTGCAAGATTCACCTTCCTCATGCACTTCTGAGCTGAGAATTCATCACCAATCATCTTCATAACCATTATACTTCATCTGTTTTCACAAATCAAGGCCAAAAACACACGGATTCTCGAGCTGAACTTCAAGAAGGTAAAGATTCGAACTCTTTAATTCATGCAATTGCCATGTGGTTTAGATAGATCCGTTGACATAGAGTAGATTGATGCTTGAATCGTGCAATTCCATCCATTATTCATCGAGATATTGTGATTTAAAGATTGTATGCCAAAACTATTTTCGATTGGACCTTTTTGTACGTGGATTTCTGGACAATTTTGTGGCCATATTTGTGATCTACATTGAGTGCCGGTTCCAACGGTATATGGTTTGTGTGTTTTGGTTGAGAAATGTGCATAACGGTTTCTGGTATTGAAGAACAACGATGAAGCACGCGAATTCTGGAAAATACGTGTGTTTGATCTTGCTTTGGTCCGTTCCCAGTTTGAATTATGTTTGGCGCGCGAATGAGCGAATCACACGCCGCCACCACATTAAGTTAAGCGATGCGTTTTGCATCCTGGCCTTGGTATTTACGAAAATGCCACCCAGCCAATATTAATTTCATTTTTAACTTCAATAATTATTTCAATTTAAACCAAAACTTACAAAATTCATAATTAAATCATCCTTAATCCAAATTAGGTGGGAATTTTTTTGTTGGATTCCAAATTTCCTCTAGATTTTTTTAGGCATAGTAACTCAAGTTGTGCCTGGTGATTTTTTGGATTTGCTTAGTGATCTTGTTCATATGTGCATTATATGTATGTTTCACCATATTGATCATAAAATAATCATGCATTATCCAAAATGAATGAAATTTCACATGCTTGTTCTTGACTCATGCCTGGAGATTTTGATATATAGTTTGCTATTTTTGGATCCCTGGTTTGGTAGATATGATATAATCTTTTTGAGTGTGACAATATGTGTCACACTATGCTATGCTGTGTTCATGATTTAATTTTCCATGCTTTCACTAGGCCTATGGCTCTGATTTTTTGCATGAGATACCTTGTATATGTCTAGTTTCACCATGAATTTTTGTAGGAATTGTTGATACATTTCCTATTTGATTTGGATTTTTGATTGCTGTTTAGCATTTTTAGGGTTTTGCTTGAGTAGCAAACTTCCATATCTTGTGAAATGCTCATTTCTTATCATATGAAGATGAAATTTGGTGGAGTGTTCCTTAACATGTTTAACTTCACATTGGCTTTGGTCTCATTCATTTCTCATTTGTTCTCACTGTTTTACATTTGATTGAAGTTGATGCTCCATTTGATACCATGCTTGGGCTTGTTTCATTATGCTCTGATTTGTTGATTTTCATTGACTTGGTTCCCATTATCCAAATGCTATGAAATTTGATATGTAGCTCATTGAATGTGTTCTGTTTGAGCTGGAATTTTTGTGGAATTTATTGAGCTGTTTTGATATTAGTTTGAGTGTAGTCATTCTGTTTACTCATATGTGGTTCACACTTGCTTACTTTGACCTAAATTGTGCATGAAATGAAATTGGTGTATTGTTTTGATATGAGACCAATTGGTCCTTCCTCTTAATTGAATTATATTGGTTTTGATCATGTTTCACTTGCTGTTTTAAGTTTTTTCCATCCTTTGGACCCTAGGTTTGTCCTAGTGGTCTCGTTACTCATGTTTGAGTTTGACTTTGACTTTTCAGGTTAAGAAGCAAAGTGCTTTAAAGGAATTAATGCAAGTTGATTGGTTCATTTGATTATTGTGAACTAACTTGTCTTGTTTTGTAGGGTGCTTGGTTCACTTGAGCTTTGTGCTATGCACATATTGCATTGTTTGATTGTACATTGTTTGTTGATTCTTATGTTGTTGTTTTGAGTTAATGATTGGGATGCTGATTATATTTGATTGATTTCAGGTACCCTTAGTTGCTCAGTTCTTTTGAGAACTTGCATTGCTTTGCTTGTATAGCATTTGCATTGAGGTAGACTCTCTTGTCTCCATGTAGTCTGGAAGACCTGGCTTGTTATTTAGCCAGGCAACTGTCTGAAGTCCTCCTTAAGAGGCGATGTTTGTGATTGTTTATTTTGTCCCTAAGCAGGTAAAGACCTCATGTGAGGCAATTGGTAGACAAAAGAGATATGTAGCCTATCTCCTACTATTCTGTGAGTCACTCACATTGCTCACACTACTTGTGTTTGATGCATGTTGAGTAAAACCCAAGATCTATCGAGTCTATACTTTGGGGAGAGAGTTCCATCTTTCTGAACTCCCCCCACCTTCTTATATTCAATGCTCTCCCTGACCAGGGATAAGAATGATGAGGCACACCCCTCATATCCTTTCATCTGCTTCACCTTGGCTCTCAATGTAAAGGTTAAGAGCGCCATCTACCCTATTCCAGTTGACTTTTAAAGTCCAACCTTTGATTGAGCCTAAATTGTGTGGTTATAGTGTGTGCTACTTGAATTTGTTTGATTGATTATTTGATTCATTTGAGCATGATTGCTTACTTGCCTTTGTGCATTCATCATCATTGATTGTTCATTCGTGTATGATCATTATTGCATATCCCTGTGATCTATGTTTGTTTGCCCATTGAGGACAATTGTAAGTCCATGTTGATTGGCTTTTGTTTCCATGATATGGAAGGATAGAGTGTAAGACCTCATTGGTCACTCATATCTTTTTTTTGCTCTTGTTTGTTGTATGAGAGGATGCAATTGTAAGTCCCTGTGATGTGGCATTTGTATTCCTATGACCATACTTTGGAGGTTGGTATAAGTCCAGATAGATTGGCATCCGACATCCAAGTTTTGTTTGCTTTAGGAGATTGGTGTAAACCCATTTATTGGTATCCGACATCCGCTTTTTGCTTTCGTGAGATTGGTATAAGACCATTGATGGCATCCGGTATCATTGTTTTGTTTTAGGAGATTGGTGTAAATCCATTTATTGGTATCCGACATCCGCTTTTGCTTTGTGAGATTGGTATAAGACCATTGATGGCATCCGGTATCACCTTGCTTTTATTTGCTTATTTTGTTGCTCATTCCTAAGGACACACTTGAATCATCTTCTATATGATTTCAAGAGGTGAACCTTTATAAGAAGTTTTACATTCCATTGTCCATACTCACTTTGTCCTAAACTTTTTCACACTTTGCTTTTCAAACACTTGTAAATACATGTTGTGCAAACATTCTCACCTCTTTTTTTCAAATTAGAAACTTGGACCTTAAGTCCTTGATTTTCAAACTTCACTTTTGTTAATACTTCTTTGAATCAATCCTAATCATACCTTGACCACATTTGTGAATAATCATAATCAATTAACTTCACACATTCAATTGTTTTGTGGCTTTGTCCATTATTAACATGTTTTCATACATTAGCCATAGGTTTTAATTACCATAGTGGTTGATGTAAATCTTACCTTATCCTTAGTGAGTTGATTGTAAGTCTTCCATACTTATTATAGGGTTAACCCCTCACTAGTATGTTGAAGCCGTCCTCGCATGGTGGATTGTTGATGTTGGTTGAGTTTTCTCCCATTGGTAATGAAAAGCCTTAGTGCTTGTGTTTTAAAATTGAACTCACTAATTTTTGGAAATCTTTTAGCCGAACTACGGCGTTTTGATCCTTACCTTTGATGGAAGGTACGTAGGCAACGGGTTCATCCGTTCAAACACAAAAATAATTAACTTGTACATTCTTCTCTCATCATCCCATTCATGTTTGCACAATATGTCAAAACAAATAAACATTTTTTATATACAACAAGTGTGAAAAGGGCTCCCTAGGAGTACCTAGGACGTGATGGGTGCCTAACACCTTCCCATTGCGTAATTTACCCCTTACCCCGATCTCTGATCTTTTCATTAGTTTTCTACGTGTAAAACTTCTTAGGCTTTTGTTCGCTTTTTAGCCAGTTCTTTGGATAAATAAAAGTGCGGTGGCGACTCGATTCATTGTGTACTTTGCTTATGGTTTAATTAATAAATCATATAGCGACGAATACACCGCTACAGAAAAATGGCGACTCTGCTGGGAAAGCGATTTAGACCTTCCCTGGTGGTACTGCCTACTTTTTACCCTTGTAGTATGATATTGTTTATTTGTTATTTGACATATTTTTGTACAATTTGGGATAACTGTATTGATTGTAATGTTTGAATTGCTTGATATACATATGCTGTTTGCTTTGGTGATCTCTGTGAGATGAGTTCTATACCCGAACTCGAGTGCACTCTAGGATAGGAGAATGGCATAGTCTTGTTGACTGGTGTGGAGTATTCCTTAGCCAGTTGACTTGCGAGTCCATTCACTTGGTGGAGGTCATGTTGGATTGATAATGTCACACAAGTCATTTGTGGTTAGGCATTATTCGTTCAATCATGTGCCTTAGAAGCCAAGGACCTTAGTTTACCGAACCCATCTTGGCCTATTTTTAGGACGTAGTGCGGAGGTCGTTCAGATGTAAGTTCTGATGCGATTGTTACGCGATACTACACTCATAAGAGTCTCTCTTGAGAATATTTTTGGAATACGAGTATTCGTTCCTCCGATAATATCCGAGAGATGGGACGGTGATTATGGGAACCTCTAGTAGAACATGTCTGGCAGGTTTAAACCCTAGTACACTCCCTTTGGGTGGTTCTTAACCAAGACTCCATGCTCGTGACTCTCAGCAAACCCGTGATTCGTGGTTGAGTCGTTCAAACACCGTTAATATCAATGGAACTTGGGTGTCGATAAGGTGAAAACCTAAATCCACCAAAATGGATGATTGATATTAAGGATGTTAGAGCCGGTTCATGTACCGTTAATATCAATGGAACTTGGGTGTCGATAAGGTGAAAACCTAAATCCACCAAAATGGATGATTGATATTAGGGATACAATGAGCTTTCCCACGACCTTTGTTTGGTGTGACTTGCTTGATCCTTGAGTGTGATTGTTGCATTCATGCATGCACGCATTCATCTGCATCCATATCATCAGATAAAAAGAAAATTTTCAAGGAACTCAAAGGAGTTTATTTGCAAAAAATTTCAAACATGAAAAAACCGGAAAAAAATTTCACCTGATATATCTGATGAGATATTCTTATACATGATCAAAATGCTTAAATATTTCAAAGTTTGCAAATAAAACCCTCGAATTTCTTTGAAAAGAAAAACAAGCATATGCACAAACACTTCATGCATCATTTGCATAAGCGGGTGTTTTGTTCCGGTCTCCCGTCCTATGATCTGACCCTGCGGTCTTCATTTATTTTGAAGACGCACTTTGCCGGTACTATACCAGAGCCATCTCTGCAAGATTTATGGATCATCCTGAGCAAGAGAATTGTGAACTCAGAGGAGATATTTGTCAGACTATGTACTGTTGATGGATTTATTCCTGGTTAACCGATCCCGGGCTGGCATTGGCTACTGTTCTGGGGCATTTAATGAGCAAGGTTTGTTCAAAGAGTGGAGGATTCATCCACGACGATCAACCTGAGGAAGAAGCTGCTGCTATCTTGGAAGAGGATGCAGAAGATCTGAACAATTTCATCATACCTGGTGGTGTCTGCCACAATTGGGTCGCTGTAGATGTTCCTACAGTCATCCATAGATCAGAGTAATTGTTCACTTTGTTTAAAACCCTTCTCCCATGCCAAAAGGAGAAGTGATGACATTGTTGGCAGCATTTAATACAATGATATTTTCATTCAATTAATGCATTGTTAAACATTTGTTTTTCCATTTGTTTTCACTTTTTGCTTTTTTGCATGAAATCAGTGATCACAAAAAACCCTAAAAAACAAATAAAACAATCTTTTCATCTGCATAAATGATTTGCTTGTTTAAATTCAAAAGCTTTTCATTATCCAGAATCATTATGCAGGGATTTCTAAACCCATTGAACATAATGATCCAACGCCATCTCCCAATCTTGAATTCTTTGTATTCGAAGCAGAGGAAGATGATGTTGAAGGGGATTCCTGATGAGATTACCCGACTTCTTGAGCACAAAGGAAGCTCATTCAGATGTATCATGAGAATCAGCAAACCAGTCAAACTGGGGCATTACAAATGTAATGTAAAAAAAAAAAAGGGTGAAAAAGATGAAAGATCAAAAATCAGGAAAAAATTTTTTTAAAATTTTTTCAAAAGAAAAAAGAAAAATGATACCCTCAAGCCAAGCTGACTGATGCTGAATGGATTCAGAGTCGTTATGACCAGCTGAATCTGATTGAAGAGAAGCGATTGACTGCCATGTGCCATGGTCAGTTATATCAGCAGAGAATGAAGAAAGCATTCGATAAGAAAGTCAAGCCTCGTGTGTTCCGAGAAGGTGACCTCGTGCTCAAGAAAGTCTTGTCTTTCGTGCCCGATTCCAGGGGCAAGTGGACTCCAAACTACGAGGGTCCATATGTTGTTAAGAGAGCCTTTTCAGGCGGTGCTTTGATGCTTACAACAATGGATGGGGAGGATTTCACTCGTCCTGTGAATTCAGATGCAGTCAAGAAATACTTTGCCTAAAAAAAAAAGAGTATATGCAAATGAAAAGAAGAATAGCTCGCTAAGTTGAAAACCCGAAAGGGCGGCTTAGGAAAAATGAGCGTCTCGGTGGAGAACCTGAAAGGGTAATCCAGGAAAAAATTAGAGACTTGAAAAAAGGTATATTTGCATCCCGCTAGATTGAGTACTTCACCCTGGGGCAATCTAGGCAAAAATTAGGGATTTGGAAAGTAACTGCATCCTGACAAGACTTTCTGTTCCGCAGTTGTCTGTTCGTCAGAGGATTCTCGATTCGTCGTCAATTGAAGCTTCGAATACATCGAGATTCAAATTGGTAGAGAAAGGATCATTATGTTCAATGTAGCCCTCTTCCAATATATATCACTGATTTCAAATTTGTACAGATCTATGGAGTCTTGCCATTTGCAGGCTACCATTCCATCAAATAAATTTGAGCTTTTTATCCTATTATTTGCACTCCTATTTGTTTCAATTCAACAAATGTTTTGCATGTTTTAATTGATAAAATGTCATTGTTTTAAACAAATAAATTTTTTAAAATCATTGTTTTAAACAAAGTGAATATTCACAATGATGAAAGGATACTCAGGAACGTCTCAGTGCTTTCCCGAGGGTGGTATGATTCCCAACAGGTAAGACATTGGTTCATATTCCTGGCATTTGATTGTATCCTCTTTCTCCCGCTTTGCGCTGTTGGGGTTGTTCCCCAAGCAGAGGTTGTTGTTGAAGACTCAGTTCCTCCTCCAGCAGTAATCTCCCCAGTATGGTTGTTCTCATTGTGGTAGATTCAGTGGTTGGTGGGTTGATATCCCGGTACTTTACCGCTTTCTCCAGTATTGTCGCAAGCAGAGTTGTTGATGGGGTTGTTCCCCAGTATTGTCGCAAGCAGAGCTGTTGGTGGGGTTGTTCCCCAGTATAGTTGCGAGCAGAGATGTTGTTGAAGACTTCGCGTTCTTCTCCATCAGTAGTCTCTTCCCAGTGCAGTCGCCAGCGGAGTTGTTGTGTCTCTCCTCAGCATGGTTTTTTTCCAGCTTAGTCTGCAGAATGGTTGTTGTGGCAGTTTATGCCTATTGAAAGCTATCTCAATCCCCAGTAGGGTCGGTTGGTGGCCCTAGTATCCCAAAGATGGGAATGATTTCCTGATTTACTTTTGATCCTCAGTAGAGTGGCTATTTGCAGAGTCTACTTGTGTGATCCGTCGGATATATGTTCTCCCCGAGTAGAGTGGTTTGTTGCAGAATCTACTTGTGTGGTGCTTTTTCCTTCAGTGGTTTGTGCTCCGAAAGGATAGCTAACAACTTTCCCCAGTAGAGTTGCTTGTGCAGTTAGATTCTACTCGGATGATTCTCCTTCAGTGGGTTGTTCCCCGGAGTTGTTTGGAGTTGCTTTTGCAGCAGTTCTTAGTTGAGCCATGAACTCTTGTTTCTCAGTTGATACTGATCCCCTGCAGATTCTCTTTGCCTCCCCTGCAGTACCCGCAGATCTTTGCTTTACAGCATGTGGATCTCTAGCAGATTGGCTTTCCAGTTGGTTTTTCCCCTGGAAGTATAGTACCGGGCGTTTGATTCCTGGGCCTGTTGTGTTAGATATGTATGTTTTGTCAGCATTCATCAAACATAAATCACGCATATTCATGCATATTCATAAAACATTCAGATATTCATGTTGCATTTTTTGCCATATATCTTTTGTTTGTCGTTCTCCTGCTATGTGTTTCATAGATCTCTTTATAGATCTTCCCAAGCAGATGTCGGGTGGTTAAATCTCTCCATATAGAGTCAGCCCATAAGCAGAAAGTGTCTGTTTTTCCTTCTGCAGTTCCCCGCTGAGATTATCCTCGTGGATGATGGTTTCTTCCGTTTCCTCCCAACACATATATTGGGATGGATTCTCCTATTGAGTTATATCCTCATAGGACGTGTTTTGATTCAGTCTGTCCTTTCGGATCAATCCCGAATCGGCGTTGTGTCAGATGTTTCTTGTGCTTCCCTGTGGAAGAAATGAATGGTCTGCCCAGTAACCGGCATCAATTCATTTATCCCCAGCGGAATTTTTTCGGGCCTCTACCCAGTAACCGGTAGTTGTAAGTCCTATGTTCCTTGCTTCTTTGGCGGAATGGGTGGTTATATACCTTTTATTCCTCAAGCAAGAGTTGTTGGTTCTCTACCCAGTAGTCGGTAGTCGTAAATCCTATTTGCCTGCTCTCCAGCAGTTTGTGGTTTGTTATAAACCCTATTCTGTTTCCCGTGCGGATTTGTGATTCGTTCCATCCCCACGCGGAGTTGTCGGTTTTCTACCCAGTATTCGGTAGATGTAAACCCTAATTTGTGGTTATTCCCACCAAAGTATGGCTACTACCCCGTATTCGGTAGTTGTAAGTCCTATCTTTTTTTCCCCTAGCAGAGGTAACCTTTGTGGTTCGTTCTGGTTGATGGTGGATTTTCTGTTGTTGTGATTTTTTATCCCCAACAAAGTTTGCGTTTCCCTGTGGTGATCCTATCCCCAGTGGAGTTTGTGGTCTTCTACCCAGTAGTCGGTAGTTGTAAATCCCATGTTGTTTTGTTCTCCCCATCGGAGTTTGTACCTTGTGATACAGTCGGATAATTGTCGGTTGCTTACAATTTTATCCCCGCTGAGTTTTTGGTATTCTACCCCGTATTCGGTAGTTGTAAACCCTAATCTCTCCCCTTGGCAGAGTTAACCTTGTGGTTCATCCTAACCGGTGATGGTTACTCTTTGTGGTTATCTTCATTCGATATTTGATGTTGATTTACCCCTTCGCTTGTGGATAATTGCCGTATGCTAGCAATCTATCCCCAGCAAGTTATCTTCTGGATCATTGCCGTATGCCCGCAATGTTATCCCTTTTTGGAGTTGCCAGTGGGTCTTTTCACCGTTTGCTAGTGATTTGTTCCCCGGATCATTGATTGATTATCAATGCATCCCCAGCCAGTCCCCGCGGATAATTGCCGGATGCTTGCAATTCATTCCCAGCGGATCGCCTTTCATTTACCCGTTTGCTCGGTAATGTTTGTTGCTCCCTTTGATTGGTCGTCCTTATATGCCTGTTTTGGTATCCCGATGCCTTTCTTTTCGGTCGATTTATCCTTTGTTAACCCAGTAACCGGTCGTGGATAATCTTCCATGCGAGTATGTTATCCACGTTCTGACGGTAATGGATAATATATCTCATGCACTCTTCAGTTGAAGCCTTCTGTGTTTCCCTAGTCGAGTAAGGTTCGTTATTTCCCTTTGCGGAGTCGAATATTTGTTGTTTCGGATAATTGCCGGATGCTTGCAATTTATCCCTCTTGAGTTGTCTTTCGTTTACCCAGATGCTTGGTATCGATTGTCTCTCTTTTCTGGTTAGTCACCTATTATATACTTCGGTATCTCTGGTGCCTTTTCCCTTCGAGCGTATTATTCACGGTCCGCCGATAATGAATAGTATATCTCTTGCGCTCTTTGGTTGGAATCCTTTGTTGATCTTCCCCAGTAGAGTAAGATTCGTATTCTTTGTAGAATCGAATGTCCATCCTTTAACCAGTTTGTGTTTTGGATGATGAGTGTTTTGGCATATATACCAATCCACGTTTTCGGTAGATCACCTATTATATACTTCGGTATCCCTGGTGTTTCTTACCATGCGAGTGTATTATCTACGGTCTGCCGGTAATAGATAATATATCTCATGCGAGTATTCTATCCACGTTCTGACGGTAATGGATATTATATCTCATACACTCTTTGGGTTTGTGTCCCCAGTTGAGTAAGATTTGTTTTCCTGTTGTGGATTCGAATGTTCATCCTGTAAGTCGATTTGCTTTTTCAAGCTCTCCTTTCGGACGATGAGTGTCTTGGCATATATACCAATTCACGTTTCGGTCGGTCACCTATTATATACCTCGGTATCCCTGGTGTTCCCTCCTTTCTGCTCCCTATTATGACCTTGGTCCCCTGTGGAGTCAGATTTTCCTGAGTTTATGTACCTTTTTCAGGTCCTTCTCAGATGTTTGGATTGATTGATATCTCTCACCCTTATACCGGTCTTAGAGATTCATTCTTCCTGAATTTGTTGCCCTTATACCGGTAACATCTCATCCTTTGGCTTCCCCTGGAAAGTCTTTTCTAGATTTCCCCAGCGGAATTGTATTGCTATTCGTGTTGCTGTATTGGTGTTATCCCCAGTACATGCATTTTGTGGGTCAGCTTGAGTCTTTCCAATGGATTGTGTTCCTTTGGAATTTCTTTCTTATCCCCAGTGTGAGTCCTTTACTTCCCCAGTGAGGTCTCCAGTCTGATTTCTGTTATCCCTTAATCAGAATCGTGTCTTGCGCACGTGGTGTCAGTTTTGTTTTCCCCAACTCGAAGTCGTGTCCTGCTCACGCATCCTTTTTTCTTTATTATCCCCATAAGAGTCTTGTTAGAGTCTCTGTACCTGGTGAGTGAATTACTCCGATGGATCATCTTTTCTTCTGTGTGAACCATATTCCCCACAGAATCTATGTCTTTTGCATGCATACATTCGCATCATGAGGTCTCTTAGGGACCAAAATTCGTCTCATTACTATTATTTAAGCCCATTCTACCGCGTCGAGATGAAGATTTCTAAACTTCACTTCTCCGGATAGAATGACCTTAAATAGGGGCATCTGTAAGACCCCAATTTTGGCCCTAAGATCCCTCATGGCCCATAACTCCTCATATCATGGCCTCAAGGATCATTGCATACCCTAGCTACCCTCCTAGTGGGTTGGTTATCTTGTGAGTGTGGTTTTTGATCACCAAGCATGTATTGCATTTGTATATCATTGCTTTTCATTTGTTTACTAACCAAAAGTACAAAAATATTGTCATCTAACCTTGTTTCTTGCAGATGAAGCAAACTAGGTCAAACAGTCAAATCAGCCATTGGGCAATGGATGGTGACCATTCTTGAAGAATTTGGGCACCATGATTATTCATAAGAGATTCATATGAGTTGTGACATCATTTGGTATCAAGATCTCATGTGGTAGAGGCTTGAAATTCATCAGAACATGGCTCAGTCAACCAAAACCCTAGAAAAGTCAACTGTGGTCAACTGTGCATTTAATCAGGGTTTGGAAGGTGTGAGATGGTTGGAAATGTCTCATTCATGTCCATATAAGCTTCATTTGGCATTTCAAACATCCACAGTGAAGGATTTGAAGTCAGACAAGAAGTTTCCCAAAATGGAAATGACCTGTAATTTTCACCTGCCAAAAATGGAAAGTCATGCTCCTCAAAATTACATCATGAACCAAGCTTCAAATCAAAATTTGTTCAACATGAAAGTTGAAGATCTTGTTCTTGCCTTTCCAAAAAGTCCAAGAACACTCATTTCTCATTTATGGTTGGCAAGTTATGATCAAATCATTTTCAGAAAATGCCTAAATTCAAAGTGGCATAACTTTCACATGGAATGGCCAAATTGGATGATTCTTTTTTGAGAAAACCACATTTGATGTGTACTATCCAAATCCATCATCACATTTCATCAAAAACCTTCACATAAAAAGGTCATTTTTGAAGTGAACCATTTAATTTTTGGTGGGAAAAAAGTCCAAATTTCAAAATACAAGGAATTTTCACATGGAACCAATTCCAATAGCTTCCAAATGCATTTTATGGTTTGCTCAAAGTGAAAAAGGACTGTTACATTGGTTCAAGGATCCAAGGGCAAATTGGCCAAATTGCATAAATGAGCTCATTCACTAATCATCCAATTTTTGTTAATCATGATTAAAGGATGGATTAAGAGCATGTATAAAAGCCTAATCCTAACAGAAACTCAGGGGATAATCATTTTTTCAGATCCAATCCAAAAATTCTCAAAGTTCTCTCACTTTTCTCCATTTCCACATAAACACTTTTCATCAAATTCATCAAGAATTCGCCCATACTTGTACATTTTCATTGTGAATTCATCATTTGCAGGAGATTGTGGAGTTCTGTTTGTGGAGATTGGAGGGAGAATCGTGCAAGAACCCTCACTGTTGCAACATCACACTCCAATGGCAGTTGCAAGATTCACCTTCCTCATGCACTTCTGAGCTGAGAATTCATCACCAATCATCTTCATAACCATTATACTTCCTCTGTTTTCACAAATCAAGGCCAAAAACACACGGATTCTCGAGCTGCACTTCAAGAAGGTAAAGATTAGAACTCTTTAATTCATGCAATTGCCATGTGGTTTAGATAGATCCGTTGACATAGAGTAGATTGATGCTTGAATCGTGCAATTCCATCCATTATTCATCGAGATATTGTGATTTAAAGATTGTATGCCAAAACTATTTTCGATTGGACCTTTTTGTACGTGGATTTCTGGACAATTTTGTGGCCATATTTGTGATCTACATTGAGTGCCGGTTCCAACGGTATATGGTTTGTGCGTTTTGGTTGAGAAATATGCATAACGGTTTCTGGTATTGAAGAACAACGATGAAGCTCGCGAATTCTGGAAAATACGTGTGTTTGATCTTGCTTTGGTCCATTCCCAGTTTGAATTATGTTTGGCGCGCGAATGAGCGAATCACACGCCGCCACCACATTAAGTTAAGCGATGCGTTTTGCATCCTGGCCTTGGTATTTACGAAAATGCCACCCAGCCAATATTAATTTCATTTTTAACTTCAATAATTATTTCAATTTAAACCAAAACTTACAAAATTCATAATTAAATCATCCTTAATCCAAATTAGGTGGGAATTTTTTTGTTAGATTCCAAATTTCCTCTAGATTTTTTTAGGCATAGTAACTCAAGTTGTGCCTGGTGATTTTTTGGATTTGCTTAGTGATCTTGTTCATATGTGCATTATATGTATGTTTCACCATATTGATCATAAAATAATCATGCATTATCCAAAATGAATGAAATTTCACATGCTTGTTCTTGACTCATGCCTGGAGATTTTGATATATAGTTTGCTATTTTTGGATCCCTGGTTTGGTAGATATGATATAATCTTTTTGAGTGTGACAATATGTGTCACACTATGCTATGCTGTGTTCATGATTTAATTTTCCATGCTTTCACTAGGCCTATGGCTCTGATTTTTTGCATGAGATACCTTGTATATGTCTAGTTTCACCATGAATTTTTGTAGGAATTGTTGATACATTTCCTATTTGATTTGGATTTTTGATTGCTGTTTAGCATTTTTAGGGTTTTGCTTGAGTAGCAAACTTCCATATCTTGTGAAATGCTCATTTCTTATCATATGAAGATGAAATTTGGTGGAGTGTTCCTTAACATGTTTAACTTCAGATTGGCTTTGGTCCCATTCATTTCTCATTTGTTCTCACTGTTTTACATTTGATTGAATTTGATGCTCCATTTGATACCATGCTTGGGCTTGTTTCATTATGCTCTAATTTGTTGATTTTCATTGACTTGGTTCCCATTATCCAAATGCTATGAAATTTGATATGTAGCTCATTGAATGTGTTCTGTTTGAGCTGGAATTTTTGTGGAATTTATTGAGCTGTTTTGATATTAGTTTGAGTGTAGTCATTCTGTTTACTCATATGTGGTTCACACTTGCTTACTTTGACCTAAATTGTGCATGAAATGAAATTGGTGTATTGTTTTGATATGAGACCAATTGGTCCTTCCTCTTAATTGAATTATATTGGTTTTGATCATGTTTCACTTGCTGTTTTAAGTTTTTTCCATCCTTTGGACCCTAGGTTTGTCCTAGTGGTCTCGTTACTCATGTTTGAGTTTGACTTTGACTTTTCAGGTTAAGAAGCAAAGTGCTTTAAAGGAATTAATGCAATTTGATTGGTTCATTTGATTATTGTGAACTAACTTGTCTTGTTTTGTAGGGTGCTTGGTTCACTTGAGCTTTGTGCTATGCACATATTGCATTGTTTGATTGTACATTGTTTGTTGATTCTTATGTTGTTGTTTTGAGTTAATGATTGGGATGCTGATTATATTTGATTGATTTCAGGTACCCTTAGTTGCTCAGTTCTTTTGAGAACTTGCATTGCTTTGCTTGTATAGCATTTGCATTGAGGTAGACTCTCTTTTCTCCATGTAGTCTGGAAGACCTGGCTTGTTATTTAGCCAGGCAACTGTCTGAAGTCCTCCTTAAGAGGCGATGTTTGTGATTGTTTATTTTGTCCCTAAGCAGGTAAAGACCTCATGTGAGGCAATTGGTAGACAAAAGAGATATGTAGCCTATCTCCTACTATTCTGTGAGTCACTCACATTGCTCACACTACTTGTGTTTGATGCATGTTGAGTAAAACCCAAGATCTATCGAGTCTATACTTTGGGGAGAGAGTTCCATCTTTCTGAACTCTCCCCACCTTCTTATATTCAATGCTCTCCCTGACCAGGGATAAGAATGATGAGGCACACCCCTCATATCCTTTCATCTGCTTCACCTTGGCTCTCAATGTCAAGGTTAAGAGCGCCATCTACCCTATTCCAGTTAACTTTTAAAGTCCAACCTTTGATTGAGCCTAAATTGTGTGGTTATAGTGTGTGCTACTTGAATTTGTTTGATTGATTATTTGATTCATTTGAGCATGATTGCTTACTTGCCTTTGTGCATTCATCATCATTGATTGTTCATTCGTGTATGATCATTATTGCATATCCTTGTGATCTATGTTTGTTTACCCATTGAGGACAATTGTAAGTCCATGTTGATTGGCTTTTGTTTCCATGATATGGAAGGATAGAGTGTAAGACCTCATTGGTCACTCATATCTTTTTTTTGCTCTTGTTTGTTGTATGAGAGGATGCAATTGTAAGTCCCTGTGATGTGGCATTTGTATTCCTATGACCATACTTTGGAGGTTGGTATAAGTCCAGATAGATTGGCATCCGACATCCAAGTTTTGTTTGCTTTAGGAGATTGGTGTAAACCCATTTATTGGTATCCGACATCCGCTTTTTGCTTTCGTGAGATTGGTATAAGACCATTGATGGCATCCGGTATCATTGTTTTGTTTTAGGAGATTGGTGTAAATCCATTTATTGGTATCCGACATTCGCTTTTGCTTTGTGAGATTGGTATAAGACC
The DNA here is from genome assembly GCF_024323335.1 of Lathyrus oleraceus. Taxonomy (NCBI): domain Eukaryota; kingdom Viridiplantae; phylum Streptophyta; class Magnoliopsida; order Fabales; family Fabaceae; genus Lathyrus; species Lathyrus oleraceus. The sequence continues at coordinate 131,043,250 of NC_066581.1, forward strand.
ATTGATGGCATCCGGTATCACCTTGCTTTTATTTGCTTATTTTGTTGCTCATTCCTAAGGACACACTTGAATCATCTTCTATATGATTTCAAGAGGTGAACCTTTATAAGAAGTTTTACATTCCATTGTCCATACTCACTTTGTCCTAAACTTTTTCACACTTTGCTTTTCAAACACTTGTAAATACATGTTGTGCAAACATTCTCACCTCTTTTTTTCAAATTAGAAACTTGGACCTTAAGTCCTTGATTTTCAAACTTCACTTTTGTTAATACTTCTTTGAATCAATCCTAATCATACCTTGACCACATTTTGTGAATAATCATAATCAATTAACTTCACACATTCAATTGTTTTGTGGCTTTGTCCATTATTAACATGTTTTCATACATTAGCCATAGGTTTTAATTACCATAGTGGTTGATGTAAATCTTACCTTATCCTTAGTGAGTTGATTGTAAGTCTTCCATACTTATTATAGGGTTAACCCCTCACTAGTATGTTGAAGTCGACCTCGCATGGTGGATTGTTGATGTTGGTTGAGTTTTCTCCCATTGGTAATGAAAAGCCTTAGTGCTTGTGTTTTAAAATTGAACTCACTAATTTTTGGAAATCTTTTAGCCGAACTACGGCGTTTTGATCCTTACCTTTGATGGAAGGTACGTAGGCAACGGGTTCATCCGTTCAAACACAAAAATAATTAACTTGTACATTCTTCTCTCATCATCCCATTCATGTTTGCACAATATGTCAAAACAAATAAACATTTTTTATATACAACAAGTGTGAAAAGGGCTCCCTAGGAGTACCTAGGACGTGATGGGTGCCTAACACCTTCCCATTGCGTAATTTACCCCTTACCCCGATCTCTGATCTTTTCATTAGTTTTCTACGTGTAAAACTTCTTAGGCTTTTGTTCGCTTTTTAGCCAGTCCTTTGGATAAATAAAAGTGCGGTGGCGACTCGATTCATTGTATACTTTGCTTATGGTTTAATTAATAAATCATATAGCGACGAATACACCGCTACAGGTACCTCTGAAGTCCTCATGTGAGAGGCAATTGATTTGTGCTTTTAATTTTGTGAATTGAGCAAGTTCAGATTGAACACCTCATTTTTCTATCTCAGATTTCTTTCTCTATAGGGATCTTGAGTGGAAATTAAGGTTATAGGGGTGATGTACATCACCCCAGCTTTCGAATGATGTATGGATCGCGTGTTATGGTTGAGGTTTGAAAACCTGCAACTGGAGGCCGGAAAAAGGCTTCTCACCGGAGAAGATGATTGTTTTTAATTCATTTAAAATACTTTTTGATATTCAAAAATGCCAAAAATATATTCTTAACATCTTTGGATAATGATGAATCTATGAAAAATATTCTCATCAATTTCTTAATTGATTTGAGATTTATTTGAGATTTTAGTCCAATTATGTTATTTTTCTTCATTTTTAATTGTTTAAAAATAGTTTCTGTTTTCAAAAAATGATGAAATTTTTTGTCAAACCTTGTTTGACCATGTTAGACTTATGATGATCCAATTGGACTTTTCCAAGTTGATTTGAATTGGATTTGAAGTTTGACCTTTACTTGTTCATTTTATTTCAAGTATTATTTTAATTCCAAAAATTACCAAAAATATTTTTGTTATTTCTTGACTTCTAATCTTCATCTCACTTCTGTTTACCATTGATTGATGTTGATTCCATTCATATTTGGTCAATGTGTGTTGGTTATGTTGTTTGAATTTCAATTATGTACATTCCATTTCCATCTTCTTCTTCTTCTTTTTTCTTTTTGACCAATGAGTTAATGATTGGTGGTTAGCCTTGACATATGAGAGGCTTAACCTTCTTTGATCCAAATAAAATTCATCTTGATCAAAGATCAAGTGAATTGCTTTGCATTAAAGATAGGTTGCTTCTTGGTCAAGCAAAAAACCTAAATCCATACAAGGTCATTCTTCCTTTTCTTTTGGCATGGCAAGTTGTAGGAGCTTGGCTTACTAGTCATGATCTCTAACTTGTGTTTATTTGCCTATAGTTTTATTGACCGGCCTCAGATAGGTGTGACTACTACATTAGTCTACTTACGATTGCTTAACATAGCGCTAAATTGCCTTATGGCACACTAACACTAACTACTAATTACTAACTTTTAATTCAAGCATTTAATTCTTGCAATTTACTTTAATGCAATTTAATTTCTTGCTCATTAATTCATTTGTCTTTGCCCTTTGCTCACTTGAGCTCATGTTTATGATTATGCAATTTGCCTTTTGCTCACTTGAGCATATTATTGTGTATATACTATTGCCTTGTGCTTGTTTTGTTTTTTGTTTGTGTGAACCCAATGCAAATGGAGAAAGAACTTAGATTTAGGACCTTACCTATGCTAAATGGAGTTTCAAGAGCAACTTGGCCTCATGCCTTTAGAATGCTAAATATGTTGAAGAGCAACTAGGCCTCATGCCTTTAGAATGCTTAATCTTGAAGATGAATTGAAAGGACCTTATTCTAAACTCACTCTTGTCCATTCTTTTTATTGCATTGTGGAACCTTTTGATTTGTGTATTATTGTGATAGGGATCCCAAACTTGAGCTAATTAGAAGGACCATTGTCATGAGCATCCAAAGTGAGAGAGACAAGTCCAAATTGGAAGATCCTAGGAGCTTGATTGAATATTTGCTTGATTGCTTGAGTTAATTGCTTATTGCTTGCTAAATCCAAAGGAAAGGAGCAACTTGGATCATCTTTATGATCTCAAGAAGGGAACTCCAAGTGGTTTTATTTATCTTCCCTCATCTTTGCATGTTTAGGACCTAGCCCTTCTCTTCTTCTCTCCACTCTAACCCAAGCCAAACTTTTTTGTGCAAACATTAACATTGCTTTCAAAATTAGAAACCTAGGCACTATGCCTTTGATTTTTCAAACTCTTTTCATAACACTTATTTTGAATTGAATCTTAAGTCAACTTGGACTTTATTTTGTGAATACTTTTCATTTGTAAATACAACTCACTCAATTGTTTTTGTGGTTCCAATGGCCACTTTTGCCAAAGCTTTTCATAAACATTAGCTATTAGGTTTGAGTTATCATAGAGGTTGATGTAATCCTCACCAGTATCCTTAGTGATTGGACTATAAGTCTTCCATACTTATTATAGGATGGATCCCTCACTAGTATGTTGAAGCTCTCCTCACATGGTGGATTTGTGGTTTTAGGTTGAGTTTTCTCCCTTTGATAACAAGAGACCTTAAGTCTTTTGACCAATCAATTCACCAATTTATTTTGAGATTTTGACCCCGAACTACGAGGTTCTGATCCTACCTTTTTAAGATGGTACGTAGGCAATGGGTTTATCCATTCAAACACAAAAATTGTAAATAAGTTGTATATTCTTCTCTCATCTCCCCAATCATGTTTGCACAAATATTTTCACAAATACCGACCTACCATACAACATTTGTAAAAAGGGCTCCCTTAGAGTACTAAGGATGTTTTGGGTGCTTAAAACCTTCCCATTGCATAACCAACCCCCTTACCCAGATCTCTGACATTTTTATTAGTTTTTGATTTGATAAAACTTCTCGGTTTTTGTTCGCTTTCTAACCTTTCCTTTGGATAAATAGAAGTGCGGTGGCGACTCGAATTGTATGATTTACTTTTGATTTAGTCAATAAATCTAAAGGTAACGAATACCCCGCTACTGAAAAGTGGCGACTCTATTGGGGATTGATAAGATTACGTCTCTAGTGGGGTTTGCCTACTTTTTACCTTTGCTGTATTGTATGTTTATATTTATTTGTGACATATTTTTGTGCAAATTTGGGATGACTGTATTGTTTGTAATGTATGAATTGCTTGATATATCAATTGCTTGTGTGCTTGGTGGTCTTTTGTGAGATGAGTTCTATACCCGAACTCGAGTGCACTTATGATAGGAGAATGGCATAGTCTTGTTGGCTTGTGTGGAGTTATTCCTTAGCAAGTTGACTTGCAAGCCCATTCACTTGGTGGAGGTTGTGTTGGGATCAATAATGTCACACGAGTAGTCGTGGTTAGGCATTACTATTTTAGGACGTAGTGCGAAGGTCATTCAAGTGTAAGATTTGATACGATTGTTACGCGATACTACACTCATAAGAGTCTCTCTTGAGAATATTTTTGGAATACGAGTAGTCATTTATCCGATAATATCCAAAAGATGGGATGATGACTATGGGAACCTCTTGTAGAACATGATCTTCAGGTTTAACCATAGTACACTCCCTTTGGGTTGTTCTTAACCGAGACTCCATGCTCGTGACTTGCAACAAACCCTTGATTCGCGGTTGATCCGTTCTCGTATATCCTTAATATCAATGGAACTTGGGTGTTGATAAGGTGCAAACCATAATCCACCAAAATGGATGATTGATATTAAGGATAACTTGATCCATCCCGTGACCTTTGTGTGGCGTGATTTGCTTGATCCTTGAGTGTGATTGTTGCATCCATGCATTCATGCATTCATACACATCCATATCATCAACAATGAGAAAATGTTCAAGGAACTTAAGAGGTCTATTTGCAAATTTTCAGACATGGATAAGCAAAGAAGGAAAACGAAGAAGTACAGTTTCAGACAACCCGACTTAAAAGAGTTAAGGAGTTTGACATCCTATGTATTAGACCCCTTGGAGTTCAAGGCTCATCATGGGAAGCTGTTGTCTATTCTTGCTACTCAGGTGGATGAAGGTCTGATGAGTGTGTTGGTGCAGTTCTATGATCCTCTGTACCATTGCTTCACTTTCCTGGATTTCCAGCTTTTGCCTACGCTTGAGGAGTATGCCTATCTTGTGGGTATACCTATTCTAGATCAGTTGTCGTTCAGTGGCTTGGAGAGAGTTCTCTCTTCCCAAGAGATTGTTGATTTGTTGCATATAGATGAATCTATTGTTGGTGCTCATATGACTACCAAAGGTGGAATTCAACGTCTTCCATCTGATTTCCTCATTGCTCAAGCTACTTATTTTGGGAAGGCCATGAGTGAGGACGCCTTTGAGGCCATATTTGTACTTCTCATATATGGGCTAGTGTTATTCCCCAACATCGACAATTTTGTGGATGTGAACGCCATTAGGATTTTCTCTACTCTTAATCCCGTTCCTACTCTGTTGGGTGACACTCCTTTGCATATGAGGAATGCAAAGGGTGGTGGTACCATTGTGTGTTGTTTGCCTCTGTTGTACAAGTGGTTTATTTCGCACTTGCCACAGACGCTCGCCTTCAAGGAGAACAAAGGATGTCTACGGTGGTCCAAGAGACTTATGTCTCTCACTAATGATGATATCTTTTGATATAACCGCGTGTATGATGGTGTGTAGATTATTGACTCTTGTGGTGAATTTTCCAATGTGCCTCTTCTTGGTACATGTGGTGGGATTAACTACAACCCTATTTTGGCACGTCGTCAGCTTGGGTTCCCCTTAAAGGATAAACCTAATAACATTTTGTTAGAGGGTGTGTTCTTTCAAGAGGGTAAAGATCCACAAAACTTGAAGGGCAAGATGGTCCGCGCTTGGCGCAAGATTCATAGGAAGGGAAGGAAAGAGCTTGGTCTGAAGAATTGTATTGCTTTGGAACCCTACACCTCGTGGGTGAGGAGGAGAACTTCTGAGTACCGCATGCCCTATGATTACCCGAGACCTACACCTATGGTTATGATTGGGCCTTCAACCCTCCCTAACCAAGGAGTAGAGGAGTTGAGAGATGAAGACCGTTCGCGTGCTTGGGTCCGTGAGCGAGAGGAGCTACTTCAGCAGCTCAGAGATAAGGATGCTTTGATAGAATTCTTGGAGCATCAGGTTATCGACGAGCCTGGTGATGTGGTTACTTCTCTTCTTCCTCAGTCATCCAGGTTTTGGAAGAGGAAGTATGATCGGCTCGCCAAGGAGAAGGCAGATATGGAGGCAGCCTATGAGAGAGAGGTGAAGAGGCTTCGTGCAGCTTATCTTCCAGTCTCGAGAGCTTTGGACGATTGTTTCTAGGGTTCCATAGGATGTTCATTTTCCTTCTCTCTTGTATTGTATTTGGTTACCAAGACTGTACTTCTTTGGTGTAAATTTTTTTCAGATGTTATTGATATGATTATTCCATATATATCTAAATGATTAATATTTTCAAATATTCGCAAATGAATCTCTAAAAGTTCCTCTGATTAAAAATAAAATCATATGCACAAGCATTGCATGCATCATGTGCATAAGCAGGTTTTGTTCTAGGCTTCTTGATCAGTGGTCTAACTCTGTGTTCTTCATTTATTTTGAAGGCAAGTTGACGCACCAGTACTATACCAGAGCCAACTCATCAAAGCTAATGGATCACTTCGAGCAAGAGAACAGAGAACTCAAGGAGGAAGTGGCAAGATTGACTGCCCTGATGGAGTCATTCTTGGCCGCCCAAAGCCAGTCTTCTCCAACGCCTTCAACTCCTCCCCAGAGGACGGTCATTTCAGAGGTTGCTTCCTCTACTGTGCCTGCTGCCAATGCTCACTTTGCTCCGTCTGCTATGCCAACCGAGTTTCCCTAGGGGATGCCCTCTAATTTTGTTCTAGAGGGTCTCGCCCCTACATTTGTTTCTCTGCCGACATCTAGTCCGGTCCTTGCTGTGCCACCTCCAGTTGTGCATACTTTGCCGAGAGTTGATGACACCATTTATCACTCTGAGTCGTCTGAGGGCCCAGACGTGTACGAGAAAATGGACGCTATGAATGATCAATTCCTTGAGCTGCGCAAGGAACTTAAAACTCTAAGAGGGAAGGACCTCTTCGGCAAATCTGCTACTGAGCTGTGCGTCGTGCCAAATGTCAAGATTCCTATCAAATTCAAAGTACCTGACTTTGAAAAGTACAAAGGAAACACTTGCCCGCTCAGCCATCTTGTGATGTACGCACGCAAGATGTCGACTCAAACCGACAACGATCAACTCCTACTCCACTACTTCCAGGACAGCCTGTCCGGTGCCGCATTGAGATGGTACATGGGTCTGGATAGTGTGAACATCCGCTCCTTCAACGACCTTGGTGAAGCTTTCATCAAGTAGTACAAGTACAACATTGATATGGCTCCCGATAGGGACCAACTGAGGGCTATGTCCCAGAAGGAGAAAGAAACATTCAAGGAGTACGCCCAGAGGTGGCGTGAATTGGCTGCACAAATTGTTCCCTCGCTCCAAGAGAAAGAAATGACGAAGATTTTTCTCAAGACTTTAAGCTCTTTCTACTACGAGCGGATGATCGCTAGCGCTCCCTCTGACTTCACCGAGATAGTGAACATGGGGATGCGACTAGAAGAAGGAGTCAAGGAAGGGCGCCTGACCAGAGAAGAAGGCTCTTCTGCCAAACGTTATGGGGCGTTTGCCAAGAAGAAAGATGGAGAGGCACATGCTGTGTCCTCCCATGTTAAACAAAGAAGACCCTCTGTGAAGAGGAAGACTGTGCGCCCGGCCAGTAACCAGCATCAGGTGGCTCATATAGCACCTGCATTCAGAGAAAACCAACATTATCAGCAACAGCAACATCAACAATATCAACAGCAACAACATCGTCCGCAACAGCAGGCCTACCAGTCTCGAAACAACAATCAAACCAACACTAGCTATGATAGGAAGATGGGCACTTTTGATCCAATTCCAATGACTTATGCAGAGCTATATCCTTCACTGATTGAAAGGAAGTTGATTACTCCACGTGACCCACCTGCTATACCAACCAACCCTCAGTGGTGGTACAAGCTTGAGTTTCACTGTGTTTATCATTCCGGTGCTCCCGGACATTATGTGGAGAACTGTTACCCTCTCAAGACCAAGGTTCAAGACCTTGTTAGAAGCGGTATTTTGTTTTTCGAGGACGTAGGTCCTAATGTTAAGAAGAACCCATTGCTCGAGCATGGGAAATCTGCTGTTAACATGGTTCAGGGTTGCCCTAGCAAGTACAAGGTCAGATATGTCAGCCATATCAGACAATCTTTGGTCGAGATGCATAGACTGTTATGTGGATACAGTCACTACGAGCATGACCATGACAGTTGCCGTGTATGCACTGTCAATGAGAGAGGATGTCGCCAAGTTAGGAAAGACATCCAAGAAATGCTGGATCAGGGTGTGATCGAGATACTTCAGAATCGTGATGAGGACGAAGTTAATGTTATATCCCCTATATTCAGAATACTTGAGTCTGTTGTTGTCAGATATGATGGCAACAAGCAGAAGGCATCTCCTACTCTTATTATTAAGCCAGGTGGCCTTGTTCCATACTCTTCAAACAAGGTTGTTCCCTATCGATATAATGCAGTTGCATTAGAAGATGGGAAGGAGGTGCCTCTACCCTCTACTTCTGTTACAAGTATCTCTGATGTCAGTGGTTTGACCCGCAGTGGTCGTGTTTTTTCGGCGCCGCCGAAACCCCAAGTTGACACCAGAAGGACTGATGTTGTTGATAATGTCGCCCGTCCTGTAGGGACTTCTTCTACTTCTCCGAAACGGCACTTGATGTTGACAGACCTGCCGCTGTTGTTAGAGCTCATGTCTCTGTTGGCCAGAATGGCATGTTGAAAGGGGACTGTGATGAGATGTTGAGGCTCATCAAGAGGAGCGAATATAATGTTGTAGATCAGCTGCTACAAACTCCATCAAAGATATCTATGATGTCTTTGTTGATAAACTCCGAGCCACACCGCGAAGCTTTGCAGAGGGTGTTGGACGTAGCATACGTGGATCACGATGTCATAATAGAACAGTTTGATAGCATTGTTGCAAACATTACTGCTTGTAACAACTTGAGCTTCTGCGATGCTGATCTTCCCGAGGAGGGAAAAGACCACAATTTGGCACTACACATCTCTATGAACTGCAAGGATGATGCCTTGTCTAATGTGCTGGTAGACACAGGATCATCGTTGAATGTGTTGCCAAAATCCACTTTGGCGAAACTTTCTTACCAAGGGCCTCCCATGAGGCAGAGTGGAGTGGTAGTCAAGGTTTTTGATGGATCCAGAAAGACAGTGATTGGCGAGGTTGAACTCCCAATCAAGATAGGACCTAGTGATTTCCAGATCACTTTTCAGGTCATGGATATCCACCCATCATATAGCCGCTTGCTAGGCAGACCATGGATTCACGAGGCAGGCGCCGTGACATCTGTAACACCCCTTTTTCTACCCCAAAATACTTAACATATAATCAGAGTAAATAAGCACGCATATAAACAAAAGGGCGTCACATCGACGTTTTCAAAAACTAAGAGCTTTCAAAAACCAACATCATTCATCATCAATATTCAATACACCTGGTCATTTAAAATAACACATTTCAATTATCATGAATATTCAAGCATATGCGTTCGCAACGGAAAATAACGAATATCCACGCATTTCATCAAATGATCCATATCCCATACCATGATCATCTCTCAATAATCTCTTCAATTAAACATGTTCACAATTAATAACATAAAACGTATCCAAATCAGATATGAGTTCCATACTACCCATCTACCCAGTGTTACATGACCAGAGCATTGACTCACTACTTAGTCTCTAAACGAAGTACCACAGCTCTCCAGCTAATCTCGAGTGAGCTATCGTCCACTTACTTCAACGATACTACTCCTGAGTATCTGCGCGATACCCATGTAAAGGTAACATTCAAACAGAAAGGGTGAGAATTCAAATCATTATGAAGAAGTATTAATCAAGCACAATGATTAAATCAACAATTAAAGGAATTCGTCACACTTTATATAACCATGTAAATAATATTAAACAACATTTATTTCACATGTTTCAAGCACACATAAAACTCAAGGAGTATAATATTCAAATCCAATAGTATATTCCAAAAAATACACATAACGACAACTATCACATAATCACATAATTTGCCAAGTTATGTATCCAAACATCACCAAATTCAATTACCATATCTCATACACACATCACAATCACAACAATGCAAACATTCAACTATCACATGACTCTAATGTGACTCAATGCAAGACATGTGACTCTATGCATGTGGTACCATAATGTGAACCCAACATTTCACTGCTTTCCGATTCAAAATCTAGAATCCAAGCCACCACGTCTATTTCCAATTAAGGATCAACGTCTGCTACGCCTATTTCCAATTAAGGATCAACGTCTATTTACCACGCCTATTTCCAATTAAGGATCAACGTCTGCTAGGCCTATTTCCAATTAAGGATCAACGTCTATTTACCACGCCTATTTCCAATTAACGATCAACGTCTGCTACACCTATTTCCAATTAAGGATCAACGTCTAATACCATGTGAACCCACAGTTTCACCGCTTCCACAATGAAGCCGACCATGCCATGAATGAATGTACAAATACCAATACATATGCAATTAAGATCATCTCTACCATCTTAACATTCCACATATCACCATAATTCAACTCTATGAATCATACACCAATGGTACATATACACATTCATAACAATATATCATTCGCAATCCAACAATGGTACATATACACATTCATAACAGTATATCATTCACAAATATAGGCTAATTATCAACTACACACACTTAGATTGCATTTCAAAATTAATACAGCATTTAAAATCTCAAATTTTCCCTTTTCAAACAGTGGTAACCGGTTAACGCTCGGTGAGTAACCGGTTACTGTAAAACAGAATTAACAGATTTTTGAGCAAGTAACCGGTTAACGTTCGGTGGGTAACCCGTTACTCAGTTTAACAGAATGCAGATTTTTAAGCAAGTAACCGGTTAACGCTCGGTGGGTAACCCGTTACTCAGTTTAACAGAATACAAATTTTTAAGCAAGTAACTGGTTAATGCTCGGTGGGTAACCCGTTACTCAGTTTAACAGAATACAGATTTTTAAGCAAGTAACCGGTTAACGTTCAGTGGGTAACCGGTTACTGTAAAACAGCATGCATAATTTTCTGCGTTTTTCATCGTTGGAGGACCTTCGGACCTCCGATTTCGATTCCGTAAAAAGCTACACATTCAGAAAATTATAACTCATGCAATACCCTAATTATATAACGTTAATTTTCAGTTTTAACACCATTAAATCACCACAATCAAGAACATTCATCAAGACCTAACAATTCCAAAATCATGCAAATTAAGGATTTTAACCTAAACATGTTTCTACCCATTGACCCGATCATACTAACCCATAACAATAAGGATTCCCCCCTTACCTCTTCAATTTTCTGGAAACCCTAGCTCTTCTCTTTACTTTTCCTCTCCTCTTTCTCTATTGCCTTCAATGATCAAATGAATCCTAATTCTCACTCTCCTCACCTCTTACTATTTATATTAGTATTCTATTTAGGCTTAAGTCATTATACTTCTAATTTAATTAATAGGCCCAATAAGACCTAATATTTAAATATCTCTATTTAATTCAAATAAATTAAACTAACACCATATATCCACCAAGTTAATTAATTCAATTATTCATGATATCTCCTATCAACTAAATAATTAATTAACACTCCAGATAAGTAATAATAGTATAATAAATAAATACTAAAATTGGGTTGTTACAACTCTCCCCCACTTAAAAGATTTTCGTCCTCGAAAATTCACCTCAAACGAACAACTCCAGATACGATTCCCTCATCTTATCCTCGAGTTCCCAAGTAATATTGCCATTGGTGACTCCGCCCCATATCACTTTCACCAAAGCAATTTCCTTACCACGAAGCTTCTTCACTTCTCGATCTTCTTTAATCTCGTCAAGAATGCCACACGTAAGCTTCAACATACCAATCTTAACACACTAAGACGTCGCTTCACAGACCAATCTTCCTTAGCACCAACCTCAGGAAAAATAACCGTCTTTTTGAAACAGTTGATATACACCCGATTAAATTCTAACCAATTCATACCCAAAATCACATCAAGTTACTCTAAAGGAAGACAACTAAATCAATTCCAAAATACCTACCAAAGATACTCAACGGACAATTCAGACACACATAGGAAGTAGAAACAGAACCCATAGCAGGTGTATCAATAACCGTACTTCGACGTATCTCAGATAATATAAGATTCAACCTCTAAGCACAATCCAAAGAAATGAAAGAATGTGTTGCACCGGTATCAATAATGGCAGTCAAAGGTGTAGCATTAATAAAGCACGTACCTTGGATTAGCCTATCATCGGTAGTGGCCTCCGCGCCAGACAATGCAAACACCTTTCCCCTCGCTTGCTCCTTCTTTGGCTTATCACATTTGGTACTAATGTGACCTTTCTCCCCACAATTGTAATAAGTCACGCTCGAACCAACTCCACAATGGTTTGCTTTGTGACCACACTTGCCACACTTGAAACACGTCGCAGGATCCTTACTACAATCAACAGCACGATGACCTTCAACGCCACAGTTGAAACACGTAAGTGGAGTAGAAGATCCTCCCCCACTTGACTTCTTGCCAAAACCAGATTGTTTCCTCTTGTCATCATACGGTTTCCCACGATCCTGGTCTTTCCCTTTCAAACTCTTGTAGAAAGAAGCTCTTTCTCTACTATCTTCATCATAAATCCGACTCTTGTTAACCAACTCCGCAAAACGAGTAATCTGTTGGTAACCAATGGCCTTCTTGATATCATGTCTCAAGCCATTCACAAACTTCAAACATTTAGATCTCTCAGCATTAGCAGTATTGTAATGAGGACAATACTTGATAAGCTCCTGAAATCTAGCAGCATACTCAACAACATTACCATTTCCTTGCTTCAATTCACGGAACTCCACCTCTTTCTTCCCACGAAAATCTTCTGGAAAATAGTTCTCCAAGAAGACATCACGGAACAGAGCCCAAGTAACCTCAATGCTATATTCTTCAAACCTCTGAAGATTGTTATTCCACCAATCTTCAGCTTCCTTCTCAAGCATATGAGTACCAAACTGCACTTTCTGAGCATCAGTACAGTTCATGACTCTGAAGATCTTCTCAATTGCCTTCAGCCAAGCTTGAGCTTTATCAGGTTCATGCCCACCCTCAAAGACAGGAGGATTGTTCCGCTGGAATCTCCCCAAAGCACGGAACTCATCATCATCTCCATTTCGGTTACCAGCATTCGCTTGAGGGATCTGACCCATGGATTCATCCAACATCCTCAACGCCTCAGCAATGGCATCATCATTCCTGCCTGCAACCATCGTCCTGAACAGCCCGAACAATCAGACAACCAGTATCGATCGTGTCAGATACACAATCAAATACAACGGGATGGAAAACCCTAACGACTATTGACCAACTGGTCGACCATGCTCTGATACCACTAATGTAACACCCCTTTTTCTACCCCAAAATACTTAACATATAATCAGAGTAAATAAGCACGCATATAAACAAAAGGGTGTCACATCGACGTTTTCAAAAACTAAGAGCTTTCAAAAACCAACATCATTCATCATCAATATGCAATACACCTGGTCATTTAAAATAACACATTTCAATTATCATGAATATTCAAGCATATGCGTTCGCAGCGGAAAATGACGAATATCCATGCATTTCATTAAAATGATCCATGTCCCATACCATGATCATCTCCCAATAATCTCTTCAATTAAACATGTTCACAATTAATAACATAAAACGTATCCAAATCAGATATGAGTTTCATACTACCAATCTAACCGGTGTTACATGACCAGAGCATTGACTCACTACTTAGTCTCTAAGCGAAGTACCGCAGCTCTCCAGCTAATCTCGAGTGAGCTACCGTCCACTTACTTCAGCGATACTACTCCTGAGTATCTGCGCGATACCCACGTAAAGGTAACATTCAAACAGAAAGGGTGAGAATTCAAATCATTATGAAGAAGTATTAATCAAGCACAATGATTAAATCAACAATTAAAGGAATTCGTCACACTTCATATAACCATGTAAATAATATTAAACAACATTTATTTCACATGTTTCAAGCACACATAAAACTCAAGGAGTATAATATTCAAATCCAATAGTATATTCCTAAAAATACACATAACGACAATTATCACATAATCATATAATTTGCAAAGTTATGTATCCAAACATCACCAAATTCAATAACCATATCTCATACACACATGACAATCACAACAATGCAAACATTCAACTATCACATGACTCTAATGTGACTCAATGCAAGACATGTGACTCTATGCATGTGGTACCATAATGTGAACCCAATGTTTCACCGCTTTCCGACTCAATATCTAGAATCCAAGCCACCACGTCTATTTCCAATTAAGGATCAACGTCTACTACGCCTATTTCCAATTAAGGATCAACGTCTATTTACCACGCCTATTTCCAATTAAGGATCAATGTCTACTATGCCTATTTCCAATTAAGGATCAACGTCTATTTACCACGCCTATTTCCAATTAAGGATCAACGTCTGCTGTGCCTATATCCAATTAAGGATCAACGTCTAATACCATGTGAACCCACAGTTTCACCGCTTCCACAATGAAGCCGACCATGCCATGAATGAATGTACAAATACCAATACATATGCAATTAAGATCATCTCTACCATCTTAACATTCCACATATCACCATAATTCAACTCTATGAATCATATACCAATGGTACATATACACATTCATAACAATATATTATTCGCAATCCAACAATGCTACATATACACATTCATAACAGTATATCATTCACAAATATAGGCTAATTATCAACTACACACACTTAGATTGCATTTCAAAATAAATACAGCATTTAAAATCTCAATTTTTCCCTTTTCAAACAGTGGTAACCGGTTAACGCTCGGTGAGTAACCGGTTACTGTAAAACAGAATTAACAAATTTTTGAGCAAGTAACCGGTTAACGTTCGGTGGGTAACCCGTTACTCAGTTTAACAGAATGCAGATTTTTAAGCAAGTAACCGGTTAACGCTCGGTGGGTAACTCGTTACTCAGTTTAACAGAATACAAATTTTTAAGCAAGTAACTGGTTAACGCTCGGTGGGTAACCCGTTACTCAGTTTAACAGAATACAGATTTTTAAGCAAGTAACCGGTTAACGTTCGGTGGGTAACCGGTTACTGTAAAACAGCATGCAGAATTTTCTGCGTTTTTCATCGTTGGAGGACCTTCGGACCTCCGATTTTGATTCCGTAAAAATCTACACATTCAGAAAATTATAACTCATACAATACCCTAATTATATAACGTTAATTTTCAGTTTTAACACCATTAAATCACCACAATCAAGAACATTCATCAAGACCTAACAATTCCAAAATCATGCAAATTAAGGATTTTAACCTAAACATGTTTCTACCCATTGACCCGATCATACTAACCCATAACAATAAGGATTCCCCCCTTACCTCTTCAATTTTCTGGAAACCCTAGCTCTTCTCTTTACTTTTCCTCTCCTCTTTCTCTATTGCCTTCAATGATCAAATGAATCCTAATTCTCACTCTCCTCACCTCTTACTATTTATATTAGTATTCTATTTGGGCTTAAGTCATTATACTTCTAATTTAATTAATAGGCCCAATAAGACCTAATATTTAAATATCTCTATTTAATTCAAATAAATTAAACTAACACCATATATCCACCAAGTTAATTAATTCAATTATTCATGATATCTCCTATCAACTAAATAATTAATTAACACTCCAGATAAGTAATAATAGTATAATAAATATATATTAAAATTGGGTTGTTACAACATCCACCCTACACCAAAAGTTAAAGTTTGTGAAGAACAAGAAGTTGGTGGTGGTAGGGGGAGAGAAGGCTCTCTTGGTAAGCCATTTGTCTTCCTTTTCTTATATTGATGCAGAGGATGAGGTTGGAACATCGTTCCAAGCTTTATCTATTGCTGAGCCTTCTAAGAAAGGAACTTCTTCATTTGCATCCTACAATGATGCGAAGTTGGCCATTGAGCATGGCGCAACTACTGGTTTAGGACAAATTATTAAGCTGGAAGATAATAAATCCCGGGCTGGCATAGGGTACTCTTCAGGCACTTTCAACAAGCACGGTCTATTTCAGAGTGGTGGTTTCATCCACACGGGCGAAGACCAAGAGGTTGCTGCTATAGTGGAGGATGATGCAGAGGAAGATTCTGGCAACTTTATCATCCCTTGAGGAGTCTGCAATAATTGGGCCGCTGTTGATGTTTCGACAGTTGTCCATAAGTCCATGTAATGTTCATTTTTGTTTAAAAACCCTTCTCCCATGCCAAAAGGAGAAGTGATGACATTGTTGGCACATAAATACAATGATATTCATTCAATAATTACATGTTAAATATTTGTTTTTCCAAATTATTTTGACTTTTTGCTTTTGCATGAAATTGGTGATCACCATAAAACCCTAAAAAAATAAAATAAAATCAATCTTTTCATCTGCATAATGATTTGCTTTGCTTGAATTCTAAAATCTCTTTTATATCCAAAATCATTATGCAGGTTGATCAAACCCATTGAACATAATGATCCAACACCATCTCCCAACTTTGAGTTCCCTGTATTTGAGGCCGAAGAAGATGATATTGAAGAGATTCCTGATGAGATTACCCATCTACTTGAGCACGAAGAGAAGATCATTCAGCCACATCTTGAGAATCTGGAAACAGTCAACTTGGGGTCTGAGGATTGTGTTCGTGAGGTGAAGATTGGGGCACTCCTGGAAGAATTTGTTAAGAAGTGGTTGATTGAGGTGCTATGAGAATATGTCGACGTCTTTGCCTGGTCATATGAAGACATGCCTGTCCTAGATACTGATATCGTGCAACATTTCCTACCTTTGAAGCCTGAGTGTGTGCCTGTGAAGTAGAAGCTCAGAAGAACTCATCATGATATGACAGTGAAGATTAAAGAAGAAGTTCAGAAGCAAATTGATGTGGGGTTTCTGGTGACTTCTACATATCCTCAATGGGTGGCCAATATTGTGTCCGTGCCTAAGAAAGATGGAAAAGTCTGAATGTGTGTGGACTACAGAGACTTGAATAAAGCTAGTCTGAAAGATGATTTTCCTCTACCACACATTAATATGTTGGTAGATAATACAGCTAAATTCAATGTCTTCTCGTTTATGGACGGATTTTCTGGATATAACCAAATTAAAATGGCACCCGAGGATATGGAGAAGACAACATTCATCACACCTTGGGGAACATTCTGTTATCGAGTGATGCCCTTCGGTTTGAGGAACGTCGGAGCCACGTAACAACGAGCTATGACTACCTTGTTTCATGATATGATGCACAAGAAGATCGAGGTATATGGTGATGATATGATTGCAAAGTCGAGAACAGAAGTTGAACATGTAGAGCACTTGTTGAAGTTTTTCCAGCGTTTGAGGAAATACAAACTCCGCCTGAATCCGAACAAGTGTACATTTGGAGTCCGTTCCGGTAAGTTATTGGGCTTTATTTTCAGTGAAAGAGGTATTGAAGTTGATCCTGCCAAGGTCAAAGCAATACAAGAGATGCCTGCGCCCAAAACTGAGAAGCAAGTCCAAGGTTTTCTTGGCCGCTTAAATTATATTTCCAGATTTATATCCCACATGACTGCCACATGTGCGCCAATATTCAAGCTCCTCCAGAAAGATCAGCGTCATGATTGGACCGAGGATTTCCAGAAGGCCTTTGACAGTATCAAATAGTATCTGTCCGAGCCTCCGATTCTGTCTCCGCCTGTGGAAGGGAAACCCTTGATTATGTACTTGACCATTCTTGAAGACTCTATGGGTTGCGTTTTGAGTCAGCAAGATGAATCAGGGAAGAAAGAGTATGTTATATACTATCTGAGTAAGAAGTTCACTGATTGCAAGTCTCGATACTCAATGCTTGAGAAAACATATTGTGCTTTGGCTTGGGCTGCTAAGCGCTTACGCCAGTATATGTTGAGTCATACGACTTGGTTGATATCCAAAATGGATCCAATCAAGTATATTTTTGAGAAGCCTGCTTTAACTGGGAGGATTTCCCGTTGGAAGATGTTGTTATCCGAGTATGATATTGAGTATCGAGCTCAGAAGGCTATTAAGGGTAGTATCTTGGTTGACCACTTGGCACATCAACCAATTGAGGATTATCAGTCTGTTCAGTATGACTTCCCGGATGAGGAGATTCTGTATTTGAAAATGAAAGATTACGATGAGCCTACGCTTGATGAAGGGCCAGAGCCTGGTTCCCAATGGAGCATGGTGTTTGATGGCGCTGTAAATCAATATGGAAATGGTATTGGGGCAGTGATTATTACTCCTCAGGGC
The DNA here is from genome assembly GCF_024323335.1 of Lathyrus oleraceus. Classification (NCBI taxonomy): domain Eukaryota; kingdom Viridiplantae; phylum Streptophyta; class Magnoliopsida; order Fabales; family Fabaceae; genus Lathyrus; species Lathyrus oleraceus. The sequence continues at coordinate 131,061,545 of NC_066581.1, forward strand.
ACACATTTTCCTTTTACAGCAAGGCTAACTTTCAAATACACGAATAATATGGCGGAGTATGAGGCCTGTATTATGGGTTTAGAAGAATGTATTGATCTTAGGATCAAACATCTTGATGTTTATGGTGATTCCGCCCTTGTTGTTAATCAGATTATGGGTGAATGGGAGACGAATCAGCCTGGCCTCATCCCATACAGAGATTATGCGAGGAGGATTTCAACGTTCTTTACTGAGGTTGACTTCCATCATATTCCTCGAGATGAGAATCAGATGGCAGATGCGCTCGCTACGCTTGCTTCTATGATTGTGGTGAAATTCTGGAATGAAGTCCCCAATATCACTATGATGCGCTTGGATAGACCAGCTCATGTATTTGCAGTTGAAGAAGTAAAAGATGATAAGCCATGGTATTATGATATCAAGTGTTTTCTTTAGAGTCAGATTTACCCGCATGGGGCATCTGTTAAAGACAAGAAGACTTTGAGGAGATTATCTGGCTGTTTCTACCTCAATGGCGATGTGCTTTATAAGAGGAATTTTGACATGGTTCTACTCAGATGCGTGGATAGACACGAAGAAGACCTGTTGATGACTGAAGTTCATGAGGGTTCATTTGGTACTCATTCCAATGGACATGCCACGGCTAAAAAGATGTTGAGAGCAGGCTACTATTGGCTGACAATCTGACTGCTGCAAGTATGTGAAGAAATGCCATAAGTGTCAGATTTATGCGGATAAGATTCATATTCCCCCGACACTATTGAATGTGATTTCATCACCATGGCCTTTCTCTATGTGGGGAATTGACATGATTGGCATGATAGAGCCAAAGGCGTCCAACGGTCACAGATTTTTCTCGTAGCAATTGATTACTTCACCAAATGGGTTGAAGCGGCATCGTATGCAAACGTGACCAGGCAGGTGGTTGTGAAGTTTGTCAAGAATCAACTCATATGCCATTATGGTGTGCCAGACAAGATCATTACTGATAATGGATCTAACTTGAACAACAAGATGATGAAAGAGCTGTGTAGCGAGTTCAAGATTGCACATCATAATTCTTCTCCCTATAGACCCAAGATGAATGGGGTTGTTGAAGCTGCTAATAAGAACATCAAGAAGATTATTTAGAAGATGGTTGTTACGTACAAAGATTGGCATGAGATGCTGCCATTTGCTTTGCATGGATATCGTACATCTGTCCTCACTTCAACAGGGGCAACCCCTTTCTCTCTTGTTTATGGCATGGAGGTTGTGCTCCCCGTGGAGGTTGAGATCCTATCAATGAGAGTCTTGATGGAAGCCAAGTTGACTGAGGCTGAATGGGTTCAGAGTCGTTATGACCAACTGAATTTGATTGAAGAGAAAAGATTGACTGCCATGTGTCATGGTCAGTTATATCAGCAAAGGATGAAAAAAGCCTTTGATAAGAAGGTCAAGCCTCGTGTGTTCCGAGAAGGTGACCTTGTGCTCAAGAAAGTTTTGTCTTTCGCGCCCGATTCCAAGGACAAGTGGACTCCAAACTATGAAGGTCCATATGTTGTTAAGAGAGCCTTTTCAGGCGGTGCTTTGATACTTACAACTATGAATGGGGAGGATTTCACTCGTCCTGTGAATTCAGATGCAGTCAAGAAATACTTCGTCTAAAATAAAAACAGAATAGCTCGCTAAGTTGAAAACCTGAAAGGGCGGCTTAGGCAAAAATGAGCGTCTTGGTGGATTGAAAACCCGAAAGGGCGATCCAGGCAAAAGTTAGAGACATAAAAAAAAGTGAATATATATCCCGCTAGATTGAATAACTCACCCTGGGGCAATCTAGGCAAAAATTAGGGATCTGGCAAGTAACTGCATCCTGACAAGACTTTGTTTGTCAACCGTCTTCTGTCAAAGATTCTCGCTCAGTCATCGTCAACTGAAGCTTCAAATACATTGGATTCAGAGTTGGTGGAGAAATGGTCATTATGTTCAATGTAGCCTTTTTCCAATATATATCACCAATTTCAAATTTGTAAAGATCCATGGAGTCTTGCCATTTGCAGACTACCATTCCATCAAATAAATTTGAGCCTTTATCTAATTCTTTGCACTCTTATTTATTTCTGTTTAACAAATGTTTACATGTTTTAATTGATAAATATCATTGTTTTAAACAAATAAAGTTTTTATAAACTATTTTTAAACAAGTTGAACATTCACAATGACTGAAAGGATAAATGGAATGTCTTCAGTGCTCTCCCAAGGATAGTACGATTTCCAAAAGGGCAAGACATTTGTTCATACTTCTGGCATATTTGTATCCTCTTCATCATCTTTCAGGTAGTCTCCTCAGTGAGCGCAAAAAGGTAATACACTACCAAAGTCCCCAAAGACTCTAGAGTTTGGTCTCAATCCTCTAGCTCCCTAGTGAGTCTGGATCTAGCATCTGTGCTTTATCAATTATATGGTTGTCATCCCTTGTGTGGATTGACCTAAAATCCCTTATAGATTGATAAATTGACATGCTATCTTTTTCGAGGAAGATGGTCTTCCCTCATTAAGATGGGAAATCTCCCGCAGAGTGAGCAGGAAATCCCAACATGAGTGTAATTTTCAACAAGTTGGTTTGTAGCTTATCTCCAACGGATTCGCATACATTAATCTCCAGCGGGTTTGCCTCCCGTTCATCCTCAGCAGGGTTGCTCACATTAGACTTCCCCAGTTTGGTCACCAGCAGTTTATCTCCAGCTGATCGCCTATAGCTTCCTCCTAGCAGAGTGGGTGGTGAAAATATTTTCTATCCCCAGCGGAGCGATGTTTCTCTTCTCCTCGACAGAGATTGTTTCTCCAGCAGTGTGAGGAAATGTGATGGTTATTGGAACTTTTGTTTGGTGGTTATCCCCCACAGAGTTTCATATCTTTCCTTGGTTTTTCCCCAGTAGAGTTGCTTCTACGGTGGATCTTATCCGTGTTAAGCTCCCTGTTGGTGGTTGGGTAGCTTCCCCAGCTAAGGCTCTACCTGACCCTAGTTTGGCTTTGGAACTCTAAGGAGGACGTGTTGTCTTATTCCCCAGCGGAGTGTTTGGTGTTGTCTCCGCAACAGAGACATTCCTTCCGTGGTTAGAAGTGAATATTTAATTGAGGTGTTTCTGTTTGGAGGTTGTTCCCCACAGAATTCCACATCACCCCCTGATAAGATCCCCAGTAGATTTCTTCTCTGTCTGATCTTATCCTTGTCTCTGCATACTGTTGGAAGTTCCTCAACTTTAGTGGTTATGATCCTTTGCTTATTCCCAACAGAGGTCTCTGATCCCCGGTGATCCTGCTTGTTCCCCTAGCAGTGGTCTTTGTCCCTGGTAGCGACATCGCTCGATCCTCAATGGTGATTGGTTTCCTGGTATTTGTTGCCCCCACAAGATTGAATTTCTCCTGTGGGCTTGGCTTTCTCTTTTGAGATTTTGTACCGGATGTCTGTCCATTGATTCCTGGACCTGTTTGTGTTAGATATATCTATTTGTCAGCATTCATCATACATAAACCATGCATATACGTGCATAATTATAGCATTTAGATATTCATGCTGCATTCTTTGCCATATATCTTTGCTTGTTATCTCCTGCTAGTTGGTGAAATATTTTTCCCCAAGCAGATTTTTGTGTCTGATCTCTCAATATAGAGTCAGCCCCATAGGCAGAAAGTGTCTATCTTTTCTTCATTATTCCCCACTGAGTTATGTCCTAGTGGATGATTATTGTTTCAGTTTCCTCCCTAAATATGTATTGGGAAGGAATTACTCCCGTGAGTTGTATCCTCATTGGGTTGAGTCTTGTTTCATTGTGTCTCTCTAGTTTGTTCCTAGATTGACTACTCTTGTTATTTCCCCTGCGGTTCCCTGAGGTTCAGGTGATCAATTACTCAGTAAACAGTAATTGTTCATTCTCTCCCTAGCGGATGTTGTGGCCTTCTACCCAGTATCCGGTAGTTGTAAGTCCTATTTCTTTGGTTTACTACCCAGTAACCGGTAGTTGTAAACCCCATTTTGTCCCCTTGCAGAGTTAATCCCTGATTTTGTTCGTCCTAACCGACGACAGGTATTCTCTTCTGTGGTTTTCTACCCAGTAACCGATAGATGTAATCCCCTCTTTGTTGGTTATCTTTATCCAATATTCGGTATTGATATTCCTTCTTTCTGAGTATACCACCCAGTAACCGGTGATATACCTCTTGGATAATTGCTCTGATCAAGCAATTTATCCCCAGCGAGTCATCTTTCATTTACCCTTGTTTGGTAATGATTGTTTCTCCTTTTGATTGGTCATCATTTCATACCCAGTAGCTGGTATCCTGATGTCCTTTCTGTTCGGTCGATTTATCCTTTATTAACCCAGTAACCGGTTGTGGATAATCTTCCATGCGAGTATGTTATCTACGTTCTGACGGTAATAGATAATATATCTCATGCACTCTTCATTCGAAGCCTTTATTCTTCCCCGGTTGAGTAAGACTCGTATTTCCTTTTGGAATCGAATATCCATCCTGTAATCGAGTTTGCTTTTTCAGCCCTCCTTTCGGATGATGAGTGTCTTGGAAATATTCCCCAATTCACGCCTGGTTGGTCACCTATTATATGCCCAGTAACCGGCATCCTTGGTGTTCCTTCCTTCTACTCCCTATTATGACTTTTTTGTCCCCTATGGAGTCAGATTTTCCTGAGTTGAAATATGCCTTTTGGGTTTTCCTCAGATGTTTTGGATGATTGATATCTCTCACCCTTATACCGGTCTTAGATATTCTTTCTCCCAGAGCGTGTTGTTCCCTCACCCTTATACCGGTGTTTTGATCACATGTCTCTTTGAGTTTATTACCCAGTAACCGGTAATACCTCATTTGTTGTTTCCTCAACTGAGTCCTTTATGGACATTCCCCGCCTGAGTCCGGATTTTTATCCGAAGTATCCTTTGTGGAGAGTTTGCTATATTGGCATATTCCCCAATACATGCATCTTTGCGTTAGCTCGAGTCTTTCCATTGATTTATTTTCATGGAATCCCTTCGTGTCTCCCAGCAAGTTTCAAGTCGTGGCCTGTTCACGCATTTCTACCCTTTACTCCCCCCAGAGTCTTTGTCTCCTTAGTGAGTGTATTACTCCTTTGGATTTTCAGTTTCTCCTAATTTCCTTTATCCTTTGTGGACACATATCCCCATAGAGTATTAATTTTTGCATACATACATTTGCATCATGAGGTCTCTTAGGGACCAAAATTCATCTCTTTGTTATTATTTAAGCCCATTCTACCTCGTCGAGACAAAGATTTTAACCTTCATATCTCCGGCTAGAATGACCTTAAATAGGGGCATCTGTAAGACCCTAATTTTGACCCTAAGATCCCTCATGGCATCATAACATTGCTCATTTGCATTTGCCTCAAGGATCATAGCATCTTGGCTCATTACCCTTGGGTTGGGACTTGTGTGAGTTGGTTTGAGACCACCAAGCATGCTTGAATTGTATATTATTGCTTTTCTTATTTTGTTTACTAACCAAAAGCACAAAAATATGTCACTAACATCTTTTGTTTTGAAGCTTAAGCAGTCATGTGATTCAAGGCACCTAGGAGACCCCTATGCTCATTGATATGGCCAGATGAAGTTGAAAGCAAGCATGACAATGGTTCCCAAAGCTCTCAATCATCATATATGCCTCCCAAGTATCTCAATTTGTCAATTTGATCAGGATAAACCAAAGGGCTTGAGGATTGTTTTCCAAGGAAACCCTAATTCAACTGTGCATTGACTGTGCCTTGCTCATGAAGCAACCTCAACCCATGATCAAATACAATCAAGAGAAATTATTTCATTCATCAATTTATGAATATATGAGCTCATGTGGGTGTCCTCAATCATTTGTTCATCAAGATTTGAAGTTTGGACTTGAGAAGTTGATCAGTCAAATCATCTGACTATTTTGAAATCCACTGAGACCTAACTTTTGATGTGTTTGTCAAATGAAAATGACCCCAAGAGAAAACATGTTCTTAAGAACCATATGAACAACTTTCAGGTTCATAAAAAATTCATTTGAAACTTGGAAGGTCATCATTCATTTCAAAACATTATAGGTCATTTTGGCTGAAACCCTAATTTTGGGTCAACTTCCCAAGGACCTAACTCCTTCAGTTTTTATGATTTTGAGGTGGGATAAAGTGCATTGGAAATTTTAAGATGTCTACTTCAAATGTTATGTTTGACAAAATTTCATAATCCTAAAAGAAACACATGTGATAATACAAAACATTATAGGTCACTTTGGACCAAAGTCATTGAAATGTGAAAAAGTCCAACTTCAAGTGCCCATAACTTTCTCATAAAAAATCCAATTGATGCAAAATTTAAGTCCAAATTGATTGTCCTGAAAATATATACAACTTTGATGTTGAAGGTTTTGTTATTTGAGGATTGAATCATTGAAACAAAAGGGCTTGAAGTTGGTCCATTTTAGCAATTTTCTCAAATACATGTTTTGTACATTAAACTTCATGGCCAGTTTTCAATATTTTACCAACTCCAAATGGATTTTTGTTCAACATAACATTTGTTCCTTATGTCAAGACCTTTCCAACCATTACCCACATGCCTATGTTTCAATTTTGCAAATGGCATTTTCGAAGAGGTGAAGTTTTAGGTTCAATTATGCATAACATGTGAAATCTTCTTGCATGCTACATTGCCTTGCCATTTGCACGTCCAAACTTCATTCTTTAATCATCATCACTCAAATGCAATTGGTTTTGGGCCTCACATGTGCCTGTACAGGCCCATGCATGGAGGACCCAAGCTCATGCACACACGAGTTCTTCATTGCATTGCATCAGCCTTGGCTATAAATAGGATGCTTCACTCACTTCAAATCTCAACCTAAAGGCGCCTGAAGCTCTGCACAACTGAATCCCCAACCCTCCATTAAAGGAATTCTGATTTTTTTCTCTTTATTTTTCAAGCTCAAATTTCAACTTCCTTGGTTGATCTTTGACTTATAATTCCTTAGCCTTGCTTCCTTATTACTTAAAGATCAAGTTGCACTGAAGAATTGGATTGGATCAAGCACTGAAAAGATGCACTTCAAAGGTTGATTCTCCAACTGTTTTCCTTCGAATCTCCCTTATTATTGTGCATTGCTTGGTTTGGATGGTACCTCTGAAGTCCTCAAGTGAGAGGCAATTGATTTGTGCTTTTAATTTTGTGAATTGAGCAAGTTCAGATTGAACACCTCATTTTTCTATCTCAGGTTTCTTTCTCTATAGGGATCTTGAGTGGAAATTAAGGTTACAGGGGTGATGTACATCACCCCAGCTTTCGAATGATGTATGGATCGCGTGTTATGGTTGAGGTTTGAAAACCTGCAACTGGTGGCCGGAAAAAGGCTTCTCACCGGAGAAGACGGTGGTTTCCACCACCGTCCACACGTGGCTGACCTCATAGCCCTTGGATCCAACTAGAACGATATAATCTGGTCCTTTGATTGTTTTGACTATTTTAAATGCAATGTGTTTCGCTGTTGACCAAGGAACACAATGAGCGCGCGCTCCATAGCCTTCTGATCAGCCACGCCATTTAATGAGCTTTGATCAGACGCTCCCTGATTTTTCCAATTTCTGAATTTCCATTTTAATTTCTTTTATTCCATTTTATTTTAAAAATTCATAACTTCTTTATTTGAAATCACAAAAAAATGGGACCAATTGCAAAAAAAATCTCTTAAATTCTAGTTTCTAAAAATGATTTTTAATTATTTTTATGATTCCATTTAATATATTTTGTGAATTATTTCATTTCTGATTGTTTTTAATTCATTTAAAATACTTCTTGATATTCAAAAATGCCAAAAATATTTTCTTAACATCTTTGGATAATGATGAATCTATGAAAAATATTCTCATCAATTTCTTAATTGATTTGAGATTTATTTAAGATTTTAGTCCAAATATGTTATTTTTCTTTATTTTTAATTGTTTAAAAATAGTTTCTGTTTTCAAAAAATGATGAAATTTTTTGTCAAATCTTGTTTGACCATGTTAGACTTATGATGATCCAATTGGACTTTTCCAAGTTGATTTGAATTGGATTTGAAGTTTGACCTTTATTTGTTCATTTTATTTCAAGTATTATTTTAATTCCAAAAATTACCAAAAATATTTTTGTTATTTCTTGACTTCTAATCTTCATCTCACTTCTGTTTACCATTGATTGATGTTGATTCCATTCATATTTGGTCAATGTGTGTTGGTTATGTTGTTTGAATTTCAATTATGTACATTCCATTTTCATCTTCTTCTTCTTCTTTTTTCTTTTTGACCAATGAGTTAATGATTGGTGGTTAGCCTTGACATATGAGAGGTTTAACCTTCTTTGATCCAAATCAAATTCATCTTGATCAAAGATCAAGTGAATTGATTTGCATTAAAGATAGGTTGCTTCTTGGTCAAGCAAAAAACATAAATCCATACAAGGTCATTCTTCCTTTTCTTTTGGTATGGCAAGTTGTAGGAGCTTGGCTTACTAGTCATGATATCTAACTTGTGTTTATTTGCCTATAGTTTTATTGATCGGCCTCGGATAGGTGTGACTACTACATTAGTCCACTTACGATTGCTTAACATAGCGCTAAATTGCCTTATGGAACACTAACACTAACTACTAATTACTAACTTTTAATTCAAGCATTTAATTCTTGCAATTTAGTTTAATGAAATTTAATTTCTTGCTCCTTAATTCAGTTGTTTTTGCCCTTTGCTCATTTGAGCTCATGTTTATGATTATGCAATTTGCCTTTTACTCACTTGAGCACATTATTGTGTATATAATATTGCCTTGTGCTTGTTTTGTTTTTTGTTTGTGTGAACCCAATGCAAATAGAGAAAGGACTTAGACTTAGGACCTTACCTATGCTAAATGGAGTTTCAAGAGAAACTAGGCCTCATGCCTTTAGAATGCTAAATATGTTGAAGAGTAACTAGGCCTCATGCCTTTAGAATGCTTAATCTTGAAGATGAATTGAAATTACATTATTCTAAACTCACTCTTGTCCATTATTTTTATTGCATTGTGGAACCTTTTGATTTGTGTGTTCTTGTGATAGGGATCCCAAACTTGAGCTAATTAGAAGGACCATTGTCATGAGCATCCAAAGTGACAGAGACAAGTCCAAATTGGAAGATTCTAGGAGCTTGATTGAATATTTGCTTGATTGCTTGAGTTAATTGCTTATTGCTTCCTAAATCCAAAGGAAAAGAGCAACTTGGATCATCTTTATGATCTCAAGAAGGGAACTCCAAGTGGTTTTATTTCTCTTCCCTCATCTTTGCATGTTTAGGACCTAGCCCTTCTCTTCTTCTCTCCACTCTAACCCAAGCCAAACTATTTTGTGCAAACATTAACATTGCTTTCAAAATTAGAAACCTAGGCACTATGCCTTTGATTTTTCAAACTCTTTTCATAACACTTATTTTGAATTGAATCTTAAGTTAACTTGGACTTTATTTTGTGAATACTTTTCATTTGTAAATACAACTCACTCAATTGTTTTTGTGGTTCCAATGGCCACTTTTGCCAAAGCTTTTCATGAACATTAGCTATTAGGTTTGAGTTATCATAGAGGTTGATGTAATTCTCACCTGTATCCTTAGTGATTGGGCTATAAGTCTTCCATACTTATTATAGGGTGGGTCCCTCACTAGTATGTTGAAGCTCTCCTCACATGGTAGATTTATGGTTTTAGGTTGAGTTTTCTCCCTTTGATAACAAGAGACTTTAAGGCTTTTGACCAATCAATTCACCAATTTATTTTGAGATTTTTACCCCGAACTACGAGGTTTTGATCCTATCTTTTTAAGATGGTACGTAGACAATGAGTTTATCCATTCAAACACAAAAATTGTAAATAAGTTGTATATTCTTCTCTCATCTCCCCAATCATGTTTGCACAAATATTTTCACAAATAGGGAACCAATCGATTGATTCAAAGATGTAATCAATTGTAAGAACTTTCTATAAAATGAAATTTGAGAAATTAAGAGGGACCAATCGATTGACACCCTACCATCAATCGATTGATACCAAATAAATTTTGAAAAATACTTAAATTAACACATAAGCAAGCATACTTATCATAATAAAAACATTTTTAAGAGATGTAAACAATTAATTACTCAAATTAATTGTTTACATCTCTTAAAAATGTTTTTATTAATTGTTTACATCTCTTAAAAATGTTTTTATTATGATAAGTGTGCTTGCTTATGTGTTAATTTAAGTATTTTTCAAAATTTATTTGGTATCAATCGATTGATGGTAGGGTGTCAATCGATTGGTCCCTCTTAATTTCTCAAATTTCATTTTATAGAAAGTTCTTACAATTGATTACATCTTTGAATCAATCGATTGGTTCCCTATTTTTTTTAATTTTTTATAAATTTGTTTTCAACCAATCGATTGTATCTCTAACATCAATCGATTGGTCCTCGTTATTTTTTCAACTTTTTCACCATGCCAATCGATTGGTCCTTGCATGTCAATCGATTGGTCCATTAAAGTTTTTGTTTTATATGTTCAGCATGCGCATGATTCCTTTCCATTTTCTCCTCTCTTTAATTGTTGTCATGTGATTTCTAATTTCATTTATTGATACAGTCTTCATATTGCATTTACTCTTATTTTGTCCTTTACCTCTTTTTTCTCCTTTTCCTATTTTCAAGTAAATGCCATTTGCCAAGATTTTCCTATTCTTTATGTCACTTTATTTCCTTTCATTGCCTTTTATTTTTCTTGGTCCAACTACTTGATCATTCCCATTACTACACTCCACCACCATAAAACCACATCTCTCCTCAAGCAAAAATTCAGAATTCACACGACTATTCACTTCTATTCAAAGGTTTTTGCTTTATCTCTTGATTCTCACTCCAAGCAACATTCATGGCATCACAACTTTCATCCAGAGGCAAAGGCAAAGGCAATACTTCTAGTTCTAGAGGCCCCCTAGATTTATCAAGACTTTTCACTACAAAGAGTCAACAGGAAAGGTATGAGACTTTTTTCTTCCAAAAGAAAATCATGAAGCCTAAGTATAGTACTTTCGTTTCTTTTCCTGATGATGTGTTTACCTTTCCTACTATCTTTGAGGAATTGGGTTTGAGTGACCTCATTGGTTACAATACAATTTTTTACCCTGAATTGGTTAAGGTGTTCTACTCCAACATGGTGAAGAAGAAATGGAAATTAACATCTGTGGTGAAGGGAGTCCCAATCTCCTTAATTGCATCTGATATATGTGCTATTTTTGAAATCCCTACTGGTGGTCACAAATTTGTTGGGACAAAAGCTACATGGGAAAACTATAGCAAACATGCTTTTCACTATAGTTTGAGTCGGTTGTCCGAGCATCAGTTTTATAACAAGAGGAAGAAGAGTTTTGGAGGAGATGACCCGGAGCGTGTCTACTGGTCCCCAGCAAAGTTTTCTATTGATGATAGGATGTTGCACTATTTTATGGTATATGTTATTGTGCCTAGATTTTCTAATCACTGCACTATAACAGAAATGATGCTCTTATATGCCATCAAAACTCATTTACGTGTTGATTGGGGACATATAATCCTGTCACATATGATGTCTCATGACGAACATGCTAAGGGTCTACCATATGCTCATTTCTTGACCAAAATTTTCCGACATTTCAACATTAACCTGGAAAATGAGATGCGTTTCTCAATGGAAAAACCTTCTTTCATGATAAGTATCAAGCAGGTAAATAGGAAGATGGTAGTCATTTTAAATCAACGGACTCATGAGATAAAATACCTGGAAAATGAAGATGAAGAACCTCAACAAGAATCCCACAATGATGATGAGTTTAACCCACCTACAGAAGCTCAACCGGATCAACCTTCCAACCAAATGATAATGGACTATCTGCAAGGATTTCGCACGGATGTTATGACCGAGATTGGTCATTTATCGTCGAGAATGGATCATTGGGAGTTGTCTCAAGCTGGCTATCAAGGTAGTGGTTATCAAGGTGGTGGTTATCAAGGTGGTGGCTATCAAGGTGGTGGCTATCAAGGTGGTGGGTCTAATGATGGGAACAACAATCAATGATTTGATATCTTATGGTGTTTTATGACTTTGTTATGTTTTAATTCTGTTTTTATCATCCTTGTTTTATGTTCTGCATGACTTCTTTGGTTCTTTGTGTTGTAATATTTTGACATCGTTTATATGGTTTAATGCTTACTTTTCTCTTAGATATTATTGTGTCTCTTTTCCCTTCTTTTTGATTATGACAAAGGGGGAAAAGATGTTTGCATATGTGTTTTGCTTGTGTTGCTTAATGCAGGGGGAGTTTTGTATGTGATCATTTCTAAGAAGATAGGGGGAGTATGAGTTCAAGCTTCAAATTGGTTGTCATCATCAAAAATGGGGAGAATGTGAAGACAAGCTTCCTACAAGATTTTGATGAAGACAACACATCAATCTCTCCATAACAAACGAATAGAAAAAGAAGATCATCTCAACATTGCTCAAGTTTTTCATGGATCTAGTAAAGGTATATGTAATTCTTGATAATATACTCCTAGTGCTCAAAAGTTTTTATCATACATTAAAATGATCACTCTAAACTTTTTCTATCATGATTATTTGTTTTAAAATAATGTTTAAAAATTGCATGTTCAAAAGTTTTTTAACTTAGAATTTTTTTTAATGTTTTGGCTATGTCAATCGATTGATGCCATACTACAATCGATTGGTCAAACTTTCTGTTTTAGAATTTTTCGTTTTTAAATCTGGACCAATCGATTGGTGTTGTATGTCAATCGATTGATCCTAGTGTATATTTTCAATATTTTGCTTATGTCAATCGATTGGTTATGTGTGTCAATCGATTGATGCTGGAAATTTTTTGAAAAATCTGAAAAATTATTTCACCATTCTTTGCACCAATTCATCATGAATCTTCGTGGCAAAAGTTTACATCTCTTCATCATCAAATCTATGATTTCCATTCTAACCATTGCCATGTTATGATTGAAGGGATGCATTCATACTATAAATAATCCTTATATTTTCATTACAAAATTCACCTCTTTCAAATCAATTTGCAAAATCTCTATACATTCATTTTCATCTATTTTTCATATTAAGATACTTTTGAAAAAGAATTTTCCTATCATTTTCTTCAAAAGTACTCTTGAGCACTTAGAGATTATTTTGTTTTGAACTTTCATATTTAAAGAGAAGAAGATTCTAATCAATTGATTAAAATCTTATCCAATACAAATATTCATATATTTACTCAATTACTTTGTAAAATCCTAAGTACCAAGGGTTGTTTGGTTTTAGGTGTATTGCTTATTATCCAGGATTGTTGGATATACGTGTCAAGAAAAGGAAGGATTGTTTTCTTTTCTTGTAAGTTAAGTTTTCAAGAGGAGTGTTCTTGATTACTTAGTTAAAGGCTTACTTTAGGAGATCTAACAATAATAAAATCTCTTACACATTGTAATGGGACTGGAGTACTCTCAAGTTGTGAGGGGAACCAGTATAATTCCTGATGTTCTTTACTTTCCGCTCTTTACCGCTTTTAATATCATACCAATCCAAAAAAAGAAAAGAACCTTATCCACCAAATCCGAATAAATTTCTAAAAGTCCTAATTCACCCCCCCCCCCCCCCTCTTAGGCTCATTCGTAACTTACATTTGGCATCAGAGCAGGTTCTGGTAACTTGCTCCACAGATCCAGACTATGGCTTCCGCAACCGTAAACCCGGTGTTTAAAGATGGAGGTAGTAGCAAAAAACCACCTCTATTTTCTTGAGAATATTCTGACTTCTGGAAAATCCGCATGAAAGCACATCTAGAAGCACAAGGAGATGGTATTTGGGAAACTGTAGAAAATGGTCTGCATAATCCGACAAGTGTGATCAATGGTGTTGGCACCCCAAAGATCAAAAGCTCGTATGATGAAGACGATAAGAAGAAAATACTTAATGAGAAGAAGGTCATCAATATTCTTCGAAGTTCATTAAGTATGGACAAGTTCTTCCGTATATCTCAATGCAAATCTGCGAAAGAATTATGGGATACTTTGGTGGAGACTCACGAAGGAACCACTGAAGTCAAAAGATCCAGATTCAATACATTGAGTCAAGAATAGGAAATGTTCAAAATGCAGCCCAGAGAATCCATCGTTGCTTTACAGAAAATATTTGTTCACTTAACGAATCACTTAATCGCTCTTGGAAAGACCTTCACAAATGATGATCTCAGCCTTAAAGTGCTACGATCCTTGACGAGAGAATGGCAACCTAAAGTTACGGCCATATCGGAGAAAAAAATCTTTCTACAATGACGTCCGCATCGTTATTCGGAAAACTCCAAGAACATGAACTTGAACTTGGACGACTTTAAAAGCATGAAAATCAGGAAAAGAAATTCAAAGGAATTGCTTTAAAAATTGAAACAAAGAAAGAAAAAGATGAGGCTGCATTGGAGGAAGATGAAAATTTCATGCTCCTTGTTAAAAGGCTTGGTAAGTTTTTTGGTAAAAATGACAAACCTTTTCATGCTAAAAGAAATAAACATTTCAGGAAAAGGGAGGCTTCCACTTCCACACAAGAAGTCACATGTTATGAATATGGAAAGCAAGGTCATATAAAACCAGATTGTCCAAGACTCTCAAAGAAAGGAGGCTTTAAAGGCAAGAAGGATTTCAAGAACAAAAAGGCGTATGTTGCATAGGAAGATAATGAGATAAGTTCTTCATCCGAATCGGAGAGCGATGAATGTGCAAACTTAGCATTAATGGCTTCACACCACTCCGACGATGAAGAAGATGAGGTTAGTAGCAACTTTTCTCTTTTCGATAGTGATGCACAAGGTGCTATAAATGAACTTCTTGAAGAATGCAAAATTTTGTATAAAACTATATCATCTCAAAAGAAAACAATTTTATCTTTAAAAGGAAAAATCGTGACAATTGAAAAGGATGTCAACGATGAAAAACAGAATTTTATATGTAAAAACTGTGAGTCACTTTCTTTCCAAATTGTCCAATTAAAAAGAGTTCTTGAAAGATATGAAAAAGGACAAATTGGATTGGAAGGAGTCCTTAGCCAACAAATATATTCAAATGATAAAAGTGGTCTTGGTTACTCAAAATTTTCCAAACCAAGTACCAGTAAAAGCATTTTTGTTAAGGCTAAGGATCAACCATCCAAAGAGAAAGTAAACAATCCCAAAGTTGTTCATCACTATCCTAAAAAGAAAAGATTTCCTAAAAAGAAATATTATGTTCCTAGATATAGAAACAACTTTGAACCTACTTGTTTTTATTGCAGAGTAATTGGCCATACACCAAATGCGTGCTATGTGAGAAATTTCAGTGTAACAAGTGGGCATTATGTATGGGTAAAGAAAGACACTAATTATGAAGGACCCAAAGCAATTTGGGTACCTAACAAAACTTAATTATGTTTTGTAGGTATGCTTGAAAACCACTTCAAACCTCTGGTATCTTGACAGTGGTTGTTCCAAGCATATGACGGGAGACATTAACAAATTTTCAAATATAGCTTTAAAGGCCAAGGGTTATGTCACATATGGTGATAACAAAAAAGGAAGAATTATTGGCATAGGCAAAGTTGGAGCACCACCTTTCACATCCATTGAAGATGTCCTTTATGTCGAATGACTAAAGCATAATCTTCTAAGTATTAGCCAACTTTGCGACAAGGGCTTCAAAATCAAGTTCACTAAAAATGAATGCTTGATTGAAGATGAAGTCTATCATGAGGTAAAACTCAAAGGTACAAGAATTAATAACATATTTCTGATTTCCCTTGATGATGTTTCTTTGAAGGTAAAATGTCTTATGGTAAACAATAATGAGTCATGGCTGTGGCATAAAAGATTTGCACATATTCATATGGAACATTTGAATAAGCTTATAAAGCATGATCTTGTTATTGGTTTGCCCAAGATAAAATTCATCAAAGATAGGCTTTGTGATGCATGTCAAAAGGGGAAACAAACCAAATCAACTTTCACATCAAAGAATGTGGTGTCTACTACAAGGCCACTACAATTGTTGCATATGGACTTATTTGGTCCATCAAGAACAAGAAGCTTCAGAGATAATGTATATGCTTTAGTTATTGTTGATGATATACACTTGGACTTTCTTCTTAGTGCAGAAAAATGATGCATTCAAGGCGTTCAAGAAATATGCAAAGCAAATCCAAAATGAGAAATCACTAACTATTGCCTCCATAAGAAGCGACCATGGTGGAGAATTCCAAAATGGCTCCTTCGAAGAGTTTTGCGAAGAACATGGAATATTTCATAATTTCTCGGCACCAAGGACTCCTCAACAAAATGGAGTGGTGGAGAGAAAGAATATGTCACTTATGGAACTTGCACGAACGATGCTAAGCGACTCAAATCTTCCAAAGTACTTTTGGGCAGATGCGGTAAGCACGACATGCTATGTAAGTAATAGAATTATTATTAGACCTATCTTGAAAAAGACTCCTTATGAACTCTTCAAAGGAAGGAAACCCAACATATCTCACTTTCACATTTTTGGATGCAAATGCTTTGTCCTCAATAATGACAAAGACAATTTAGGTAAGTTCGACGAGAAGCCCGACGAAGGTATATTTCTTGGATACTCTCTTACTAGTAAAGCCTATAGAATATATAATAAAAGAACTTTAAAAATTGAAGAATCTATGCATGTTACTTTCGATGAATCTAACCCCTCCAAGGAGGATATTGTGTTTGTGTGATTATGATGATGATATTGTAGAAGTTCCTCAAATAGATACTTCAAGTGGAAACAATGGTGATCAACCAAAACATCAAGATGAGTAAAAAGAAAATGATAATAATCTACCTAAGGAATGGAGAACTCATCGGGATCATCCAATTGATAAAGTCATTGGTGATATCAGTCAAGGCGTTGCAACTAGATTAAATCTCAAAGATGCATGCTTAAATATGGCTTTTGTTTCACAAATTGAACCTTCCAAGGTTGATGAAGCTTTAGGTGACGACCAATGGATAATTGCTATGCAAGAAGAGTTAAACAAATTCGAAAGAAATCAAGTTTGGGAAATTGTCCCTAGGCCAAGTCATAAACACATCATAGGTACCAGATGGGTGTTTAAGAACAAGCTTGATGAGAATGGTATAATTGTTCGAAACAAAGAAAGATTGGTGGCCAAGGATACAATCAAGAGGAAGGCATTGATTTTGAAGAAACATTCGTTCCAGTTGCAAGGTTAGAAGCTATCCGTTTATTACTTACTTATGCATGTTCATTAAATTTTCAATTATTTCAAATGGATGTCAAGAGCGCATTCTTGAATGGCTACATCAATGAAGAAGTCTATGTCAAATAACCCCCGGGCTTTGAAGACTTCAAAAATCCTTCACATGTTTTCAAGTTTAGGAAAGCTCTTTATGGCCTAAATCAAGCACCTAGAGCATGGTATGATCGTCTCAGCAACTTTCTTTGTGAAAAGGGATTTGAAAAAGGTAAAATTGACAAAACCTTATTTATTAAGAAAATTAAAGGTAACACTTTATTGGTTCAAGTCTACGTTGACGACATCATATTCGGCTCAACAAACAAGGAAATGTGTGAAGAATTTTCATTGATGATGCAAGGAGAATTCGAGATGTCCATGATGGGTAAGATGAACTATTTTCTTGGACTTTAAATCAAGTAACTGAAGGATGGAATTTTCATCAACCAATCAAAGTACTGCAAAGAGTTGTTAAAAAGATTCGACATGGATAGTTGCAAGGCAATGTCTACTCCGATGGGATCCGGATCTTATGTTGATCAAGATGAATCAGGTGTTTCAATTGATATAACAAATTATCGAGGTATGATTGGTTCCTTACTTTATTTGACGGCAAGCCGTCCTGATATTATGTTTAGTGTGTGTCTTTGTGCTCGTTTTCAAGCAAATCCAAAAGAATCACATATCACCACTGTTAAGAGGATCATGAAGTATCTCAAGGGAACAACAAATGTAGGCTTATGGTATCCTAAAGGTAGTATTTGCAAATTAGTTGGTTATTCTGACGCTGCTTATGCAGGATGTAAAACTGATCGAAAAAATACTAGTGGTACATGTCACATCCTTGGAAATGCATTAGTATCGTGGGCTTGCAAGAAACAAGCGTGTGTTTCTCTAAGCACCGCCGAAGCGGAATACATAGTAGCAGGTAGCTGTTGCGCTCGAATACTTTGTCTTAAGCAACAACTTCGTGACTACGGACTCGATCTTGGATGCATTCCTCTTCTTTGTGACAACACATGTGCGATAAACATTACAAAAAATCTGATCATGCACTCAAGAACCAAACATATTGACATTCAACATCATTTTCTTCATGATCATGTGCTTCAAGGAGATGTCGAAGTCACTTTTGTGGATACTCATAATCAACTTGCCGACATCTTCACAAAACCTTTGGCGCGAGAACCATTTTACAAAATTCGAAGGGAACTTGGGATTCTAAATGAGTGTGATATATAACTCATCAAAATAACATCAAAATTTAAAAGGTGCACTCTTTCTTATAATATTTAGTAATTAATTGTTTACATCTCTTAAAAATGTTTTTATTATGATAAGTATGCTTGCTTATGTGTTAATTTAAGTATTTTTCAAAATTTATTTGGTATCAATCGATTGATGGTAGGGTGTCAATCGATTGGTCCCTCTTAATTTCTCAAATTTCATTTTATAGAAAGTTCTTACAATTGATTACATCTTTGAATCAATCGATTGGTTCCCTATTTTTTTTAATTTTTTATAAATTTGTTTTCAACCAATCGATTGTATCTCTAACATCAATCGATTGGTCCTCGTTATTTTTTCAACTTTTTCACCATGCCAATCGATTGGTCCTTGCATGTCAATCGATTGGTCCATTAAATTTTTTGTTTTATATGTTCAGCATGCGCATGATTCCTTTCCATTTTCTCCTCTCTTTAATTGTTGCCATGTGATTTCTGATTTCATTTATTGATACACTCTTCATATTGCATTTACTCTTATTTTGTCCTTTACCTCTTTTTTCTCCTTTTCCTATTTTCAAGTAAATGCCATTTGCCAAGATTTTCCTATTCTTTATGTCACTTTATTTCCTTTCATTGCCTTTTATTTTTCTTGGTCCAACTACTTGATCATTCCCATTACTACACTCCACCACCATAAAACCACATCTCTCCTCAAGCAAAAATTCAGAATTCACACGACTATTCACTTCTATTCAAAGGTTTTTACTTTATCTCTTGATTCTCACTCCAAGCAACATTCATGGCATCACAACTTTCATCCAGAGGCAAAGGCAAAGGTAATACTTCTAGTTCTAGAGGCCCCCTAGATTTATCATGACTTTTCACTATAAAGAGTCAACAGGAAAGGTATGAGACTTTTTTCTTCCAAAAGAAAATCATGAAGCCTAAGTATAGTACTTTCGTTTCTTTTCCTGATGATGTGTTTACCTTTCCTACTATCTTTGAGGAATTGGGTTTGAGTGACCTCATTGGTTACAATACAATTTTTTACCCTGAATTGGTTAAGGTGTTCTACTCCAACATGGTGAAGAAGAAATGGAAATTAACATCTGTGGTGAAGGGAGTCCCAATCTCCTTAATTGCATCTGATATATGTGCTATTTTTGAAATCCCTACTGGTGGTCACAAATTTGTTGGGACAAAAGCTACATGGGAAAACTATAGCAAACATGCTTTTCACTATAGTTTGAGTCGGTTGTCCGAGCATCAGTTTTATAACAAGAGGAAGAAGAGTTTTGGAGGAGATGACCCGGAGCGTGTCTACTGGTCCCCAGCAAAGTTTTCTATTGATGATAGGATGTTGCACTATTTTATGGTATATGTTATTGTGCCTAGATTTTCTAATCACTGCACTATAACAGAAATGATGCTCTTATATGCCATCAAAACTCATTTACGTGTTGATTGGGGACATATAATCCTGTCACATATGATGTCTCATGACGAACATGCTAAGGGTCTACCATATGCTCATTTCTTGACCAAAATTT
Organism: Lathyrus oleraceus; assembly: GCF_024323335.1. NCBI lineage: Eukaryota > Viridiplantae > Streptophyta > Magnoliopsida > Fabales > Fabaceae > Lathyrus > Lathyrus oleraceus. Next base: position 131,081,664 of record NC_066581.1, read on the forward strand.
TCCGACATTTCAACATTAACCTGGAAAATGAGATGCGTTTCTCAATGGAAAAACCTTCTTTCATGATAAGTATCAAGCAGGTAAATAGGAAGATGGTAGTCATTTTAAATCAACGGACTCATGAGATAAAATACCTGGAAAATGAAGATGAAGAACCTCAACAAGAATCCCACAATGATGATGAGTTTAACCCACCTACAGAAGCTCAACCGGATCAACCTTCCAACCAAATGATAATGGACTATCTGCAAGGATTTCGCACGGATGTTATGACCGAGATTGGTCATTTATCGTCGAGAATGGATCATTGGGAGTTGTCTCAAGCTGGCTATCAAGGTAGTGGTTATCAAGGTGGTGGTTATCAAGGTGGTGGCTATCAAGGTGGTGGCTATCAAGGTGGTGGGTCTAATGATGGGAACAACAATCAATGATTTGATATCTTATGGTGTTTTATGACTTTGTTATGTTTTAATTCTGTTTTTATCATCCTTGTTTTATGTTCTGCATGACTTCTTTGGTTCTTTGTGTTGTAATATTTAGACATCGTTTATATGGTTTAATGCTTACTTTTCTCTTAGATATTATTGTGTCTCTTTTCCCTTCTTTTTGATTATGACAAAGGGGGAAAAGATGTTTGCATATGTGTTTTGCTTGTGTTGCTTAATGCAGGGGGAGTTTTGTATGTGATCATTTCTAAGAAGATAGGGGGAGTATGAGTTCAAGCTTCAAATTGGTTGTCATCATCAAAAATGGGGAGAATGTGAAGACAAGCTTCCTACAAGATTTTGATGAAGACAACACATCAATCTCTCCATAACAAACGAATAGAAAAAGAAGATCATCTCAACATTGCTCAAGTTTTTCATGGATCTAGTAAAGGTATATGTAATTCTTGATAATATACTCCTAGTGCTCAAAAGTTTTTATCATACATTAAAATGATCACTCTAAACTTTTTCTATCATGATTATTTGTTTTAAAATAATGTTTAAAAATTGCATGTTCAAAAGTTTTTTAACTTAGAATTTTTTTTAATGTTTTGGCTATGTCAATCGATTGATGCCATACTACAATCGATTGGTCAAACTTTCTGTTTTAGAATTTTTCGTTTTTAAATCTGGACCAATCGATTGGTGTTGTATGTCAATCGATTGATCCTAGTGTATATTTTCAATATTTTGCTTATGTCAATCGATTGGTTATGTGTGTCAATCGATTGATGCTGGAAATTTTTTGAAAAATCTGAAAAATTATTTCACCATTCTTTGCACCAATTCATCATGAATCTTCGTGGCAAAAGTTTACATCTCTTCATCATCAAATCTATGATTTCCATTCTAACCATTGCCATGTTATGATTGAAGGGATGCATTCATACTATAAATAATCCTTATATTTTCATTACAAAATTCACCTCTTTCAAATCAATTTGCAAAATCTCTATACATTCATTTTCATCTATTTTTCATATTAAGATACTTTTGAAAAAGAATTTTCCTATCATTTTCTTCAAAAGTACTCTTGAGCACTTAGAGATTATTTTGTTTTGAACTTTCATATTGAAAGAGAAGAAGATTCTAATCAATTGATTAAAGTCTTATCCAATACAAATATTCATATATTTACTCAATTACTTTGTAAAATCCTAAGTACCAAGGGTTGTTTGGTTTTAGGTGTATTGCTTATTATCCAGGATTATTGGATATACGTGTCAAGAAAAGGAAGGATTGTTTTCTTTTCTTGTAAGTTAAGTTTTCAAGAGGAGTGTTCTTGACTACTTAGTTAGAGGCTTGCTTTAGGAGATCTAACAATAATAAAATCTCTTACACATTGTAAGGGGACTGGAGTACTCTCGAGTTGTGAGGGGAACTAGTATAATTCCTGGTGTTCTTTACTTTCCGCTCTTTACTGCTTTCAATATCATACCAATCCAGAAAAGAAAAGAACCTTATCCACCAAATCCGACTAAATTTCTAAAAGTCCTAATTCACCTACCCTCTTAGGCTCATTCCTAACTTATACTACCTTCATTCACTTCACGTGATACACCCTATCTTTGAGCCAAATACACTACCTTTGTGCTCCATCTTATGTCAGCTTATTAACCTTGAGTTGTTTGACTTGTACCCAAACATCTAATTCCTTATTTTTGGGTAAGACAATACAATGGGTATGCCTAGTTTCCTCCACGTCTTAGTCTATACCAGTTTGGCTCTTGGGTTCATATTTTACCCCTTGTTGTAGTTCAAACAACATAATCCTTTGGTTTAGACCATACTTTGATCATAATTCTTTTCACCTTCCACCATTATTTCTTTGAACTATGAAGCTCTGAATTCCTCATTGCACTATGAGGATACGTAGGCATGAGGGCCCTAATCCTCGTCGAGCACTTTATCTATTTCTTTCCTCTCCCTTATTCTTTTGCGATTAATCTTTAGATATCACACCTTTTCGAGCGAGAACAATCAAAACGGTTCCCATGGAGTACCATGGATGTTTGGGGTGCTAATACCATCCCTTTGCATAACGGACTTCCTTACCCAACATATCTCTTTCCCCTGGGTTTTATCGATGTTTTCCCTTTCCTTCGGGAATAAATAAAGTTCGATGGCGACTCTGTTATATGTTCGAGCATGCGATACATTCGGGTATATTTCTGCTAGCTTCAATTAGTAGAAAACATTCAACAATGTTTGGGTTATTAGTAAGGAATTTAGGTATATCAAAATTAATTACAAGTTTTCCCCTTAGATATGTTTATCCCCTTTGTCATCAATCAAAAAGACATAGACAAATAAAATAGAATAAATATGATATTTCATTAATCAATGCCAAAAGGAAAAAAGATACAAAAAAGAAAAACACTTAAAGCAAAAAAAATTAAAAGTGTGAAGGGTTCTAAGGAGGAGGCGGAGGAAGTGTGGATAATATCAGTTGAAACATCATTTCCTGTTTGTCCATACATTCTTTGACTAGAGCATTATCAACTTTTATCTCATCAAGTCTTCCGAAGCGCATTAGGAATTTCTCCATAAGAAGTTCCAGCAGAGTGTTGATGAAGAGAAACTTCAATTTGTTGGTCTTCAGAAACAACAGGTTGTACAACATCTTCTTCCATAACAAATTATGGATGCCCATAATCTACCTCAACATCCTGAACCACTTCCTTAATCTTCGGAGCAAGAAGATACAACAGTGTATTCCTTAACTTTCATATTTTCATTAAGTGAATAAACCTAGAAGGAAATTTTCTTTCAGATACTTTATATCCTAAGTTCTTTAGCTTAGAGATTTTGAAGTTAATCCACCTTCTGTAGGCTTCCCAAGCATAATCACTTTCAACCAGATTTGCTGAAGAATGAATGATCGTCATAGCTTCATGCAGATGGCTTCTTGAATCTAACTCAAATTTCCTCAAAATCTTACCAATATTGGGAATATGTTTAAGTGGTTTAGGAGTTTTGACATAAATGTCTATTATGGTTTCATCATGATCAGGACCATAAAGAGTTGGAAGAATGGGGGAAATGATTGAGGTGTTTCTGGATCAGATATTGCTGGTTCAGGTTCAAAATTGAACATGCTCTCAGGAGTACCCTCAGACATATGGTTTCCTGAATCTTTCGAGGGAGATGTTTTGAGGGTTGTTATCTTTGGATTTTCTTTGTGGGGAGCAGAAACAAATGGAGGTGGAATGAGTGAAGATTGTAATTGTGAAGAAGGTAGTGTTGATGGTATTTGTTGTTGTTGTTGTTGCAACTGAGTTTCAGAAAATTTAGGAGTTCCTGTAACAGGTTCTATGATGGTCGTTTATGTGGGAGGTGGAAGTAGGACAACTGAGAGATGGATAATATTGGTTGAGAGGGAGGTGGAATTAGTAAGGTTCTTTCAGAAATAACAGAATCGGAAACAACATGATTACTAACTTCAGGAAGCTTACAAGAAGTAGTAGTTTCAAAAGCTTCAGAAGATTGATGAACAACATTGGATGTGTCCTTCAGAAGCATTGACTTCTGGCGCTCACTGAGAGGCACCTCATCTTCATCCAGAAGGACAACAATTTTCTTCTTCTTCTTCTTCTTCTTCTTCTTATTCTTCTAAGGCCTTGAAGATCTTTCTTATCTTTATTCCTTCTTCCTTTTCCCATGAACATCAGGGTAGGTTTCTGGTAGATTTAAGGGATCCACCAATGGATCAATTCCATCCTTCAGACAGATTTCCAGATAGTATGCCGGAACTTCAAGAGGATCAATCTGGGTGAAGAATGGGAAGTTGTCTACTGGAATCCTTATTCCACAGATATCATCCTTTAAGGGAATTAAATTTGGAGTTACTACCTTAGAGATGATACCCATGCTCTTGAGATTCTTCCCCCAGAATATCTTTCTAGCATCCTTCACTAATTCATAAGTTAAACCACTGACTAGAAGGTCATCCACCAGACCATTCTCAACAAGAATATCATAAATAAGCCTTCCATTTGGAATGAACTTACTTTTGCTTTTCATTGAAGAACCACCAGTTATGGATTCTCTGATTAAATCCCTCATAAATTTGAAAAAAATAGAAGGGGGTACCAGCTTGAGACCCTTTTTCCATAAAGAACATCATAAATTACTAACGAGTGTTGACATAGTCAGAACTATTTGTGCTAGGTCTATGATGAATGCAACCCATAGTGATTTTGAACCAAACTCTTAGTTTGTTGGTCGAATCCTTGGCACGAGGACTTTTATCATCATCAAGATTAGTTACAACCTTGAAGATAACAGAGGCAATTGTTACTTCTCTCTTATCATTAGTTTTGACACTGTGAATTCTTTTTCCTCTTCTATTATGCGAGCTTAAATCAACAATGGATTTCTCAGTGATGACGATCTTCCTATTCATCACATAGGAAGTTATTGTTTCCTTTTCCGCAGTAGCATGCACCAAAATCTGCTTCACAAGAACTAGATAAATAGGACCTGTAAGACCCCAATTTTGTCCCTAAGATCCCTCATGGCATCATATCATACCATATCATTGCCTCAAGGATCTTTGTGCACCTTTGCTTCCCTCCTAGTGGGTGGGTTATCTTGTGAGTGTGGTTCTTGATCACCAAGCATGTATTGCATTTGTATATCATTGCTTTTCATCTGTTTACTAACCAAAAGTAAAAAAATATTATCATCTAACCATACTACTTGCAGATGAAGCCAGCTAGGTCAAATCAGTCAAAACAGTCATTGAGCAGTCATGGTGGCCATTCTTGAAGAATTTGGGCACCATGATCATTCATCAAGAGTTCATATGGGTTGTGACATCATTTTGAATCAAGATCTCAAGTGGTAGGGGCTTGGAACTCATCAGAACATGGTTCAGTCAACCAAAACCCTAGCAAAGTCAACTGAAGTCAACTGTGGTCAACTGTGCATTTAATCAATGATTTGATGGTGGGAATTGGTTTGAGAGGTCTCATTCATGTCCATACAAGCCTCATATAACATGTCAAACATCCACAGTGAAGAATTTGGGGTCAGACAAAAAGTTTCCAAAAATAGAAAGTTGACCTGTAATTGGAATTTGCCAAAAATGGAAAGTTCTTCTCCTCAAAATTACTTCATCATACAAGTTTCAAATGAATTTTTGTCCAACATGAAAGTTGAAGATCTTGTTCTCCCATTTCCAAAAAGTCCAAGAACACTCATTTCTCATGTGTGGTTGGCAAGTTATGATCAAATCATTCTCAAAAAATTTTGAACTTCAAAGTGAGATAACTTTCAAACCATTTGGCCAAATTGAGTGAGGTTTTTTGCTACAAGTCACATTTGATATGCTCTATACAAATCCTTCATCACATTTCACCAAAAATCATCCAATCAAAATGGCCTTTTTCAAGTGCATTGAATTAAAAAGAGAGGGGTGAAAAATGGACTTTCAAATTAATCATTGTCCACATATTTTACCAATTGCAAATGACTGAAAACCACATTTGGAGTGTGCCTAAGCCCATTTTCGCACTGTAGCATGCCATGCACATGCAACTTGAGTAAATTCACCAATTAACCAAAACACTTCATTAAGCTAAATTCAATTACCATTTCACTAACCAAGCTTATGCATTGTTAATCAAGGGTATATATTGCTCATTTCAGACTGAAAAACCCTAGCCACATTTTACAAATCAGATCTGAAATTCATTTTCTCTCAAAAACTCTCATTTCCTTACTTGGATTTTTCTGGAAAAATTGTCAAAGAATTCGTGCCTTGGTCCATTGATTCACCATCTACCATCATTGTTGAGGTCTTTGCAAGCATCATCTCCCAACTGTAGAGCCATTCCCAACACTATTGCATTGAGCTTTCTTTCATGGCAGATATTGATTGGAGCTGCCTCAAGGGTTGTTGAGCTAAAATTCGTTGTCCATTCATCAATACAAACATCATTGAGCTACTGTTTCTGCATTCCAAGGCAAAAAAAAAACACTGTTTCGAAACTGCATCTTCAAAGAGGTTGGTTTTCGATTCTCTCTATTCTTGAAATCATGATATGCTTGTTAAAGATCTTTCCATGCTGGTTGCAATGAACTTTGAATCATGAAATATTGTTGAGTATTAAGAGAGATATGTTGAAATGAAATTTGATGTTTAGATGTTATTTTGCTCGGTTCATCCATTTCAGCATGATTTAGTGTTAATGATTGTTGGTTTGTTGATGTACATGATGAGATGAACACAATGGTATATAGATTGTTAATTTTGGCCACAGTTTGTTCTTGCTGGAGATTTCGTGGAAGAACACCTTGAACATGGCATAAACCCTACTTTTTGAACCCAGAATTCGTATTTTGATCCTGTGGAACTTCGTCTGCATGCGTTTTTGCGTTTTTCCGCCATGCACCAATGAGCACACGACACGCCCTTAAGTGAAACGCAGTGTTTCACTTAAGGGACCAGATAATTACAATTATGCCATTGCCGGTTATTTATTTAATTAAATCATTTTCTTTTTTTTTCAATATTTATTTCATTTTGTATGCCAATCTTCAAAAATTCATAAGTTCTTCAATATTTATCCAAATTTGATGGGATTTTTGTGAAATGCTCCTCATGATCTCAAGTTTATTATGGTGATTTTTCCAGATTTTTTGCACGTGTGGATTTTTAAATGTGCTAGGGTTTGTTCATGTGTGTCCATTTTGTGTATGCCTTGCCATTTTGCTTATGAAATGATGATACTTAATCCAATGCCTCTGAAATTTTTTGTGCTTAAGCTAGACATGTTCATGGTGATTTTGGTGTAGAGTTTGTGATTTTATCATTGCTGGTTGATGAGATATGATTTTTTGAATAGAGGTGTGACAATTTGTGTCACACCATTCATGTCCAACTTCATGATTTTAATTACCATGCTTATTGAACTGAAAATGGTCTGGATTTTTGCATGAATATACTTATGGATGTTGAGAATACATGTGAATTTTTATGGAATTATTGATGGCATTTCCTATTTGATTGGAATTTTCTCCCCTGTTTGGTCATTTGTTGATTTTTTGTGATACATGTTTGTATTTGGATTGTGAAATTCTGGTTATTAATTGGATGGACTTGAAATTTGACATGTGAATTGTAGACATCTTAAAGTTTGTCATGGTTTTAGTCCCATTCATTTATCATGTGTTGTTTCTGTTTTATGATTAATTGAAGTTGGTGCATGTTTTGATGCTTTGTATGAGTTTGCTTGAACTTGCTTTGACTTTCTGATTTTCATTGACCTACTTCCTTTGATCCAAATGAGCTGAAATTTGGTATGCTTATCATGTTTTGGATGATGGTTGATCATGAATTATTTGAGAATTGTTTGAAATGTTTGTGATTGGATTTGACTTGAATCTTTCTGTTGACTTCTTTGAGGTTCTATATGACATGTTTTGATCTAATTTGTTTGTGAAATGATAATGATGAATGATATGAATGTGAAACCACTTGGGTTTGTTTCTTAATTGTTTGAACTTGATTTTAGATATCTTTCACTTGCTGTTTTGGATTTTTTATCTCCTTTTGACCCTAGGCTTGTCCTAGTGGTCTTGTTGCTCATGTTTGAGTTTGGTTTTTCAAGTTAAGAAGCAAATGCTTTAAGGAAATTAATGCAAGTTAATTGAGTTTGGTTGATTATCATGAACTAACTTGTTTGTTTTGTAGGATGCTTAGCTCATATGCTTTGAGCTTTGTGCTTTGCACATGGGATTGATTGTGTTGACTGTTGATCTTTATCCTATATTGGTTTTGAATTTGAGTTGTATACTGATTTTATTTGATTGATTTCAGGTACCATTAGTTGCTAATATTTCTTTGAGAACTTGCATTTCTTTGCTTGATAGCATTTGCATTGAGGTAGAATCTCTTGTCCTCATGTAGTCTGGAAGACCTGGCCTGTTACTTGGCCAGGCAACTGTCTGAAGTCCTCCTTAAGAGGCGATGTTTGTGCTTGTTTACTTTTGTCCCAAGCAGGAAAAGTCCTTTGAATAAGGCAATTGGTAGAATCCAAGAGATATGTAGCCTATCTCCTACTATTCTGTGAGTCACTCACCTTGCTCACACTACTTGTGTTGATGCATAGTGAGTAAAAACCCAAGATCTATAGAAATCTAACTTGTGGAGAGAGTTCCATCTTTCTGAACTCCCACACCTTCTGATATTCAAAGCTCTCCCTGACCAGGGATAAGAGCATGAGGCACACCCCTCATATCCTTTCATTTGCTTCACCTTGGCTCTCAATGTCAAGGTTAAGAGCACCATTAACCCTATTCCAGTTGGCTTTAATGCCTACCCTTTGTATGAGCCTAATTGTTTGGTTATAGAGTGTGCTGAATGACTTTGGTTGATTGATTACTTAGTTCATTTGTACATGTCTGCTTGCATGTTTTGTGCATTTATCATCATTAATTGCCCATTAGTGCATGATCATTTCATTTGTCTTTGTGACATATCTTTGTTGTTTGCCCATTGAGGACAATTGTAAGACCATTCATTGGCCATTGTTCCTATGATATGGAAGTGAGTATAAGACCATTTCATTGGCCACTCATATTCTCTTTGCTTGATGCATTTGTTTGATTTATGTGAGGATGCAATTGTAAGTCCATGTAATTTGGCATTTGTCTTCCTATGATCATATGTTGGAGGTTAGAGTAAGCCCAGATAGATTGGCATCTGACATCCAAGTTGTTTGCTTTGTTTTTGTTGGAGATTGGTATAAGCCCAGATAGATTGGCATCCGGTATCCACTTTTTATTCTTTTGTTGAGGAGATTGGTATAAGTCCATAGAGTGGCCTCTGATATCCAGTTCTGTTTTAGGAGATTGGTATAAGTCCAGTGATTGGCGTCCGGTATCCGCTTTTGTTGACTTTCTTCCTTTCCTTTGCTTGTTTGTTATTGCTCATTGTCTATTCCAGAGGACACACTTGAGTCATCTTCTATATGATTTCAAGAGGTGAACCTTCTAGGAAGTTTTACACTCCATCTTCATCCATTCATCCATTTTGTCCTAAACCTTTTCACACATTACTTTCAAAACTTGAGATAAATATTGTGCAAACATCTTCATGCTTTCAAATTAGAAACCTGGACCCTAAGTCCTTGACTTTTCAAACTCCATTTCATAATACTTCTTTTGAATCAATCTTAATCATACTTTGACCCTCCTTTTGTAAATACTCATAATCAATTAACTTCACCCATTCAATTGTTTTGTGGCTTTGTCCATTCTTGTTAAGTCTTCATACATTAGCCATAGGTTTGATTTATCCTAGTTGGTTGATGTTAATCTCACCTATTTGTCCTTAGTTGATTGAATTGTAAGTCTTCCTTGCTTATTATAGGGTTAACCCCTCACTAGCAAGTTGAAGCTTTTCTCACATGGTGGACTTGTTGTTTGTATAAGGTTGAGTTTTCTCCCGTGGATAACGTAAGACCTTAGGGCTTGTGTTTAAAATTGAATCCACTAACTTTTGGAAATCTTTTAGCCGAACTACGGCGTTTTGATCCTTACCTTTGATGGAAGGTACGTAGGCAACGGGTTCATCCGTTCGAACACAAAAACAATAAAAATTGTATATTCTTTTCTCATCATCCCAATCATGTTTGCACAATAAATATTTCATAACAAATAACAATTTAGTACAACAAGTGTGAAAAGGGCTCCCTAGGAGTACCTAGGACGTAGTGGGTGCCTAACACCTTCCCATTGCGTAATTTACCCCTTACTCAGACTCTCTGATCTTTTCATTGGTTTTCTATGTGTAAAACTTCTTAGGCTTTTGTTCGCTTTTTAGCCAGTCCTTTGGATAAATAAAAGTGCGGTGGCGACTCGATTCATTGTATGCTTTGCTTATGATTTAACCAATAAATCATATAGCGACGAATACACCGCTACAGGACCAGTTAGCCTTTCAAAGAAACTCTTTCATCCTTGAATTTCCAATGTTTCAGAGAAATTGAATCTATTGTCCTTCAGGTTTTTGAAGTCCACGATAGTCTCACAAAGCACCATTAACTCATTAACAGGAGTATTTAGAGTTAACTCTGGAATTCCTTCCATAACGGGATGATTTTCATCATCCATTGAGCGACCGGGAGATTTTTGAATTTGTTGTTGAGGAGCAACCATTTCTGAAGTTGAAGGAGAGGATGAACAATTGCAAAGAGGTGTTTTAGGTTTGAAAGATGAAAGTGTGGGAATATTGTGCCCGTAGTGTGAAAATTATACTGAAGTGGGTTTAAATTTAAAAAAATTGCAACGATGATAAGGTAAGAAAAATACACAGTCACGGGGGAAGCATAAGAGTTTTTAACCTAATTCTAAGAATTATGAAACCTAATGTGTCACACCATTAACACGCATGCTCAGAAAGTGAGACAACTGTCACCACTAAGAGCCACACCTTATCAATAGACACGACAAGCATTTAATGCAATGACTGTTCAAAATCAAGAAGACAAATCGATAAGATTGCTTTTGATTAAAACATTTCTGATTTATAAAACTTCCTTACTTCAAAAAAGTTTATGTTTCAGAGTCAACAAATAACTTCTCAGAATCTAATCTAGAGTTCTGAAGACTTAAACATTCTGAAATACATCTTTTCATTATGGACAAAAATCCATAAATAAGTTTTTCATAATGAAAATGAATCTATCTTCAGCAAGGGGTTTTGTAAAGATATTAGTCTGTTGATGGTTTGTATCAACAAGTTTTAGGTGAAAAATACCCTTTTGAAAAATATGGATTGTGTATGGAATTGTTTGATTGAAGGAGTTAAAATTGAATTGGTTTTGAAATTCATTTTGAAATAGTTTTTGTGAAATCTTACTTTGACATGTTTGGATGCTAATTTTGAAATGGATTTGCAGGTTAATGGAATGGTGGAATTCATGCTTGTCTATGGAGTGACTTTGGCTTGTGAAATTTATTGGCTTGACTTGGCAATAGCTTGGAGAATGGAAATTGATGGATGCCATGTTTGAATCAAGGAAGATCATCAAACTTGGAATTGATTTGGATAGAAAAAGTGCAATTTTGGTTGTTTTAGATTTGATTAGGAATTGTAACTTGAATGAAAATGTTGTAATATTGAAATTATAAATATGAATTGACTTGTAATTTGTATGAAAATGTTTGAATATTGTTCATGGAAATTGAATTGAAAGTTATAATGAACATTAGATATAAAAATTGAATTGAATTAAGTGTTGGTTTGAAATGTTTGGAATGTTATTTGGAAATTTGGAAATGAGAACAAAATTGAAATACAAATCGAAATGTAATTCTAAATTGCAAATTAAATTGAAACATAATTGGAATTGGAATGTTGGAAACATTTGGAAACTGTCGCTACGCGAAAAATACATAGTCGTCATCGGTTTTTATTTATTCCAAAGGAAAGGTAAAATATCGGTAAAACCCCAAAGAATGGTCATCGCAACCACGAACAGGTTCGGAAGCCAGTTATGCAAGGGGAAGGTATTAACGCCCCTCACATCCATGGTACTCTATGGGAACCATCTAGGATGTTTACGCTTGAATGACTGTCGTTATCGAAATGTTTGCTTGCTAAAGGTTTGTGGAGTGGAGGTAGATTTTAAATTAATGTGCTCACCAAGGATTTGGGTCCTCGTGCCTACCTATGCCCGCTTGTCGAAGTGAGAAATCAGAGCCTCGTAGTTCGTGGGTACAAACTATTATTTGTATTGTTGATTTTATACCTTGAAAAAGGGTTTCCGAAAGCGATGCTCTAAGGCTCAAACAAAAGGTTTGGATGAGTTAATGTTTTTTTTAGGTTTTGAAGAAAGTATGTTCTTGACTTCGGATTTCACTAAAGAATATGGATAAAAGTGAATACCTCAAACTACCAAGCCAAACGTTTTGTGTTCAAAGCATTCAGAACGAGTGTAGGAAAGCTCCATTCTCATTCCTTCTTTACTACTTAAGGCTCGTGATATACAATCCTAATCGCCTCTTATTATGTTTTTTAGTTTGATTTGAGAAAAGACCGTTCGACGTTGGATCAAGGGTTTGTTTATTAAATGTGAAAGAGTGATCACTCCTAATGTCTAAGGGATATCAATCAAGCAATAAGAAAGATAAGGAAAGCAAGTAAAAGTGTACATCCAAAAGGGGAGGGGGGTACATGAAAAGTACAAGGGATTGCATGAAATAAAATGTCTCATTGTCAGGTAGCCCAGGAGAAAGCCTTGTGCGTGCAATTGTGTCATAAGCTAGAAATTACACAAAAAATATTACAATTCCTTTGATTCTTGAATGCTCCTTTCGTGCTCGGGTCTAATATTTGTCCAAGGTCTAATGCAAGTGTCCTAATAGAAATCTCTAAGTCCATGGTCCATTGTCCATTCTATGCTTAGGTCTTAATCTTTTCTTTTTTCCATTTTTTATGTTGATCCATTTTAAGTCGATTATTAAGATGAAGTGAAGAATGATGATGGATGCACAATTATGGTGTAAAGCAAAGTAAAGTCAAAGTAAGTAAAAATGACAAAAGTTAAATGTTAGAAGTTAGGTACAAGAAATTAAAAGTTAGAGTGCAAAATTAAAAGTTAGGAGTTAGATGTTAGATGTTAAAAAATTAGTATTATAGAGAAATATGAGAAATATAAGAGAATTAAAATCAATACTAGAATATTAAATATAAATAATATCTAAAATTAATATTCAAATGTATCAAAACAAGTATATACTAAAGACTTCAAGAATCAAATTTTAAAATCACCTCTAAAATCAACAAATCAAACCATATTCTAAAGACATTCAAAATAATTCTAAAATCAAAACAATCTCTAAAATCAAATCCAAATCAATATCTAAACTATTAAAAAAAGAAATCAAATCAAAAGATCTAAATCGATTCTAAACAATATTCAAAACAAATATCTAGGATTTATTCAAAAAATCAATATCTAAAATTATTTCTAAAATAATATTCACAACTCAATTCTAACATAATATCCAAAAATCGATATCTAAAATTAATATTTAATCTAATCCTAAAAACTAACCTAGACTTAACCCTAATATTAATCTAAACTATATCCTAATTAACTAACTAAATTCCAATTAACCAAACCAAATCTTAATCAACTAAACCAGACCCTACTTAACTAAAGATCCACAAAAAAGCAAGTTAATGGATTCAGAAAACGGAATGGGCAAAGACTGAGGGGGTGCAAGCCCAAACAACAGTAGGCTAAACAATGAAATGGTGGTGTGGGCAACAAGGCCCAAGACTGATTCAATTGGACTGTGGGGGTGCCAAAAGCGGTGAGTTGCGCAGGGACATTCGGCTGTAGGGCACGCGGGTTCAAACTCACGACATCTCATTTATTCATCTTCATAAGGTGAAATTTCAGTCATTAGACTATTAAATTTAAAAAAATAGTAAGAATAATTCTCAGGTCTTACCATGAGATAAATGCATGATGAAATTACGAAGGTCTAATATCGACCAAGATAGGCATCAGCTACGTAAACTCCTACAACCGGCATCAATAAAACCGAACCCGACCAATTGCTAACGCTGTTTGAAGATTCCACAGTACCCTCGTGAAGCTTGTTTGTAAGATACACAACTAAATTTGTTGCTATCCCAAAATAAGTCATTCTCACAAATATTTCATACCTTGTAAATTTAAAAATTACACATAATTCATCTCAGCATCCTCACATCTCACATCACCGGCGAGAGTTGAAGTCATGATAAACTAATCTTAATTGGCCGATATAGATAGTTTATATATAAACTATGTACTTTTATTTTATGTTTTTATAATATAAGCTATACATATTTAATTAAGTTGTTTAGTTAAATAAGTCATAAGTAATCATTATATTAAGCAGCAAAATGCTTGATTAAATTTACCTACTATAAAAGAACATGCTTTCCATCTTCCAGATTTTGATCTTAAAACAGGTCTACCTTGTAAGTCTACTGTGCCATCTTCAGTGTGCTTCTCTTGACCTTTTTCTTCAACTACTGCCATAACTATGGAGTTTGGATAACAATTGACAATTTTTCTACAAGAACCATGTTTGTCTACAAGAATCATGTTTGTATAGACAGTTAAATTTTAAGGTATCAACTTTATTGACCATTATTGTCATATTTAATGCTTTTTGAAATAACTATCAACTAACTTCTGGACTACTATTTATTCATATTAATTATTTGTCATAGCAAATACTAATGCTTTTTTTTTCTCCAATATTAATTCTACCGATGATTATTTTGTATCTCATTCACCATTTTTATTCCTCCGTCTCATAAAACATATCTTATTTAAATAATTAATTATTTTTAAGGTAATGATTGAGTGTGTTAATTTTGATGATAAAATTAGTATAATTTATTAGAATATCTCTATTAATTATAATTAAAAAAGTGATTGGATAAAGTAAAAATTAATAAATAAGGGTATTATAATAGAAAAATAATAATAAATATTACATTGATATTAGAAAAGGGTAATTATTTTGAGAAAGAAAAAGTATAAATAAGATACTTTTTATAAGATAGAAGGAGTATATCTTATCAATTATTTAATTTACCCTTATCATTAATGAATGTTATTTCATTAAAACAAATACTCACTCGGTCTTAAAATAAATGTTATATTTGATACTTTTAAATAGATTAAAAAAACTGATAAAGAATAATAATTTTATAAAACTATCTGTATTGATTATTATTGCATTATAGTTACTCCCCCATTTAACTTTATAATAAATATCATCTATTCTATTTTTATTTGTCTCAAATTATTTATCATTTTAAAATATCAATATAATATTTTTTTTTAATTTACTTTTATTTATTTATTATATTTTAAATTATATAATTATTTTAATCACTCTTATTAATAAATTTATTTTAATAAATAACATTTATTTTATCATTTAAATCGACCCGTGTGAAAATATCAAAGAATGCACCTATGGTGAATATGGAGGAAGGATCATTAATATAAGGTGAGAGGAATAATAAATTGAATATTAATTAGATTATATAACTAGAAGATAAAGGTTAAAATTATATTAAAAATTAAAAGTGATATTTATTTTAAAACAAATAATTCTTATAAAATGGATAATTATTTTAGGATAGAAAGAGTAAGTTATAGTTTCTCTTTTTCATAAAATACTAATAATATTTTTTTAGTTTATGTAAAAAATTTAAAAAATCACATAATTTGAGATACAAGAAGTATAATATGAAGAAACTAACAACTTTTTAATTTTCTTTAATTATGACTATCCATTTACTCATCGTAATAATTAAAAATGTAATTTATAAGTAACTAGTTACAAGTTTCTTTTTTGTGACATATTATCTTTTCCCTACTCTTTAACGACTCAGCGCCTCTTAGCTTCACTCACTCACACATTGTATTGTTGAAAAAGAATAATACATTTGTTTTCACTAGTATTTTTATTACTTTACACACTTGTGTTAAATGCGTGCTTTATAAATTTTGAGTTACTATTACTTTTTAAAAATAAACTCTTAGATGAGAAATTTTCTTTAAATAATTATTATTTTTTTTAATTTTTTTAAATAATTATTATTTTAATTTTTTTTAAATAATAATTATTTTTCAAAACAAATGCGTCAGATGAACTAACGCATTCATTTTTCAGCAAGAGGAGACGCCAGCATGAGTGACGCATGTTTTGAAAGCCTCATGAAGAGACGCCAATGCCTCTGACGCATGAACTTTGGCTCATGAAGAGGCGCCAATGCCTCTGGCACTTACATGTCTTGACATGTGAGGCGCCAAGCCCTTTGGCGCATGCATTTTCTGGCTCCTCTATAAATATCTCGCCCTGTATGCAATATTTTTCACACAACTCTTAACCTATAGCCATATTTTCTTTCATTCAACTTTACTCTCCTTCAAATTTTTGAGTTTTAACCATGTATAAATACATTCACAAGTGAAATGTCGATTTAATATTTTCCGCCGTCGCGTCTCCAATAAACATTCAACTTTGGAATATAGATTCGTTTGAACGTCTTAATCGGTTAGTTATTGTATTGCAGTTGTTTTAATTGGTTGTGTTGTTGTTTATGTAATGGTATTTTTCTCACAAACCTATAATATGAAATAAATTTAGTTTTTCATATATTGCAACAGAGGTACATGTAAATTTATCTGGTTGTACTCGTTCCAACACTAGGACAGTTAGTACGATTGTGACCTGACTGACGACATGAACTACATAATCTAACCATTTTGTTCGCCGTATCCATTTCGGTTCGAATAAGATGTTGTTTAGACGACCCCTTTTCTTCCTTCGCATAACTTCCTTGTGCTAGACAACGTCCCCTTGATATTCTGGTCAGTAATCCTCTTTTGTCACTACGGAAAAACTAATTTTATAAACATTTGATAGGCTGATGACTTTGTAAACGTCAGATAGCAAGTATGATGGATCCCTTCGAACCTTTGAACATGCCGCAATGACATGGGAGCAGGGCGTACGAAAGGCTTGGAACTTTCCGCAGTCGCACCAACCTCTATCTAGTTCGACTCTGTACTATCCCATCGGTATGCCCTCATTGTGATCCATGGACTCGACAACACTATAACAACCTTTAGTGCGGTCAAACACCGTGACCACATGTGTGTTTGCTTTGACAGCTTCTTGTCTAATGAATTTCATTGAAGCATCACTGAACAACTGTCCAGATTGCAACACTGAACTCCATTTGGAACGTCTGGTCTCAAACAGCGCCCTAGCCTGAAATATGTTGTCTGCACCAAAGTAGTTATAGGTAGGTTATAGATGCCTTTGAAGACATAGTTCATTGATTTCACAAGATTTGTTGTCACGTGGCCCCAACGTTAACCGTTGTCGTATGCCCTAGTCCATTTCTCTAATGGAATACCGTCGATCAACCGTACTGCATCTGCGTTTGACAATCTTATTTCTTCGTGGTAGTGTTTGAAAGAAGGTTCTGATAATGCGTAACCCGCGTTGACAACTTTCTTCCATAACGTTTTGTCTTTGATCTCCCGCATAAAATTCTGAACAATATGTCTAATACAAAAGACATGCGTCGAAGGAGGATCTTGTCAGCCATTATCAAATTAAATATATGTACAATTTACTTTTATGAGTCAAATTATATATATATATATAATATATATATATATATATATATATATATATATATATATATATATATATATATATATATATATATATATATATATATATATATATTGTATTTTTTTTGACATTCTTTTATTTTTGCTAATGTATTGTTTGTGTCTTATGTGTATTGATAACTATATAAAAATCATTTATAATCACGAAACCATCTGAACTGATATTCTTGTGAATACTATGTTATGAAAGATATGTTGAATAATGTCTCTTAGGCATTAGTGATTCGTGAGTTAATGTATTTTTATTCATATGCATGTCATTTATTTATGTTAGTTATTAAGTTAATATTGTTGTTGTTAGCCAGTAAAATGTTTATTTTAAAAGGTTTATGTTAAAAGGGTTCATGTTGTTCTTTTTATGGAGATTTAATCTTTAGTGTTGTTGTGTTGGATTATTTTAATTTTAATTATGTTTAAATCATACGTGTTTAACAATCCAACACCATCCCTACAAAAATATATAAATAATATTTGTTCACATTAGGACTGTTACTTCATATTGTTTTATGAAATTCAACGACATTAGTTTCTTTTGGTCGTTGTAAACAATATGTATATATTTTCTCATATATATATATATATATATATTTGATGTTGTATAATGATTTTGTTTTCAAATATATAGATGTACCATTTTTTATGTGTATATTAGATTATATTATAAATTTTATAAACAATTTAATTTGATATTTTGCATGTATTAGATTCTGTTCAATTATAAAATGAAATGTTATAAGTTATTTTTAAATATATATGTTAAATTAAAATTTAAAATAAATTATAATCGATAAAAAAAAAATTTCTTATTCGATTATTAATTCAAATCAAAGTAGATACACACTTTCCGTCTCAGATATTAACAGAATTCGGGAGGTATAATGGTGTGCGCTTTCTAGTTTTACAAATACAAAATTTTTGTTATTGGAAATCAAATTCAGGATCAATACAATTTTTCCTCGATAAATTTATAACCATAAAAAAAATTGACAAATTTCACGATACCCTTCATTATCTCGCATATAATTAATGAAGTAAGACTTATTTTTTAACCAAAATAAAAAGGGTTTTATATAATAATGATTGTATGTAATCACCACATAACAGTAAAAAGAAACTCCACAAGCAACTATTTATTCATAATTTCACAAAGCAAATCAAACTAATCACCACATAACTATTCAATTGTTTTCCAAAAAATAGTACACACCAATTAGTAACTACAACCAAAGTACACTTCCTTTTCAAATGCAAGCAAGGGATGAACAATAAATTGAGATTAACTACACCTGTCTTTAACCAGATCTTAAATTTTGATCCAATCAATTCTTCATACTCTGACATGTCCTTCCGGCCGGGGAGTATGTGAATCCCCGGCCGCAGCCGCACCTAACATTACGCCGCGGTTGTCTTCATTTTCAAACAGAACATCACCCTTTTTCACAATCCTCGTGTCAACATCAGCTGCTTCAAGTTCTGTCCTATACTTTCTATATATATCTTTATAAAACTTTCTAGTCCTAAACGCCAAAATTAAAGAAACAAAACATCCTATTAAAGTTGATGCTGTAATTATAATAAAAGCCATTCTATAACACTCTACACCAACACAAGTTAAGTCCTTCCCTTCTTGTCTCCTAAACCCCTTTGCCTCCAATTGTTTCAAACCTTCTTTATCATACAAATAACCAGCCACTCTCACATTGAATATATAAGATCCCACAGGACTTGCCGCAGCTCCAAAATTATACAAAGTTGAGTAATATTTCAATCCAAAAATTTCTGAAATGATCGCAAACATCAACGGCCATTGAGCTCCAAAACAAAATCCAATAATCACCGAAGCGTAATAAAGAGAGTTAGAAACACCAAGAGCGATTAGAATATGACCAACGCAAGAGAGAAGCATTACAGCAGTGAGTAGATATGGACGAGGGATTTTGTATTTGGTTAACAAGATCTCTGATAAATAACCCGACGCAACTCGTCCTAGATAGTTCCAGATACTCACCAGCGACACGAAAGTCGTGGTACTTTTACTTGGATATCCCAACGAATGACCAATTTGTCCCAAATTATCAATCGCTGTTAATGTTCCACCAACACCAAAAGTTGTTGCTAGGAAAAGAATCAACATGTCGATACTAAACAAAGCTTGCAAAATTGTGTAATCTTCACCTCTATTCGGAGGTTGGAATATTGTCCTCAAACAAGAAATTTTCTTTTCAGAATGTGTTGATTCTTCAACTTCTCGTTCATTTGATGACACGTTATGAGACGGGACATCAGCGACTATGACTTTTAATTGAGATATTGAACTATCATTCTTCGAGAGGCTATTGAGTTTGAATTCTTCTCTAAATACAACAACAAGTGGAAGAAGGAGTAAGAAAATAACAACACATCCATCACCTAAATACTCCATCCTTGAGAAAGATAACTTGCTTTGAACAATGATCAAAACCATGAGAAAACAAGCTAGACCAAGTGAAATATAAAGAAGATTATAGAAAACTTTGTATTCTTTTTGTCTTAAGGTTTCTAATTTCAATATTCTAATAGTTGGAAGAAAAAGAAAAGAAATAGCAGCAGGAAGCCAAGCAATAAGCAAAATAAGAGATTGAGTGTTATCATTATTGTTCTCACTATAGTATAAAGTATGATAAATTTGTGTGATTATAGCACCACTTAAACCAACGTAACCTTTTAAAAGACCCAAAACACTACCACGAGTATTAGGAAAATTCTTAACACAAGTAACTAAAGCACCGGTGTTAGAAAAAGTCTGAGAGTTTGCACCAATGCAAATGTAAACACACATTTGCCATACTTTTGGTGTATGGATTCTTTTGGTCACCGAAAGCCATATCATGAAGTAACCAAAGAAGTTCATGATGATACCGGTGGAGAGAACAACCCAAGGTGGTGTGATTTCGTTGATTAAACCGGAGATAACACCGACGTTTGCGCCGAGGTCTTTGAAGAAACTGAGAAGGTTGAGTGTTGTTTGGTCGTAGGATAAAGAGGTTTTGATTTGGTTTGAGTATAGACCGAACATGTAGGTTGCACCTGCTACGGACATGATTAGTGATGATGCGAATAACATGAACCAACGACCTGTGAGAAGTTGGTGTGTGAAAGTTTTTGTTCTTTTCCAATTAGTAGTGTGGACACCATTGACGGTGTGCTCTCGAGCTGCCATTTTGCTAGTATTCTGTTTTTTGACACTTTTTTGTGGTTATGTGAGATCAATGGGAGATGAAGATGATGTATGTATATGAGGTGTATCTTTATAGGGGAAAATAGTGGATTTTATGGATAAGACTTCTAACTTTTTATTTAGAGTAAAAAAACAGTTTAGTATAGAGAAAAAAATAGTAACAATTATGTTTTATTTCTAAAAATTATAGGTAATTATTTTAAGAGTACGGCTATTCTTACATCCAAATGCAAATACTTACACTATATATGGTTCACCCCTTTATAAGATCAACAGTGTTTTTTATTATTTTAATAAATAAAATAAAAATATTTATAAAAAAATGTTTTTATTTTTATAACATAAATATAAATTTTTTATTAATCAACTTTATTATTATATTAACCACAAAAATACATGTGATTAACCACATATCTTATTTATAATTTATTAATCAGGTTTACTATTTAATTAACCAATAAATATATATTATTAACTAAATTATGACATTAAAATATAAAATATAGTAATTAATTTTTAATCAAAATCTGTATTTTATATTTTAATGTCAGAATTTAGTCAATATTATGTATTTTATTGGTTAATGAAATAATAAATTTGATTAACGAATTATAAATAAAATATGTGGTAGATAATCTATATTTTTGTGGTTAATTCAATATTAAAATTGATTAATGAAATTTTTTATATTTGTGTTATAAAAATAATTTTAAAAAAAATATATTTTTTTTATAATTTTCTTTCTTATTTATTAAAGAATAAAAAATACTGTTCATCGGTGAACAGTGTATGAAATAAGTATTAGGTGTAATATTTGAGTGTAAGAATAACATTATTATTTTAAAGAAATTAATTTGTATGGAGAAGTAAAATTATTTTATACAGGCAACCACATTTATATTGTATAAATCTTTTAAAGGCTAAGGATTTAGTTAATAATATGTATTTATTGGTTAATTAAATAATAAATCTCGTTAATAAATTATAAATAAAATATGTGGTTAATAACCTATATTTTTATGGTTAATTTAATAACAAAATTGGTTAATGAATTTTTTTTATATTTGTGCTGTAAAAATAATTTAAAAAATATATATATTTTTTATAATATATTTTTTATTTATTAAAAAAATAAAAAATACTACTCATCGTATAAATATAGATACCGTGTATGGAGTAAATATTGGATGAAATATTTGAGTGTAAGAATAGTATTATTTTTATTTTAAAGAAATTAATTTGTATGGAGAAGTAAAACTATTTTATACATGCAATCACATTTATATTGTATAAACTTTTTAAAGGCTAAGGATGGTTTTGTCTCTATAAATAACTTATAATTTAATTTTGTCTATAAAAAATAATTTGAATAATGATTTTTTAAAAGTTTTTCATCACAATTTTAGTTTTGCCATTGGAAGTCGCTGGGAACTTGCAAATGACAAATTTTTTAGAAAATGGCTATTTGATCATTAGTATTTAATAATTAATTGATACGTATTTATTTACTATTAAACTTCATATTAACTTATTAAAGTGGGACATCATATATACTTAATAAAAAGTTTTACAATCAATACTATGTATTTAAATGTTACGGTAGAGTTATCTTAATTTTTATTTAGAGAATTTTGTTGTTATTTGTAATCATCCTTGATTCGAGGAGATTAAAAAAAGAAGTGGTTTCATCACTTTATAAATGAGGAAATTTTATATCTAATATTTTAATATTTTAAATACACGATTGTTTCTCATTTATGTGTAATTTTATCTGATACTTCTCTCGTGATTTATCAATCATTAGAGTCACGTATATTCAGTGAGAGTTGTGAATCAACTCTGAATTTTACTATTTAGAACATGAATTATGTTAGTTCAATTCACAAATTCGTTTGTAACCCTTTAAAAAATATTTTTAAGATTAATTAAATTTTGTTAAAAAAAATTAGCTACAGGGTATATGAATATTATGAATGATTGGTTTAAAATATATATTAAAATTATTTTAAAATATTTTTTAAAATTTTTGTGTTTAGTACCTACTGTTTATAAATTTTAATTTCAAATAATCAACCATAATATTTTTAATTTAAAAATAATTAAGTTTTTTATTTATTCAATCACATCATCCTTTTCTTTTCTTTTATTTTAAAAATTAAAAATTAAAATCAATTTACACTAAAGATAGCCCTACCCAACTAAAACTTATTTAAGAATTTACTGTTTTTTGTCACTATTTTAAATTTGTATTTTAACAAAAAATAATTTACTCATTTTGTCAAGACTCCAAGTTATTTGTGAACTAAAAGCAAGCCAGACTTTGACCAATATATTAGAATTTATTAATATTAAAAATTAACTACAGTCTAGAATGAAGAAAAGTTTAAGATGACCAAAATTTAAAGAATTTTTTTCTAAAGAACTGAAAACAAAATTTGATATATTTAAAAACGATAAACATATTTACTTTTAGTTAAAATTGAAAGAAAGAAAAAATTGTACCAAATTTTCTTAAGGACTTAAATGAATTCGTAATTATCTATTATTAAAGCGTTTTTTGGAGTTATTTATTATTTCCAGGCTCTCTCAATTTTTGTATTTTTGTTACATTTATGTATATAAGATGATTCCTTTTTCTCAGTTTTATTGGGAAATACAATCTACAAAGTGAGAAAGAATGTAACTACTACCACCAAGGTTTCATGTGTCAATATCATTAATTTGTTGTTGTATATAAGTGAGGAGTCACATCACATTGCAAATAGATCCCTGCATAATAGCAAACCCATATAATTAGTTAGGAGGGATTATGACTTTCAAAAATTAAAGCAGGCAATTATATAAAATTTGGAATGGATAGAAAACAACATTGTGTCATAATGTATTAGTACAATGATATGAATGGAGAAAATGACGAGCACTAGGTGATGCTCCTCAATGATGCACTAAAGTGGGAAAGTGGGGATGACCATTACTCATAAGAGAAGTTCTCCACTTCTCTGAGCCTGTGGCCTACGACAATTTGAACTTCTTAGTCCATTAGTCTTTGGCACTTTACTCCTCGTCACGTCTCTTTAAACATGGTTAATGATTGGTATGATATTTCTTTGAAAAACTAAAAGATTATCATTGCCAACAATCAAAACAAGTGTTGTTTTTAAATATTGATATTTGACTTGTGTGACTGACTAATCTAATACGATCAATTTCACCGTTGATGAACGGGTTCTGTTTAAAGCCAAGAGTAAAGTTATGTATAAATCGACCAACAAAAAAAATTGTTAACACTTAAGAGAAATTGAATTTGAGACTTTGAATTTGTTATCTAGGTGGCAACTGTCGCCAATGTTTTCTAATTCTCACTTATCTCAATAACAAAATTGTAAAGTTGAGTGGAAGTGTATGACTTATTAATTATTTAAGTCTTCAAGATTATACTAATATATAAGGAAAAGTAGTAACGGTCTAGTTTATTTTTGAAAGGAATGCTCTAGTTTATTGTGTGTGTATAAATATGAGACTAAAATTGAAAAAAAAACATTATTCTTGAGTTTCATTTTCTTTATAATGTAATAGTCACCCAAAAGTCGGTAATTGATAGATATATATCTATCATTCTCAACTTGGATAAAAGATGTTGAAAGGTTGAGAAATGATAGATTTTGTATAATAAATAAACACAAGTTGGTTCTTAGAAGACACGTGTAGTAACTTCATGAGGCCAACTTGTATTTTTCTCTCACAATGCGATAATCAATTTCAAAGTGCTTAGTCCTTTCATGAAAGAGAAACAATGTGGATGAAATTGAGGTTATCGCAGTAAACAATATGAAGTGGTCAAATATTTTTTTGTTTTTCGAGAAATCAAAGATTAACCAATAATGAATCAGATGAGGATTTTCTTCATTAAGCACAAACAACTCAGTCAGCATAAAAAAAGCCAAGATGGTGAAATTAGCCTCTTAAGAAGAGTAAGTCTTTGTCTAGGAATCCTTGAGACACTTGAGAGCTTTGGTAGCAACTTGATGATGAATGATGGTGAGACTATTTAAAAACTAATCGGGTTGAGTGATGTAGTTCATATCCGACCTAGTTGTGGTCATGTAGAGCAATATGCTAATAAGTATTCTAAATGTAGGAATGAACTCAAATGGTATGCCAATATCTTTGTGCAATTTTAAAGATGAATCGGAGGGAGTAGACACATGTTTTGAGTCCATAAATCACACATTTTGAAGAGATCCAATTATGGGATGAGATTTTCTGCAATTATTACATTATCTACATAATCTAGTAACAAAGTGAAGGAAATTTTAGGTTTCTTTATGAATAAGGAATGGTGGGAGGTGCTTGATGGAAGTTTTGTTTGAGTAGAAAAAAGGTGAGTTTCTCATACCATTTTGTGCTAGTTTATTTAAGGTCATAAAAAGATTTGATGAGTTTGGAGACTAAGTTAGGTTTGGATAGAGTAGCACTAGATGGTATAACCATGTACACTTTTTCTTGTAAATTTCCATCTAGGAAGGTATTATTAACATCAAGTTGATACATATGCTAGTTGTGAATGGAAGTGAGTGCAATAACTAATGTAAAAATAGTAAGATTTTCGAAAAGGGAGTAGGTATTAAAGTAATCCAACCCCATAATTTGGTTATAACAATTTGCTACTATTTTGGCGTTAAACCTTTCTATAGTACCATCACGATGTTTGATTTTATAAATCCATCTACAATCTATAGTGTTAACATGAGGAAGGATATCAACAAGTTTCCAAGTATCGGTCCTATTAAGAGCATCCAATTCAATTCGCATAATTTGTTTCCAACAATCATAATTTCTAGCCTCAACATGAGATTTGGTTCAATGTGTTTAGTGTAAGAGATATAGTTTCCTAATAAGATATTCCATACTTGATAATAAGTGATTTGGTGAATCATGGGATGTGTCACATAAAAAATAAAAAATCTTAAAAGTGTGATAGTGTATACTCATGTCTAGATGAAATTCTCTTTGGTTAGGAACGAGTATCACTAAGTGGAGGAATAACAAGGTCAAAACTAGTAAGAATATGATTGTTAGAAGCAATGATTCCATCTTTTGAAATGGGATTAGGAATATGACTATCAAGGTTAGGTGAAACAAGCACAATTAAAGGGATGACAAGGTCATTTGAGTTGGGAGGAGCTATAGTAGGATTCGTATCTGAAGGGAAATATTTCCAACCATCAGTTACAGATAAGGACACACCATAATACACAAGTAAATTATACTTGGTAAAAGTACTATATGTAACAATCCATATTGATTAAGGGCTTTTATATACTTTTAAGGTTTGTTGTAAGGTTAGAGTTATCTCACATAGGGAGGTGAAAAAATATGTATGTGGTACTTTTGTGTTGTGAATTTGATCCCTTCTCAACCTTAGTTTAAGGTTTATATAGAAGTCCATGGGCATGAACCTCACACTCTTAAGAAGTAATACTCATTTCTAAGAGGATGGGAATTGAATAATTAATCCCCAATTATTCAAGATAACGTGATTAATGTTGGACTTAATACTTCATACACAAGAGGGAAGGTGAATCGGGTGGTTTGAAAAAAACGTGGATTTGAAAAACTTTGTGAAATAAAAGCATAGTTTAAAAACTATTTAAAACCTAAGTAGCGGGAAATAAAATGAGTTAAGGAAAGAGGAATGAACACCAAGAGTTATACAGGTTCAGTAAAAAACGACTTAGTCATGTCCCCAATAATTGATCTTGAGAGTCTACAATAATACGTTGAGAGCTTTTAGTAGGAAAGACTCAAGAACTCCCTTATACAAGGAAATGATGATTGATATTCGATCATAATATACATGATGATGGATATGTGTGTTTGCGTCTTTTCTTCATAATGATCTTGAGAGTGAAGGGGTCAATCTTCTTTCCCAAACGGTGGATTGAAGCGATTAGTCTTTGTTCCACAAACACGAACCTTGGAGCAGTTAATCTTCAAGTTCCATAACCTTTAAGCACAATATCTTGATTTTAACACCGGGATGACCAAGAACCTTTGAGATTTTAACACATGCTAATCTCTAACCTAAACTAGGATTGAAATACCCAATCCTAAACAAATCTTTTTACGGGTTTAGCTTTAACCCAATCAAATCCCTAATTGGACAACATTCAACCAAGATATATACAAAAGGTTCCCTTGGTGAATTTTACAATTCTACTCATTCCACAATTATAAAAGTAATCTCACTCGCAAAAGGACTTTTCTCACAAAAGCACTTAGACTAAAAATATAATAAGAGAAAGTCAATAAAATGTTTATATATATATATAGCTTTAACCCAATCAAATCCCTAATTGGACAACATTCAACCAAGATATACACAAAAGGTTCCCTTGGTGAATTTTACAATTCTACTCATTCCACAATTATAAAAGTAATCTCACTCGCAAAAGGACTTTTCTCACAAAAGCACTTAGACTAAAAATATGATAAGAGAAAGTCAACAAAATGTTTATATATATCTGTCATACCCCAATTTTGTCCGGTCATATTTAAAATTTTCATAAAATTAATTTCATTTTTTTTAAATATAACATCATATGCACATCATGGCATACCTTTCATCACGAGAATACTTCACTTTAGTTTCCTATCATTATTATGCCATTTTCATACCACCTAGAAACATGCATTTCATAAAATCCATTTCATTAAAGAGTATGATTTATTATATGAATGTAAGAAAAGGGATATAGTGAAAGGATATTTCTTAAGGTGGGATACCAATATGGATCAAGGACACGTTTGAGTTTCATCTTGACAACACCATAATACTGAATCCATAAGCAAAGTCATGAACATGGTTTATTACAGACAGTAATCGTTGACACGCCATGGACTAGCTTATTTTACTTCTTGCACCTTACTGAACCAAGTTACCAAGTTGGCAAGAGTTGAAGAGATATTAAATGAATGACTTAAATTCGCAAATTCACATTTTTTGTTCTTCATTTATAACCATCATGGCCTTAGGCCAAGGATTAAGAGATCTCTTGCTCAAACGTGTATCAAATGGCCAATGATCCCAAAATACAATATGGCACGGTTTAAAAATGTCAATAAAGAAATACATTGGCTGAATAAATTTTGGATTTTTTTTTTTTACAAACACAATTGTTTCAAGTATAACCATGAGAAGTCATGTTGTTGGTTACAAACAGTCCAATGATCTAAGTTACGTTACAATCAAGTCAAACGAAAGGAATAAGCTTCAAACTGGAAATTAAACATCCCTTTGCCATGATGCTTTCCTAGATTTTCCCTGCAGCCCATTACAATCTCGCTCCACAGCCTACAAAGTCCACAAACCAAGCAACATGCCTTAACAGTTTTGTGTTGAGGAATTAGGCCCTGCGAAAAAATACCGAGCTAAAATTCAAAGCAGCCAAGAGAATCAATGACATTACAAGAAGAAACAGATTTCCAAAAGATTTAACAAGCAACATGCCGTGTCCGGATAAGCGCAGTCCAGCCTGCATCACCTGTATCACACAAATTTAACCAAGGTTTCAGTACACTTATTATGGCATATGTTTTATAATCAATGTTCATCACTAAGCCAAGGAGAAATATGGGAATTCCACCGAGAGTGTTGCCGATAAAGAGTTTACGGCATGTTTAAACTCAGTCTTCTACATGAAAAAAAGAAAGTCCGCTTGATGCATGAAATTACATCAGAGTCTTCAAAAACTGGGACTCCAAGTCTTTCGAACTAAGGATGTCCAAAACGGCTGCGTTTGCACCGGACCGGAGTGCTATTATTTACAACAATTTGTTTGATTATGGTAGGTCATCATTCAACAAAGATTTTATCCAGAAAGATGTAAGGTTGGATGCTACGTTGAAGAACCACGAAGAGGATGTTATCCCAAATATAGACTGTCAGGATCTTCAGCAAACAGGCACCTACACTACAGTCAATTTACACCAGCATCAGGAAAATGGCAGTGAAAGGCTTATGGCGCATGAGCTGAAGGCTATGGTCATTACCTTTCAAAACAGAAGTGAAATCATGGAACTTGAAGTTACTCGCCAACTTATGTCGGCATAACAGCACCCTGCAATATAACAAATCCATTCAAAATTCCCAAGAGTTTCGGATGTCCAAGAATTGTCGAAACAGTAAGACACCGCAAGATACCATGGAGTTTAGCAAAACTGTGAGCCACAAATAACCGACCATATTGCAGGATAGAAATCCACTGCAGGGCCATTTGGTTAACATCAGAAACCTGCATATCACAAATGCACCCTTATAAGATCACCAACCATACATCTTGCAACGCTCGAATAATTTCATAACAGCCATACCAGGAGTAGAACAATAAACAAATGAAGAACAAGTTATTTTCAAGTTTGTACATAAAAAGCATCCTAAGAATGGACTTTGATACCTTAACTTGTTAATTATGCACGAGCCACCTCATGAAATTGACTGGTACATGACCTGTAAAGAAGCAACCTGCAATACATTTTTAATACCATAAGAGCCACGCGGTGACGTAAAGCAGATTCAGCATAACTACACCATGATACCAAGATGCACGACGCATAACGTACCTAAGGCCGAACAGGCCGAACAGGACAAAATGCTGCCGCTATACACCAGCCCGGAATCACTACAACAACAAAGTGATACCAAGCATCATGAATTCACCATCACCATGACTTCAATCTTTACAACAGCCAATAATGCACAACCACATGCCAAACTCATGATGCAAGTCTATCCATCACATAACTATGCCATCTACCTACCTGTCATCATTCAAAAAAAACCTGCATCAAACCAACATTTAACCTAACTAATACCAGGCTCAGACCAACACCAAACGCATAAATTCTAATGGCCTACCCATCCTTCAACCAAAACCAAACATGTCCTAAGATATGTGAGAGAAACCAATCCAGCAGTCAGCATTCAAGATAGCATGATAGCATGACAAAATCTGCAAAGCCATGGCACATTGAAGTCAGGCATAGAATTGGCAAAGTTTAAGGATTCATAAAAATCAATACAAGAAAATACCTGTCACGATGAAACATACTCGTCAATCTTCCAAACCTTGTAAACATGCATCTATCACAACATAAACCTATTGCAAAATCAGAACACGAGCTTAAAAAAAACAAATGGCAAATGCTAAGTAAAATAGACAATTACTGCAGTGAAAAGTAAAAAATAGGTGGTTACCACGGATTCACTACAGACAAAACCTCATCCTGCCATTTGAGGGACCACACCGATTTGAAGCACCACTAACTCTGAGAAATTCTGCTACCTAACGGAATGATTCTCCCACTAACTTGCCAAGCTCATGAGAGAGGAATTCAAAACCTCGTACATCAAAAATGCTATAAATAAGGACCTCCAGGGATGAAGTAGGGATCCGAATTTCTGCGCCGTTACTCTGGAGAAATCATTCCAAAGCCCTAGTTAAAAAAGCTCTGTTTTGAACTTGTTGAGATTTTCACACCGAAGCTCAACAAGCTCGAGCTAAGCCCCCTGTCAAAACCGAAACGAACCCAAATCGTTAAAGAGGAAGCGAAGAAGGCGGAAAGTTCGAGAGGAAGAAAGAACCTTGAAGGACCTAAGGATCATTTACCTCACCTTGCCGGAGTTGAAACGTCGGACTAGCTCCGATTTGGTATTTAACATTTCTCCTTTGCATGATTTGATATTGCCATCTTGTTCACATCGCCTCAAATGCCATAACCCCCATGATTATTACACGAGATTTCTGTTGTCTTGTTGTTTCGGTTTTTGTTTCGATTTCTTTGGGTCGTTTGTTTTTGATTTGGAAGCTACATGGTTAGGTTCGTGTTTGGAAATGTTTGTTTGGCTAGGATTTAGGTGTGATTTTTGTGTACCCGCGACAACGCCGCCGTGGCCTTACAGAGAGAGGTTCCGACGTGGAGATTAGGTGGTTACCACCAGGTTTTCCTCAGTGTCGACGTTGATGTTAGAATAATGAAAAAGAAAAATAAAGGTTAACAGAAGGAAGATAGACGAAAATTGGAGAGAGAGAGAGAGTTTAAGAAAGGGAATTAGTGTGATTTCTTTTAATTAGATGTCATTGGCCTTTAAGTTCCCATTTAATCTCTTTTATTTCATTAATTAATACTCAAATTTTGAATCCATAATTAAATGAGAATGATTAATGAAAAGAGGGAGACGGCTGGGCTAATGATGTTCACTTTTTGCATTCCATTCCATTAGTTTATTATTATTATTATGCATAGTAAATGATGATGATAAGTGCATATTAACCCACTTGCCTTTTTTCAAAGCCGAACATGATTATTCAGTGGTCATTTCTTGACTCTTGGTCTGACCATATACCGCCTCCCTCAATCTTCTTGCCATCACTAGGTTTTTTTTGGTGTTAAGGTTTTGGGCCTCCCCGAGCCCATTATGACCTGTTTTTTTTTTTTTGTTGTTGAGATTTTTACCCCTGTTTATCGCCCACACACCCAGATTCTTTGACCTATTATGTTCTTATTTTATATGCTTTATTAAAAGATAATTACAATTACATAATAATAGCTTAAATTTGATTATTATTCCCAATCAAGTTTAGAACATCATAGTTAATTAATATACTTTCTAAAAAATATTTTAATTAATCTTTAAATGAAAAAGAGATTAATGAGCATCCGCTTTATTATCTCTCGATTATTCGAATAATTAGCGTACGCCATATTACTCGAGTTCTCGTCATTTAATTTAAAACTCTAAAACTCTATTAAATTAATGACTTCCTCAAATTAATTATAAAATCTTAAAAGTTTCATTATTTAATAATGTAATTTTGAATGAAAAGGAGAATAGTAAGCTTCCGCTTTACTACCTCTCGACTATTCGAATAATTGGCGTACGCCATATTGCTCGAATTGTCGTCATTTAATTAAAACCTTAAAAAACTCTATAAAATTAAAATCATTTTCCCAATTTAATTATTCTAATATTCTCTTAAAATTATTTAATAATGTGATTTTGAATGAAAAGGAGAATAGTAAGCTTCCGCTTTACTACCTCTCGACTATTCGAATAATTGGCGTACGCCATATTGCTCGAATTGTCGTCATTTAATTAAAACCCTAAAAAACCCTATAAAATCAAAATCACTCTCCAAATTATTTATAAATTCTAAAAGCCCTATCTTAATAATAAACCTTTGAATGAAAAGGAGAATAATGAGCATCCGCTTCATTATCTCTCGATTATTCGAATAATTGGCGTACGCCATATTGCTCGGATCTTCGTCATTTAATTTAAACCACTATCATACAAGCTCAAATCATCTTTAAATCCAAACCTACCAATTCAAATACAAACCATTTTCGCAAAACAATTAAAAACATATCTTTTACAATTTAAACCTCGGGTGATAGGAGATGGGAGGCGCACGCCTCATTGTCTCTCGATTATTTGAATAATTGGCGTACGCCATATTGCACAAATTATCGACTTCCGATTAAAACACTTTAAATAAACTTGGATAAGGGAATAGGGGGCGGACGCCTCATTATTCTTTGAATAAGCAAGTAGGGGGCGTACGCCTCACTACTGTGCATACTCAACATCCACAAACACAACTTTCAAAATAATCAAACGAAAAAGGAGTGGAGGGCGTACGCCTTATTACTCCTCGAAGGAATTGGTCAATTGGTGTACACCACATTGCTCAATCTTTTGTCGTTCTTTAAAATACCTTAACAAATCAAACTAATGTCCCGCCCCGTGCAACCTATAACTTAAAAATTCTTTTCAAAAGAACACTGTCAATCCTTTCTAATGCGCATAACAAACCAATGCTTAAGCCTCCGCCGAGAGTAAACAAGCCAGCGTTTAGCCTTTAGAACGCGATCTACACAGTTGTTCATTAAAAGACACCAACAAAAACCGTAGTCCCCCGAACTACGAATGCTCTGACTTCCTTATTACACCATAAGGATACGTAGGCACGAGATTGCGAGATCTTGGCGAGCACACTAATAAAAAACCTCCCCTTTTCCCTCCTGAGGTCTTCATCCATATTTATTATCAATTTTAAATTACTCGAAGAAAGCAAATAACATTTAACTAACATTCAAATAGCAAATTAGACTAAAAGGTTCCCGTTGAGTACAACGGACGTGAGGGGTGCTAATACCTTCCCCTTGCGTAATCGACTCCCGAACCCGAATATGGTTGCGACGACCATTATTCTATTTTTCAAAGGTTTTATCGATATTTTCCTATTCCTTCATTGGGATAAATAAAGTTCGGTGGCGACTCTGTTCGAACAAATTTTTCCGCGACCATCGCGAGGAATCGTATTTTTCGAGATGCGACAGATGGCGACTCTGCTGGGGAGATTTAACTGCTCCAAGCTAGAGAGAGTCAAACCTAACTTAGTCAATTTGCTATGAATGTTAGAATATCGCTTTCATTTGCTTTTGTATATCTTGATGTATTATTTATGTTATATAATTTATTCTGCTATTGTGTTGGGTGATCTATGGTACTTGGCATATGTTGTGAGATAAGCTCCGTACCCGAGCTTTGAGAAGAACTTAGAACCCGGAGTTGTGTAGTAT
Source organism: Lathyrus oleraceus (assembly GCF_024323335.1). Classification (NCBI taxonomy): domain Eukaryota; kingdom Viridiplantae; phylum Streptophyta; class Magnoliopsida; order Fabales; family Fabaceae; genus Lathyrus; species Lathyrus oleraceus. Next base: position 131,115,254 of record NC_066581.1, read on the forward strand.
TGAACCGGGGGGTGTACACCTCATTGGGACAATACGAGAACTCCACCTAGAGTAGATCTGTTCAGAATTTCCATCATAATATGGCTAGCCCATTATTGCGAGGAAACGTTGAACATGGTCAATGACTCTGGGAACCTCATCTTAAACTGAAGTCCGTCTTCATGATTGGCGATCGTGTAGTATTGAACCGAAGGGTGTACACCCTGTTCGTACAATACGAGGATCCCACTTAGAATAGACTGATTCAGGACTTCCATTTCAATGTGGCTAGCCCATTATTGCGATGGAAGACTGAACTTAGTCCATGACTCTAAGTTCTTATCATGAAAATGGATAACCTTAGAGCAACCCTTGTTGTGTGGGGTAAAAGACATAGAACCGTTGTTAAGTTGAACCTTGTGATAGATGTGAAACCTGGATCCCTGTCATTGCATAAACATCATGTTGCATTCATTATGAGCATAGCAAAATCATTTACACACTTTTTATTCTCAGGGAATTTCAAAACTTTCAGTTAATTAAGCATTCAAGAACAAATGGAGTCAGAAAAGAAGAAAACATTCCAAATCAAAGCTAAGGTACCATGTGTGAAGAAGTTCATTGCATTCAGAGATGGGTTGACTAACATCCGTCGAGACGCATTCACACTCAAATATGGGAAGATTCTACAGTTGTTGTCTGTACCAGTACAAAAGGATGCTATTACTGCACTAGCCCAGTTTTATGATCCACCACTCAGAAGTTTCCTCTTTAAAGATTTCCAGTTGGCCCCGACTTTGGAAGAATTTGGAAGAATATTGGACTCTCCTAAGCAAAAGAAGGGACCATACAAAGGGTTAGGTCAAATCCCTGAATCCGAAGAGTTGGCAAAAGTACTAGACATCCCAGTCAAAGATCTAACCCCTAACATCAAAATTTGGGGAAAGGTGCAAGGGATTCCACAAGAGTACCTGGAGAAAACTGCTCAAAGCTTTGCCAAAGCCCAAAAGTGGGAAGCCCATGATACTATTATGGCTTTACTTATTTTTGGATTGGTGTTATTTCCTAACATGGAGAAGTTAGTTAATGTAGCAGCTATTAGCGTCTTTTGGGCCGTCAAGGTCAAGAACGAAGATCCGGTACCCGCACTCTTGGCAGATGTTTATCACACCTTGCACCTACGCTTTGAGAAGAGGGGAGGACTGATGTTATGTTGCATACCACTCCTTTACCAATGGCTTGTCTCTCATGTGTTCAAAGAGGTTGATACAATTGAAAGTATGGATGGATATGAGTGGTCTCAAAAGCTGGTAGGACTCACTGAAAATACCATTATTTGGTATCCTTATGGCTTGAATGTGGGAGACACAATTACTAGCTGTGGAGAATTCTCGAATGTACCGCTAATAGGGTCAAAAGGGTGCATTAACTACAATCCTGCTTTAGCAGTAAGGCAGTTGGGTTATCCTATCACATACAAACCAGATGACCAGTTGTTAGAAGGTTTTGTGTTCCATGATATGGAGGATCCTGTTATGCTGAGAAGGGTTATCCGAGCCTGGGAGAAAGTTCGCTTCAGAGGACAAGACAAAGGAAAGGGTGTCATAGGGGATAAAGAACCCTATCATCAATGGGTCACTAGAAGAAGTCAAGAGGTCAAACTGCCATTCATCCTCGATCCTCCAACTCAACCTCCATCACCAGAACCCATTCCTGTCTCCATGGAAGAAGTGGAAGCATTAAGAGCTACTATAGCAAGACTTGGACGAGAAAACGAAGAGCTACAGGCCAGCTTCCAACAAGTTTCAAATGAAAGAAATGAGATAAAATGGGAACTAGAGAGGAAGAAGGCCCAGCTTGAAGCAACTGAGGAAAAGGTCGACAAAGAAGAACATAAGAGAAAGAAAGTGAAAATAGGCATGGAACAAGCTGACCACTGCCTAGAAACCCTTAAAGAGCAGTTGAGACAGGTTGAGAAAGAATGCCTAAAGAATAAGCGGTGGTGGGTACGAGCCACAGAAGAGAAAAAAGAGGTTAGAGAGATATTGGAGGCAAAGATACAAGATCTCACTATCTCCCTCCATAATGCTGAGACCCAAGCCGAGCACGAGCGCCGACTTAAGGAAAGAGCCCTGGAAGCTTCTCGAGTCACACCCACGACTTGGGCCGAGAAATGCCAAGAAGCAAAAGATGCTAAAGGAGTTGCTCAACATTGGAAAGATAGATTTGAGGCATTCCATCAAGACAGTGTGATATGGCTAAGGGAAAGAGAGCAAGTCATTGAGGATTACGACACCTTTAGGAGAACTATCAATTTCTTGCAAGCAGACAAAGATGGGTACCGTGCAAAGCTCAACGGTTTGGTGCAATTCTGCAATTGGATAACCCAAGAAATGCCTTGGAGATTGAGAGAGGCAGTGGAAGGATTGGACCAGCATGACACACATCCTGCTGTAATCCATTTTGTTATGATGTGTGAGGGGATGGTGAAGAGGTTCAACTCTGAATTAGAAGAGCTCATAACTCGAAAGACTTCTGTGTGATTCTTCTGTCTTTCTTATATTCAGTTAGTATTTGAGCTGTATCGATTTGGGCGGTTATGCCTTTGTACTCCGTACTTTAAATATTTGAATGGAAGAGGATGATCCTCATTTTTATTTCCTGACTTTATGTTTTCTCTAAATGCTTAATACAACTACGATCGTGATAAAAATTCCCTGAAAATAAAATATGCATAACATTTGCATCCTCATGCATCACGCTTCATAAAAACAAAAAAAACTTACCCAACCTTTTGCCATCTACCAGTAAACGCTGACTAATCAACACCGGTACGAGACGCGAAGCCATTACAAGATGACGTTAGAGCAAGTGGAGGCTAACCAAGCTACCATGAGGTCAGACATCAATACGATCCAAGAGAAAATGGATCAGCTGCTGGAAACAATGCTCGCCATCGCCCAGAGAGAGAGGGTTGCGGATGCAGAAGATGAGGCTAGAAGGAATGATAACCCATCAAGTTTGGTCCACCCAGATGAGGGCTATGTCCATGCCAAGAAGAGTCTGGTTCACATACCAATAGGAAGCAAAGGAGAGGGGGATCGTGCAGAGCCTTCTGAGGCGCCTGCTCATTATGGGTCCGAAATAGGCGATGACCCATACGAAGCTTTCTATGTGCCTGATCATCCGAAGCCTAAGACACTTCCAGACCCATCTGCAGATAGGCTTCGTGCCTTGGAAAAGAAGGTCAAGGCTATCGAAGGGAATAATATCTTCGGTGCCTCCAACATGAACATGCGCTTGGTATCAAATTTGGTCATTCCGGCTAAATTTAAAACTCCTGATTTCGAAAAATACCAAGGCCAGACTTGCCCAAGAAGTCACCTAGTGATGTACTTCAGGAAAATGGCTGCTCATACCGAAAATGACAAACTGCTTATACACTGTTTCCAAGATAGTTTGAGTGGAGCATCTCTGAGATGGTATATGAGTTTAGAGCAAGGGCGGATTCAAAGCTGGGAAGATTTGGCTGATGCATTTCTCCGTCAGTACAAGTATAATTTGGATATGGCACCTGACCGAATGCAGTTGCAAGGCATGGCAATGAAAGAAAATGAGTCCTTTAAAGAATACGCCCAGCGATGGAGAGAGTTGGCTGCTCAGGTAGAGCCACCATTGTCTGAGAAGGAAATGACCGGAATATTTGTGGACACGCTGAAGGACCCATTCTTTGATAGATTGGTGAGTAGTGCGGCATCCGATTTTGCGCATCTGGTCACAATCGGAGATCGTATAGAAAAGGGTCTGAGGGATGGAAAGATTTCAGGAGCCGTGGCCACCTCTAGCGCACCGAAAAAGTATTCTGGAGGCTTTCAGAAGAAAAAAGAAGGTGAAACGAATGCTGTATCTAGAGGCTATAAGGGGAAGCAACAGGCTTCATATGGCCAAGTCGCTGCCGTGGTACCCATACCTTATCAACAACCCATACAACAACAACCAATGTATCAACCACAACATCAACAACCTCGTCGACAACAGAACACAGCACCACCAAGACAATTCAAGCCAAAGCCTCCAAGAAGGCAACTTGACCCTCTACCAGTACCTTACAGCCAAATATTCCCATATTTGCAAAAGGAGGGTCTTCTGACATTGAGGGAGCTGAAACCGGCTGTTCTTCCATATCCACCAGGATATGATGCTAACGCACATTGTGAATTTCACATGGGAGCGCCCGGCCATACCCTGGAGAATTGTTTTGCATTCCAAAATAGGGTACAAGACCTGATTGAAGCAAAAGTTGTTACCTTCACTCCAAGACGCCCGAACGTGAACACTAATCCCATGCCAACACATGGAGGTGCTTCCGTCAGTGCCATAGAGGAGAGTGATCAAGGAGAACTGATTCTTAAGGTTGAAGAGATTCAAACCCCTATCACCATGATAGGGGCACAACTGCTAAAAAGTGGTCTAGTCTCAGAGGAGCTAGTCAATGATGAGAATGACAAAGGGTTGAGGAATTTTATACAACAAATGCTGGATCGAGGCGAGTTACAGATCAGTCGCCGTGCTAAGAACAAAGAAGAGAAAGAGATAGCCGTTGTGGTGGATATCCTTTACGATGAAGTTAACGTGGACATCCCTTTTGATAAGGTTAACGTGGACATCCCTTTTGATAAGGTTAACGTGGACATCCCTTTCGATGAGGTTAACGTGGACATCCCTTTCGATGAGGTTAATGTGGCCATCCCTTATGATGAGGTTAATGTGGAAATCCCCATAAACCCCTTGGTGATAGAGTTTCCAGCGCCGTTCGCATATGAGGATGAGAAGGCGGTACCATGGATATATCAGCCCAGAGCTTTTAAGCAAGGGCAGGAAGACCAACCTGTGGTAATCAACGAACCAAATGTTACCTCAATTGTGGGGCCAGCCGGCATAACGCGTAGTGGCCGAGTGTTTGCACCAAGGGCTGTTGATGCTTCTACAAAAGCCAAAGGGAAAGAAATTGCTACTCCTGTCCAAATTCCTGTCCCTAGTCGAGAAATGCAAGACATGCATCTGTCGCCTAAAGCTGCGGTCACTCGAGAGGAGGCTGAGGAATTTTTAAGGATAATCAAGAAAAGTGATTATAAAGTGGTAGATCAGTTGAATCAGACACCTTCGAAAATCTCCATGCTATCTCTGTTGCTCAACTCAGAAGCACACAGGAATTCATTATTGAAAGTGTTAAGCGCAACACATATCACGAAAGACATAACAACAGAACAGTTTGACGATGTGATAGCTTGTGTAACCACTGGAAATTTTTTGGGGTTTAATGATGATGAGTTGCCAGTTGAGGGAAAGAACCATAACAAGGCCCTACATATCTCCTTGAAATGCATTGACACTATACTATCAAGGGTATTAGTAGACACAGGTTCCTCACTGAACGTCATGCCAAAAACCACGTTGATAAAGCTGCCGATGGAAGGGATGAATATGAAGCCCAGCACCCTAATTGTGAAAGCATTCGATGGCTCAAGACGAGCAGTGATAGGAGAGGTTGACCTACCAATCAAAATAGGCCCAACTTTCTTCAATATCACATTCCAGGTTATGGACATACATCCCGGTTATAGCTGCTTACTTGGGAGACCATGGATCCACTCTGCAGGTGCCGTCACCTCCACTTTACACCAAAAGCTAAAATTCATTACCGATGACAAGATGATTGTGATTGGAGGGGAGGAGGATATCTTGGTTAGCCACTTAACATCTTTCCGATATATCGAAGTGGATGGCGAGATAACCGAGACACCATTCCAGTCCTTGGAAGTGGTAAATATGATGGCTGTCCAAAAGACATTGGAGACTCCGAAGTCAGGACCGTCCATGGCCTCGTGGCAAGGAGCTAAGGCTGTGATAGAAAGTGAAAACACTCAAGACTGGGGCAAAGTGGTGGAAGTGAACCAGAAGCGAGACAAGTTTGGGTTAGGGTATGACCCGTCGTCGATTGAAGCTAGTAACCACCACGATGGAGAGCAGATTCCTCCTGTAAAAGAAACGTTCATCAGCGCTGGCCACATTTTTGGAAATCAGGTAGCCATGATCAATGTTGAAGATCATGAGGAAGGAGCGTCTAGCTGGATACGACAAGTCGCGCCTAATGAAGAACTGACAAACTGGAAGGCTGTTGAAGTCCCTCAAATTTTTCAAAAGTAATTTTATTATTTTAGACAAAACCCTGTGCTCTGCCCAAGGCACAGTGGCATGTTGTAGGGCCCCCTTTATCTTTTTTTAAGAATTTTTCTATCAATAATAAATGGAGATTTGCATTCAATTTTTTGTTCCTTTCCTTTCGTTTTTTACAAAAAATGGCATCAATTTTTATGCACGCACTTTCTAAATAAACTGCATAAATCATAACATGCAGAAACACCACCGAGACCATTGATAACGACACTGCTAGGGTCTGGCATGACTTTGATTGTCCGATTTACCAAGCTGAAGAGGAAGTGGGTGAAGAGTGCGAACTCCCTGAAGAGTTGGCCAGATTACTCAGACAAGAAGAGAAGGTCATTCAACCACACCAAGAGGACGTCGAAGTTATCAACCTGGGAACAGAAGAAGACAAAAGAGAAGTAAGGGTAGGTGCCACGCTTCAAGATGCAGTGAAGATTAGATTGATAGAGCTCCTCCGTGAATATAACGATGTGTTTGCATGGTCTTACCAAGATATGCCCGGATTAGACACTGATATCGTGACCCACAAACTTCCCCTTAAAGAAGAATGCTCTGCCGTCAAACAGAAGCTAAGAAGAACTCGACCGGATATGGCTCTCAAGATCAGAGAAGAGGTGAGAAAGCAGTTTGACGCTGGTTTCCTAGAAGTCGCAAAGTACCCACAATGGGTTGCCAACATTGTACCGGTACCAAAGAAAGATGGGAAAGTCTGCATGTGCGTAGATTACCGAGACCTAAATAGAGCTAGTCCCAAAGACGATTTCCCATTACCTCACATCGATGTATTGGTAGATAACACAGCCCAGTTCTCTGTATTTTCCTTTATGGATGGTTTCTCCGGATACAACCAAATTAAAATGGATCCCGAGGACATGGAAAAGACCACGTTCATTACCCCTTGGGGCACCTTTTGTTACAAGGTAATGCCGTTTGGATTAAAGAACGCTGGGGCAACATATCAACGCGCTATGGTGACTCTCTTTCATGACATGATTCATAAAGAGATTGAGGTGTATGTAGACGACATGATTGCCAAATCCCAGACAGAGGAGGAACATGTCACTAATCTGGAGAAACTGTTTGCTCGTTTGAGGAAGTTTAGGTTGAGACTTAATCCTAACAAATGCACATTTGGGGTTCGATCCGGGAAGCTTTTAGGCTTTATTGTAAGCCAAAAGGGAATTGAGGTAGATCCTGACAAAGTTCGAGCCATTCAGAATATGCCATCACCAAGAACTGAGAAGGAAGTCCGTGGTTTCTTGGGAAGACTGAATTACATCGCTCGGTTTATCTCTCATCTTACTGCCACATGTAAACCGATATTCAAGCTTTTAAGGAAGAATCAAGGCGTGGAGTGGAATGATGACTGCCAGATAGCCTTCGATAAAATCAAAGAATACTTGCAAGAGCCGCCGATTCTGATGCCCCTGCAGAAGGGAGACCCCTCATCATGTACTTAACGGTGCTCGACGAGTCCATGGGTTGTGTATTGGGGCAACAAGATGAGACTGGTAAAAAGGAGCATGCTATATACTATCTGAGCAAGAAGTTTAATGATTGCGAGACCAGATATTCCTTACTCGAGAAGACTTGTTGTGCACTCGCATGGGCCGCTAAGCGTCTCAGACAGTACATGCTAACTCACACGACTTGGTTGGTATCTAAAATGGATCCTATCAAGTACATATTCGAGAAACCAGCTCTTACCGGTAGGATTGCTCGATGGCAGATGTTGTTATCAGAGTACGATATTCAATATGTTGCACAAAAGGCAATAAAAGGAAGCGTACTGGCAGACCATCTTGCTCACCAACCATTGGAGGATTACCAACCTTTGAAGTTTGACTTCCCAGATGAGGACATTATGGTTGTCAAGGATGCTGAAGACTCTGAACAAGAGGAGAATCTCAAGCCAAAAGCAGAATGGACTCTCATGTTCGACGGTGCCTCAAATGCAATAGGCCATGGAATTGGGGCAGTGTTGATATCTCCCAAGAATTTCCATCTACCATTCACTGCAAAGCTCTGTTTTACATGCACAAATAACATGGCTGAGTATGAAGCTTGCATACTAGGGTTGGAAGAAGCTATTGAATTGAAGATTAAGGTGCTAGAAGTATTTGGGGATTCCGCCCTCGTGATACATCAGATCAGAGGTGATTGGGAAACAAGACACGCCAACCTAATTCCATACCGGGATTACGTGCTGAAGTTACTCCCGAAATTCGACCAAATCACTTTCTCTCATATTCCTCGAGAGGAGAATCAGATGGCAGATGCTTTGGCAACCTTGGCTTCCATGTACAAGTTGATATGGCCCAACCATCAGCCTCACATCGAAATTAGGCGTTTCGATGAACCCGCGCATTGCCTGACGACAACAGAAGAGCCAGATGGTAAACCCTGGTTCTTTGACATTAAACGATATCTAGAGAAGCAGGAATACCCGGCAGAGGCCTCTAGCCTTGACAAAAGGACCCTCCGGAGACTCGCATCAAAGTTCCTCTTGAATGGGGAAGTATTGTACAAGCAGAATTATGACATGGTTTTGTTGAGGTGTGTGGACGAACAAGAAGCTAATCAGCTTATGAAGGACATACACGAAGGATCTTTCGGCACACACGCAAATGGGCACTCCATGGCGAAGAAAATCCTGAGGGCCGGTTACTACTGGTTAACGATGGAAGCTGACTGTTATCATTACACCAGAGCCTGCCACAAATGCCAAATCTATGCTGACAAAATACATGTACCGCCTACCCCGCTGAATGTTATAGCATCACCTTGGCCTTTCTCTATGTGGGGCATCGACATGATCGGGATGATAGAACCTAAAGCATCTAATGGGCATAGATTTATCTTGGTGGCCATAGACTACTTTACCAAATGGGTGGAAGCCGCATCTTATGCGAATGTCACAAAGCACGTGGTCGCCCGTTTCTTAAAGAACAACATCATATGCCGATACGGGGTCCCCAACAAAATCATCACTGATAATGGATCCAATCTCAATAACAAGACCATGGAGGAGTTATGCACAACGTTCAAGATCGAGCATCACAACTCGTCACCATATCGACCTAAGATGAATGGGGCTGTTGAAGCCGCGAACAAAAATATCAAGAAAATCATCCAGAAGATGGTAATCACGTATAAGGATTGGCATGAGATGCTACCTTTTGCGTTACATGGTTATCGTACGTCAGTACGAACTTCAACAGGGGCAACCCCATACTCCTTAGTATACGGCATGGAAGCAGTTCTTCCCATAGAGGTGGAGATTCCCTCGATGAGAGTCTTAATGGAGGCTAAGTTAGACGAGGCAGAATGGGTTCAATCAAGGTACGACGAGCTCAACCTTATTGAGGAGAAACGCTTGAAAGCGTTAAGTCACGGTCAACTCTATCAGAGGCGTCTTAAGAAGGCATTCGACAAGAAAGTTCGTCCCAGGGTGTTTCAAGAGGGTGATTTGGTGCTGAAGAAAATCTTGCCCATTCACAAGGACTCTAGGGGGAAGTGGACACCAAATTATGAAGGTCCATTTGTGGTGGTTAGAGCCTTTTCCGGAGGCGCTCTAATCCTGGCAACTATGGATGGTGATGAATTGCCACTTCCCACTAATGCTGATGCTGTTAAAAAGTACTTTGCCTAGAAAAGTGGAATGATAAAAAGCCGCTAAATCGAAAACCTGAAAAGGCGATTTAGGCAAAAATGGCTATCCCGGTGGATCGAAAACCCGAAAGGGCGATCCAGGCAAAAATTAGGGATAAAAAAAAAAAATATATATATATATATATATAACCCGCTGAGTTGAAAACTCGAGAGGGCGGCTCAGGCAAAAATGGGTATCCCGGTGGATCGAAAACCCGAAAGGGCGATCTAGGCAAAAGTTAGGGATTAATTCCAAGGCAAAGAACTATATTCTCAAGCGTCTAACATATCCCTCGAAGACAAAAGAATCAATCTACCCGACTTTTCTCAAAGGCGAGGTGCTCGGACTATCAAAGACATAAGGATCATAGCAGTGTGGAGACTCAATGGGAACTCAGTTTTATTGCCGCTTTGTTTCTACACACAGCAATTACCTCATTAAGGAATTGCATCTTTATGTACAATCACCCATTCAAGGGTCAAATTAATAAAAGAGAAAATTTTCTCGACAAAAGTTGTGCCCAAATTATTTTGCATTTTTTCTGTTTGTTTGCAAAGCACCTTTATTTTTGATAAACATCATTCTTAAAAATCTTGAAAAAAAATATAAAAAAACGCATAATTGAATGAAGTAATAAGGTTGCTTTTGAAATAGTAAAAGGATAAACTTCTTGGTCTCCAAGTTTGCTCTTGTTTTTCATAGAGGTGTAGGACTGTGTGTAGGCACCTATGTTCATTCCAAGTGCTAATCAACACCTCTCAAAGATATACTCGTGGTATAGCCAAACCGGGGCAAGTCTCTAATGCATTTCCAGCAAAAACATTGAAATCATAGTTGGAGTATCGCGTGTTGAGAAGTCTAAACCCTTCAGTAGTTTGGGGCATCCCGAATGTATTCCCAAAACCACCCAGTGGGGCATCAAATTTTGATCTCCATCATAACAAAGTCCACACCACTGGCACCATCACCTAAAGCAAAGACGCCCTAACCAGGGCAAATCCCAATCATCCACTCGCATACCCGCATGCATCACATGCACCATATGCGTCAATTACATACATAATTTTCCTACCAGGTAGGATTCACCATTAAGAAATCATATCAATCATGGGCATCCATATGCATAGCCTTGAACGATTCGCATTCCTATATGCACAGTAAAACATCCCCAGCAAACACATAACGCATACACCTCATGCATCTTCCCATGCATGGCATTTCCACCCAAAGTGGAACATCATACGAAAATCAAACATAATATGATAAGGATCTAAGGTCATTCGCATCTATCCTAGATTTTCCTCATTTCCCAAATAAAGTTATTACCCTACATACGCTCATGGAATCATTTCCTAGCCAGTCATTTCCCCCAACTTCATGGGTGATAGTGATATTCCCAGCATTTTCTTTGCTACCATTGCTCCCCAAGCAGAGGTTACCATAAAAGTCTCTTATGAGCTTCTCCCCTGCAGAGCTTCTTCAGCATATTTCCTCCAAAAGGAATCTTTTCTAAAAAATATCCCCCAACAGACATTCTTTCTTTAAAGATATTACTTCATTTATATGGAGAATCTCGTTCGTTACTGTTTGAGATGCTGTCTCATCAATATGAGGAGTCTCATTCCAGTTTTTCTTTTGAGATACTGCTCTAGTATCCTCGGAGAGTCTCAGATTCAATTAAGGTATCATTCCCTTGTTCGGAATATCTTAATTCGATCATATGAGATGCTGCTTCGACTCGATACAGAGAATCTCATCTTTTGCTGTTTGAGATGCTGTCTCGTCAATATGAGGAGCCTCATTCCAGTTTTTCTTTTGAGATACTGCTCTAGTATCCTCGGAGAGTCTCAGATTCAATTAAGGTATCATTCCCTTGTTCGGAATATCTTAATTCGATCATATGAGATGCTGCTTCGACTCGATACAGAGAATCTCATCTTTTGCTGTTTGAGATGCTGTCTCGTCAATATGAGGAGCCTCATTCCAGTTTTTCTTTTGAGATACTGCTCTAGTATCCTCGGAGAGTCTCAGATTCAATTAAGGTATCATTCCCTTGTTCGGAATATCTTAATTCGATCATATGAGATGCTGCTTCGACTCGATACAGAGAATCTCATCTTTTGCTGTCTGAGATGCTGTCTCATCAATATGAGGAGTCTCATTCCAGTTTTTATTTTGAGATACTGCTATAGTATCCTCGGAGAGTCTCAGATTCAATTAAGGTATCATTCCCTTGTTCGGAATATCTTAATTCGATCATATGAGATGCTGCTTCGACTCGATACAGAGAATCTCATCTTTTGCTGTCTGAGATGCTGTCTCATCAATATGAGGAGTCTCATTCCAGTTTTTCTTTTGAGATACTGCTCTAGTATCCTCGGAGAGTCTCAGATTCAATTAAGGTATCATTCCCTTGTTCGGAATATCTTAATTCGATCATATGAGATGCTGCTTCGACTCGATACAGAGAATCTCATCTTTTGCTGTCTGAGATGCTGTCTCATCAATATGAGGAGTCTCATTCCAGTTTTTCTTTTGAGATACTGCTCTAGTATCCTCGGAGAGTCTCAGATTCAATTAAGGTATCATTCCCTTGTTCGGAATATCTTAATTCGATCATATGAGATGCTGCTTCGACTCGATACAGAGAATCTCATCTTTTGCTGTCTGAGATGCTGTCTCATCAATATGAGGAGTCTCATTCCAGTTTTTCTTTTGAGATACTGCTCTAGTATCCTCGGAGAGTCTCAGATTCAATTAAGGTATCATTCCCTTGTTCGGAATATCTTAATTCGATCATATGAGATGCTGCTTCGACTCGATACAGAGAATCTCATCTTTTGCTGTCTGAGATGCTGTCTCATCAATATGAGGAGTCTCATTCCAGTTTTTCTTTTGAGATACTGCTCTAGTATCCTCGGAGAGTCTCAGATTCAATTAAGGTATCATTCCCTTGTTCGGAATATCTTAATTCGATCATATGAGATGCTGCTTCGACTCGATACAGAGAATCTCATCTTTTGCTGTCTGAGATGCTGTCTCATCAATATGAGGAGTCTCATTCCAGTTTTTCTTTTGAGATGCTGCTCTAGTATCCTCGGGGAGTCTCATATTCAATTAAGATATCATTCCCTTGTTCGGAATGTCTTAATTCGATCATATGAGATGCTGCTTCGACTCGATACAGAGAATCTCATCTTTGCTGTCTGAGATGCTGTCTCATCAATATGAGGAGTCTCATTCAGTTTTAGAAACATTGTTTTGCTTATTACCAGACAGTCTTGGATACAGTTGGGACATCATTCCTTTAATGGGATACCTCGATTGCAATTATCCAAGATACTGCGCTGACAATTCCTTTTCTTATTATACTTCTCACTGCATTTTCTTTCTGCATTTCTCCATTGCATTCCAAAGGACAAAATTTGGGTCTTTTAATATTTAATTACCTTCCACCACGAATGTATGAAGACCGTTGTTATTCTTACCTTCTAGTTCAAGTTAATTAAATAGGGGCAACTGTCATACCCCAATTTTGTCCGGTCATATTTAAAATTTTCATAAAATTAATTTCATTTTTTTTAAATATAACATCATATGCACATCATGGCATACCTTTCATCACGAGAATACTTCACTTTAGTTTCCTATCATTATTATGCCATTTTCATACCACCTAGAAACGTGCATTTCATAAAATCCATTTCATTAAAGAGTATGATTTATTATATGAATGTAAGAAAAGGGATATAGTGAAAGGATATTTCTTAAGGTGGGATACCAATATGGATCAAGGACACGTTTGAGTTTCATCTTGACAACACCATAATACTGAATCCATAAGCAAAGTCATGAACATGGTTTATTACAGACAGTAATCGTTGACACGCCATGGACTAGCTTATTTTACTTCTTGCACCTTACTGAACCAAGTTACCAAGTTGGCAAGAGTTGAAGAGATATTAAATGAATGACTTAAATTCGCAAATTCACATTTTTTGTTCTTCATTTATAACCATCATGGCCTTAGGCCAAGGATTAAGAGATCTCTTGCTCAAACGTGTATCAAATGGCCAATGATCCCAAAATACAATATGGCACGGTTTAAAAATGTCAATAAAGAAATACATTGGCTGAATAAATTTTGGATTTTTTTTTTTTACAAACACAATTGTTTCAAGTATAACCATGAGAAGTCATGCTGTTGGTTACAAACAGTCCAATGATCTAAGTTACGTTACAATCAAGTCAAACGAAAGGAATAAGCTTCAAACTGGAAATTAAACATCCCTTTGCCATGATGCTTTCCTAGATTTTCCCTGCAGCCCATTACAATCTCGCTCCACAGCCTACAAAGTCCACAAACCAAGCAACATGCCTTAACAGTTTTGTGTTGAGGAATTAGGCCCTGCGAAAAAATACCGAGCTAAAATTCAAAGCAGCCAAGAGAATCAATGACATTACAAGAAGAAACAGATTTCCAAAAGATTTAACAAGCAACATGCCGTGTCCGGATAAGCGCAGTCCAGCCTGCATCACCTGTATCACACAAATTTAACCAAGGTTTCAGTACACTTATTATGGCATATGTTTTATAATCAATGTTCATCACTAAGCCAAGGAGAAATATGGGAATTCCACCGAGAGTGTTGCCGATAAAGAGTTTACGGCATGTTTAAACTCAGTCTTCTACATGAAAAAAAGAAAGTCCGCTTGATGCATGAAATTACATCAGAGTCTTCAAAAACTGGGACTCCAAGTCTTTCGAACTAAGGATGTCCAAAACGGCTGCGTTTGCACCGGACCGGAGTGCTATTATTTACAACAATTTGTTTGATTATGGTAGGTCATCATTCAACAAAGATTTTATCCAGAAAGATGTAAGGTTGGATGCTACGTTGAAGAACCACGAAGAGGATGTTATCCCAAATATAGACTGTCAGGATCTTCAGCAAACAGGCACCTACACTACAGTCAATTTACACCAGCATCAGGAAAATGGCAGTGAAAGGCTTATGGCGCATGAGCTGAAGGCTATGGTCATTACCTTTCAAAACAGAAGTGAAATCATGGAACTTGAAGTTACTCGCCAACTTATGTCGGCATAACAGCACCCTGCAATATAACAAATCCATTCAAAATTCCCAAGAGTTTCGGATGTCCAAGAATTGTCGAAACAGTAAGACACCGCAAGATACCATGGAGTTTAGCAAAACTGTGAGCCACAAATAACCGACCATATTGCAGGATAGAAATCCACTGCAGGGCCATTTGGTTAACATCAGAAACCTGCATATCACAAATGCACCCTTATAAGATCACCAACCATACATCTTGCAACGCTCGAATAATTTCATAACAGCCATACCAGGAGTAGAACAATAAACAAATGAAGAACAAGTTATTTTCAAGTTTGTACATAAAAAGCATCCTAAGAATGGACTTTGATACCTTAACTTGTTAATTATGCACGAGCCACCTCATGAAATTGACTGGTACATGACCTGTAAAGAAGCAACCTGCAATACATTTTTAATACCATAAGAGCCACGCGGTGACGTAAAGCAGATTCAGCATAACTACACCATGATACCAAGATGCACGACGCATAACGTACCTAAGGCCGAACAGGACAAAATGCTGCCGCTATACACCAGCCCGGAATCACTACAACAACAAAGTGATACCAAGCATCATGAATTCACCGTCACCATGACTTCAATCTTTACAACAGCCAATAATGCACAACCACATGCCAAACTCATGATGCAAGTCTATCCATCACATAACTATGCCATCTACCTACCTGTCATCATTCAAAAAAAACCTGCATCAAACCAACATTTAACCTAACTAATACCAGGCTCAGACCAACACCAAACGCATAAATTCTAATGGCCTACCCATCCTTCAACCAAAACCAAACATGTCCTAAGATATGTGAGAGAAACCAATCCAGCAGTCAGCATTCAAGATAGCATGATAGCATGACAAAATCTGCAAAGCCATGGCACATTGAAGTCAGGCATAGAATTGGCAAAGTTTAAGGATTCATAAAAATCAATACAAGAAAATACCTGTCACGATGAAACATACTCGTCAATCTTCCAAACCTTGTAAACATGCATCTATCACAACATAAACCTATTGCAAAATCAGAACACGAGCTTAAAAAAAACAAATGGCAAATGCTAAGTAAAATAGACAATTACTGCAGTGAAAAGTAAAAAATAGGTGGTTACCACGGATTCACTACAGACAAAACCTCATCCTGCCATTTGAGGGACCACACCGATTTGAAGCACCACTAGCTCTGAGAAATTCTGCTACCTAACGGAATGATTCTCCCACTAACTTGCCAAGCTCATGAGAGAGGAATTCAAAACCTCGTACATCAAAAATGCTATAAATAAGGACCTCCAGGGATGAAGTAGGGATCCGAATTTCTGCGCCGTTACTCTGGAGAAATCATTCCAAAGCCCTAGTTAAAAAAGCTCTGTTTTGAACTTGTTGAGATTTTCACACCGAAGCTCAACAAGCTCGAGCTAAGCCCCCTGTCAAAACCGAAACGAACCCAAATCGTTAAAGAGGAAGCGAAGAAGGCGGAAAGTTCGAGAGGAAGAAAGAACCTTGAAGGACCTAAGGATCATTTACCTCACCTTGCCGGAGTTGAAACGTCGGACTAGCTCCGATTTGGTATTTAACATTTCTCCTTTGCATGATTTGATATTGCCATCTTGTTCACATCGCCTCAAATGCCATAACCCCCATGATTATTACACGAGATTTCTGTTGTCTTGTTGTTTCGGTTTTTGTTTCGATTTCTTTGGGTCGTTTGTTTTTGATTTGGAAGCTACATGGTTAGGTTCGTGTTTGGAAATGTTTGTTTGGCTAGGATTTAGGTGTGATTTTTGTGTACCCGCGACAACGCCGCCGTGGCCTTACAGAGAGAGGTTCCGACGTGGAGATTAGGTGGTTACCACCAGGTTTTCCTCAGTGTCGACGTTGATGTTAGAATAATGAAAAAGAAAAATAAAGGTTAACAGAAGGAAGATAGACGAAAATTGGAGAGAGAGAGAGAGTTTAAGAAAGGGAATTAGTGTGATTTCTTTTAATTAGATGTCATTGGCCTTTAAGTTCCCATTTAATCTCTTTTATTTCATTAATTAATACTCAAATTTTGAATCCATAATTAAATGAGAATGATTAATGAAAAGAGGGAGACGGCTGGGCTAATGATGTTCACTTTTTGCATTCCATTCCATTAGTTTATTATTATTATTATGCATAGTAAATGATGATGATAAGTGCATATTAACCCACTTGCCTTTTTTCAAAGCCGAACATGATTATTCAGTGGTCATTTCTTGACTCTTGGTCTGACCATATACCGCCTCCCTCAATCTTCTTGCCATCACTAGGTTTTTTTTGGTGTTAAGGTTTTGGGCCTCCCCGAGCCCATTATGACCTGTTTTTTTTTTTTTGTTGTTGAGATTTTTACCCCTGTTTATCGCCCACACACCCAGATTCTTTGACCTATTATGTTCTTATTTTATATGCTTTATTAAAAGATAATTACAATTACATAATAATAGCTTAAATTTGATTATTATTCCCAATCAAGTTTAGAACATCATAGTTAATTAATATACTTTCTAAAAAATATTTTAATTAATCTTTAAATGAAAAAGAGATTAATGAGCATCCGCTTTATTATCTCTCGATTATTCGAATAATTGGCGTACGCCATATTACTCGAGTTCTCGTCATTTAATTTAAAACTCTAAAACTCTATTAAATTAATGACTTCCTCAAATTAATTATAAAATCTTAAAAGTTTCATTATTTAATAATGTAATTTTGAATGAAAAGGAGAATAGTAAGCTTCCGCTTTACTACCTCTCGACTATTCGAATAATTGGCGTACGCCATATTGCTCGAATTGTCGTCATTTAATTAAAACCTTAAAAAACTCTATAAAATTAAAATCATTTTCCCAATTTAATTATTCTAATATTCTCTTAAAATTATTTAATAATGTGATTTTGAATGAAAAGGAGAATAGTAAGCTTCCGCTTTACTACCTCTCGACTATTCGAATAATTGGTGTACGCCATATTGCTCGAATTGTCGTCATTTAATTAAAACCCTAAAAAACCCTATAAAATCAAAATCACTCTCCAAATTATTTATAAATTCTAAAAGCCCTATCTTAATAATAAACCTTTGAATGAAAAGGAGAATAATGAGCATCCGCTTCATTATCTCTCGATTATTCGAATAATTGGCGTACGCCATATTGCTCGGATCTTCGTCATTTAATTTAAACCACTATCATACAAGCTCAAATCATCTTTAAATCCAAACCTACCAATTCAAATACAAACCATTTTCGCAAAACAATTAAAAACATATCTTTTACAATTTAAACCTCGGGTGATAGGAGATGGGAGGCGCACGCCTCATTGTCTCTCGATTATTTGAATAATTGGCGTACGCCATATTGCACAAATTATCGACTTCCGATTAAAACACTTTAAATAAACTTGGATAAGGGAATAGGGGGAGGACGCCTCATTATTCTTTGAATAAGCAAGTAGGGGGCGTACGCCTCACTACTGTGCATACTCAACATCCACAAACACAACTTTCAAAATAATCAAACGAAAAAGGAGTGGAGGGCGTACGCCTTATTACTCCTCGAAGGAATTGGTCAATTGGTGTACACCACATTGCTCAATCTTTTGTCGTTCTTTAAAATACCTTAACAAATCAAACTAATGTCCCGCCCCGTGCAACCTATAACTTAAAAATTCTTTTCAAAAGAACACTGTCAATCCTTTCTAATGCGCATAACAAACCAATGCTTAAGCCTCCGCCGAGAGTAAACAAGCCAGCGTTTAGCCTTTAGAACGCGATCTACACAGTTGTTCATTAAAAGACACCAACAAAAACCGTAGTCCCCCGAACTACGAATGCTCTGACTTCCTTATTACACCATAAGGATACGTAGGCACGAGATTGCGAGATCTTGGCGAGCACACTAATAAAAAACCTCACCTTTTCCCTCCTGAGGTCTTCATCCATATTTATTATCAATTTTAAATTACTCGAAGAAAGCAAATAACATTTAACTAACATTCAAATAGCAAATTAGACTAAAAGGTTCCCGTTGAGTACAACGGACGTGAGGGGTGCTAATACCTTCCCCTTGCGTAATCGACTCCCGAACCCGAATATGGTTGCGACGACCATTATTCTATTTTTCAAAGGTTTTATCGATATTTTCCTATTCCTTCATTGGGATAAATAAAGTTCGGTGGCGACTCTGTTCGAACAAATTTTTCCGCGACCATCGCGAGGAATCGTATTTTTCGAGATGCGACAATATCTATATCTATCTATCTATCTATCTATCTATCTATCTATCTATCTATCTATATATATATATATATATATATATATATATATATATATATATATATATATATATATATATATATATATATATATATATATATATAGCTTTAACCCAATCAAATCCCTAATTGGACAATATTCAACCAAGATATATACAAAAAGTTCCCTTGGTGAATTTTACAATTCTACTCATTCCACAATTATAAAAGTAATCTCACTCACAAAAGGACTTTTCTCACAAAAGCACTTAGACTAAAAATATAATAAGAGAAAGTCAACAAAATATTATATATATATATATATATATATATATATATATATATATATATATATATATATATATATATATATATATATATATATAGAGAGAGAGAGAGAGAGAGAGAGAGAGAGAGAGAGAGATATGAAAGTGTCAAAACACAATTCTGGATGCTTTGAAACGAGAAATGAAACCTCTGTTTATAGGCCTGAGTTGCCTCAAAAGGGAATTTTCATTTAATGCATTTTGTAACAATCTAATCAATTAGCATTTATGTCTAATAGATTAGAAGATGAAAATAATCATTTGTAAATTCCATAAAAGGAAGGAAAATATATCTAGTCGTTATACATCATTAAGGCGCTAGCCGAATTTCTTAGGGCATAAGTTTTAACTAATCTATTTGATTAGACAAAGGACCTAGTCGATTATACAAGCTAAAATTTTCCCTCTAGCTATTTCAACAGTGTAAGACCCCAATTTTGACCCTAAGATCCCTCATGGCATCATAACATTGCATTTGCATCTTGCCTCAAGGATCATAGCATCTTGGCTCCTAACCTTTGGGTGGGAACACTTGTGAGTTAGTTTGAGATCGCGAAGCATGCTTGAATTGTATATTATTGCTTTTCTTACTTTGTTTACTAACCAAAAGCACAAAAATATGTCACTAACATCTTTTGACTTGTAGCTCAAGCAAGCATGTGACCCAAAGCTCCTAGGACCCTATGCTCAAAGAATGGCCAGATGAAGTTGAAAGCAAGCATGACAATGGTTCCCAAAGCTCTCATTCATCATATATGCCTCCCAAGTATCTCATTTCATCATTTTGATCAAAGCAAACCAAAGAGGCATGAGGCTTGTTTCCTAGGGAAACCCTAATTCATCTATTCATCAATTGTGCCTTGCTCATGAAGCAACCTCAACCCCTGGTCAAATACAATCAAGGGAAGTTATTTCATTCATAATTTAATGCATATTTGAGCTTGTTTGAGTTCCCTCAATCATTAATTCATCAAGATTTGAGGCATGAACTTGAGAAGTTGATCAGTCAATTCATCTGACTATTTTGAAGTATACTGAGACCTAACTTTTAATGTGTTTGTCAAATGGAGATGACCCCAAGAGAAAAAATGTTATTACGAACCATATGAACAACTTTCATGTTCATCAAAAATTGATTTAAATCTTGGAAGGTCATCATCCATTTCAAAACATTATAGGTCATTTTGACTGAAACCCTAATTTTAGGTCAACTTCCCAAAAACATAACTCATTCATTTTTCATGATTTTGAGGTGGGATCAAATGCATTGGAAATTTTAAGATATCTAATTCATTTGTCATGTTGAACAAATTTTCATAATCCTAAAATAAATACATGTGATAATGCAAAACGTTATAGGTCACTTTGGACCAAAAGCATTGAAATGTGAAAAAGTCCAACTTCAAGTGCCCATAAATTTCTCATAAAAAATCCAAATGATGAAATATTTGAGTCCAAATTGATTGTCTTGAAAATATATACAACTTTGATGTTTAAGGATTTGTCATTTGGAGCTTTCATCATTGAAACAGAAGGGCTTGAAGTTGATCATTTTTGGAAATTTTCACATACACATGTTTTGCACCTTGCACTTTATGATCAATTTTCATCAATTTCCCAATTCCAAATGAAGTTTTGCCCAACATAACAATTGATCCTCATGTAAATAGCTTTCCAACTATTACCCATAAGGCTATGTTTTATTTTTGGAAATATCATTTTCGAAGAGGATAACATTTTAGTTCATTTTTGGAAACAAGTTGAAAACACATTGCACAAGCTCATGACATCATTTATGCACGTCCATTTCACCTAAATGTGATACCAGCATTCATTTGTAATGAGAATTGGCCCCTCCATGCGCCTGTACAGGCCCATGCATGGAGGCCCTCTCCATTCATGCACACACTTTGCTCATGCATTGCCTTGCCAATTGATATAAATAGGAGTGCTAGACTTCACAATTGAGCAACCTGAAGGCGCCTGTTATGCTGCACAACTCCCTCCATAGCCATACTTAAAGGAATTTCCACTTTCTTTTCAAAAATTCAGATCTGAATTTCAACTACATTGGTTGATTTTCAGATTTATAATTCCTTGACCTTGCTTCACCTTCATCACTAGATCATACTGCAAGCATTAGCTGAGGAGAATCGTGCTCTCAAGATCCATATTTCAGAGGTGGATATTCAAACTTCCCTTCTTCGAATCTCTTTGTTTATAGCTTGTTTCTTGCATTTATTGGGTTGGCTGAAGTCCTCTCATCAGAGGCAATTGATTGATGCTTTGAATTTTGAAAATCCATTAAGTTTCAGTTGAACACCATATTTTTCAACCTCTGATTTCTCTCTCCATGGAAGTCTAGAGCGAAAATAGATGGCACAGGGGTGTTGTACATCACCCCAGCTTTCCATTGCTATATAGATCGCCTCATTTGGTGAAGGTTTATTCTCTGCAACTCTCGTTGGAATCTCTGGCCTCGCCGGAGAAGACGGTGGTGTACACCACCGTCTGGTTGCCAGATCAAACCATGGTTGTTGGATTCATTTTCCATATCTAATATGGACCTTCCTTTGTTATGACTTATTTAATGTCCACATGCTTCTCATTGACTTAAGTGTTTGGTGGACGCACGCTTAAGGATCATTTGATACGCCAACTCAATTAATGAGCCTGATCCAACGCCTCATGTTTTTCCTTATTTTTTATTTCTGATTTTAATTTCCATTTTATTTCTTTTATTCCATTTCATTTCAAAAAATCATATCTCACTCATTTAAATTCTAAAAAATGTGAGACCAATTGCATTATTTCTCTTTTAATTTCTAGTTTCTAAAAATGATTTTTAATATTTTTTATTTTACCATTTGATAGTTTTTATGAATTTTCTCTTTTATGGTTGTTTTTAATTCATTTTAAATAGTTTTTGATATTCAAAAAATACAAAAATATTTTCTTAACCTCTTTGAATGATGATGAATCTATGAAAAATATTCTCATCAATTTATTAATTGATTTGAGATTTATTTGAGATTTTAATTCAATTAGGTTATTTTTTATGCATTTTTAATTGATTAAAAATAGTTTCTAGTTTCTAAAAATGCTGAATTTTTTTGTCAAACTTTGTTTGACCTTGTTGAACTTAGGATGATCCATTTGGACTTTTCAAAGTTGATTTGAAATGGATTTAAAGTTTGACCTTTAATTGTTTATTTTAATTCAAGCATTATTTTAATTTTGAAAAATACCAAAAATATTTTATTTGTTTCTTGACTTCTAAGTTTCATCATGCTTCTGTTTATCAATGTTTGACCTTCCTTGATTTAAATCTAATTCATCTTGATCATAGATCAAGTGAATGGCTTTGCATTAAGGATAGGTTGCTTCCTAATCAAGCAAAGAACCTAAATCAATACAAGATCATTTCTCATCTTCTTTTGGCATGGCAAGTTGTAGGAGCTTGATTCACTAATCAAGATCTCTAACTTGTGTTGTTGCCTATATTTTATTGACCGAACTCAGATAGGTGTGACTACTACATTAGTCCACTTACGATTGCTTAACATAGCGCTAAATTGCCTTATGGCACACTAACTCTAATTATTGACCATTAACATTTAATTCTTGCACTTTACATTTATGCAATTTAATATTCTTGTACATATTATTCATTTGCTTTTGCCCTTTGCTCATTTGAGCACATGTTTATGTTAATGCAATTTGCCTTTTGCTCAATTGAGCACATAATTGTGTATATACTATTGTGCTTGTGTTTTATTTTGATTGTTGTGAACCAATTGCAAATGGACAAAAGGACTTAGACTTTAGGACATCCCCTATGCAAAAATGGAGTCAAAGAGCAACTAGGCCTTATGCCTTTAGAGTGCTATAAAAGTCAAATAGCAACTAGGCCTCCTGCCTTTAGAATGCTTAATGTTGAAGAGGAATTGAAAGGACCTATTCTCTAAACTCCCTCTTGTCCATTCTTTGTTTGAATTATAGAACTTTTTGATGTGTGTGTTCTTGTGCTAGGGATTCCAACTTGAGCCTAAGTGAAGAACCATTGTCATGAGCTTCTAAAGTGAGAGATATAAGAGCCATTGGAGGATTCCTAAGTGCTTGCTTGATTGATTGCTTGAGTATTTGCTTATTTGCTTGCTTATTCCAAAGGATGGGAGCTACTTGGATCATCCATATGATCTCAAGAAGGGAACTCCATTTGTGGTTTTATTTCTTTTCCTTCATCTCTTGTATGTTTAGGACTTAGCCATTCTTCTTCTTCCCCCCACTCTAACCCAAGCCAAAACTTTTGTGCAAACATTAACACTTGTTTTCAAACATTAGAAACCTAAGCATTATGCTTTTGATTTTCAAACTTTCTTTTCATAACACTTATTTTGAATTGAATCTTTAAGTCAACTTTGACCATATTTTGTAAATACTTTTCATTGGTAAATATAACTCATTCAAATGTTTTTGTGGTTTCAATGGCCACTTTCTTATCAAAACTTTTCATAACCATTAGCTATTAGGTTTGAGTTATCCTTGAGGTTGATATAATACTCACCTATATCCTTAGTGATGGACAATGAGTCTTCCATGCTTATTATAGGGTTAACCCCTCACTAGCATGTTAAAGTTATCCTCACATGGTGGATTTGTGGTTTTAGGTTGAGTTTTCTCCCTTGGATAACAAAAGACCTTAAGGCTTTTGGACCAATAAATTCACCAACTTGTTTTGAGATTTTTACCCCGAACTATGAGGTTTTGATCCTAATCTTTTTTAAGATGGTACGTAGACAGTGGGTTTATCCATTCAAACACAAAAATTGTAAATAACTTGTATATTCTTCTCTCATCTCCCCAATCATGTTTGCACAAATAAATTTCACAAATACCAACCTACCTTACAACGAATTATGAAAAGGGCTCCCTAGGAGTACCTAGGATGTTTTGGGTGCTTAAAACCTTCCCATTGCATAACCAACCCCCTTACCCTGATCTCTGACATTTTTATTAGTTTTTGAATTGATAAAACTTCTCGGTTTTTGTTCGCTTTCTAACCTTTCCTTTGAATAAATAGAAGTGCGGTGGCGACTCGACTTGTATGGTTTACTTTTGATTTAGTCAATAAATCTAAAGGTAATGAATACCCCGCTACAAACAGCTCCTAAGTCATCTGGCACAACTTCAAGACATTTTTTATGATATTTTCTTTGATAAAACAGTTTGAGAAATGTTTTAGTGTATGTGCTTTTAGCCATATACTTTTATGAGAAAGTCAATTTGCCTTACAATCGTTCACTCATTAATAAATTGTGAGATCACTAATATTAAGTTAGGAGATCACCATATATTGTTTTAAGCCTTTTGTTAGATACTTCTCTTTATGTTGACCCGTGCTTAAGTGGATTTAAGATGAGGCTTTAGGTTATTCTTTGTTTTCCATCATCGCATCGTCAAGTTTATCAAACCCTAAAGATAGGTTTGCATCTTTCTTCGTTAATCGTTCATGCTTGACTTATTGTAATACTCTAGTTGTCATCATCAAAAGTAGATGTCCTTGTTAAAAGCATATCACCTGCAAAACAAGGTTCCACATTCTCCCCATTTTTTATGATGACAACACATCTCTCAAGGGAGGTGGTAAAAGAAACAATATATATATATATATATATATATATATATATATATATATATATATATATTCAAAGTGATTATCTCCTATTTAGTTTGATAGAGAATATATTATACTCCCCTTAAGAGTATGTTTCTCCCTCTTTATCAAAATTAAAAAGGCGGATATTGATAATTTTCATCATTCCTTAATATTAATTTCTTAATATCCCCAACTATAGTTTGGCAGAGCTTGATGATTTTTTAGTATTGATGCTTTAGTCCTTAGTTGGTTCATCCTCTTCTTATTCTTATTTAAAGGATGAGTCTACTTCTATCTCTTCATGCCTAATGTGAACTTTTATATCTTTTAAGGCATTTTAGGTGATCTTATAGTTTTTAGGGTCCTCTACCTCATTTACTGTATCAACTTTGAAGGTGGATAGTAGTTTTGTGATTAGTTGTCCATAGGATAGCCCTGCATACGGGTTTTCCTTGCACCAGATCATGTAGTTGAATATGCCATCTAGCTAATTAGTTGGGATTTCTTGGTTCAAGAGCGACAAAGGTACTACATATTCCCTAATTACATAACTATGGTTTATTTCTCTATGAAATAGGATTCTAGTGAGAAAGTAGTGAAGGATTTTGATCTTTGGTTTTAGGTGGGTGACTTTGAAGGGTACTCTCTTCTTATCCATTGGGTTGGTTACTAGGTGGTTTATGGCAGTTGAGTGTTTAAAGTTTTTGAAGCCTGTTGGTTTGTCAAGAGTTTAGGTCATCCCTTCATAGGGTAGCTCGAGGATTCTCCCAAAGTGATCTTTGTGGATAGCAATTTCAACTCCTCTTACAAATGTTCTTAAATGTGATCCTACAAGTCTTAGGTTTAAGTAGAATTCTTTTACTAAGCTTGGAATGGGCGTTGTCTACAGATGGTGCATCCAATATAAAAGGAAGTGTATTAAGAATAGTTCTCGAAGGACCATGAGACATAGTTATTGAGCAGGAATTGAAATTCAAGTTCACATCTAGCAACAACCAGGAAGAATATGAGGCTCTCATTGTCGGTATGAATCTTGCCCTAGAAATGGGAGCTACTCGCCTAAAGGCCAAACATGATTCGCAGCAGATCGCCAATCAAGTCTCGGAACAGTACCAGGCCAAGGAACCTCAACTGATAAAAATATCTACAAAAGGTATGGAATTTATCCTCACGCTTCCTTTCTTTTGAAGTAGAACACATCCCTAATGAATAGAATGTTAGGGCCGACCTCTTGTCCAAATTAGCCACCTCGATGGTCACGGGTTTTAATAGGATAGTCATACAAGAAACTCTCATCTCCCCCAGCATTCAGGCGGAAGAAGCATGCTCTTTGGACCTCGTCCCTGATTTAAGCTGGATGTCTCCCATACTATGCTATTTACAGTCTAGCGAACTTTCGCAAGAAAAAGGGGGAGCAAGGAAAATCAGGAGAAAAGCTTCCAAGTAGACATTACTTTCAAGAAAGATTTATAATATGGGAAAGGCTACCCCCATGCTGAGAGGTCTAAGCGAGGATGATATCACCCTAGTACTCGTGGAGGTCCAAAAGGGAACCTGTAGCAGTCATATCAGTGGAAAAGCCCTTGCTCTCAAGCTATTGGGGGCCGAATATTAATGGCCCACACTAATGCAAGATAAAATAGCCTTCACCAAAAGGTGTGATCAGTGCTAGAGGCATGTTGAACTTCACCATGCTCTTGTAGAACTTCTACGATCCATGACCTTGCATTGGACTTTCTACCTATGGCTCATGGATATCCTGGGTTTGTTTCCTTTGGCTCAGAAAAAATTGTAGTTCCTAATTGTGGGAGTCAACTTCACCAAATGGATAGAAGCTGAAGCAGTATCCAAAATTACGGTGGTAAGGGTACGGTGTTTCTACAGGCAAAAGATTATATGCCAATATGGACACCCTAACACGATTATCTCGGACAATATGACCCAATTTTCTAGCACCCTGGTCACAGACTTCTATAAAGACCTATGCATTCATACAAAAGTCATGTTCATAGTACACCCTCAACCCAAAGGCCAATCTAAGTCGGCCAATAAGGTGATCCTCAATGGACTCAATAATAAACTTGACAATTCCAAGGGACTGTGGGAGGAACTACTAACTTAGATTCTATTGTCATACCACACCATGCCATAATCCACTACCAAGTACACCACATTCTCTATGCTTTATGGGGCAGACGCAATAATTCCCATTTGAGATCAAGACACTATCATGGAGACAAACTAATTTCATTGAAGAGGCCAACAAAATAGGCCTCAAGTAAGCGGTAAACCTGATCGAAGAGCTGTGAGAAGCCACACATGTACGAGAGTTTTGCCACAAGAAAAAGATCCGCAAGAAGATATAACTCTGAGGTGAAGTCGAGGAAAATGCAAGTGGGTAACCTAGTGCTCAAGGAAGCAGTCATATGCGTACAACAGGGGAATTTGTAACTAACTAGGAAGGATCGTACCGCATATACCAGAAGCTCCCCCATAGAGTATAGAAGTTACATGAGCTTGAAGGATCACTTTTACCTGGAACTTGGATCACTATTCACCTTTAATATTATTATAGTTAGAATTGTTTGTAACCTTTCTATAATCATTATGCCCATATAACTCTAAACTATTACTAAAGCATTTTGTTTTTGCTAAGGTGTCGCACCTCAAAAAATGATAATGCGATCCCTCGCGATGGAACGTGGAAAAAATGTTAGTTCGAAATAGAGTCGCCATCGAACTTTATTTATCCCAATGAAGGAATAGGAAAATATCGAGAAAACCTTTAGAAATAAGAATAATGGTCGTCGCAACCATATTCGGGTTCGGGAGTCGATTACGCAAGGGGAAGGTATTAGCACCCCTCACGTCCGTTGTACTCAACGGGAACCTTTTAGTCTGATTTTGCTATTTGACTGTTAATTGACTATTATTTGCTTGCTTCGAGTGATTAGAATCAATGATAGATATGGATGAAGACCTCAGGAGGGGGAAATGGGAGGTTTTTTATTAGTGTGCTCGCGAAGATACAACAATCTCCTGCCTACGTATCCTTATAGTGCAATAAGTAAATCAGAGCATTCGTAGTTCGGGCTACTATGAATAATTGGTGTGTTTTGTTTGATGAACGACTGTGTAGGTCGGCGTTCTAACGGCTAAACGCTGGCATGTCTACTCTCGGTGGAGGCTCTAGCACTGGTTTGTTGTGCGCATTAGAAAGGATTGACAGTGTTCTTTTGAAAGGGTTTTGGTCACGCGGGGGGTGACAAGTTGAATTGATGTGTTTGTGTGTTTTGGTTTGGTTGGTTTCGATCGCACGGGGGCGAGAAATTAGATTTGATTTGTTGGAGATGTTTTTTGAAGAACGACGAAAGATTGAGCAATGTGGTGTACACCAATCGTCCAATTCTTTCGAGGAATAATAAGGCGAACGCCTTCAAATCCCTTTTCGTTTGAATTATTCTGAAAGTTTGTTTGTGGATGTTGAATATGCACGGTAGTGAGGCGTACGCCTCCTACTTGCTTATTCAAAGAATAATGAGGTGTGCGTCCCTATTCCCTTATCCATGTTTATTTAGCGTGTTTTAGTCGGAAGTCGATAATTTGTGCAATATGGCGTACGCCAATTATTCAAATAATCGAGAGATGGCGAGGCGAATGCCTCCCATCTTTTGTCATCCGAAGTTTAAATTGTAAAAGATATGTTTTTTAGATGTCGTATTTGATATAGGAAAATAGTTTGGATTTGAATTGGTGAGTTTTGAAAGGTCGATGATTTGAGCAATGTGGCGTACGCCAATTATTCAAATAATCAAGGAGTGGTGAGGCGAACGCCTCCCATTCCCTATTGAAGTTTAAGTTAAAGTTTATTTTTGAAACCGTGTTTGACATAAAAGATGATTTTGAGTTTATATGATTGGTTTTGAATTGATGACGAAGATTCGAGCAATGTGACATACGCCAATTATTCGAATAATCGAAAGATAGTGAGGCGTACGCCTCCTATCCTTTTTCATCCAAGATTTTAGAATCAAAAGTGTTTTTAGAAATTGTATTGATTTAGAAGAAATGATTTAAATATTGTATGATTAAGGTTTAATCGGGTGACAAGAACTCGAGCAATATGGCGTACGCCAATTATTCGAGTGTTTGAGAAATAGTGAAGTGAATGCTTCCTATCTCCTTTTCATCCCAAACTTAAAATTCTTTAGAAGTTAAATGGTTTGGAAAAGGATTGAATTCGTGTTTATGAATGAAATGAATTTTATTTAGTGTATTGTTCATGTACTCGGTTAATCAATAACCAAATAGGTCTCATTGTAAGAAAGCCCAAGAGTAAGCTATGTGAGGTTGATGGCAATGCTAAGAGCAATCTACTTACAAGGGTATTTGAAAGTGGGCTCGACATTGAATCGAGAAGTTTATGGTTTATTCTTGAAATTGAGTGAAATGGTTTTAAGTTGATGGAATTTGAAATGATTGTAATGCACCACACAGATGAAATCCATAATTTGTACACATGAAGAAACAAACATAGAATAATAATTCATATAAATTCCAAAAGTGAATAATTATCTAAGTTATGCTAAGTAAGAAATGATGATAATATAACATATTAATTAATTAAATTGTAGTAAATTAAATAATTAATATTAGATAATTATGATAATATAGTTTTTCTTAATAAATAAAATTAATGTTTTAAATCAAATAAATTCATACCAATCCTATGCTAATAAAAAATAAATAAAGAAATCCTCCAAAAAAAGAGATGGGCCTTGATGGCCTCTGAGGCCCATTAGGGCGCACAACAACAAGGAGAAAGGGAGCGGGCCTTAAGCCTGAGTCTTCTCTCCCATCAAGGAAAGGCAGCCGGCAGCTGTACAGCTGTCAGAGACACGTGGCGGCGAATGGCCTTTTGGCCTTCCCAATGGCGGACAGCATGCTTATGAAGTGGCCTGCATGTAGCCAGCGAAAAGCGTACAGACTGCTGTCTCGAAAACACAGTCATTAATGATAAATCGTCCTTATTAAAACCAACCAATCCTATTTTAATAATACCATTAATTACTGGGAATTTTTTAAAAGGAAGTTTCCTTTGGAAACTGAAATCGAAAATAAAGCGGTATACTTCTCCTCTTCATTCGTTTTTAAAACTCACCCTAAACATGAGAAAGGCCTCTGATCATTACCAAACGGGAAACATCAAACGCAACAAGAAGATCGGACGAACCTCGGTTATTGTTCCTCCGTTGAAACCTAAAGCGAAGGTGACGAGGTTTCTCAGGAACTTTGGAAATCCGGCGAAACTCTGGTGGTGGTGACGATTTCAGGTATCTATCCCTTCTTTCGTCCTCGCTTGTTTGTCATTGTTGTTTGCATACGATTGATGGGGTCAAGCTCTTCAAACCCTGATTTTCAGTGTGAAAATCAGAGTTGAAATACAGAAATTTTAGCGGAGCTTTTCAGTGTAAGGTTCGTTTGGGATTTCAACAGAATGACGGTATTTTCCCCTCCCCTTTTGCAAAGACTCGTGGTCTGTTATATAGAGCTCTGGATTACCAAGTCTCTCACCTGTGAGCTGGCCAAAATCCAAGATTTTCCGTTGGAATAAAAATCTCATCTAGATTTGGTGTGGTCCCTAATTTGATGCAGGTGGCAAGGCGGGTTTGTGTTGTAATATCTACCCAAAAGAAGCGTGGATATTTGTTTAAATCTCTTCATGGACTTTCTACTGATGTAAAACATGTATTCATTATGGTAAGAGTCTGATTTATTACCGTCGCGTGAAATTCAACCTTTTAGTTAAGGATGTTCTGGTTTTTACTAATATGAGGATTTTTTAGAAGATAGTTGGAAATATCTGTTAGTTGTTCAAATACATGCTTATATCTATCTCGCTTGCTTCTTCTAGGTGTAAGTTGATCTACAATTCATTCGGCAATACCCTGCGTGGTTATAGCGACCATATGGCTTTAAGCAAATTATTTCCTTTTGCAAGTTGCAGAATTGGAGAAAGCCAAATCTAACTGATGCGACGTAGGCAAAGAGGACGCAATAAACAGTTGCTTCTACCGGCAATGGTATTACAACCATCACTGCTCCAAATTTACCGAGTATAGAGAAAAAGAGCATGAATCCAGCTGATATTTGAATGACTCTCCGACTCCTGACTCGTGATAGACTCAACAGTCCTGCATTCTGGACTGATGCAGCGAATCCAGTTGCCATGCCAAACATGTTATCCAAAAGAAGGGCCTATGCCCAGCCAACCAAAGCCACGATTTAGTACAGAAGGTGGAACAGGCGTTATACTACCAAATCTCGACGCTGTGATGAATGTCCCAATTGAATCTTCAATGGCAACAAGAGAAACAACAATCATTGTAAAAAAAATCACCCGCGTTGAAAGAAAGAAGTTCTCCATTACAACGAGCTGCGGTGATCTACCAGATTGGTCAGTATGGCAATTGAATTTAGTCGGTTGTGGTCTTTTTATTATATGCACCAGCCACTGTCAAAATTTCAGCAAATAGCCAAGCAATTTCAATTGTGACTATGATTGCAATGCGGTCGACTCCTCTTGATATCATCTTTTATGGAATGTATTTGGATAGGATGACTAGAAGCACCAATGCAAGGAGACCGATTTCAGCGTAATCTGCCAATCTTGGAAACCATAGGCCAAAGAATCCTAGGCCGATTAGAGTGACAAGAGGAAACATACTGAGAGGGCTGAGAACTTGTGAAAATTCCCCAGAATCCAAAAAAAGCCAATCATGATTTGAACAAAAGAAGAAATAATCAAAGCTCCCTTGTATGGCTCTCATTGAATGTCTAAATCTCTCATGCGGATCAGGGAACAGACCCATCCTGGTTGACAAAGCAACAGCAATAGCAGGAATGAGAAAAGAAAACGATGCTCATACAACCACAGGAAGCCTTGTTCCAAACCAGGTCTGCAACAATGTCTTAATCCTTCCAACAGACGGTAGTGTTTGTATCATCTCAAATTTTCACATTGCCACCACTCGTCACAGGAATAGGTACAGTTGAAATAATGACAATGGTTCCAAGCATAACAAGGTAGTGTTGAATACGCAAGTAAAATCCTATTAGGCCAAGAAGGTGAGCTTGTAACTTAGTAATTAATACCCGAAAGTTGATCCTTGGCGGGATGTGGTTGAAACTCATCAACTTCTTTTTTCTCTAAAGTTTACACCTTTTTCATGTAATAAATAATGGAATGTAATCTAATAGCTAGTTGCATGAGATCTTTGTCATTAATTTGCTATTGTAATGACTGAATTTGGTATGAACTTGAAATGTATGATTTAGACATAGATTGTAAATGAGCTAAGAACATGACTCAAAATAAACCACTAATCATGAATCAATGGATACCACTTGTGGATGAACCATAGACCTAGCAAAAAATGAACAAAGACCATGACATGACTCATGGATCAAACACCCATTATAGGAAGTGGATTTGTGACAAATAACTTGGTGAAAATGAATTTAAACAAAACATGAGTGAGCTATGATGATCAAACGAAAGTTTGTTGGGCCCTGGATTTGGGTTAGAACTAGCGGTTATAAGAATGCATAAGATGCACATAAAATCAATGGACTTAAACCAAAGACACAAAATGAATGGCTATGCCCTAAAGATTGTTTGAGTGACCCCAACAAAATGAAATCCATTTATGAACGATGAAGGATTTAGGGGAACCTAAAGTTGCTAACCCATTCAAAAGAAACTAGACCTGATTAGGTCTGTGACACTTTGATCAAGTGGAGATCCCTGAGTCTTGAGTATATGCACTGTGCTTCATGATTGTGAATGCTTGATCAAAACTTTAAAATGCTCGGACAAAATTGGGGTATGACAGTTGCCCCTATTTAATTATCTTGAACTAGAAAGTAAGGATGACAACAATCTTCATACATTCGTGGCGGAAGGTAATTAAATATGAAAAGACCTAGATTTTGTCCTTTGGAATGCAATGGAATGGATGCGAAAGAAAATGCAATGGATTCTAACATCACCAAGGTGATAGGGGTAGAATGCCAAATCAATGTTGTTGATTCCTTAGGATTGGCATTAATTTTAGTAAACAAATAATGTAATCATCTCTGTTGTTTTAATATGTTGGGTTGAAGAAATTCAACATCTGGACCAACATGTCATGTACGATGTCACGACATCAGGTCTGTGACATCGCACATGTGTAGAACACTGAATTAATTAATTCAGTATATATTCTGGGATCAGCAAGGATATCTGGTGAATATCCTAACTCCCATGTGGAGGTCTTGAAGACTCAATCAGAAGATATATAGGCTCAAAATATGGAGATATATATGGAGAGATTCTAGGATTGAAGACCTTGTTTGTAGCAGAATTTTTCTGCTGAAGTTGTAACAGCAAAGAACAAGTCTGCTGCGATTTCTGAAGGCCCAAATCCAGTTGGGTGATTAGGTTATAAATAGCTGAGTGTAACCTAGTTTTTGTAAGCCTCCTAGAATGAAAATTTAGGGGTGTGTGTGAGGTAAACCTCCCAATCTGTGGGAAGGTTACCATATGTTTCTCAATGGTAAAAGCTGAGAATTTTGTAACTCAAAGCCTGTAGGCAAGAGTGATTTTGTTCTTGAATGAAGCTGTGAAGCAAGTTCAAGGTGTGTTAACATTACATTGTACTTGTAGTGATAGGAATGGAAACTAGAGGTTTCTATCTAGGAGTTCCTAGGTATAAATTGCATTGGGTAGGGATTAAGTGAAGAGTTGTAAACGGGTGAGTTTAACTCTGAATTAATACTGCTAATAGTGGATCTTCTTCCTGGCTTGGTAGCCCCCAGATGTAGGTCATGTTGGACTGAACTGGGTTAACAATTTCCTGTGTTTGTTTTCCCTCTGCATGTGTTTATTACTGCCATAACTCAGCAGGTATTCCAGTCAGCTTATCAAGATGATAACTGACCTGGCATATAGCCTTCTGTTTGAATGTCAATCAGAAAGCTGTAACATTCATCAGGGACAGTGCATACTGAATGATAAGTAAGTTAACTTTAGTTCAGTATTTATTTAAGTCTGTTCTCTTTAAGGATAACAGACCTGGCTGAAGGATCATAGTGAAACTGTCAGACTGGATGTTCTGACAGTTGATACTGAAGTAGAGACTAGTTGGTCTTTTACAGTATTGCAAACTTAGCACAGCACGTGTCCAGGAACATAACAGACTCAGCACATGTTCTGGATGTCGAACTGAATGTTGTGACATTCACTCCCAACAGCAGGTGCTAAAGTGTAGGATGATTGGTTTTTCTGGTTCAGTATTTTTCTCAGGCTATTCTTCTGGGATTCAATAGCTTAGAGAAAACCAGGAAACCAACTACCAACCTACAATTAATGAACCTAACAAATAGCCTAGTTGTTAGCAATCTAATAAGTGGAAATTAGATTGACGTGTTCAACCGTTAATTCAGGAAATACAAGTGAAAGATATACATACTGGAACAATGTGACAGATGATGTCCTCTTACAACAGTAAGACATCATGCTGATAACTGTGGAAGAAAACAACAGAAGTGAGTGCTAGGTTTGATTTCTGTTGAGTCCTTCTTCCTGATGCACAGAACCAGGTGTTCATACATTCTAGGGTTACATAGAATGAGATGTCGTGACATCTGTGAACTTGTGCATATTAGTACAGTGGTTAATAACTATCTTGCTGTATTGGTTACAATGTTAGATCAGATGTCATGACGAGGAGTAGAACATCTGAATTCTGACTACACCAGAATTTCAATTGGTATCAGAGCAGGCATCCTGTTCTGCTTCTGGATGAGATCCATGGGTGATACTTTCTGGTATCTTGCAAGAAGTTATGTTGGAACCAGTGGAAGGTTCTGTAATTTCCCTGAATGGTCCCTTGAAGTAGGTGGATGGATTGTTCATGACAGGAATAATGTGTACCTGTATCTGGAGGTTGGCAATTGGCCTGTGTGTGGGACAGCTGTGCCAGTATTGAATCTCATTCAAACTTGGTATGGTCTTTGAGGCTGATCTGATGAAAAGTGTGTGTTCATAGGTTGAGTTGTATTATGATTTCCGCTGCATAATACCTGGCAAAACTCAAACTCTGATGTTGTTTCCCCTCATGTGGATGAAAGGCTGCTGTATTCAAGATCTCATCATAATCTACTGAAGATGTCAAAGATACTTGAGTCTCCTCAAGTCCACTCATCATGACGTTCTCACTTCAGGATGGTAAGAATCACTTAATCACTGATTCTTTTACTCACTTGAGTAGGGTGTATGAAGACCTTGAAGACCTTCAAGGAAGGTTTGTTCCAAGGAGGTGGAACTAATGTTCTATGCGATGTCAGAACATGTTGTTCAACAAGTATGCAGCTACTGGTTGAAGAGCAGATGTTTTTAGGTATCAAACAAAGGGATACTTCTGTTTGGAACCTAATCCTAACCTGGAAGAGGAGACATCTGTGTGTGTTAAGTTGACAAGGGTAGGGTCAACTATGTGTATGCTCAAGAAGGTCACATGTAGAGGTCTGGTCTCTAGAAGTGGAGCTGGGTGAGATGTGACATTGAGCAATTTCCTGCTGCTTGTCCTACTCCTGTAGATTGATCAGGGATGGATGGCTGTTCTCTGGAGTACTATGGAGTGTTAGAAGACAAGTCCTCTGGATGTTCGCAGTCAACAATGGGGTAACCTGACTGCTGCTTCAACTCAGAGGATTGGGACCATGAATCTTGTTATTCAAGCACCACGATCAGAAGTGGCAGTTCTCTCAAGGAGTGAGAATATGAAGATTCATAGGTTGGTTGATGAAGTATGCTCTGGCAATGCATATCTGCTATTGACTGGTGTTCCTCTAGTACTTATGGTCAGCTAAAGTCTGATTGGTGTGGTAGGAGTATGCGGAGGTATAACTCATAGAGTTAGTTACCACTGGTAGGGATGGAGTATGTCTGTACAATGCATGGATATTAGTGTGAAGTTTCCATGATTGTTAATTTGAGGGGGAGTTGTGGTTAACCTCCTCACATTTGGTCAGCCTAGGATCTGGTTGGCTGTTGACCTGTGTCACATGGGTTCTGGTAGTGGTGTGACACAATTTGCAAGGAAGAATTCATCTCTCTCATTCCTAAGGGTGAATTTAATCTGGGAAGACTTTCAAAATTGTCTAGGTGCTTGCAAGTAGAAGATGTTGACACAAGAAGAGTACTTTCAAAGTATTCTTATGGTGGAAGTATCTGAAAGGAAAATTGGGAAAGGATTTAAGATCAATGTCTACTTGTGTCAAGTACAAGTGTTTAATTGATTATCCTTGGAGCTCAAGATAACGGATGTTCTTAAAGATGTTGGAACATCACTTCTTCAAGACCCTGTGCAGAATCACAGGAAGGATAGTACATTGGCTTATGATCTATATCTTTGGTGGCAGCAAAAGCATATGATCTCTGAAAAGGTTTCCTGGCAAGAAACATGACTCAGCCTTGGTATGTACAAGAAGAAGAAGACATCATAGTCTTGATGGTGGTTGCTTGGATCAGTTTATTTCTGATCTAGGTAAGAAAGTGCATTAGCTTATGCACACTGTGGAGTCAAGAACTAGTGGCAGCAGTCTTGACATCATGGAAACAACCTTGCCTTAGGATATGGAATCCTTGGTAGAGCTGAAGGGTTGGTTTCTAACTGGTCCTTCTGAAGACTCATACATCAGAGTGTCTGATGTCTTTGGAGAAGAAGCAGGGATTCATCAAGGTGTGAGCTTGGATGACTTAACTGCAAACCTGCAGGATGGAGGTTGCTTACTCAAACTTGGTTCCACAATCAAGTCTATGAGAACATTGAACTCAGTTCTGTGAAGGGAGGAAGTTCCTTCAAGTGGCAGAAGAAGGAGCTGAATTCAACAGCTAGATGTCAAAACACAATGTTGTGACATTTGGTTCAACATCAGATTCTTAGTTGGTGAAGTGACACATCAACTTGAGATAGAAAGGCCTACAGGGTTGTAGATTGGATACTTCAAAAAGCTTGAAGTTCTAGTCTCACTTGGAAGGTCAGAATATCTTTGGGAGAAGTCTGATAAACTTGGGGAGGTCAAAAAGCAGCATTTGACTTTTTCATATGAGGATTCATGAAGGAGGTAATCAACCAGTGGCAATTGGTTTACCTCAGAAGTGAGTTCGAAGAATCAAGATAATCAACATATGGCAGCTGATTATTCTTGAGGAAAGTCTGAAACAAATTACTCTTGAGTAGAAAAGTAGTAACTTGAAGACTAAAGGAGGTGCCTTCTATTCATCCCTTGGAGCTTGTGGTAGGAGTTCTGAGCTATCTATGGAAGATTATCTCGTGTAATGGGATGAAAATGTTTGCGTCCCAATGAAGGTCTGGGTTCTTCTTGATCAACCCGATGACTCAGTGATATCTGAAGACTATCAGATGGTGTGCCTTGTCCTGGTGTGAAGGATGTCCCAGCTGATGTTAGAACATCCAGTGAAGTGGTCTCTGTTCTGGTTAGGAGAGAGATTGACACAGAGTGTGAATGTGTTCAGCTAAGAGGGTTGAACAGAGGGTGTGCTCTTGAAGACATGAAGATGCGTCTTGTGTTTTCCATTCATCAAGTGGTCTGGATTCTCTATGAATCAGGAAGTATGTGAAGGTCCAACTTTGGGATGTTGGATATGCCCATGTGTGATCTCCAATCTTCAAGAGGAGAGTGGGGTGTTCATGACAGGGGGAGTTCTGGCCTTGAAGCTGCAAGTAATCATCAAGCTTGTGGTCTATGTGCACTCAGATAAACAGGTATGACACCTTGTCAGTTATCAGGATGCTGTGTCAAGGCTGAGTGAGCTGAAGAATGTCTGACCGAATGTCATGACATTGCCCTGGACAATGCTGCTAATTCCTTCTAAAACTTAAAGTCAGTAGGAATTATGAAGGTGATGTGTCAAATTCTGGTAAATCCGAATAAGCCAGATGGCTACAGCTGTGTGGTACAGGGGGAGTAACCATCTGCTGAAGTGTGGGAATTTGACTGTATCAGTGCCAGATGTCAAGTCTCTACTGGAGGTATGACAGGAACCTTGGAAAATGCTGAATACTAGCAGAATGCAGGAAAAAGCCGCGTGAAATGTTAAGACATCGCGTGCAACGTGTCTGACTGCATATATGGAATAGTCTCCATGCACTGGAACGGCTGTTTTGGAAAAGAAACAGTCAAGAGCTATAAAAGGTATTCAAAGATAATCTGAGATTTTGTTGGTGATTCTCTGACTGTTTCTCAGCAAAAATAAATGCATCTTGACCAAGCATTTATTTCTACCGGAAATTCCTAGGCACGAGCTGGACTATTTAAAGGATGCAATAGCCCTCTTCCTCTCACAAGAAAAACACTCCATTCTGAGAATCATGGGGTATGTTAAGGTTTGGGCAAGCTGCGCCTGGATCTGGTTTTGTGAAGGGTGTCTTTACAAATCTTTAGCTAAAAAGGGGGAGAGAAATATAGTCCTGGGGTTGAGAATGTACCAGAAGCAAGCCAACTGTGGATGTGGCAGCAAACAGAAGTTGGCATCAGGCACAAAATCCACCAACTGGGTTTACCACTTGTGTCTTGGGATCTGAGTTAAGAAGACAGTTGTGCCTTGTGATCTGAGTTACATTGTCTATGTACTCAGCATTACATACTCTTCAGGAAGCTCTCCGGTTAAGGGGAAGGGTTCTGGTACAACTGAGTCTTGTCCCTCTTCTTCCCCATGTACACCAACTTTGGTGTTTGTGGGGGTGGAGCCAATGACGGAGATGAAGAGCATTCCCAAATTGGGATGTTTTGTCCAGTGTATTGTTTATTTGTTTTAGCTAAAATTTGCCAAAGGGGGAGATTGTTGATTCCTTAGGATTGGCATTAATTTTAGAAAACAAATAATGTAATCATCTCTGTTGTTTTAATATGTTGGGTTGAAGAAATTCAACATCTGGACCAACATGTCATGTACGATGTCACGACATCAGGTCTGTGACATCGCACATGTGTAGAACACTGAATTAATTAATTCAGTATATATTCTGGGATCAGCAAGGATATCTGGTGAATATCCTAACTCCCATGTGGAGGTCTTGAAGACTCAATCAGAAGATATATAGGCTCAAAATATGGAGATATATATGGAGAGATTCTAGGATTGAAGACCTTGTTTGTAGCAGAATTTTTCTGCTGAAGTTGTAACAGCAAAGAACAAGTCTGCTGCGATTTCTGAAGGCCCAAATCCAGTTGGGTGATTAGGTTATAAATAGCTGAGTGTAACCTAGTTTTTGTAAGCCTCCTAGAATGAAAATTTAGGGGTGTGTGTGAGGTAAACCTCCCAATCTGTGGGAAGGTTACCATATGTTTCTCAGTGGTAAAAGCTGAGAATTTTGTAACTCAAAGCCTGTAGGCAAGAGTGATTTTGTTCTTGAATGAAGCTGTGAAGCAAGTTCAAGGTGTGTTAACATTACATTGTACTTGTAGTGATAGGAATGGAAACTGGAGGTTTCTATCTAGGAGTTCCTAGGTATAGATTGCATTGGGTAGGGATTAAGTGAAGAGTTGTAAACGGGTGAGTTTAACTCTGAATTAATACTGCTAATAGTGGATCTTCTTCCTGGCTTGGTAGCCCCCAGATGTAGGTCATGTTGGACTGAACTGGGTTAACAATTTCCTGTGTTTGTTTTCCCTCTGCATGTGTTTATTACTGCCATAACTCAGCAGGTATTCCAGTCAGCTTATCAAGATGATAACTGACCTGGCATATAGCCTTCTGTTTGAATGTCAATCAGAAAGCTGTAACATTCATCAGGGACAGTGCATACTGAATGATAAGTAAGTTAACTTTAGTTCAGTATTTATTTAAGTCTGTTCTCTTTAAGGATAACAGACCTGGCTGAAGGATCATAGTGAAACTGTCAGACTGGATGTTCTGACAGTTGATACTGAAGTAGAGACTAGTTGGTCTTTTACAGTATTGCAAACTTAGCACAGCACGTGTCCAGGAACATAACAGACTCAGCACATGTTCTGGATGTCGAACTGAATGTTGTGACATTCACTCCCAACAGCAGGTGCTAAAGTGTAGGATGATTGGTTTTTCTGGTTCAGTATTTTTCTCAGGCTATTCTTCTGGGATTCAATAGCTTAGAGAAAAACCAGGAAACCAACTACCAACCTACAATTAATGAACCTAACAAATAGCCTAGTTGTTAGCAATCTAATAAGTGGAAATTAGATTGACGTGTTCAACCGTTAATTCAGGAAATACAAGTGAAAGATATACACACTGGAACAATGTGACAGATGATGTCCTCTTACAACAGTAAGACATCATGCTGATAACTGTGGAAGAAAACAACAGAAGTGAGTGCTAGGTTTGATTTTTGTTGAGTCCTTCTTCCTGATGCACAGAACCAGGTGTTCATACATTCTAGGGTGACATAGAATGAGATGTCGTGACATCTGTGAACTTGTGCATATTAGTACAGTGGTTAATAACTATCTTGCTGTATTGGTTACAATGTTAGATCAGATGTCATGACGAGGAGTAGAACATCTGAATTCTGACTACACCAGAATTTCAAATGCCAACCCTCGAGTCGCCGTTCAAATCTTGTACCTGTCGTTGTTGTTGTAAAGACAAATGTGGGATTGGTTTTCTGCCACAAAAAGGATGACAGTGGATTTATTGCCATCACCAAAACGATGATAGGAATTCACCATGATTTTCAGGATTGCCATCACCAAAAGGATGATGGAAAGATCCAAGCTTCAAAAGTAGTCATCACCAAAAGGATGATGGTTATAGCGCCACAACCAAGATCGCCATCACCAAAAGGATGATGGTAAGATCAACAACAAATCTTGCTATCACCTAAAGGATGAAAGTTAAACACATTTCAAAGATTTCCATCACCAAAAGGATGATGTTCGTCACCCCAAAAGGATGAAGGTATAGTCACACAACAAACTTGTTATCACCAAAAGGATGATAATAAGTCGACAATCACCATCACCAAAAGGATGAAGGTATTATCAAACACCGAAACTTGTTACCACCAAAAGGATGATAATAAGAACACAACCCAAACAATCACCATCACCAAAAGGACGAAGGTAAGATCGAACAACCAAACTTGCTACCACCAAAAGGATGATAATAAGTCAAGAACTCAAATGATCACCATCACCAAAAGGATGAAGGTAAGATAAAGACAAAAACTTGTTATCACCAAAAGGATGATAATAAGTCAACAATCACCATCACCAAAAGTAGGAAGGTATAATTAAAAGATAAAACTTGTTATCGCCAAAAGTACGATAATAAGTCGACAATCACCATCACCGAAAGGATGAAGGCAAGGTCAAACGACAAAACTTGTTACCACCAAAAGGATGATAATAAGCACACAACGCAATTGATCACCATCACCAAAAGGATGAAGGTAAGATCAAGACAAAACTTGTTACAACCAAAAGGATGATAATAAGTCAAAACAATCACCATCACCAAAAGGATGAAGGTAAGGTCAAACGACAAAACTTGTTACCACCAAAAGGATGATAATAAGCACACAACACAAACGATCACCATCACCAAAAGGATGAAGGTAAGTTACAACATAAAACTTGTTATCATCAAAAGGATGAAGGTAAGTTACAAGATAAAACTTGTTATCACCAAAAGGATGATAATAAGTCAACGATCACCATCACCAAAAGGATGAAGGTACAATAAAACAAAACCTGTTATCACCAAAAGGATGATAATAAGTCAAAATAACTTTAATTATCACTGACACCAAAAGGATGACAGTAAGATCAAACAAACAGAACTTGTTATCACCAAAAGGATGATAATAAGGACATAACTTCAAAACTTGTTATCACCAAAAGGATGATAATAAGCTGAAACAGACTCAATGATCGCCATCACCAAAAGGATGAGGGTAATATCAAAACAAAACTCGTTATCACCAAAAGGATGATAATGA
Source organism: Lathyrus oleraceus (assembly GCF_024323335.1). NCBI lineage: Eukaryota > Viridiplantae > Streptophyta > Magnoliopsida > Fabales > Fabaceae > Lathyrus > Lathyrus oleraceus. The sequence goes on from NC_066581.1 coordinate 131,157,547, forward strand.
GCCCATAACTCAAATGGTCACCGTCACCAAAAGGATGAAGGTAGGTTTAAACCACAAAACTCGTTACCACCAAAAGGATGACAATAAGTTAATAACTTTTACTGATCGCCGTCACCAAAAGGATGAAGGTAGGATCGAAACACAAAACTTGTTATCACCAAAAGGATGATAATAAGTCGATAGTCACCATCACCAAAAGGATGAAGGCACTACAACACAACAGACCTCGTTATCACCAAAAAGGATGATAATGAATCAACAATCACCATCACCAAAAGGATGAAGGTGAGATTATAACTTCGAAACTTGTTACCACCAAAAGGATGATAATAAGCTATAAAAACTTCAAATATTGCTGACACCAAAAGGATGACAGTGGGATTGGACTTTTCAAATGTCACCATCACCAAAAGGATGATAGCTTAAACCAAACTCCATAATCTTTATCACCAAAAGGATGATTTTAGATTAAACTGGACGTCATCACCAAAAGGATGATGTTTGAACCAAAATGACAAGGATCCTTATCACCACAAGGATCGCCGACACCAAAAGGATGACGGTAAGCTGTAATATTTGTAGAGGTCACCATTCACCGAAAGGATGAAGGTTGAACCAAAACTTCAAGGATCTTCGACACCAAAAGGATGACGGTAAGATCATAAATGTCAAGGATTTACCATTACCAAAAGGATAACGGTTACCGTAAACAGGACAATGATCAATATTATTCCTCAATGGACTTTCACCAAAAGGATGACAGTGAGATAAATATTGGAAAAATAAGGCTACTGCCAAAGTTCAGTAAACCTGATTTGCTGGGTAGTATTGGAGCATTATTGGGTAAGACTTGCTTGGGGTATCCATCAACAAAAGGTTGCAAAACCAATATTCTCTAGGGAGATGTAGTTTCTGTCAACAAAAGGTTACAGGAAATGACTCATTGAGGGACGCTCAACGTGAAGCCAGGGTAAGTGTCTAAAGAAACAATGTTTGACTTAGCTGAGGATAACATCTTATCAACAAAAGGTTGAAAGATATAACTCAATGGGGAACGCCCAATAGTAGGGCAGGAACTCACTTAGAGGAAGTGACAATGACTCAACTGAGGGTTGGCCTGGATGCCTACGACTAAACCTTGGATTTTGATTTGTGTTATATGCGTAAGTGATATGCATGCAAAGATGTATGAGATGATGAATGTAATGTATGTGTCGCATGTTTGAATGAAAAGAATGATTGGTTTGATAAGGATTGCCCCCCCTTTTCAAAGGCGATGTATTTTGTGGACACCAACGCTGGTTGTATTTGTTTTTATGTGGAATGCTAGCAAGGTGGGCTTTAGCTTTTTTTGTAATTGTCGTTGTGGATTGAGCTATTGATTGGTGGAAGGATCTGAATTCCCGACACTCGGTAGTTGATGATGTGATGAACACGTAATAGATGCGGATACTCTTGGTGCCCCAAGTTTGATTCCTTCTGATATGTTGTATCTTTGTCTTTTGAGAAGATCTCGATTTCTTCTTCTGATGCGTTTGGCCAGCCCGTAACTGAGCATAGCGACGTGATCAACGCATGATGATTATGCTTTTGACGTGCCCTAAGGATTCTTGTCAAGGTATGATGTTGTACTGGTATAAACTTTCGACGTTTTGGTTGTGGATTCAAGCAGTCACTACTGTCCGACGCAATCTGCTTGATTGTCTCGAAGATATGAAGGGAATTTGCCCCGTGCAACTTGTCTTGCCCCAGCATGTAGGGTATTCAAAGGAATCCTCCTTGAAAGGAAACCTTTAGGAGTGATCATCCCGTGATATGGTCTGAGTTTTTTTTTTAGCTCCTGAATCTTGCAATGGTCTGCCCCTGATTAGCCTTTGAGGGACCCGCCTCAGACGGATTGAGTATTGAAGTGTCTTTCCTCCCTGATCAACCGATGCTTGGAGATTTATCTTATACTGACTGCTTCTTAAGTCAATATAATCAAGAGATGTTGTGCCCTTGGTTCACAGGATGGTGAGATGGATTTGATTCGTGTCAGCACCAACGATCAAGTGCCTCTTAAATTGCCCCTTGTTGGAATTTTCTCGATGTCAAGTACTGACTGACAATTAAGAATTGTTATTCAAGAAATGGTGATTTTAATGCAACAGTTATGCAAGTTTTGAAAAACAATTATTCATTTGGAGTGTTGTGGTAGTGTGTGGCGAGTGGATCATGAGTCCAAACGCGGTGCTGATTTAGCTAGTGTGTGAGTGTAAAGTGAGAAGAGAATATTAACAAATCTCTAGGAGTCAGTTTACTCAACCTTGCTATAGTATACTTTCAGAACAAACCTTACTTCAATTAGGTCTTTTGAAGGTTGTAACGTGGCTTGTGTAGCGGGGTATTCGTTACCATTAGAGATATTGACTAAATCCAAGGTAAATCATGCAAGTCGAGTCGCCACCGCACTTCTATTTATCCAAAGGAATGGTTAGAAAGCGAACAAAAACCTAAAAGTTTTATCGAATCAAAAACTAGTAAAAATGTCAGAGATCTAGGTAAGGGGGTTGGTTATGCAATGGGAAGGTGTTAGGCACCCAAAGCATCCTAGGTACTCCTAGGGAGCCCTTTTCACATATGTTGCAAAGGTTGTTGTTTTGGTGAAAATTTATTTGTGCAAACATGATTGAAGGGATGAGAAAAGCGTGTATGTTTATCTAATGCACTACTTACTAAAAGAAGGGTCAAAAGAAAATGACTCGCACGGATGTCGCATCCACTGCATACGTATCTCATCTGAATCTGAGAATCAGAGTCTTCGTAGCTCGACTACCTATGGGTTAAAGGGAAGTGTGCTCGATAAGACATCGCATCTTATGCATACGTATCTCATCTGGAATGAGAATCAGAGCGAAACGTAGTTCGACTAACTACGGGGTAAGGGTTGAACGACGTTACTACGCAATCTACCGGATACTCGACCTTTGGAGACTTAATCGCCTGTAGTAGAAGGAGTAAACGTGTTCTTAGGAGAAGAAAAATCAATGAGTTGTTGGTGTTTTAGGGATGTTCATGCAAAAGGGCAGCCCTAGACGAAGGAACCGCGCTACCTTAAATGACATGCCACGAGAGGCTATACGAAACCTAAGAAATCGGTAACATGCGGGAAAAGTAAAGGGATTGAGAGATCTACCGTACGGATAAAGATCCGAAGTAACAACAATTAGATAAATAAGAAACCCAAAGACTCTTCCAAGCTAAACACCATCAAAGAAAGCAAGTCAGCACAGGTAATCGGAATAGACCTCCAGGGTGGTATCCCACAAATAAAGCGGAACACCAAACAAGCTATCCCTGCAAGAGTATGTGAGTCCTTACAAAAACTCAACAAAAAGGTTAGAGTAACAGGATGGAATCGGGAGAAAACAATGCCATAACAAACACAAAACGGGTTAGAGCAAACAGAAAACACAAATGCTGTCGCGATCGCTGCTGCATCGCTTAGCGAAAGCTTAGCGAAGCTTCGTTGCAGGCTCGCCTAGCGAAGGTGCTAGCGAACGCCTGCGGGTTCTGGATTTCCCATTGATAACAGTACGATTTTAGGGATTCCAAATCCTATGGCCTCCATCTCAGAAATTAAGTGATCAAAACATTCAAGGTATTGTTTACACATTCATGCATATCTAAACCCGTGGGCAAAAACTAAACGATACCTCATACATTCAGAGCATTCAAATTGAAAGTAATGGGAATAAGGGCAAACCTGATTAGAGAGACCGATAAAAATCGAATGGCACGGCTGGGTTTGCAAGGCAATGTGAGGGTTTGCGTGAGGCGGAGGTGAAAAAGTGTGTGAGTCAGGGTGAACTTCTCAGAGCTGCCTGGAGGTTGCTGCAGATTAGTTCGTAGGTTTCCCTTTCTCTTCTTTTCCCTCTCTTTTTCTCCAGGGTTTGTAATAGTCTCCAGCCTGTTTTTCTCAAATGAAGCTCTGGTATTTATAACCTGATTTTGGTGACTTGATGGGCTTCAAATGAGGGCAGCTCAAACCCATAACTTTTTGTTATTTTCTAAAATACGCGCGCTTTGCCTAGCGAAGGATCTGCTCGCTTAGCGAGCATGACAGTTCCTTTCGCTAAGCGAACCATGATGCTCGCCTAGCGAGCATGACAGCTCAGAGACAAATTTTTCTCTTTCCAGATTAGCATTTTGAATGATGAATATGCCCCATTTGAACCTGTTGGGAGTAACTCAAGTCTTTCCCTTGTATTGACTGATCACCCGAATAGGATCCACAAAGTGTCTTGGATGATACTCAAGCTTCAAACAAAAGATGTTAGTGACACATTTTTGTGCTTTTGGTTAGTAAACAAAAATAAGAGAAACAATGATATATAATTCAAGCATGCTTGGTGATCTCAAACCAATCACAAGGAGTCCCACCCAAAGGCAAAGGGAACCAAGATGCTTATGATTCTTGCGGCTATGCAAATGCAATGTTATGATGCCATGAGGGATCTTAGGGTCAAAATTGGGGTCTTACAGCTTGGTTCATGGTTATTGAAACAAAAGGATATAAGGCTCAAAGTTTATTTTAACCCACCCCTTCTTCATGATGATCTCCAATCCTATGTTCAGTTAGTTCACACACATTCGTCTTTTGCAGCTGTAAGGATAAAGATGGTGATTCAAGGTCTCTTGGAATGGCAACCACCTTACTTCGTTTTTTTGGATGTTGGTGACCCTTCGATTTTGGTATGGTGGTCACTGAATCTTGTTTTGTTTTGTTGGAGACTTTCGTTGTCTCGCTCGATTTTGTTTTGATCCTTAACTTTTGCATGGACCGCTATGTTTGAAGCTTTAATCCATCGGGATTGCCCCTGTTTTTGCCTAAGTCTCCTTTTTGGGTGTTTGACTTAGCGGGCTCTTTCTTTGATTTTTTTTTGAAATTGTGACTGCCAAGTCATTGGTCATTGAAGAACAACAGACCTAAAATTTGGATTTGTATGGTTTCTTCGACACTTCAAGATGTGTGCGAAGAATATCATGTGGTTGATCCTTGTATGAGATATTTCATCTTTGTAATTCGTATATGTGGTCAGATTAACTGAACACTACCCTGCCCCAGGTTAAGCGTAAGGGTTTTTTAGATATGAAAGAAACTCCTACTTCTAGGCTCGAAGTGGTTGACTAGGGATTAACTCATTATCTATCCAGTGTTTGGGGATTTGAAACAATGCCTGTACATCATTAGTAAGGTTTTATCCGACAATATACAATCAGCAATTATGAGTATTTTGCTTTCGTCATCCTCCTTCCAACATTTACTAACAATAGTGTGATGAAGAAGGTGAAGTGGAAAAGTATGTGTTTGTGATTTGCAAATGTGATAGATGAGTGAATATGAAAGATTGATTCAAAGTATGCATAATCATCCCATTAATAAGACCAAATACAAATAACAATGTTTAAAGCATACGGTACTTAAACAAACAAGATCAAATTACAAGAATGCAAAAATGGTAAAACTGGCATAATGATCTCCTTCATTCAAATAAACAGGCCTTCATCTTTGGATTCTTTGGCGGAATTGCTCTGCTTGTTCAGGCCGGTGGGAAGCTTTATCTTCGACCTTCACTCGACTCTGCATGCGCTGGCATGGGATTTGTTGCAACGTTTGGCCTCACTGGTGTGAATGTAACTGCCTCACTATCAATCAGGTCCTGGACCTTGTGCTTGAAAGCCTTACAGTTCTCTATTGTGTGCCCTGGAGCACCCAAGTGATACTCACAGTGAGCATTGGCATCATAACCTAGAGGATATGGTGGAGTTGCAGGTGCTATCTCCTTCAGAACAACCGATCCATCCTTTAGCAGGTAGGAGAGGATCTTGCTATATGATACTGGCAAAGGATCGAAATGTCTTTCTGGCCTCCTTGCCCTCTGTTGGTTAGGTTGACGTTGTGGAGCACGTTGCTGTTGATTTTGATGTTGTTGTTGGTAAGCCGACTGTTGATAAGGATGTTGATACTGTTGCTGATAGGATTGCTGATATGGCGTTGGGATGACAGCAGCAACCTGAGGGTAAGACGTATGAGTATACGGAGGTGCCCTATATCCCCCTCCTCTCATTACAGCATTGGTCTGACCTTCTGGCTTCTTTGGGAGATTGGGATAGGGTTTCTTCATCCCACTTGAAGCATTAGCGGTGCAGGGTAACTTTCCCTTCTTGATCCGGCTCTCGATTCGTTCTCCCACGGAGACAACCTCAGCAAAAGTTGGGAAACTGGATCCTACCATCTTTTCCATGTACTGGGTGGGCAGGGTTCCCATAAACATATCAATTAACTCCTTATCAAGAAGAGGAGGTTGGACACGAGCTGCAAGCTCTCTCCACCGCTGGGCGTATTCCTTGAACGACTCATTGTTGCGTTGAGTCATATCTTGCAGCTGTGTGCGATTGGGTGCTAGATCAGTATTGTACTGATAATGCCTTAGGAAGGCTTCAACAAGGTCTCTCCATGATTGGACCTGACCTCTTTCCAGTTGCATATACCACTCCAGGGATGCCCCACTGAGGCTATCTTGGAAGTAATGAATCAGGAGTTGATCATTACTGATGTGGGCGGCCATCTTGCGACAGTAGGCTCTGAGGTGTGTTCTTGGGCAGCTGATCCCTTTGTACTTGTCAAAGTCCGGGACTTTGAACTTTTGTGGAATCACTAAACCTGGCACCAGGCACATATCAACAGCGTCCAAACCGGGAGTAACGTGAACCTCCAAGGACTTGAATTTCTCTTCCAGAGCATGGAGTCTATCAACAGCTGGGTCTGGAATACCTCCAACAACAAGTTTGGCGGGTTGTGGCATAAAGAAAGCGTCATATGGATCCTCATCACCCATCATGGATCCATGTCGAGCAGATGTAGCAGAATGATCATGGGGATTCATGTTGACCATGGGAACAGGAATAGGGATGGGTCCTCCTTCAGGATGGGCAGGATTACCATCAAGGTTAGTTACTCCAGGGATGCTATGTGATGGAGATCCAAACTGGGCAGCAACTCTTCTGGCTTCGGCGTTAGTCTCAGCATCTTTCTCCTTCTGGGCTAGGAGCAACATGGTTTCAAGCAAACGATCCATCTTTTCCTGCATGGAGTCAATGTCTGTTCTCATCGAAACCTGGTTTGCTTCAAGTTGTTCGAGTGTCATCTTGTAATTGCGGCGTGTCTCGTACCGGTGTCGAGTAGTCAGTGTTACTGGACAAAGGGTAGAATATGGTGTAAGTTTTTGTTTCTGGAAGATGAAATGCAATGCATGTTTATGATATGCAAATGCATGAAATTGCCATGTTTTCCACAAAGGAATACAGATGCTCAAGATCATTCATATGTCGGGTACATCAGGATAATAGGAAGAAGCACGGGTCTCTCTGATTAAAAATTCCCCAAAGGTAGGTTCTAAATTTATGTTTTCAAGGAAGGAACTTAGACTCACGGATCAAGTTCAAAGCTTCCTCGCAATGGTGGGCTAGCCACATCGTGATGGGAGTTTTGAACTGATCTAATCTAAGTGGGATTCTCGTATTGTTCGAACAGGATGTAGACCCTTCGGTTCAATACTACACAATCACCAATCATGAAAACAAAACTTGGGTTTAAGGCGAGGTCCCTAGAGTCACGGACCGTGTTTAGAACCTCCCCCACAATGATGGGCTAGCCATATTATGATGGAAACTCCAAACAGATCTACTCTAGGTGGAGTCTTCGTATTGTCCCAATGAGGTGTACACCCCTCGGTTCAATACTACACAACTCCGGGTTCTAAGTTTTTCTCGAAGCTCGGGTATGAAGCTTATCTCACATCATACACCAAGTCCCATATAAGAGTATCAAAACACATTACGTACAACACAAGTAATCAAAATAAAATACAAAGAGATAAACATGGAAAGAAAGAATATCTTCCAACAGTCATAGCAAAATCAGACTAAGTTAGGCTAGACTCTCTCTTGCTTGGAGCAGGCTCCCCAGCAGAGTCGCTAGTCTATCGCACCTCAAAAAATGATAATGCGATCCCTCGCGATGGAACGTGGAAAAAATGTTAGTTCGAAACAGAGTCGCCACCGAACTTTATTTATCCCAATGAAGGAATAGGAAAATATCGAGAAAACCTTTAGAAATAAGAATAACGGTCGTCGTAACCATATTCGGGTTCGGGAGTCGATTACGCAAGGGGAAGGTATTAGCACCCCTCACGTCCGTTGTACTCAACAGGAACCTTTTAGTCTGATTTTGCTATTTGACTGTTAATTGACTATTATTTGCTTGCTTCGAGTGATTAGAATCGATGATAGATATGGATGAAGACCTCAGGAGGGGGAATTGGGAGGTTTTTTATTAGTGTGCTCGCGAAGATACAACAATCTCCTACGTACGTATCCTTATAGTGCAATAAGGAAATCAGAGCATTCGCAGTTCGGGCTACTATGAATAATTGGTGTGTTTTGTTTGATGAACGACTGTGTAGGTCGGCGTTCTAACGGCTAAACGCTGGCATGTCTACTCTCGGTGGAGGCTCTAGCACCGGTTTGTTGTGTGCATTACAAAGGATTGACAGTGTTCTTTTGAAAGGGTTTTGGTCACGTGGGGGTGACAAGTTGAGTTGATGTGTTTGGGTGTTTTGGTTTGGTTGGTTTCGATCGCACGGGGGCGAGAAATTAGATTTGATTTGTTGGAGATGTTTTTTGAAGAACGATGAAAGATTGAGCAATGTGGTGTACACCAATCGTCCAATTCTTTCGAGGAATAATAAGGTGAACGCCTTCTACTCCCTTTTCGTTCGAATTATTTTGAAAGTTTGTTTGTGGATGTTGAATATGCACGGTAGTGAGGCGTACGCCTCCTACTTGCTTATTCAAAGAATAATGAGGTGTGCGCCTCCTATTCCCTTATCCATGTTTATTTAGCGTGTTTTAGTCGGAAGTCAATAATTTGTGCAATATGGCGTACGCCAATTATTCAAATAATCGAGAGATGGCGAGGCGAACGCCTCCCATATTTTGTCATCCGAAGTTTAAATTGTAAAAGATATGTTTCTTAGATGTCGTATTTGATTAGGAAAATAGTTTGGATTTGAATTGGTGAGTTTTGAGAGGTCGATGATTTGAGCAATGTGGCGTACGCCAATTATTCAAATAATCAAGGAGTGGTGAGGCGAACGCCTCCCATTCCCTATTGAAGTTTAAGTTAAAGTTTATTTTTGAAACTGTGTTTGACAATAATGATGATTTTGAGTTTATATTATTGGTTTTGAATTGATGACGAAGATTCGAGCAATGTGGCGTACGCCAATTATTTGAATAATCGAAAGATAGTGAGGCGTACGCCTCCTATCCTTTTTCATCCATGATTTTAGAATCAAAAGTGTTTTTAGAAATTGTATTGATTTGGAAGAAATGATTTAAATATTGTATGATTAAGGTTTAATCGGGTGACAAGAACTCGAGCAATATGGCGTACGCCAATTATTCGAGTGCTTGAGAAATAGTGAAGCGAACGCTTCCTATCTCCTTTTCATCCCAAGCTTAAAATTCTTTAGAAGTTAAATGGTTTGGAAAAGGATTGAATTCGTGTTTATAAATGAAATGAATTTTATTTAGTGTATTGTTCATCTACTCGGTTAATCAATAACCAAATAGGTCTCATTGTAAGAAAGCCCAAGAGTAAGCTATGTGAGGTTGATGGCGATGCTAAGAGCAATCGACTTACAAGGGTATTTGAAAGTGGGCTCGACATTGAATCGAGAAGTTTATGGTTTATTCTTGAAATTGAGTGAAATGGTTTTAAGTTGATGGAATTTGAAATGATTGTAATGCACCACACATATGAAATCCATAATTTGTACACATGAAGAAACAAACATAGAATAATAATTCATATAAATTCCAAAAGTGAATAATTATCTAAGTTATGCTAAGTAAGAAATGATGATAATACAACATATTAATTAATTAAATTGTAGTAAATTAAATAATTAATATTAGATAATTATGATAATATAGTTTTTCTTAATAAATAAAATTAATGTTTTAAATCAAATAAATTCATACCAATCCTATGCTAATAAAAAAAATAAAGAAATCATCCAAAAAAAGAGATGGGCCTTGATGGCCTCTGAGGCCCATTAGGGCGCACAACAACAAGGAGAAAGGGAGCGGGCCTTAAGCCTGAGTCTTCTCTCCCATCAAGGAAAGGCAGCCGACAGCTATACAGCTGCCAGAGACACGTGGCGGCGAATGGCCTTTTGGCCTTCCCAATGGCGGACAGCGTGCTTATGAAGTGGCCTGTATGTAGCCAGCAAAAAGCGTACAGACTGCTGTCTCGAAAACACAGTCATTAATGATAAATCGTCCTTATTAAAACCAACCAGTCCTATTTTAATAATACCATTAATTACTGGGAATTTTTTAAAAGGAAGTTTCCTTTGGAAACTAAAATCGAAAATAAAGCGGTATACTTCTCCTCTTTATTCGTTTTTAAAACTCACCCTAAACATGAGAAAGGCCTTTGATCATTACCAAACGGGAAACATCAAACGCAACAAGAAGATCGGACGAACCTCGGTTATTGTTCCTCCGTTGAAACCTAAAGCGAAGGTGACGAGGTTTCTCAGGAACTTTGGAAATCCGGCGAAACTCTGGTGGTGGTGACGATTTCAGGTATCTATCCCTTCTTTCGTCCTCACTTGTTTGTCATTGTTGTTTGCATACGATTGATGGGGTCAAGCTCTTCAAACCCTGATTTTCAGTGTGAAAATCAGAGTTGAATACAAAAAGTTTAGCGGAGCTTTTCAGTGTAAGGTTCGTTTGGGATTTCAACAGAATGACGGTATTTTCCCCTCCCCTTTTGCAAAGACTCGTGGTCTGTTATATAGAGCTCTGGATTACCAAGTCTCTCACCTGTGAGCTGGCCAAAATCCAAGATTTTCCGTTGGAATAAAAATCTCATCTAGATTTGGTGTGGTCCTTAATTTGATGCAGGTGGCAAGGCGGGTTTGTTTTGTAATATCTACCCAAAAAAAGCGTGGATATTTGTTTAAATCTCTTCATGGACTTTCTACTGATGTAAAACATGTATTCATTATGGTAAGAGTCTGATTTTTTACCGTCACGTGAAATTCAACCTTTTAGTTAAGGTTGTTCTGGTTTTTACTGATATGAGGATTTTTTAGAAGATAGTTGGAAATATCTGTTAGTTGTTCAAATACATGCTTATATCTATCTCGCTTGCTTCTTCTAGGTGTAAGTTGATCTACAATTCATTCGGCAATACCCTACGTGGTTATAGCGACCATATGGCTTTAAGCAAATTATTTCCTTTTGCAGGTTGCAGAATTGGAGAAAGCCAAATCTAACTGATGCGACGTAGGCAAAGAGGACGCAATAAACAGTTGCTTCTACCTGCAATGGTATTACAACCATCACTACTCTAAATTTACCGAGTATAGAGAAAAAGAGCATGAATCCAACTGATATTTGAATGACTCTCCGACTCCTGACTCGTGATAGACTCAACAGTCCTGCATTCTGGACTGATGCAGCGGATCCAGTTGCCATGCCAAACATGTTATCCAAAAGAAGTGACTATGCCCAGCCAGCCAAAGCCACGATTTAGTACAGAAGGTGGAACAGGCATTACACTACCAAATCTCGACGCTGTGATGAATGTCCCAGTTGACTCTTCAATGGCAACAAGAGAAACAACAATCATTGCAAAAAAAATCACTCGCGTTGAAAGAAAGAAGTTCCCCATTGCAACGAGCTGCGGTGATCAACCAGATTGGTCAGTATGGCAATTGAATTTAATCGGTTGTGGTCTTTTTATTATATGCACCAACCACTGTCAAAATTTCAGCAAATAGCCAAGCAACTTCAATTGTGACTATGATTGCAATGCGGTCGACTCCTTTTGATATCATCTTTTGTGGAATGTATTGGGATAGGATGACTAGAAGCACTAATGCAAGGAGACCGATTTCAGCGTAATCTGCCAATCTTGGAAACCATAGGCCAAAGAATCCTAGGCCGATTAGAGTGACAAGAGGAAACATACTGAGAGGGCCGAGAAACCTTGTGAAAATTCCCCAGAATCCGAAAAAAGCCAATCATGATTTGAACAAAAGAAGAAATAATCAAAGCTCCCTTGTATGGCTCTCATTGAATGTCTAAATCTCTCATGCAGATCAGGGAACATACCCATCCTGGTTGACAAAGCAACAACAATAGCAGGCATGAGAAAAGAAAACGACGCTCATACAACCACAGGAAGCCTTGTTCCAAACCAGGTCTGCAACAATGTCTTAATCCTTCCAACAGACGGTAGTGTTTGTATCATCTCAAATTTTCACATTGCCACCACTCGTCACAGGAATAGGTACAGTTGAAATAATGACAATGGTTCCAAGCATAAAAAGGTAGTGTTGAATACGCAAGTAAAATCCTATTAGGCCAAGAAGGTGAGCTTGTAACACAGTAATTAATACCCGAAAGTTGATCCTTGGCGGGATGTGGTTGAAACTCATCAACTTCTTTTTTCTCTAAAGTTTACACCTTTTTCATGTAATAAATAATGGAATGTAATCTAATAGCTAGTTGCATGAGATCTTTGTCATGAATTTGCTATTGTAATGACTGAATTTGGTATAAACTTGAAATGTATGATTTAGACATAGATTGTAAATGAGCTAAGAACATGACTCAAAATAAACCACTAATCATGAATCAATGGATACCACTTGTGGATGAACCATAGACCTAGCAAAAAATGAACAAAGACCATGACATGACTCATGGATCAAACACCTATTATAGGAAGTGGATTTGTGACAAATAACTTGGTGAAAATGAATTTAAACAAAACATGAGTGAGCTATGATGATCAAACGAAAGTTTGTTGGGCCCTGGATTCGGGTTAGAACTAGCGGTTATAAGAATGCATAAGATGTACATAAAATCAATGGACTTAAACCAAAGACACAAAATGAATGGCTATGCCCTAAAGATTGTTTGAGTGACCCCAACAAAATGAAATCCATTTATGAACGATGAAGGATTTAGGGGAACCTAAAGTTGCTAACCCATTCAAAGGAAACTAGACCTGATTAGGTCTGTGACACTTTGATCAAGTGGAGATCCCCGAGTCTTGAGTATATGCACCGTGCTTCATGATTGTGAATGCTTGATCAAAACTTTAAAATGCTCGGACAAAATTGGGGTATGACATAAGGGGCATCCCCTTCTTTGAAAGTACCTTTCCATTGGATTTCCCCATGAAGATTCTTGCCTCCCTCGAGGCGAATAGATTCGTTGGACTTCCACAGGAAGATCCTTGATGCCCATTGATCCTAATATATCCACTGGACTTCAACATGAAGATCCTTGCCGCCCCTCGCGGAGGATACATCCACTGGACTTCTACAAGAAGATTCTTATCGCCCCTCGATGCCAATACATTCGTTGGACTTCCATAGGAATATCTTTTTTGGCCATCAAGAAGAATACATTCGCTGGACTTCCACAGGAAGTTATTTTCCTCCCATTGAGGCAAGTACATCTGTTGAACTTCTACAAGAAGATCCTTGCTGCCCCTCGAGGCAAATACATTCACCGGACTTCCCTTGGAAAACCTTTGGTAGTCTCTCGGACTATACCAATAACTGGGTTAAGGTATGCCTAAGAGGTGAGACCTGTATCGAGCCCTGGAGAGTTAATTTACAGTCTTGCTAAAGGGCTCGACGAAAGTCCCGCCTAAAAGGTTAATACGCCTCACCTGAGGGACTATATCCCCTAGTCGTGTCTTACATTATTTGAGGAACTTAGCTTCCTCAAGATAATTAAATTCTAGCCTTAGAGACTTAGTGTCTCATCATTATAGCCACATATTACTATGTCTAGGAGATTTAGTTCCCCCTCAGGCGGGGTTACTTCTAACAAATCATGCCTAAGAGGCACGACTTGTATCAAGCCCTATATACTTGATTTATAGTCTTGCTAGAGGGCTCGATGAAAGTCCCGCATGAAAGGTCAACATGCCTCGTCTGGGGGACTCTGTCCCCCAACCGGGCCACACATTATTTGAGGAAGTAAGCTTCCTCAAGCTAATTAAATTCTTGCCTGGGAGACTTATTATCTCGTTAGTCGAGCCACATATTACTATGTTTGAGGGACTTAGTTCCCCCTCAGGCAGGGTTACTTATAATATATAACGCCTAAAAGGCGTAGGCGTGACCTATATCAAGCCCCGGAGACATGATTTCCAGTCTTGCTTGAGGGTTCAGCGAAAGTCCTTTCCAAAAGGTAAACATGCATCACCTGGGGGATTCTATCCCTTAGCCGCCTATACATTATTCGAGGAAATTAGTTTCCTCAAGCTAATTAAATGCTTTCCTGAGAGACTTAGGGTCTCTTCAGCTGAGCCACATATTACTACGCATGAGGGAATTAGAGCCCCTTCAAGAGGGGTTATTCTAATAAATCATGCCTAAGAGGTGTGACCTATATAAAGCCTCGAAGAGTTGATTTCCAGTATTACTAGAGGGCTCAATGAAAGTCCCACCTAAAAGTTCAACATACCTCATCTCGGGGACTCTTTCCCCCCAGTCGAGCCATATATTATTCAAGGAACTTAGCTTCCTTAAGCTAATTAAATCCCTACCTGAGAGACTTAGCGTCTCATCTTCGAGCCATATGTTACTATTCCTGAGGTACTTAACGCCCCCTCAGGCGGGGTTACTTCTAATAAATCACGTCTAAGAAGCACGACCTGCATCAATCCCCAAAGACTTGATTTCCAATCTTTCTAGAGGGCTCGAGGAAATTCCTGAAGGTGGAAAGAAACACAATAAATGGGGTTTGAATTGGGTCTCTAAAAATAAAAGCTTTTTCAAAACCAACTCAATCAAACAATAACACGAACAAGAAAAATAACAAAGTTATTTTTATATTGGTTCGTTATTAACGAAGCTACCTCCACCCCACCCCACCAAGGTGATTTTCCTTCTCAATAAGTACTTAATCAACTGTAACTGAAATTGATTACAAACACCACAAAGACAAACCATATTTGTCTTCTTAAGTCTATCTGACTAAAACCTAGTGACTTAAGTAAACCACTCAAACAACTTTGAGATTTACAAGTGTGTGTTTACAAGTATTGCTTCTAAGAAAGCAAATTAGCACAAGTTAAATACAATGTATATCTTCTTACGATAACGAGCAAATACTCTTGTGTATTTACAAAAACTATGCACATAAAATAATATACTTTAGTAGAGAGCGTGTGTATGTTCAATAGCGTAAGCATTAACAAGCATGAGCATTAGCAACTTCTTCCATTCTTCAAAGACTCCTTTATATCGGCAGTTAAAAGATCCGTTGGAGGGTATAATTGGAATAGCAAATTACAGTTGTCTCTTTGTGTAACAGTTTGCATATAGGAGACAAAATGGTACAATAGTACTGTCCTTAGCCCACAAAATCACCGTAGTGGAGGGAAAGGTGATCTTGTACTGTGTACTATTTTTTTGATGCAAAACCTTTTGATCTTATCTTCTAATCTTCAGAGGCTTCTGATGAAATTATGTTGAATCATGATTAGAAGGAGTATGATACTTGTTGACATAATATTTAGAACCCCGATCTTCAGAGTCTTGACACAGTTCCTCAGAACCCGGTCTTCAAAGTCTTCAGATCTTGTTCTTCAGAACTTGAGCGCAAAATCTTGAAGGCTGGAAATCCTTTAAAGCCTCTTTAATTAGAGTCATAGTCAAAAGCTTTAGCGCAAACGTTCATTAGAACTGTAGTCTAAGATCTTTCTTGAACTTGACATCATATTGTAAAGGACTTGTATCTCTTCAGAGTCAGAGTGTGTTGATTCTAGAATCTGATGATGTCACATGTCAATGCTTCAGAGTCAAAACCTGTTAGCAAAATCTACACACTATATAAAAACCATTAATGTACAAAACTATTCTCTAAGAAACAATGCATTGTTATCATCAAAACTAAAGACCATATGAAGAACCAAATCTTATTCTTACAATCTCCCCCATTTTGATGATGACAAAACCATGTATTTTGATGAACAATTTTTACTTGGTTTAATCATATAAAATTATCAGAGTGGGGTTTGTAAGCTCCCCCTGAAATTTATACTGTTAAAAATTATTTTTCATCTTAGAAAATCAGAGTTAGGTTTGCAAGCTCCCCCTGAATTTAAGACTTAAAATAATCTTAGCACATATAAAAATCCCAGTCAGCATGAAATTAATAACTTCCCATAAGGCAGAAGCTTGATTAAGGAAGCATGGTTGTTATCTTCCCATAAGGCAGAAGCCTGGTTGTAATGGATGAAGTAACTTCCCATAATGCAACAACTTGGGTACATAAGTATTTCATTCAGAATCCTTGCTTGAGTGTCAGAAAGTCTGGATATCAATCTCGTCACAGAGCATAATTTGTCAGAGCTTTCATATCCTGGTTATATTCCTCATGTCTGGTTCTTATCTGAACTTGTATATATCTGGTTCAAAGCTTGTATACGCCTGGTTTAACCTTGATCACTTGAACTTAGTTCAGAATAAGAATATGTATGGTTAACTGCAAACTGCTTAGTTAACTATTCAGAACATAAGCCTGATTCTTAAACATAATTCTGGTTCCTATGAACTTGATTCAACTTCCTTGGTTAATGCCTTAGAACCTGAAACACTTGGTTAACATGATGAACTTTTTCAAAGTTCTCAGAATTACCAATGTCAGAACATATAAAGACATGTTTGGGTTTTAGAATTAGAATTAGATATATCAAAATCAGATTCACTCTTTCATCCCCTCTGTCATCATTCAAAAAGATAAAATAAAATACAAAGTAAACCAAGAATAGAATTTTCATTTCATTAAACAGAAAACTCACTACAAAAGTGAAACAGAAAACAAAGATAACACAATGTTTTTAAAAAACTAAGGTTTACGAGGGGGTGATAGTCTTGATAATATCTCTCTAAGAATCCCTTCAATCTTTGAAGTCTTTTCATCCTGATGCTTGAGTCTCTCTTTAACTTCAGAATTCTCAGCCACAAGATGCACCAAAGTCTTCAAAATAAATTCCTCAGAAACCATAGTCTTCTTGAGTCCATAGTTACTTCCATATTCAAAAGAAATCTTAGAAGCAACCATAGTATTCTGGTCTGGAGAAGGAGGTGGAGTCATTACTGGGTCAGGAAGCAGAAGTGTTGGAGGAACCTTCTAAAGTAAAGGTTCAACTATATCAGAGAGTCTGGCATGGAAGTTCCTTTTATCTTCCTTCAGGAAAGTAATCTCCAACTCTTCAGAGCTGGCTTCTATCAGACTTCTGAAGTTGTTAGTTAGAGAACACATTTCAGAGAGGTTTTGTTAGAAGTTCAAGCCTCAGTGAAAGCATTAAGTTTGCCAGCAGCCTCACCTTCAAATTGAGTAAACAATTCATCCAAGGGTGTTGGGTGAATGTTGGTTTGAGAGGTCGTTTGGTCAGAGTAGGGCTGAGGGGTTCTATCTAGAAGGGCTAGGAGCTCAACTTCTGGCTCATTATCAAAATCAATGTTTGATTCTGCAATAGGGATGTTAGAGTGAGTGGGGATTGATGGTTGAGGGTTTTATGATTGAATGAGGTGGGATACAAGAAAAAGTGGTAATAATGGTTGAGGTGTTGGTGAGATGGTGGATGTTAGAATTTCAGAAATAGATGGCGAGGGTGGTGGAATGGTGATATCTAGATTTGAGGATTAGGGAGCAAAAGATATTGGTTCCAGAACATAAGGAACATTGTGAGAAAGAGTGGTTGAAGGGAGTGAGAAACCTTGTAAAGAGGTATGTGGGAAAGAGATATATGAAAGTGGTGTGGTTGTTGAAATGGATGAACTGTAAACAACAGTAGGACGACGAGCTTCAGAAGGAGCATTCATTTTAGAAGTAGCTTCAGAGGCTCTGGGTTCTTCAGCAGAAGTATCCCAATGCTCTCTAGAAGATTTAAACTTCTTGGCCATCCTTTCAGAATGCTTCTTAGCAGTATTCCTCTTCTTCTTATGAGATATAGCTTAAGAAGCTTCCAGAAGAGCACCAACATGACACTTCTCCAGAAATTCTACCACCTCTTTCAGAGGATATGGATTTGAGAAGATAGGGAAATATTTAAAGGAATCCTTCCGTTGAGGATGATATCCTTGGGAAATTTAGCAGGCGGACTTATCACTTCAGTAATAATCCCCATATTCTTTAGAGCCTTGGCATTCAACATCCTACAAGCCAGAGGTTGTATACCTTTGGAGAATTTGTCATATGTTAGAGAGTTAATAAGTTGGCTTTCCATCAGAATGTATGAGATCATCCTACCTATATGGATGTAGCTCTTTATCCTTTTGCTACCACCTATAGTATCCCTTACAATCTCTGTTAGATGCTGAAATAGAAGTACATGAAGATTCACCTTCTTTTCAGATTCAATATAGTAAAGTATATATTGTTGGTTACCATTGATGCAATCATATGAGTTACTTTATGGTTTGGGATGAATGCATCCAAGAAGGATTATAGCCCAAAACTTCAAATGAGGAATATGATTATTGATCTAACTAGAGTGATTATTGAGGAATATGATTATCAATCAAATTGGATTCCTTTTCCACCATTTGTTCACACCTTATACCAGACTTATCATGTCCAATGAGTTTGGCTATCAGCTTCTCAGATATCACTATCTTTTTTCCAAACACGAAGAAGGTAACTTAGAAAGGAGAAGATTTGGCATGTATCCAGAATTCTCTCACCAGGTTGAAGAAAATTGGGCCTTAAAGATGGTCGAAGAAACTTTCCCAACCTTGAAATTTTATAGCAGGGAGAAGGTTAATCCCACTGTCCTTCATATTTCTAAACTCAACTAAGAGTTCACCTAGTACTTCCAGTTTCTCTGCAGGAATACTCAAAGTGATTTCAGGAACATCATATGCATCTTCAGTACGAATAAGTTGATCTAAAGAAGATCTTAATGAAGCTATCTGAAGCAGATGAGGGATTTAAGGTTGTGGTTGCAATAAAGAAGAACCATAGCCAGTTCTTTAAGTTGTAGCAACACTTTGTTGTTGAACTTGTTAATGTTCTTGAGTTTGTTGAGCAGATTGTTGTGAGTATGCCATTGTTGATGAAGAAAAGGGTTTTAGGGTTTGCTGAAAGTTTCTCAAGCTCAAAGAGAGAAAGTGTAGGTTGTGATAGTAGCGAAAGTGTGTGAATTGGGTTTAAGTAGACGTTTTTGCAATCATGAAAAAGTATAGAGAAAAGCAAAAATTCTAACAAGGAGGAAAAGCATGAAAGATTTTACCTAATCCCAAGATTTATTCACCCAACATATCACATCATCAGATCAGAAACTGTCAGTTTTCTAAGACAGTTGTCTTAAAATGTTCCACTAATCGAGACTGATTGATAACTATTTAATGAAAAATTATTCAATAGCCATAAAGCAGATTTCTTTAACCAAACAAATTTTGACTGGATACATCTGAGCTTATGAAACCTTCTCGCTTTAGAAGATTCACACGTTCAAAACAACCAACAAATCTCAGAGTCTCATTTTTCAATTCTGAGAGATTAACATTATGAGAAAAACATCTTTTTCATTATGGACAAAAGTCCATTTTCAAATTTTTTTAGAATGAAAACAAATATATCTTCAGCAATGGGTTTTGTAAAGATATCAGCCCATTAATGGTATGTATCAATAAATTTTAGATTTAGAATTCCCTTCTAAACATAGTCACGTATAAAGTGATGTTTTATCTTAATATGTTTTGCTCTAACATGGAAAATGGGATTCTTAGATAAACAAATAGCAGAAGTATTACCACAGAGTATAGGAATGTTTCTCTCATATATCTGGAAATCTTCTAGCTGACTTTTCTTCTAGAGCATCTAAGTACTGCATCCAGAGGCTGCAATATATTCAGCTTCAACAGTTGCAAGTGCTATTGTTGATTTCCTTTTGATGGACCATGAGATAAGGTTATCTCTTAGAAACTGACATCTTCCAGAAGTGCTTTTCATCTCAAATATGTCTCCAACATAATCAACATCACAATAAACCACTAGCTTTTAGTATTTATATCTTCTATAACACAAGCAAAGGTTAATCACACCTTTTAGATACCAGAAAATCCTCTTAACAACTGTTAAGTGGGACTCTCTAGGATTTGATTGGAAACGAGCATACAAACAGACACTAAACAAAATGTCAGGTTCAGAAGTAGTCAAGTATAGAAGAAAACCAATCATATATCTATATACCTTTTGTTCTACCTTAGCACTTACCCCATCCTTCTCTAGGATACATGTAGGATGCATAAGAGTCTTTGACATCTTGCATTCGGACATGTCAAACTTCTTTAGAAGTTCTTTGGTGTACTTGCTCTGATGGATGTACGTTCCTTCTAGACTTTGATTGATTTGAATTCTCAAAATTAACTTGAGTTCTCCCATCAGATTCATCTCAAACTCTTCCTGCATAGACTTAGCAAATTCCTTGCACAAAGTAGCATTGATAGAACTAAATATGATATCATCAATGTAAACTTGAACAATAAGAATATCATTTTTTAATGAGTTACAGAAAAGATTTATATCAACTTTCCCTCTGGTGAAATCATTTTCTAAAATAAAATTGCTTAGTCTTTCATACCATGCTCTGGGAGCTTGTTTCAGAATATACAATGATTTCTTAAGCTTGAAAATAAAATCTGGATTTATAGGATTTTCGAAACCAATAGGTTGGTGTACATACACTTCTTCAGTAATGTAACCATTCAGAAATGCACTCTTAACAACCATCTAATATAATATGATGTTATGATTAACATCAAAGGAAATTAAGAGACATATAAACTCTAACTTGGCAATTGGTGCAAAGGTTTCTGTATAGTCAATCCCTTCTTGCTGATTATAACCTTGTGCTACCAGTCGAGACTTATTTCTTAATACCTCTCCTTGTTCGTTCATCTTGTTACTAAAGTTCCACTTTGTTCCAATAACGTGAGACCCTTAGGTATTGGCACCAGACCTTACACGTCATTTCTAGAGATTTTATTGAGATCCTCTTGCATAACCATAATCTATTTTGTGTCCAGAAATGCTTCATCAATTGATGTAGGTTCTATCAAATACATCAAACTCAGAAGAGTTTATTTAGAAGGTTTGAATGAGTATCTGGTTCTAATAGGTTCAGAAATGTGAAAATCTATGTATGTGCCTTCTCATAGGAGCCCGAGCTTCAACATCTTCTGGTTAAGGAGCTTCAAAGTCTTTTGCTTTAGCTTCTTTGGCTTCTGAAGTTTTTCCTTCAGAACCTGAATAAGTGATCTTTAGGTCTGCAAATTTCTCAACTAGCTTTGAATTTTTAGAGTCAAGCTTATCATTGAATCTGACATGTATTGATTCTTCAACAATATATGTCTCAGTATTGTATACTCTATAGCCTTTTGAGCATTTAGAGTATCCTAACATGATGCACTTATGTTCCTTAGAATCAAACTTGCTCAGATTCTCTTTAGTGTTCAACATAAAACAAGAACATCCAAAAGGATGGAAATATGAAATGTTAGGCTTCAGATTCTTCCATAATTCATAATGATTCTTATCAAGAATAGGTCTTATAGAGATCATGTTCTGAATATAATACGTTATTATTATTAATTTAAATTCTGTTAATTAATTAAAATCAAATTAAATTTTGGCGACTAATCACACTACGCAGAGTTAGTCGGGGGTTCCGCAAATTTTAAAGAACAATTCATTTGAAATCAACGTCGTTTTTCGCATCAACGCTTGATACTTTAAAACACAACTCTTGCGCAATCACAACCCTAATCACATAACTCTTTGACAGCACAACCCTTGTGTCGTCATTAACCCTAATGCACCAATTTCAGACCGTCAAACACACCTCGATTGTTAATTCAGTATGATTGATTAACATGTCATTGCTTCATCATACTAATGTCGGATCAAGAAGAAAATGACCATTGATCGCTCAAAGGAAAACAACCATGAAGTGTTTGAATGAATGAAATAGAAACAGTATATCATATATACCGTATTTTGCATCAGGATTACTTATATCATATATATATATATATATATATATATATATATATATATATATATATATATATATATATATATATATATATATATATATATATATATATATATATATATATATATATATATATATAACTTGATCGATCTCAATTGCGTAACCTATGGACGATCGATGTATCGCTGCTTCACCATACTAATATCGGATACCGAAGTATAGTCAACACCAACCATCTAAATTGTACACCCATGATACCAAATTTAATTACTCGTTTATTCTTTGATTCATTCTGTATTTTAATCATATTAATACAAAAAATATAGAAAATAAACAGCTATCAGATGCATGGTTTCGTAAGTGGCTCTGATACCACTGAATGAGAAGGGCGATCCAAAATGCAGCGGAATTTAAAAAAATTCTCGTTTAGTGATCCTTATGAATGGGCATGATCAGTGATAGAATCGTTATCTCTTGTGACGATCGAAACCTTTCCTGCTCTAATTCCTCCATAGGTGTATCAATGCTTTTTGATTCTTTAATTTCTTCAAGCTCTACTTTCCTCACACTAATTCCTTTGGAAATTAAATCCGATTCTAGGAAGACTCCAGTTCGAGCGACAAACACTTTGCCCTCAGAAGGATTGTAGAAGTAATACCCTCTCGTTTCTTTAGGATACCCCATAAATAAGCATTTGTCAGATTTAGGCTCAAGCTTAATTAAAAAATTCCGTTTCACATAAACTTCGCAACCCCAAATCTTCATGTAAGACATATGTGGTTTCTTACCACTCCATGTCTCATATGGTGTCTTCACAACCTTTTTTGTTGGAACACGGTTAAGTGTGTAAGTTGATATTAATAATGCATGCCCCCAACAGGAGTTTGGAAGATCGGTGTGACTCATCATGGATCGGACCATGTCTAACAAGGTTCAATTTCTTCTCTCAGATACACCGTTCCATTGGGGTGTTCCAGGAGGAGCAAGTTGGGATAGAATCCCACAGTCTTTCAGATGGTCATCAAACTCTAGGCTTAAATATTCACAACCTCGATCTGATCGAAGAGTTTTAATATTCTTACCTAGTTGGTTTTGTACTTCATACTTGAATTCCTTGAATTTTTCAAAGGACTCTGATTTATGTTTCGTTAAATACACATAACCATATCTACCGAAATCATCA
The DNA here is from genome assembly GCF_024323335.1 of Lathyrus oleraceus. Taxonomy (NCBI): domain Eukaryota; kingdom Viridiplantae; phylum Streptophyta; class Magnoliopsida; order Fabales; family Fabaceae; genus Lathyrus; species Lathyrus oleraceus. Next base: position 131,180,883 of record NC_066581.1, read on the forward strand.
GTAAATGTGATGAAGTACTAAAAACCTCCTATGGCTGGTATGTTCAGTGGTCCACATGCATCAGTATGTATGAGGGCCAAAAGATCATTAGCTCTTTCACCTTTTCCTGTGAATGGAGACTTTGTCACCTTTCCAATTAAACAAGATTTGCATGTCTCATATAATTCATAATCAGAAGATTCCAAGAGTCCATCTTTATGGAGTTTGGAAATGCGTTTCTCATTTATGTGGCCTAATCGACAATGCCAAAGGTAAGTTGGATTTAAATCATTAGGTTCATCCTTTTAATATTAATGTTATAAATAAGCATTTCAAGATCAAGGACATATAGTCCATTGTTCATTTGTGCAGTAGCATAGAATATATCGTAAATAATATTCCTGCTAATTGCAGGTACATAATAACAGTTCTCTAACTAAATTATTAAACCACTAAGTAAAGTCAATACATAAGTTCCTACGGCTAAAGCAACAACCTTTGCTCCATTGCCAACTCGTAGGTCAACTTCACCTTTTGCCAAATCTCTACTCCTTTTTAGCCCCTGCACATTGGTACAAATGTGAGAACCGCATCCAGTATCTAATACCCATGATGCAGAAGTAGATAAATTAATTTCAATAACAAAAATACCTGAAGTTGAAGTCTCTACTCCATTCTTCTTATCTTCCAGGTAGTTTGGGCAGTTTCTCTTCCAGTGTCTGGTCTTACCGCAATGGAAGCAAGTTTCATCCTTTGTCATGTGTCATACGGTGAACTGACTTTTTGTGTTTTTTTAATCGCAATGTCGCGGTTAGCAAGAGTCGCCACCGACTTTTCTTTTATCCAATAAGGAAAGGTGGAAAAGAACAGGAAAGACCTTAATTTAGATTCTTAGGTTCGGGAGGTACATTATACAAAGGGAAGGTGTTAGCACCCTTTGTATCCATGGTTATCCATGGGCTCTTAATTGCTCAATCATTTATGTTTTCTAGTTTGAAAATGTGGTTGAGAAATGTGTAGGAAATGTTTTGAAAAGGAGAATTTAACTTTGTAATGATTCTTGAATGAATGTATACAAAGTGGTTATCTCGTTTAGTTTTGAAAATAGTTTAGAAAAATATAACTCGGCAATGATTCTAGTGCGAATGTATGCCAAGTGGTGATTTTCTAATGGAGGTTTTGAAAGGTGTAAGGTGTGAAAAGTAGTTTTAAATTGTGAATAAGCAATTAAGAGTTATACCTATCCGAGGTCTTTCCGGGCATTTCCTATCCTTATGAGGGTAAAACTGTCCTTACTATTGAGAAGTAAGCAGTTTTATCCTTTGGATGTAGAAGGGTCATCGAAGGGTCATCGATTGGTCATCGATTGGTCATTGAAGGCAACAGTTGTGAGGATACCTTAGCATTCGAAGGGACGATCATCATTTAACCGTAGGCTACACCGAAGGGTCATCGAGGGACAAAGGCAACATTCGAGGGACTATGATGATTTAACTGAAGGGTCATTGCTAAGTGTATCCCCACATTCGCGGGACATGACCATAATACCGTAATCGTAGGGTAACAAAGAGAGGTCCAAGATCGCATATTAAAAGGCAATGTGTTGTAATTACTTAGATAGCCGTAATCAAGTAGGTAATTAGGTCCATATTAAAATCAATACATTAAGATCAATTAAGCCATTAGAGTGGATCTTCGCCATGAAATGAATACATTAAAATCAATTGAGTAATTCAGGGTGAATCTCCATAAGGGAATCCCACACATAAAGTTGGATACCTAGCCGGCCGTTTCCTCGGGAATATGTAAACCTTTGCACAATTCAACACACGGGTTAGAGCATCAAAGTAAAGTACAATTGAAAATTGCATTACAACACAACAGTCATAATCTCAGGCCAAACGATGCAGAATTATAATAAGTCTTGGTTAGATAGACATAAGGTATAATAGAAAAGAAACAAAGCAGCCTCTGTCCCGTTCGCCTCTGCTTCGCCTGGCGAAGGCTCAGCGAATGCTCGCTACAGGCTCGCTTAGCGATGTGCTAGCGAGCGGCCACGGGTTTGGATTTTGACAGTAGCATGACCTCCTAAAACCTGAACTTGTATGGCACTTGATTACAGGAATAGCATGGACAAACATTCATGATATTCAAGCATATTTAAATTCGCATGTGAAATCAAATTACATATTCGAAACTTCAATCATGATACTTTATGTATATAGAGATTACCGATTAAAAGCATAAAACAATAGCGATGCGCAAACCTGCTTGCAACTGAGCTGCTATTGTAACACCCTTCTAAAATACCCCAAATATTTAATTAAAACAACAGCATATAAATCAATATCAGAGTAATCATGCACCAAGGGTGTCACATAATACTTCACATAATTCACCGTAAAAATCAGTCATGCTCATTATTTAATTCAACATAAACACTTCTTTAAGAACTCGCAGCGGATAGAAACATTCAACATCTGTAATATCTTAAAATTAACATTTATTCAACAAATAAAACATCCCGTCCCGATGTTACATCTATCAGAGCATGACCCACTAAAACCACTCTAGACTTCAAGCACTAGCTTCTACTCAACTCACTGCTCGTTACCTGAAAAATATAACTGTAAGGGTGAGTTCCTCAATCGATATAACAAATATTATAAATCATCATGTTATGTTAAGTAACTTTACACGTTAATCACCCACATCATATCATGCATTCGGTAGCAGCATATTCAACTCAACATCATATTCAAACACAACGTAAATGCAACTCAAATGAGACTCGACTCTTCATGCATGTGGTACCATTTGGAGTAAAACTCCCAACTTAAAATCATTGCCAGTTTAGTGGGCATCAAGGCATAAGCCTTCAACTTTCAACTTAAAATTTTTGCCAATCCAGGCCAACGTGGTGTGAGCAAAAGCCCCATAATTTTGCCAATCCAGGCCAACGTGGTGTGAGCAAAAGCCCCGACTTAATGCATATGAATGTATATGGCATGTACGACTTGAAAGTTCAACAACATAATAACAACGACAACATAACAGCTTTTTCAGCAACAACAACTTAAAAATCAACCTTGGCTCATCAGCCTCCAACTCAGCATTTTCAACCAAACAACTTGTATTCAACTTTGGCTCATCAGCCTACAACTTAATATTTTCCACAAAACAACTTATCAACATATTTGCATCAACATTTCACAACATAGACTCCACGAATTTATTTATCACAATTGGATACAATAGGCCAATCACCAAGTACACTTACATCATAAAAAAATCAACCATTTTTACATACTGCAACAGTGTTAACCGGTTAACGCTATAGGTTAACCGGTTAACGCAGGAAAATTTACACTTCCAGGCAAAACGCAACAGTGTTAACCGGTTAACACCCTGGGTTAACCGGTTAACGCAGGCGAAACAGCAGTTCCTGCGCTAACACAAGGCAGAATGCAGAGTTTCCGCATTTTCCGCCGTTGGAGGACTTCCGGACCTCCGATTCAACTTCCGTAAAAAGCTATACGCTCAGAAATTCACAATACACTCAAACACAAATTCAATTTCAGCTTTAATACAACTTATTCAACATAATTTCTCAGCATTCTAAATCCCAATTAGGGTCAATCGACGGCTTATCACTACCCATTACATGTTAATCGATAATACCCATTAAACGACGATAAACCCCCTTACCTTAACAATCCGGCAACTCTTCGAGCTTCAAGCTTTTCCGTTCTCCAACCTTTGCTCTACAGCTCCTTCTCTTGCCCTTTTCCTCTTTCACGATGCTTCTCTGCTTTTTCACGTAAAACCCTTCTGTTCCAAAATGAGACTCTTTCTCTTATTTCCAACTTATATATTTTCCAAATAATTATTATTCCAAATAATAATAATAATAATAATCCAATAATTCAACTTTATTTAATTAAATTAATAAAATAATATTAACTCAATTAAATAATTCTCTTATTTTATTTGGGGTGTTACAACTCTCCCCCACTAAAAGAGTTTTCGTCCTCGAAAACATACCTCAAACAAATAACTCTGGATAGGACTCCTTCATCTGACTCTCCAGTTCCCAAGTTACATTGCCACCTGCTGGTCCTCCCCAAGCTACCTTCACTAAGGCAATCTCTTTACCCCGCAACTGCTTCAACTCTCGATCCTCATAGGTGATGTTTCAACAGTCAGGTTATCTCTCACCTGTACATCATCCACTTGGACTACATGCGACGGATCATGAATGTACCTCCTCAACTGAGACACATGAAAAACCTCATGCAAATTCGCAAGTGACGGCGGTAAAGCGACACGATAGGCTACCTCTCCTATCCTCTCTAAAACCTGATAAGGACCAATAAATCGAGGTGTCAACTTCTTCGACTTCAAAGCCCGACCAACACCTGTTATCGGAGTAACACGAAGAAACACATGATCTCCCTCTTGAAACTCAAGTGACTTCCTCCTCTTATCATGATAACTCTTCTGACGACTCTGAGCAATTCTCATCTTCTCCTGAATCATCTTAATCTTTTCCGTAGTTTGTTGAACAATTTCCGGTCCGACCACAGCACTCTCACCGGACTCACACCAACATAACGGTGTCCGACATCTCCTACCATACAAAGCTTCAAACGGCGCCATACCAATGCTCGAATGAAAACTATTGTTGTAGGTAAACTCAATCAACGGTAAATAACAATCCCAACCACCTCCTTTTTCCAAAACACAAGCTCTCAAAAGATCCTCTAATGACTGAATCGTCCTCTCAGTCTGACCGTCAGTCTGCGGATGGTATGCAGAACTCAATCTCAGCTTAGTTCCCAAAGCTCTCTGCAAACCTTCCCAGAACTTCGATGTAAATCTAGGATCTTTGTCCGAAACAATACTCGACGGAATACCATGCAAACTTACAATCTTCTCAATATACAACTCAGCCAATTTTTCTAACGGATAATCCATTCTAATCGGAATGAAATGAGCCGACTTTGTTAATCTGTCAACAATCACCCAAATAGCTTCAAAATTCTTACTTGTCCTCGGTAAACCAGAAACAAAATCCATACTGATACTATCCCACTTCCACTCTGGAATAGCCAACGGTTGCATTAGCCCAGACGGCTTCTGATGCTCAATCTTTGACTTCTGACAAGTCAAACAAGAATAGACAAAACTCGCAATTTCTCTTTTCATTCCCGACCACCAAAATAACTTCTTCAAATCATGATACATCTTCGTAGCTCCAGGATGAATACTCAGACCACTACGATGTCCTTCTTCAAGAATACTCTTCTTAAGCTCGGTAACATCCGGAATACACACCCGACTACCAAACTTCAAAATACCATTCTCATCAACTCTGAATTCGCCACCTTGACCTTGATTCACTAGAGTCAACTTATCAACCAAAAGCATATCAGATTTCTGACCCTCTCTGATCTCATCCAGAATACCACTCGTCAACTTCAACATTCCCAATCTAACACTATTGTGAGTACTCTCACACACCAAACTCAAGTCTCTAAACTGTTCAATTAAATCCAATTCCTTAACCATTAACATAGACATATGTAATGATTTCCGACTCAATGCATCAGCCACTACGTTTGCTTTACCCGGATGGTAATTCAAACCAAAGTCATAATCCTTCAGAAACTCTAACCATCTTCTCTGTCTCATATTCAGCTCTTTCTGATCAAACAAATACTTTAAACTTTTATGGTCACTGAAAACCTCAAATCTTGACCCGTACAAGTAATGTCTCCATAACTTCAGAACAAACACCACAGCTGCCAACTCTAAATCGTGCGTCGGATAGTTCCTCTCATGAACCCTCAGCTGTCTTGAAGCATAAGCTATAACCTGCTTATTCTGCATCAACACGCCACCCAAACCCAACAATGAAGCATCGCAATAAACTTCAAATGATTCCGACGAACTCGGTAATATCAGAATAGGAGCAGTAGTCAACCTTCTCTTTAGCTCTTGGAAACCTTCTTCACATTTTGAGTCCCAAACAAACGCTTGCCCCTTTCTAGTCAACATCGTCAACGGTAACGCCAACTTAGAAAATCCCTCAATGAACTTCCTATAATAACCAGCCAAACCAAGAAAACTTCGAATCTCAGCAACAGACTTCGGAGCTTCCCACTTAGATACCGCTTCTATCTTAGAAGGATCAACAGCCACACCACCTCTTGAAATCACATGACCAAGAAAACTTACCTCTCCTAACCAAAATTCGCACTTGGACAATTTAGCAAATAACTTCTTTTCTCGTAGGACTTCTAAAACCACTCTCAAATGTTCAGCATGCTCTTCTTCAGATTTCGAATACACCAAAATATCATCAATAAACACCACAACAAACTTGTCTAGGTACGGATGGAAAATCCTATTCATATACTCCATAAATACTCCAGGTGCATTAGTCACACCAAAAGGCATTACAGAATACTCATAATGTCCATACCTTGTTCTGAAAGCAGTCTTCTGAATATCCTCTGTTTTCACACGGATCTGATGATACCCAGATCTCAAATCTATTTTACTGAACACACTTGCACCAACCAACTGATCCATCAAATCATCAATCCTCGGCAAAGGATACCGATTCTTGATCGTCACTTTATTCAGTTGCCTGTAGTCCACACACAACCTCATAGTACCTTCTTTCTTCTTAACCAATAGCACTGGTGCACCCCACGGTGACACACTCGGACGAATAAATTTCTTATCCAATAGATCTTCCAACTGACTCTTCAATTCAGTTAACTCAACAGCAGACATACGATACGGAGCCATCGATATCGGTCTAGTACCAGGTACCAAATCAATCGAGAACTCCACTTCACGTTCTGGTGGTAATTCATTCACTTCTTCTGGAAACACATCAGGAAAATCACACACCACGGCTAGATTGCCAATCACCAGTTTATCCTTAGCCTCCAAAGTCGCTAACAGCATAAACAACCCTGCCCCCTCAGCTACTGCCTCATTCACTTGCCTTGCTGATAGAAACAAACTCTTTCCCTCCTCAATCTCAGGAAAGATCACAGTCTTATCAAAACAATTGATAGAAACTCGGTTAAACACCAACCAGTTCATACCCAGAATAACATCAATCTGCACTAGTGGAAGACACACTAGGTCCATTCCAAAGTCTCTACCAAAAATGCTCAAAGGACAATTTAAACAAACCGAAGTAGTAGTCACTGAACCCTTCGCAGGAGTATCAATTACCATACTACCAAACATCTCAGATATCTCTAACTTAAGTTTCACAGCACAATCCAAAGATATAAAGGAATGAGTCGCACCTGTGTCAATAATAGCTACAAGAGGAAAGCCATTAATATAACACGTACCTCGGATCAAACGATCATCTGCAGAAGTCTCAGAACCCGATAAAGCAAAGACCTTGCCTCCTGACTGATTCCCTTTCTTCGGCTTCTGACACTGACTTCCAATATGCCCTTCTTCTCCGCAATTAAAACAAATCACTTCCTTGTGCTTGCAATCAGCTATTGCATGGCCAATCTTACCACAGCGAAAACACCTCTTTACTTCAGCAGTGCATACATTACTCTTATGACCAGCCTGACCACACTTGAAGCAAACTATACCAGTAGGAGCACCTCCCCCACTAGCTCTCTGAGCCGGAGCAGCTCTTTGTCTCCCTTTTCCAGCTGGAACATCATACGGCTTGCCACGGTTTTGATGTTGCTTGCCTCTGCGGTCACTGACAATCTTGTAATGAGCATTATTGTCTTCTTCAAATATCCTGCAGCTATCAACCAAATCAGTAAAAATGCGTATCTTCTGATACCCAACAACCTTCTTAATTTCAGAGCGCAATCCGTTCTCAAACTTGATGCACTTCGAAAATTCAGCACCACCACCAGTGTAATGAGGATAAAATTTGGACAGCTCCACAAATTTCGCAGCATAATCAGTGACAGACATGTTTCCTTGCTTCAGCTCAAGGAATTCAATTTCCTTCTTACCACGGACATCTTCCGGATAATACTTCCTCAGAAATTCCCTACGGAATACATCCCAAGTAATGACTTCACCTGCCACGGTCAACCTCTCGTGAGTCTCTAGCCACCAGTCATCAGCTTCGACTGCTAGCATGTGAGTACCATACCGAACCTTCTGAGCTGGAGTGCAATCCATAACACGGAAGATTCTCTCAATCTCTTTCAACCATCCCAAGGCTGCATCTGGATCATGCTTCCCTTTAAACACCGGCGGATTCTCTCTCTGAAAAGTCGCCAAGCTACGTGACCCAGCATCACCACTAGCATTTGGCAAGTTCTGCACCGCTTGTGCCATTGCTTGCATTGCGGCAGCCATTGCAGCGTCATTCCTTCCAGCCATTTCAACTTATCAATACAACACAACTTAACGTTAGATTAATAACAATTACACAATTGTTAGACAGTAACGACACGACAACTGGCCGGACAGACCGACCTGCTCTGATACCACTAATGTAACACCCTTCTAAAATACCCCAAATATTTAATTAAAACAACAGCATATAAATCAATATCCGAGTAATCATGCACCAAGGGTGTCACATAATACTTCACATAATTCACCGTAAAAATCAGTCATGCTCATTATTTAATTCAACATAAACACTTCTTTAAGAACTCGCAGCGGATAGAAACATTCAACATCTGTAATATCTTAAAATTAACATTTATTCAACAAATAAAACATCCCGTCCCGATGTTACATCTATCAGAGCATGACCCACTAAAACCACTCTAGACTTCAAGCACTAGCTTCTACTCAACTCACTGCTCGTTACCTGAAAAATATAACTGTAAGGGTGAGTTCCTCAATCGATATAACAAATATTATAAATCATCATGTTATGTTAAGTAACTTTACACGTTAATCACCCACATCATATCATGCATTCGGTAGCAGCATATTCAACTCAACATCATATTCAAACACAACGTAAATGCAACTCAAATGAGACTCGACTCTTCATGCATGTGGTACCATTTGGAGTAAAACTCCCAACTTAAAATCATTGCCAGTTTAGTGGGCATCAAGGCATAAGCCTTCAACTTTCAACTTAAAATTTTTGCCAATCCAGGCCAACGTGGTGTGAGCAAAAGCCCCATAATTTTGCCAATCCAGGCCAACGTGGTGTGAGCAAAAGCCCCAACTTAATGCATATGAATGTATATGGCATGTACGACTTGAAAGTTCAACAACATAATAACAACGACAACATAACAACTTTTTCAGCAACAACAACTTAAAAATCAACCTTGGCTCATCAGCCTCCAACTCAGCATTTTCAACCAAACAACTTGTATTCAACTTTGGCTCATCAGCCTACAACTTAATATTTTCCACAAAACAACTTATCAACATATTTGCATCATTATTTCACAACATAGACTCCACGAATTTATTTATCACAATTGGATACAATAGGCCAATCACCAAGTACACATACATCATAAAAAAATCAACCATTTTTACATACTGCAACAGTGTTAACCGGTTAACGCTATAGGTTAACCGGTTAACGCAGGAAAATTTACACTTCCAGGCAAAACGCAACAGTGTTAACCGGTTAACACCCTGGGTTAACCGGTTAACGCAGGCGAAACAGCAGTTCCTGCGCTAACACAAGGCAGAATGCAGAGTTTCCGCATTTTCCGCCGTTGGAGGACTTCCGGACCTCCGATTCAACTTCCGTAAAAAGCTATACGCTCAGAAATTCACAATACACTCAAACACAAATTCAATTTCAGCTTTAATACAACTTATTCAACATAATTTCTCAGCATTCTAAATCCCAATTAGGGTCAATCGACGGCTTATCACTACCCATTACATGTTAATCGATAATACCCATTAAACGACGATAAACCCCCCTTACCTTAACAATCCGGCAACTCTTCGAGCTTTAAGCTTTTCCGTTCTCCAACCTTTGCTCTACAGCTCCTTCTCTTGCCCTTTTCCTCTTTCACGATGCTTCTCTGCTTTTTCACGTAAAACCCTTCTGTTCCAAAATGAGACTCTTTCTCTTATTTCCAACTTATATATTTTCCAAATAATTATTATTCCAAATAATAATAATAATAATAATCCAATAATTCAACTTTATTTAATTAAATTAATAAAATAATATTAACTCAATTAAATAATTCTCTTATTTTATTTGGGGTGTTACAGCTATGTTGGAGAGACTGATCACTTTTGGTATCGGATGGAGTTGGGCGGCGGTAGCTTCGGAGCGGAGGAGCGGCCTTCAGGGTTTCTTCACTCGGAACTCTCTAAAGTAGCCTCTAGGGTTTCTGTGCCAGGGTTTTCGTCTGTCTTCCCCCCCCCCCTCTTCCTCTTATTTTTTTCGTGACTGAAGCTTGGCTATTTATAGTGCTCTTGTTGTGACCTAATGGGCTCAGAATGAAGCCCAGAAATTCTGACATTCGCAAGCTTCGCTAGGCGAAGGAGTTGCTCGCCTAGCGAGCAAGCTATTTTGGGCTTTTACTGGATCTGGTGCTTCGCTGGGGCGAGTGTCATAACGAGGGGTTCGCTAGGCGAAGGAATTGCTCGCCTAGCGAGCAGGCCAGTTTGGGCCATTTTCTGGATTGGGCCTATTGTGAGCTGGGCTTTCGTCCCTTGAAGACTAGTGCCTTGCAGAATAAGTCGGAGTATCTTGAAAAAATGTTTTATAATATCAACGGGCAAATTTTGGGGTATGACAGCTGCCCCTGTTCAATATTCTTGAACCGAGAGAGTTAGAATGGTGTGTACGTCATTCGTGGTCTGGAGGTGGAAGATTATTGAACACTAGAATGCCCCAAAAATTTGCTCTTGTTAATCAAAGGTTAGTCTTGATGAAGATGGGCTTAAAGATACCATCCAGGAAGTTTGATGATGAGAGCTTCAGATTGTGTCGTACGTTAGGCGATATCTGAAGACATGGGTGTCATACCGGGTCATACGCTAGCCCGTATAGTGAGTTATCCATTATGCTGTCGACTTCGTTGGGGAGTCAGAGTGTGTTATACGCTGCTGGGGATAAGGGGTCAGAATGGATCATACGCTAGACCGCATCTGAATACCAGAGTGAGTTGTTCGTTGGGTGGATGACTTCGCTGAGGATGAAAAATTAGAATAGATCGTACGCTAGATCGTCTCTGAGTTGCAGAACGAAACCTCCATTAAACCGTATCTGAGCAGAATGAGCCGCCCATTAGGCTGAATCTGATCATAAAAAGGGGGTAGTCATATGCTAGACTACAATTCAGAAATATACCGTACACTAGGTAGCATCTGAGTAGATGAAGGTCTAACTGGGTCGTACATTAAACCGTATCTGAGCAGAATGAGCCGTCCACTAGGCTGAATCTGACGATGAAAGGGGGTAGTCATATGCTAGACTACACTTCAGAAATATACCGTACACTAGGTAGCATCTGAGCAGATGAAGGTCTAACTGGGTCGTACATTAAACCGTATCTGAGCAGAATGAGTCGTCCATTAGGCTGAATCTGATGATAAAAGGGGGTAGTCGTACGCTAGACTACAATTCAGAAATGTACCGTACACTAGGTAGCATCTGAGCAGATGAAGGTCTAACTAGGTCGTACATTAAACCGTATCTGAGCAGAATGAGCCGTCCATTAGGCTGAATCTGCTTATAAAAGGGGTAGTCGTACACTAGACTACAATTCAGAAATGTACCTGTCACTAGGTAGCATCTGAGTAGCAGAATGAGTCGTCCATTAGGCTGAATCTGCTTATGAAGGGAGGTAGTCGTACACTAGACTACAATTCAGAAATGTACCTGTCACTAGGTAGCATCTGAGGAGATGAAGGTCTAACTTGGTCGTACATTAGACTGTATTGGAGTTGTTGAAGGTCAGAATGGACCGTACGTTAGATCGCATCTGAGTTGAAGGAGTCATATGTTGGGCTGAATCAGAATGAACCGTACGCTAGGCTATATCTGATAGTATTTGCATATGTTGTATTTGCAATGAATATTTGGGATGGGCTTATAGATGCCATCGTTAGGAGGATGTCAGAATGAATGTTGACATGGAGTATATCTGAAAGATGTATCTGAAGAAGAAAGTAGTCGTACGCTAGACTACACCTAGGAATGTACCATACGCTAGGCAGTATCTGAGGGATATAGTTGAATCTTGAATGTAATTGATAAAGATGTCCGTCTGAATGGACCTTTGTTTTGACTGTGTCAGGAGGATAATTGACCTGCTAAATAAAGTTAGCTTCATGCCATGTCATGATGCATGAGATGTTTTATGCTTCTGAAACTAAATGCGAACAATGTATGCATGTGTATGCTGTGAAACGATATAATGTATATGATGCGGAATGAAAATTGTATGTAGGTATGTGATGTGAAATGATGTAATGAATGCACCATGCGTCTGAAACATTCTTCCAGGGGACTCTACTGGGAAAATAAATCTCATTCTTCTGGTTGGAGATATTTGTATTGACGACCCTTTCTTAGCTGGGGGGTACTTGATTGCCGTCTGACGATGGAAACACTTAACAGAGCCTGGCTGGGGGTGGAAGAGATGACCAGTCTGTCTGGCGATGCCAACCTCTTCTGGGAAATAGCTGGTTTTTGTTGGGGAATGGATTTGTAACCGGACTTGTTGGAAAGCCTGGTTAGACCTTATCCTCGATCCTGAAGTCTTTTAGTAACTGCCATTGCTATTTTATGCATGTATTTTGATAAACATTGATCATATTCAAATGCATATATCAATTCAAGTTAAATCAATGGACGTTTACGCAAACAAAACAGATAAAGTAAAACAAAAGCATCTTTTTGGAAATGAAATTGTATTGATTTTGAAAGAGGGCCTATAAATAGGCAATTTGAGTACAAGGAGACAGAAATCCTAGTAAGAGGAAATTGTCAGGCAAACAAAGAGAAAGCTATGCAGAAAAAGTCCTATCGATTCTAATTCCACCACTGTCATTATGTCTTCAAGCATCTCATCTCCTGTTGTCGGATAAAAGTGATTGGCTTGTTCAGTCCCTTTGATTTGGGTGAAGTTGACCGAGAACGGGACATAGTCATACGCTTTAATCCCTAATTTTTGCCTGGACCGCCTTTTCAGGTTTTCAGCCCACCAGGATACCTTTTTTTGTCCAAGCCGCCTTTTCAGGTTTTCGACTTGCCGGGTGTACGTCTTTATATGTTTATCCCTAATTTTTGCCCGAACCCTTTTGGTTCGCCGGGATGCCCTTACTTTTGCCTAGGTACGTCGACCTAGCGGGTCTCTTTTATGCATAGTATTTTTTAACTATGTCCGCATTCACAGGATGCGGGAAGTCTTCGCCATCCATTGTAGCAAGTCTCATGGCTCCACCAGAGAATATCTTCTTAACCATAAGTGGCCCTTCGTATGTGGGAGTCCATTTACCTCTGGGATCACCTTGCGGTAGAATGATACGCTTGATCACCAAGTCGCCAATTTGATATACCTGTCTCTTGACCTTTTTGTTAAATGCCTGGATCATGCGCTGCTGATATATCTGCCTATGACAAACAGCCGCGAGTCTCTTCAATCAAATTTATCTGATCGAGTCGAGTCTGAATCCATTCATCTTCATCTAAGCCCGCCTCTTTCATGATTCTTAGAGAGGGAATCTGAACTTCCACTGGTAAGATGGCTTCCATTCCATAGACTAAAGAGAACGGAGTTGCCCCTGTCGAAGTGCGCACTGAAGTGCGATAACCGTGGAGAGCGAATGGTAACATCTCATGCCAGTCTTTGTACGTTACTGTCATCTTTTGTATGATTTTCTTGATATTCTTATTAGCAGCCTCCACGGCGCCGTTCATCTTTGGCCGGTACGGAGAAGAGTTATGGTGTTTTATTTTGAACTGCGTGCAGAGTTCAGTAATCATCTTGTTGTTCAAATTAGTACCATTGTCAGTGATAACTCTTTCAGGAGACAGCAGGTTTCTCAAATAGATATTTGATAGAATCCATCTTAGAAGTCAATAAAGTGGTATGATTCAACATATACTGTCTTAGTCGGCGAGCAGCCCAAGCCAAAGCATAGCAAGCTTTCTCGAGCTGTGAGTATCTTGTTTCACAGTCGGTACCTTTTTGCTAAGGTAGTATATGGCATGCTCTTTTCGGCCAGACTCGTCATGTTGCCCCAGCACACCCTATTGGATTTTCTAACACGGTCGAATACATGATTAGAGGTCTTCCTTCAACAGGTGATAGGAGATACTTCTTGATTTTGTCAAAAAGCTTCCTGACATTCATCATCTCTTGACTGTTCTCAGTAATTTGAAGATGGGTTTGCAAGTAGCAGTCAAATGGGAGATAAATCGGGCGACGTGGTCCAGATTCACAATTTCGATCGATGCCTCATGCGGCTGAATAGTCCTTTCTTCTTGCAGTAGTCTGGCAAGTTCTCAGGTACTTCACAATCTTCCTCACTTCCATCCTCGGCTTGGTAGATCGGATTTTCAAAGTCATAATGAACAGTAGCAGATTATTACCAACAGGATCCAGAGTGGATATGAATACGCAATTTGTTACGTGAGTGTGTGCAAGAAAACATAGCTTTGTTTAGAAGATGACAGGAAAGATAAAGAGCGCAATATTTGAATGCAAAAAAAATCCATTGATTCATTGAATGTGAATATGCTTATGAAAATGACAAAACATTTAACCAAATTTGATACATTAGATGAGCAATAACAATTATTCCTGACTAAAGGAAATCGGGATAGTGTCTTCAGCCTTCCCATTATTGAGTCCGTCACCAATTGTTGGGAAAATCCAGCTATCCAGGTTGCAATCGCTATCAGCATCTTCTACAGCATTAACAGTCTCATCTTGATTAGGCAGAGGAGCAGTGATGACAATAGGAGTCTCCGGAGGATCAAATTCAAATTCTCCAGCGTCGATCATATCCTGAATCTTATTTTTCAACAACCAACAATCGTTTGTATCATGCCCGGGGCTATCAGAGTGATATGCACACCTGGCATTGGGATTATAACTAGGAGAAGTAGTGTTGGGTTTTACAGGAGGATCTCTGAGGGTAATTAAATTTGCTTTTAGCATACCCTGCAGTGCTTGTGCTAAAGTCATATTGATCTTCGTAAACTGCCTTCTTCCCGGGTTAATGTGACTCACAGATTTCTTGTCCTTTTTCTTCTCGAGCAAGAGAGCCTTCAGTTCCTCCTGCCCCTTGGATAAGTTCAAGATCATCTCCTGGAGTTGAGCATTCTGAGCATGGAGATCTTTGACAGTTTGTTCGAGGTCCATTTTTCTGTTTGGAGTAAAACCGTGAGAACATTGATCCCTTAGAATACCTGTTATGCAATGTTATGCTATGCAATGTATGAAATGTTTTCAAGGACTTTTGGAATTTAACTTTGCATAAACTACCAAAAAAAGGAAACTTTTTTTTTTTTTTTTTTACAAAATAGAGCAAAGTTAAATCCCTAAGTCCTCGAAATGGTTAGTTCAATGCCATGATGTTATGATGATGTTATGATGTTATGATGTTAAGTAAATAACAAGCACAAGCAAGTCACACAACCATCATTCCTAAGTTTTAAGGCTTGCATGAGTTCCATAGGTAAGTACCCTCCCCACTGAAGTTTGGTTGGTTCAACCTGTCCTAGAATAGTAACCGGGTTCTAGAAGGATCTCAAATCATCGACCTTTCTTTAAGTCCACTTCAGTGCAACACCAAGTGGTTGACCAAAGCTTCCCTAAAGTCCAATCTCAAAGAGTGTAGTATCGAGTATCAACCAACCCCAGTCGGAACCGAAGCCAGTTATCTCACTACTTTCTAATGGCTAGGATGAGTCAATTAGGGTTCTAAAGGTCTGGTTAATGCTTTGATGACACCACGCGAAAGCCAAATTTTTCCTCAAGTAAACATGAGGAACATCAGGACATCCAAAGTGTCACATTAACCGTAGCCATCATTTTAACCATTCCAGTATACGCCGGATAGTCGCGATGATCTATTGCTACTTACCTAAGGTACACTAGATCCGGGTGTAGGATCTTTCACTCAACAATACCCTTAAAAGAAGGAACAATTTGAAAACATAAATGATTTTTTAAGGTGACCTCTCTTTATGTCCCCAGCAGAGTCGCCAGTTCTGTCATACGGTGAACTGACTTTTTGTGTTTTTTTAATCGCAATGTCGCGGTTAGCAAGAGTCGCCACCGACTTTTCTTTTATCCAATAAGGAAAGGTGGAAAAGAACAGGAAAGACCTTAATTTAGATTCTTAGGTTCGGGAGGTACATTATACAAAGGGAAGGTGTTAGCATCCTTTGTATCCATGGTTATCCATGGGCTCTTAATTGCTCAATCATTTATGTTTTTCTAGTTTGAAAAAGTGGTTGAGAAATGTGTAGGAAATGTTTTGAAAAGGAGAATTTAACTTTGTAATGATTCTTGAATGAATGTATACAAAGTGGTTATCTCGTTTAGTTTTGAAAATAGTTTAGAAAAATATAACTCGACAATGATTCTAGTGCGAATGTATGCCAAGTGGTGATTTTCTAATGGAGGTTTTGAAAGGTGTAAGGTGTGAAAAGTAGTTTTAAATTGTGAATAAGCAATTAAGAGTTATACCTATCCGAGGTCTTTCCGGGCATTTCCTATCCTTATGAGGGTAAAACTGTCCTTACTATTGAGAAGTAAGCAGTTTTATCCTTTGGATGTAGAAGGGTCATCGAAGGGTCATCGATTGGTCATTGAAGGCAACAATTGTGAGGATACCTTAGCATTCGAAGGGACGATCATCATTTAACCGTAGGCTACACCGAAGGGTCATCGAGGGACAAAGGCAACATTCGAGGGACTATGATGATTTAACCGAAGGGTCACTGCTAAGTGTATCCCCACATTCGCGGGACATGACCATAATACCGTAATCGTAGGGTAACAAAGAGAGGTCCAAGATCGCATATTAAAAGGCAATGTGTTGTAATTACTTAGATAGCCGTAATCAAGTAGGTAATTAGGTCCATATTAAAATCAATACATTAAGATCAATTAAGCCATTAGAGTGGATCTTCGCCATGAAATGAATACATTAAAATCAATTGAGTAATTCAGGGTGAATCTCCATAAGGGAATCCCACACATAAAGTCGGATACCTAGCCGGCCGTTTCCTCGGGAATATGTAAACCTTTGCATAATTCAACACACGGGTTAGAGCATCAAAGTAAAGTACAATTGAAAATTGCATTACAACACAACAGTCATAATCTCAGGCCAAACGATGCAGAATTATAATAAGTCTTGGTTAGATAGACATAAGGTATAATAGAAAAGAAACAAAGCAGCCCCTGTCCCGTTCGCCTCTGCTTCGCCTGGCGAAGGCTCAGCGAATGCTCGCTACAGGCTCGCTTAGCGATGTGCTAGCGAGCGGCCACGGGTTTGGATTTTGACAGCAGCATGACCTCCTAAAACCTGAACTTGTATGGCACTTGATTACAGGAATAGCATGGACAAACATTCATGATATTCAAGCATATTTAAATTCGCATGTGAAATCAAATTACATATTCGAAACTTCAATCATGATACTTTATGTATATAGAGATTACCGATTAAAAGCATAAAACAATAGCGATGCGCAAACCTGCTTGCAACTGAGCTGCTATGTTGGAGAGACTGATCACTTTTGGTATCGGATGGAGTTGGGCGGCGGTAGCTTCGGAGCGGAGGAGCGGCCTTCAGGGTTTCTTCACTCGGAACTCTCTAAAGTAGCCTCCAGGGTTTCTGTGCCAGGGTTTTCGTCCGTCTTCCCCCCCCCCCCCCCCCCCCTCTTCCTCTTATTTTTTCCGTGACTAAAGCTTGGCTATTTATAGTGCTCTTGTTGTGACCTAATGGGCTCAGAATGAAGCCCAGAAATTCTGACATTCGCAAGCTTCGCTAGGCGAAGGAGTTGCTCGCCTAGCGAGCAAGCTATTTTGGGCTTTTACTGGATCTGGTGCTTCGCTGGGGCGAGTGTCATAACGAGGGGTTCGCTAGGCGAAGGAATTGCTCGCCTAGCGAGCAGGCCAGTTTGGGCCATTTTCTGGATTGGGCCTATTGTGAGCTGGGCTTTCGTCCCTTGAAGACTAGTGCCTTGCAGAATAAGTCGGAGTATCTTGAAAAAATGTTTTATAATATCAACGGGCAAATTTTGGGGTATGACATCATGCCTTCATTAGGCTTCAAAGCAGGAGCACTGGGTTTGGTTTGGTAACTTCCTTGCCTTTCCATTTACGACCATGCTTGGTGGGCCTTTTATTTTGTTTCTTTCCATTTCTGATCATCAAAATGGACTTCCCTTTTGACTTCAAATTCTGCTCAACAATTCTTAACATGCCAAGCAGTTCAGGAAGAGTTTTGTCCATATCATTCATGTTGAAATTAAGGACAAATTGACTAAAACTCTTTGGCAAAGATTGCAAGATCAAATCAGTCCCAAGTTCCTTTATGAGGGGAAAACCCAACCTCTCAAGGTTCTCCACATACTCAATCATCTTGAGCACATGGGGACCTACAAGGGCTCCCTTAGCTAACTTGCCTTGAAAAAAGGCTTTTGAAACTTTAAACCTTTCATGCCTTGCCTGCTCTTGATAGAGCATCTTCAGGTGTCTGATCATATCGAACGTTGTCATGTTCTCATGTTGCTTTTGCAACTCCGAGTTCATGGTAGCTAGCATGAGGCAAGCAACTTCATTGGCATCATTGACATGCTTCTTATAAGTATCTCTTTTTGCCTTAGGTGCAAAACTAGGAGGTTCCTATTTAGGAACAAGTTCCTTCAAGACATACAACTTTTTATCATGCTTGAGGACATCAATCATCCAAATCGTACACACATGATACCAAATTTAATTACTCATTTATTATTTAATTCATTATGTCTTTTAACCATATTAATACAAAAAATAACCAGCTATTAGATGCATGGTTTAGTAAGTGGCTCTGATACCACTGAAGGAAAATTGCGATAAAAAACGCAGCGAAAATTGATTTTTTTTCCTTTAGTGATCCTTACAAATGGGCATGATCAGTGATAGAAATCGTTACCTCTTGTGGTGATTGAAACCTTTGATGCAAATCTAAGAAGTGATAACGAGCATTGAATGGTGACAACGCCTCTACTCAGTCCACACGAACGGATTCCTTTAGTCTCAGTGCTAGCTGCTGCAAATGAAGGCTTTGAGTGAGAGAGAGAGAGAAAGAAACGAAATTTCATCAAGTGAAACGCTTCTGCAAGCTAAAAAATCCCACTTAAGTGTATGTGGCAAATATCTTATTGTATACCGAAAATCATTAAGCGCGTGGTATCTTACCATATGTCGTATTCTACTTAAGTGCACCACACCTTACGATGTTCTACAATTCACTTAAGTGCACCGTACCTTACATTGTTCCTTATTTACTCTATCTCTCATCAATCCGTCCTTTTGTGTGTGACCTTGTAGGTTTTTGCGACATCAGAAATTATATTAAATCGCGTATTTAACATAATAAACAGTGAGCGGCATCTAGAAACACATCACTGCTACCCAAGACACGCAAATGTCATGTGATTTGACAAATCCCTTTTTGTGATAATACTTGTGTGCACAATTTACCCTTTTTGCCCTTATGTCTATATTGAACACAAGGCATAGACCGTGTCATCCTTGTCCAGTTCAATATTGGGCCCTTAGACATTTATCCTGTTACGCAGGATGGGCAAATTCCATCTAGGTCACTCATGTCCCTCATCATGCTTCATGGAGTACCCATCAACTGTCTTTATGGTCATCCAGTTACGGACAATGTTTGATCAGTAATAAAGCACTCGACTCTACATCTAGGGTCCATAGTGGTTTCAGGTCGAAGGGTGGTATACACCATTATCACCATAAGAATAACTTATGACACTTTGCATAACATTCTATATAGTATTCTCATAGCGGGTCAATTCAGTATAAATATTACTCCTAATATTCATACGTATGTTTAAGACTTGATAACTCCTTATCCATGATCCATGAGATGTGGTCATCAGTCTATATACATAATAGTCTTAATGATTTAATATTATCCCACTTCTCAATAAAGCTCGACTACGGATGCTCTAAGAATATTGTCCTTATGTTTAATGGGATCTCATGATCAAGTCACACTTGATACATTAAACGGACTAGCTATTCTAGGGACTTTATTAAACAAACATAATAATGAAAAAGCCTTTTATTATTAATAAATAATTTAATACAAGTACCAAAAGTATTGGCCTCTAGGGCTTACACCAACACAAACCCCACTCACTTTGGTATCCATGTTGATGAATCAACTATTGGTTCTAACATTGAGTCAGATATTGAGTGTATATCCTTTCTAGATAGAACCCATCACCCCTATTCTGACCAAACACCCCTTCAAACCAACATTCGCCCCACTCCCTTGTGATCTATTGACTCAGTTTCAAGGTGATGCTGCTGGTAAACTCAATGCTCTCTCTGAGGCTTATGCTTATAACACAAACCTCTCTGAGGTATGCACTCTGATCAATAACTTCAGAAGTTGGATTGAAGTAAGTTATGAGGAGCTATAAGTTTTTTTCTTGAAGGAAGCAAAGAGGAACTTCCATGCCATACCCACTGGTATAGTTGAACCTCTTCTACAAAAGGTCCATCCAACACTTCTGCTTCTTACTCATTCTGTGACTCCACCTCTTTCTCCGGTTCAGGCTCCCTTGGTTATTTCCGAGCCTTCTCTAGAAGTTGTTAGTGTCTTCGGTGCTAAGAAGACTATGGTTATTGACGAGTTCATTCTGGAGAATTTTGGGCGTCTGATGGCTGCAAATTTTGAAGTGAAAGAGTAACTCAAGCTTCAAGGTGAGAAGACAAATAAGTTGACGGATATACTTGGAGAACTCTTATCAAGACTTCCACCCCATCCTAAAGCCTAGTTTTAAAAACTTTGTGTTTATTTCATTTCTGTTCTGTGTATTCTCATACTTTTTGAATGAAATGAAAATTTTATGTGTGCATGATTTCTATTTATACTTTGTCTTTTATTTCTTTTTGAATGATGATAAAGGGGGAGAAAAGGAATGACTGATTTTGATATATCTAATTACATTCTGAAACCCAAACATGCTTCTAACTTAGTTATTATTTCTGAGAACTTTGTAAAAGTACATCTTTCTAACAAAGTGTTTCCGGAACAAGGCCCGTTCAGGTTGTGATCTATGTTCTAGTGAACTTTTGTTGTGAAATCAGGCTATGAAACTAGTTTTGTCTTAGACATAAGTTATACTATCAGAAATCTGAAAGCTTATGTAACCAGGCATATAAAAGCTCTGACAAATCATGTTTTGTGACGAGGCTCATAACCAGACTCTCTTACACTCAAACAAGGACTCTGTATCAGTTAATTTTGTACCTAAGTTGATGCATTATGGGAAGTTACTTCATCCATGTTCACAAGACTTATGTCTTATGGGAAGATAGCAATCAGATGTTAACCAAATGTATTACTTTCTGAAAGAGAGTAACTACTAGGCTTTTTCCATATGGGACGTTAATTCTTTCATGTTGATTATAATGTTTATAGGTGTTAAGATTTCTTTTAAGTCTTAAATTCAAGGGGATCTGGCAAACCTAACTCTGAAATTCTATGAAAAATGAATTTTTAACAATATAAAATCCAGGGGGAGCTTACAAACATCGCTCTTATATTTTTATGTGATTAAACCAAGTAAAAATTGTTCATCAAAATACATTGTTTTGTCATCATCAAAAAGGGGGAGATTGTTAGAATAAGATTTGGTTCTACATTGTTTCTTAGAGAATAATTTTGTACATAAATGGTTTTGTTGTCTAGTGTGTAGATTTTGCTAACAGGTTCTAACTCTGAAGCAATGGCGTGTGACGTCATCAGATTATGGAATTAACACACTCTTACTTTGAGGAGATACAAGTGATTTACAAGATGCTGTCAACTTCTAGAAATCTCTTAGACAACGGTTCTTATGAATGTTCGTGTTAAAGCTTTTGACTGTGACTCTGATTGTTAGAGCCTCTAAAGGTTTATTTGCCTTCAAGATTTTGCGCTCAAGTTATGAAGACTCTGAAGAACAAGATCTGAAGACTCTGAAGACCGGGTTCTGAGGAACTATGTCAAAACTCTGAAGACCAAGGTTCTGAAGATTTCGCCAACCTGTCTCTTGATCCTTCTAAGCATGCTTCAACATAAATTTATCAGAAATCTCTGAAGTTTAGAAGATAAGACCAAAAGGTTTTGCATCAGGAAAATAGTACACAATACAAAATCACATTTCCTCCACTACCCCTGATTTTATGGGCTAATGATTGTACTATTGTACCATTTTGTCAATTGTACGCAAGCCGTTATGAAAGAGACAGATGCATTTCAGTATTCTAATTCTATCCTTCAATAGATCTTTTTCTGCCTATACAAATGAGACTTGAAAATTTGAATAAGTTGCCAATTCACATTACCGAAAAATGCTTACGATTGAACATACACAAGCTCTTAGTAAATATTATTTTTTGTGTATGTTATTTGTAAACGCACAAGAGTTTTTGCTTCTTACTGTGTGAGAAATATTCATTGTATTAACTTGTGTTAATTTTCTTTTTATAAGCATTCTTTGTAAACACAACTTGTAAATCTCAAATCCTTTTGAGTGGTTTCCTTGAGTGACTAGGTTTTAGTCAAATAGATTCGAGAAGACAAGGACAGTTTGTCTTTGTGGTGTATGTAACCAGGTTATGGTTATAGTGGATTAAGTCCTTCTTGAGAAGGTAAAATCACCTTGTTAGGATGAACTAGAGGTAGCTTCGTTAACAGCGAACAAGTATAAAAATAACCTTGTTATTTTTCTTGTTCATATTATGGCTTTGTTGTGTTGGTTTTGAAAAATATTTTGTTTTTAGAAGCTCAATTCACCCCCCTCCCTTTTCTTGTGTTTCTTGCCACCTTAATCTATTTGGTTGATTGTCAATAAACTTACTAAATCGGCTCATTTCATACTGGTTAAGACCAGTTATCCTTTGCAGAAGTTAGTTGAGTTGTACATTAAGAAGATTGTTAGCTTGCATGGTATTTCGTCGAGCATTGTGTCAGATAAAGATTTGAGGTCATGTCGAAGTTTTGGAAGAGTTTACAATAGGCATTGGGTACTAAGCTGAAGTTGAGTTCTGCTTATCATCCATGGACAGATGGTCAAATGAAGAGGACTATCCAATCCTTGGAGGATCTGTTGAGGGCTTATGTGCTAAAACAAAGAGGTGATTGGGATAGCTACTTGTCGCTAATTGAGTTCACTTATAATAATAGTTTCCACTTAAGTATTAAGATGGCCTCGTTTGAGGCATTGTATCGTAGGAGGTGTAAGACACGTCTATGTTTGTATGAATCTGGAGAAAGTGTGGTGATTGGACCTGAGATTATGCAATAAGCTTTTGAGAAGATCCAGATGATCCAAGAGAAGATGAAAACTTCACAGAGTAGCCATAAGAGTTACTATGATAAGAGGAGGAAAACACTTGAGTTCTAAGAGGGGAACCATATGTTTTTATGAGTTACTCAAGTAACCGATGTTGATCGAGCTTTGAAGTCTCGAAAGCTCACACCACATTTTATTGGTCCATACCATATCTTGCAGAGGAGGAGATGTGACCTATCAGATTTCCTTATAACCATCGTTTTCTAATACTCATGATGTGTTTCATGTGTCTCAGTTGAGGAGATACATTATGGATCTGTCTCATGTAATCCAAGTGGACGGTATTCAGGTGAGAGAGAACTTGACTGTTGAGGCACCGCCCATACAGGTAGAGGATCGAGAAGTGAAACAATTTTGAGGTAAGGAGTTTGCGTTGGTGAAGGTAGTGTGGGGATGACTAGCTGGTGGAAGCATAACTTGGGAGTTAGAGAGTTAGATGAGAGATTCATACCCGACTCTATTTCCTTTAGGTAATTTTCGAGGGAAAAATTTTTCTAAATGGGGGAAAGTTGTAACACCCCAAATTAGATTAATTATTTTAATTGTACTATTTAGAATTTTATTTGATTAATTGGTGTTTTGATCATTTGTTGTATGGTGGTGGGGGTAAGTATCATTGAAGTAGAGGTATAAAGAGAGCAAGAGTTTGGTGTGATTGTTTAGACTTAACTAGAATTTTAATTAATTATTAAAGTATATAGTGTTTTATTTGAATTAATTATATAAATAGTAAAATAATAAAATTGAGCCATTTGTGAGATTTGGAGAAATATATGGGAGCAAGGAGTTAGAGAATTGGGGCAATTGTGTGAATTAAGAAAGTTAAGGGTTAATGAGGTAATTGAAAAAAGTGTATAGAAAACCCTAAGGATGTGTTGGGAGTAAGAGAAAATTAGCCTAGTTTTCCAGTACGTGAAATTTGAGTAAAAAGGTAAAAGGAGAGAAAGAGCATAAACTAGGATTTTGAAGCAGGAACCATAGAGATTGCTTGATTCATCATCAATTATTGCAAATCTAAGGAAATGGGGGGAATAACCTTCAATAAGGGCTTATACATGAGGGGTAGGGTATAGAAGTCCTTACCTCCAATAGGGATGATCATTATGATGAATTTTGTGTTTGTCATTCATGAGTTTATATTCTCCTGGTTTTATTGATATAAAATTAATGTGAATTGATGTTTGAAATTATGTTTGTGTATACATGTATGTTTTCCACCATTGTTGTCTTGATGTATTGTTGATTTAGATGTTAATAGATGATAAAAACCCATATGTTTTCATGTACAATGATGTATGGTATGTTTTGCGACTGTCAGAGGTCAAAACATGGGGTTTGGGGTCTCATGAACGGTTGAAAAACAAGAGCGATCACATAAAATTGCGAGCAATTTGGGATTTTCTGGCCTCTGCTACGGGTCATAGCACGTGTTACGGGCGGTCGTATCAGCCATTTGGTTTCTATACCAGAGGCGTTCCCAAAAAGGGAATTTTGGGTCGGGGAGTGCTACAGACGGCCGTAGGAGCTCCCTGGATTTTGTACCAAGTGAGATGTTTTCGAGAATAACTTGAGTTTCGTGACTCCAAATGAGACGTCGTTCGAAGCATTGGGAAGCTAGCCCGTAGAGCTACCTCATGAATTACTTGATGATGATGTTTTTAATAATTATATT
This sequence comes from Lathyrus oleraceus, assembly GCF_024323335.1. Classification (NCBI taxonomy): domain Eukaryota; kingdom Viridiplantae; phylum Streptophyta; class Magnoliopsida; order Fabales; family Fabaceae; genus Lathyrus; species Lathyrus oleraceus. Next base: position 131,206,106 of record NC_066581.1, read on the forward strand.
ATCTTATGAATTGAGAGTGTGACATTGCCATTATGTTTAAGGTGTTATTTATGACTATTGTGTTGTTGCATGTATGCATAATAATCTAATTGAGGGGATTGATTAAATATTTGATTTGCACTCAATCATATGATGATTTGAATTTTATGATTGTGTTTGAGATGTAATCCATAGAGGGGATTACTAGAGTTGCCAATGCATTATGTTGGGATCATAAGAGGGGTCTTAACACATTGATTTAATGATATGTTGATGCATCATACAAGTTGTGTCAAGAGACATGTTAGCTAGTCCAGAGAGGAGACTAGTGGCTTGTCTCAAGCTTAAAAGAGGGGGCTTGGAGCTCAGAAGAGGGGACCCAATTATAGAGAGAACTGAATATTGAATTGGTACCACATGCATATGTATATAGTTGTACAGTCGAGTTGCATTGCATAATGAATTATATCCATGGTTTTTTAGTTGTGATTGATTGATGAGTTAGGGTGTGAGATTGTGATGAGATATAACGTGAATGAAATTGCTGGAGAATGTTGTGTTATTATCCTACCTTGCAGTATATGCATGTTATTATTATGTATGATTTCTCACCCCTTTGTTGTTGATGTGTTATGTGTTACTCTTCGAAGTACAAATAAGCAGGTAATTGAGTCGCTGCTTAGAGTGGAAGGATGATGAGAGGCCTTTTATTCCTTTTTCTTTCTCCGTTTTAGTTTACGTGCTCTGATATGTAATACTGGGAAACACTTGTGACTTCTTGTCTAATCTTTTGTTAGAGAGTTGTTGTATACTTTCATTTTTTATATTATTATGTTTTGAGGAGATTTCATTTATGAGTTTGATTATGCTATAAAGTGCATTTGAAGTTCAAATGATTTAGTTAACGCATGCTTTATTATGAGAATTTCCGCTGCAATGATACTCTAAGTGAAGGTGAGCATGCGATGACACCCTAAATGAAGGTGTTGATTGGTGTTTTTATTTGATAAAGTGTTAGAGGGCATGCATGTTTTGAAAAGAGAATGTCTTACATCCTACTTGATGGTATGAATACTCTGATTTTAATGTATATTTATACTGAGGAAAATAGGGTGTTACACTATGTAGCAGTATAATTACAAAAGGCCTTTCCTACGACGATGCCCAAAGGGAGATATGACGGACTCTCATTCACATATATTGCCCACTATTGAGAGAACATCACGCTTCAGGTAGCCCTAATACCTTATCAACCCTATTATCCTCCTGCACTCTACCAGCGGCGACCACCATACAGGACCTCTCACAACACGTGAGTCGATCCCTCTGATAACCTCAATAAACACCATACAGTGCTTCTCGCCTCGGTGGACAAACCCTCACCTACCAAATCGTAATATTCCTACTAAGGTCTCTGAGTCTCTCTTCCCTTGTAGGAGAAACATACACCGTTGTACTTTTTAAACAATACAAATGTCATGCTAACCATCTAGATCAATCTAATGGTTGACCGCATCCCATGTTGTTCCACACGAGTGCAATTACCAATATTTTATCTTATTTAAATAGGAAAATGCGCCACTTCAGAAGGATTCAAATCCTCTCTCATTCAAATACCACTTTTTCAATCTCATACTAAGTTGAGCATTGGAGTGATAACCTTGTAGGTCATCCCCTTCTCCACCGCATCAAAAGCTCAAAACCACCGCAACAAATTTTGAATTGATACTTTTCGATCAACTCTAGATCTACCATGAAAAAAGTTAGCTTAAAAAGGAAACAATCCACGATTATGGCCGCTTCCTAATCAATTAGATCAACAAACTAATTGATTAGGTTAACCTATAAAATAAAACCCTAATAAGCAATGTCACTTAATCGATTACAAGACTTCCTAATCTATGAGACATTACTCACGCCTTAAGCGTTTGGACAACAAGTTTTTGGCATAGTATTTTATCATATAAGTGTTATTTTGATTCTGTCATAGAAGTATGTTTTTGGCATAGTACTTTATCAAGTTATAAGATATAATCGAAGGAGAATGTTTAATTGGTGTCAAACAGAGACAAAACAATTTTACATCCTCAACTTAGTTTAGAACATTGATTTTCCTCACAAAAAAGTGTAGGCAAAATATGAGTGATAGACCGGATCCGCTTTTCCACCCCTAATATAAATTATTTTTATAAACTATCTTAAAGAATTTATAAAAAATATCATATGATAAAATCATCCCAACAATATCATAATACTTATATCAGTAAATACACTCATATAAGATAATTCAAACAACCTTAATTTATTAGTTCCCCTTCTCGGCTACAAGTTTTTTTTAGGATAGTTTATAAAACCTTGGCCAAGAGAAAATCTGTTTCTAATTGTAATTGTTTGATCAAGGGAAATATTTGTAACTATTACAACTTAGATGAACAAGTGATTAATAAGTTGATCAAACAATTTGTCACTTAAACAAATAGTTGATCGATTCCACAAGTCAACCAAGTTTTTCCAGCGTGTTTTGGCCTTTATTCAAGTGTTACAGATTTGGTTATGCATCTTGCCTTTAGTTTTGATGATAACAATGCATTGTTTCTTAGAGAATAATTTTATACACTAATGGTTTTGTTGTCTAGTGTGTAGCTTTTGCTAACAAGTTCTAACTCTGAAGTAATAATATCCGATGTCATCAGATTGTGGAATCAACACACTCTGACTCTAAGGAGATGCAAGGGTTTTACAAGATGCTGTCAAGTTCTAAAAAGCTCTTAGACAACAGTTCTGATGAATGTTTGGGCTAAAGCTTCTGACTGTGATTCTGATTGTTAGAGCCTTTGAAGGTTTGTCTACCTTCAAGATTCCGCGCTCAAGTTATGAAGACTCTGAAGAACAGGATCTGAAGACCAAGTTCTAAGGAACAATGTCAAGACTCGAAAGACCAAGGTTCTGAAGATTTTGTCAACTTGTCTCTTGATCCTTCTAAGCATGCTTCAACATCATTTTATCAGAAGCCTCTGAAGATTAGAAGATAAGATCAAAAGGTTTTGCATCAGAAATATAATACACAGTACAAAATCACCTTTCTTACACTACCTTGATTTTGTGGGCTAAGGATTATACTATTTACCATTTTTCCGCTTGTATGAAAACCGTTATAAAAGAGACATCTGCATTTTAAGTATTCCAATTCTACCTTCAATGAATCTTTTTATGCCTATATAAAGGAGACTTAAAGATTTGAAGAAGTTGCTAATTCACGTTACTGAAAAACGCTTACGATTGAACATACATAAGCTCTTAGTAAATATTATTTTCTGTGTATATTCTTTGTAAACACATAAGAGATTTTGCTCGTTACCGTGTGAGAAATGTTCATTGTATTAACTTGTATTAATCTGTTTTTTAGAAGCATTCTTTGTAAAGACAACTTATAAATCTCAAATTTGTTTGAGTGGTTTCTTTGAGTGACTAGGTTTTAGTCAGATAGACTCAAGAAGACAAGGACAATTTCTCTTTAAGGTGTCTCTAATCAGATTATGGTTATAGTGGATTAAGTCCTTCTTGATAAGGCAAAATCACCTTGGTAGGGTAGAGTGGAGGTAGTTTCGTTAACAGTGAACCAATATAAAAATAACCTTGTTATTTGTCTTGTTCGTATTGTTGCTTTGTTGATTTGGTTTTGAAAAAAGATTTTGTTTTTAGAAAACCAATTCAAACTCCCATTTCTTGTGTTTCTTGCCACCTTAATCTATTTGGATGATTGTCAATAGACTGGCTCAATTGGCTAATTTCATACTGATTAAGATCAAGTATCCTTTGTAGAAGTTAGTTGAGTTGTATATTAAGAAGATTGTCATCTTGCATGGTATTTTGACGAGTATTATGTCAGATAGAGATCTGAGGTTCACGTCGAGGTTTTGGCAGAGTTTGCAAGAGGCGTTGGGTACTAAGATAAAGTTGAGTTCTGCTTATCATCCACAGATAGATGGTCAAACGGAGAGGACTATCCAATCCTTGGAAGATCTATTAAGGGTTTGTGTGTTATAACAAATAAGGGCTTGGTATAGCTACTTGTCGCTGATTAAATTCACGTATAATAACAACTTCCACTCAAGTATTGGGATGGCCCCGTTTAAGGTGTTGTATGGTAGGAGGTGTAGGACACCTCTGTGTTGGTATGAATGTGGTGAGAGTGCGGTGATTGGACCTAAGATTATGCAACAAACTTATAAGAAAATCCATATGATCTAAGAGAATATAAAAGCTTATCACAGTCGCCATAAGAATTACCAAGATATGAGGAGGAAAACACTTGAGTTCCAAGAGGGAGACCATGTGTTTTTTAGAGTTACTTCAGTAACCGATGTTGATCGAGCTTTAAAGCCTCGAAAGCTCACGTCATGTTTTATTGGTCCATACCAGATCTTGCAGAGAATATGAGAGGCGACCTATCAGATTGCCTTACCACCATCACTTTCTAATATTCACGATGTGTTTCATGTGTCTCAGTTAAGGAGATACATTTCGGATCTGTCTCATGTAATCCAAGTGGATGATATTCAGGTGAGAAAGAACCTGATTGTTGAGGCATCACCTATGCAGATAGTGGATGGGGAAGTGAAACAATTGTGAGGTAAGGATATTGCCTTGGTGAAGATAGTGTGGGGATGACCAGTTGGTGGAAGCATAACTTGGGAGCTGGATAGTCAGATGAGAGAGTCATACTTGACTCTATTTCCTTCAGATGATTTTCGAGGGCAAAAGTTTTCTAAGTGGAGGAGAGTTGTAATACCCCAAATTAGATTAACTATTTTAATTGGATTATTTAGAATTTTATTTGATTAATTGGTATTTTAATTATTTGTTGTGTGGTGGTGGGGGTAAGTGTCCTTGAAGTAGAGGTATAGAGAGAGCAAAAGTTTTCTGTGATTGTTTAAACTTAACTAGAATTTTAACTAATTACTTGAATAAATAATATTTTATTCGAATTAAATAATATTTTATTCGAATTAAATAAATAAATAGTAAAATAATAAAATTGAGCAATTTGTGAGATTTGGAGAAATAGATGGGAGCAAGGAGTTAGAGAGTTAGGGCAATTGTATGCATTAAGAAAGTTAAGGGTTAATGAGGTAATTGAAAGAAAAAAAGTGTGTAGAAAATTCTAAGGATATGTTGGGAGTAAGAGAAAATTAGCCTAGTTTGTCATAACGTAAAATTTGAGAATAAAGGTAAAAGGAGAGAAAGAGAAAAAGTTAGGATTTTTAAGAAGGAACCATAGATATTGCTTGATTCATCATCAATTACTTGAAATCTATGGCAAGAGGGGAGAATAACCTTCAATAAGGGCTTATGCATGAGGGATATGGTGAAGGAGTCTTTAACCTCCAATAGGGAGGATCATTATGATGGATTTTGTGTTTGTCGTTGATCAGTTTATATTCTCCTGGTTTTATTGATATAAATTCGTGTGAATTGATGTTTGAAATTATGTTTGTGTATACATGTATGTTTTACACCATTGTTGTCTTGATGTATTGTTGGTTTAGATGTTAATAGATGATATATGTTTTTATGTACAATGATGTATGGTATGTTTTGTGACTGTCAAAGGTCAAAACTTGGGGTTTGGGGTCTGATGAACGATTGAAAAACAAGAGCGATCGCATAAAATCACGAGCAATTTGGGATTTTTTGGGTTTTGCAACGGGTCATAGCACATGCTACGGGCGGTCATAGCAGCTTTCTGGTTTCTATACCAGAGGTGTTCCCAAAAAGGGGATTTTTGGCCGGGAGTGCTACGAGTGGCCGTAGCAGCTCCCTAGATTTTGTACCAAGTGAGACGTTTTCGAGCATAACTTGAGTTTTGTGACTCCAAATGACACGTCGTTCGAAGCATTGGGAAGTTAACCCGCAGAGCTACCTCATGAACTACTTGATGATGATGTTTTTATAATGATGTTTTTATAATGATGTTTTTCTATGAATTGAGAGTGTGACATTGTCATTATGTTTAAGGTGATATTTATGACTATTGTGTTATTGTATGTATGAATAATAATATAATTGAGGGGGATTGATTGAATACTTGATTTATAGTGAATTATATGATGATGTGCATTTTGTGATTGTGTTTGAGATGTAATCCATAGAGGGGATTACTAGAGTTGTCAATGCATTACGTTGGGCTCAGAAGAGGGGTTTTAACGTATTGATTTAATGATATGCTCATGCATCATATGAGTTGTGTCAAGAGGCATGTATGCTAGTCCAGAGAGGGGACTGATGGTTTGTCCCAAGATCAAAAGAGGGGGCTTGGAGCTCAAAAGGGGGGACTCATGGGTTCAGAAAAGGGGACCAGGTTACATAGAGAACCGAATATTTAGTTAGTACCACATGTAAATGCATAGAGTTGTATAGTCGAGCTGCATTGCATAATAAATCATATCCATGATTGTTGAGTTGTGATTGATTGATGAGTTTGGGTGTGAGATCATGAGGATATATACTGTGAATAAAATTGCTTAGAGAATGTTGTGTTATTATCCTACCTTGCAGTATATGCATGTTATTATTGTTTGTTATTTCTCACCCCTTTGTTGTTAATGTGGTATGTGTTACTCTTCGAAGTATAAATAAGCAGGTAATTGAGTCGCTCCTTAGAGTGGGAGACTGATAAGACGTCGTTTCTTCCTTTTTCCTTCTCCGTTTTAGTTTACATGCTCTGATATGTAATACTGGAAAACATTTATGAGTTTTTGTCTAATATTTCATTAGAGGATTGTTGTATACTCTCATTTTTTATATTTTTATGTTTTTATGAGATTTCATTTATGAGTTTGATTATGCCACAAAGTGCATTTGAAATTCAAATGATTTAGTTAATGCATGTTTTATTACGAGAATTTCCATTGCAATGATAGCCTAAGTGAAGGTGAGCATGTGATGACACCCTAAGTGAAGGTGTTGATTGTTGTTTTTATTTGATAAAGTGTTACAGGGCATGTATGATTTGAAAATAGAATGCGTGACATCCTATTTTATAGTATGAATACTTTGATTTTAATGTATATTTATGCGTGGGGAAAATAGGGTGTTACACTATGTAATAATATATTTGCAAAAGGCCTTGCCTAGGGCGATGCCCTGGGAATCACCTTAGGAGAAGACGACGACGTGAGGCCTCCCAAGGGGATGTATCTCCTCGCTCATAAGTCTTCCTCGCCCACGCAGGAAAAACATGGAATGAGACATGTCTTGGATAATGGGAAAATCAATGTCATTAACTAACCCACGACTCCCTTGAAAATAGGGATTCAGCAGTCCACCTTTGACTAGGTGGACGACAACCCTTTCCAAAAAAACCTAGGCCCACGAGGCCTCTATAAATACACCCTTTTCCAAAGGGAGAAAGGAAGAACTCTCATTCACATATATTGCCCACTACTGAGAGAACATCACGCTTCCGGTAGCCCTAATACCTTATCAATCCTATTGTCCGCCTGCACTTAAGTAGCGCCAACCACCATACAAGGCCTCTCATCTCACGTGAGTCGATCCCTCAGATAAACTCAACATACACCGTACAATGCTTCTCGCCTCGGTGGACAAACCCTCACATATCAAATCGTAATATACCTACTAAGGCCTCTGAGTCTCTCTGCCCTTGTAGGGAGAACACACACCGCTTTATTTTTTGAACAGTACAAATGTCATGCTAACCATCCAGATTAATCTAATGGTTGACCGCATCCCATGTCGTTCCACACGCGTGCAATTACCAACATTTTCTCCTATTTAAATAGGAAAATGTGCCACTTCAGAAGGATTCAAATCCTTTCTCATTCAAATACCACTTTCCAATCTCATACTAACTTGAGCATTTGAGTTATAACCTTGCAGATCAGCCCATTCTCCACCTCATCAGAAGCTCTGAACCACCACAACAAATTTCGAATTGATACTTTTCGATCAACTCTAGTTCTACCATGAAAATAATTTAGCTTAAAAAGGAAACAATCCACGAGTCTGATTGCTCCCTAATCAATTAGATCAACAAACTAATATCAGCAAACTAATTGATTAGGTTAACCTATAAAATAAAACCCTAATAAGCAATGTCACTTAATCGATTACAAGACTTCCTAACCTATGAAACATTACTCGTGCCTTAAGCGATTTCCTAATCTATTAGGAGACATTACTCCCGCCTTAAGCGATTGGACAATAAATTTTTCTTTCTCTGAATAGTTAAAAGAAATTTTAAGAAAAAGATGAAGAGTTTGAAATAGTTTTGGCGCACGTGTGCATCACGTTAGTAATTCAAGACCTTATCTTGTTTAAATTATATTCAGTCGATCAAAATAAAAATAAAAAACACTAAACGCTGGATCAAACAAGCTTTCACATCTTTAATTTCTTTTGATTACTTGATTTAACTTTGTTTAATTCTTCTAATTGAAACTTTGAACATCTTGTTTAGTGCTTGTTTTTTGATTGATGATACTCGTGATTCATTCTTATTTGTTCAATTGTCATCATTAAACCTTTTAAAAAAAAGTTATCTCCTAAGACTAGAACAACAATAATTATTTTATAAACACCGTAAGATAGTTAATGACATGTAATATATAATTGACCAAATATAACTTTAAATTGAAAAGGTGACAAGTAAAAGGATTAACAATAAAGTCCCCATTCAGTTAAGAGTTGTGCATGGATGCGAGTTTGAATCTTTAACACTCCGGTTATTCATCTTTTTAAGAATAAAATTCTAATCATTAAGAAAATGATAAAAAAAAAATTTAAAAACCATCTGCATTAATTAAGTGTTATCTTGATTCTATCATAGAAGTCTGTTTTGGGGATAGTATTTTATCAAGTCATAAGATATAATCAAAGGAGAATGTTTAATTGGTGTCAAACTGAGACAAAACAATTTTACATCCTCAACTTAGTTTAGAACAATAATGATATTGAGGAACAAGAAACAGCTAATTAGGCGGAACTAATCACCACTCAAAGTCCTTAATATGTCTGTTATGTTTGTAATGTAGCTGCTATGCTATGCTAGATATTGACTTCACAGCCGGCTTTTCTCTTTAATTCATTTACAACTCTCACTCTCATATACCAACCAACCAATAGAAAAAAGAATAGAAGAATCACTATCTATTTTAGCCATGGATGAAGGTGGTAAGAGAATGGAAGAAAGCATGAATGTGGCATTGGATATTGATGCTAAAGATGATCATGTCTCGAAGAAGGAAGAAACACGCAATATCGATGAGCATGAGAAAGACACAATGGTTAAGCAAAAGACAAAAAGGATTGCAACACTTGATGCATTTAGGGGCCTCACCATTGTGGTTAGAACCATTGTCTGAAATCTTTGTTTGTTTGGACTAATGAATGAATGTCTAAAAGTGAATTTGTGTATGGTGTTTAGATAATGATAGTGGTAGACAAAGCTGGTGGAGTTTATCCAAGCATTGATCACGCGCCGTGGAATGGATGTACTTTGGCTGATTTTGTTATGCCTTTCTTTCTTTTTATTGTTGGTGTTGCCATAGCCCTTGCACTAAAGAGAATAGAGAAGATAAAATATGCAGTGAAGAAGATAATGGTTAGGACATTGAAGCTTCTGTTTTGGGGTATACTTTTGCAAGGTAAACAAAACTCCTCAAATTCACTATACACACATTTGTTAAGAAAATAGGTGCAATGATATAGTTTTTGAGTACAGGTGGATATTCTCATGCTCCTGATGACCTGTCATATGGAGTCAACATGAAATTCATTAGATGGTGTGGGATTCTTCAGGTATAGATTATGCAGGGATTAATGCAGAATAATCACATTTGAATACAATTTTGAATTTGTGCGTGTGAGTGTGCAGAGAATAGGTCTTGTATATTGTGTTGTGGCTCTAATAGAGACATTTACCACCAAGCTTAGACCCACTACATTGACCTCTTCTGGACGCATTGCCATTTTCAAAGCCTATAAATGGCAATGGTAAGTACTATTACACATTAAAACCTATTCTGAGTTTTTGATTTTGCTAAATTCATTGTGTTTATACACACTTTCTTCTACTTTTCTGGCATGAATTCTCTGACCATTTGAGTGAGATGAAACAACATACATTCAGTTTCAAACATGAAATATGCTTTTTTTTCGCAAGAGGATAGAAATTGAAGGAAATAATTTGCAATTCAACTTAAATTGGTCCATGGAAATTATCAAATTGCTTTAATTAATAGTATATATTTATATATGCATGACTTAGGTTCGGAGGCTTTATAGCATTTCTCATTTACATGATCACAACTTTCACACTCTACGTTCCAGATTGGAGTTTCGTAGATCATGTTATCGGTGACGAACCAAAGCGATACACAGTATGTTCACCGTCTCTCTCCAATGTCTAAATTGTTACTTAAAGCTTTCATTTTTTTTTATATTTTGTTCTTCCTGCTTTTTATTAGGTCATATGTGGCATGAGAGGGCACATAGGCCCTGCATGTAATGCTGTTGGACATGTGGATAGGCAAGTTTGGGGGGTTAACCATTTTTATTCACATCCTGTTTGGAGACACTTGAAGGTGAGTTCTGAGGAGACAGACAGATACTAGTCTTGTAAGAAGAAAGTTTGGTCTTTGGAGACAGATGAGGATAGTTCTAATAATATTGCGTTTTGTTTTGAAGGAATGCACATTCAGCTCTCCAGGTGAAGGTCCAATTCGCGAAGATGCTCCAAGTTGGTGTCGCGCTCCCTTTGAACCCGAGGGCTTGTTGAGGTTTGTCTTTGTATTTTCTTTCCTTCTACCTGCTGGTACTAAAGTATGTATCAAGATGTTCAAAGTTCATAATCTATTCATATATTAAATATATTTTAAGAAAATGTTTTTTTAACTAGTTCCATATCAGCAATCCTCTCTGGCACCATAGGCATCCATTACGGGCACGTCTTGATTCATTTCAAGGTTGCAAAATCTCACTCTAAGTTATATTTTTCACACAACAAACTTTATTCTATAATTTTGTATTTGATTAGTGAAATGCCTAAAACGGATTAAATCTTATTATGACAGGGTCATTCAGAGAGGCTCAAACATTGGGTCTCGACGGGGTTTGTGTTACTCGCAATAGCCATTATCCTTCACTTTACAAATGGTAAGATAGTGTAACAATCACTTATCAAAATCCATCTCTCAAGGTAAATCTTAACAAAAATATTCTGAAATATCCTGCAGCTATCCCAATTAACAAGCAACTTTATAGCATCAGCTATGTTTGTTTCACAGCTGGAATAGCTGGAACTGTGTTCTCTGCCCTCTACATATTGGTAGGGAATTTTCGACTTTATAGCATCATTCAAGTATTGCTTCTTTTGGTTAATCTTTAGTAAATTTTGATAATCAAACAGATAGATGTTTGGAGGTTCCGTACTCCGTTCTTGTTCTTGGAATGGATAGGAATGAATTCTATGTTAGTGTTTGTGATGGCAGCTCAAGGCATTTTTGCAGGATTTGTAAATGGATGGTATTATGAAGATCCAAATAACTCACTAGTAAGAAGAGAAAAATATTATTTCCATTATATATAGTCTCTTAATTATCATAATTTTCTGATATGTTTTCATTTTGAAAATGAAAATATGAATCAGGTACATTGGATCAAGAAACATGTGTTTGTGAATGTTTGGAACTCAGAGAGAGTGGGAACTCTCTTATATGTTATCTTTGCAGAAATTACTTTCTGGGGAGTTGTTGCTGGCGTGTTGCACAAGTTAAAGATATACTGGAAACTGTAAGAGAATATGAGAGAGAGAAGATATTGGCATTGAGTCATTGATATAGGCAAGATTATCATAATCACCTAAAATATATTTAGATCATTTGTTGTACTGAGTCCATTAAAATGGTTCAACCGAATGAATCGGGAACCGGCTAGTTTGCCAATTGGTTTGATTTTTGTTTTAATAGTCTTTTTTTGGTTAAAGGTTTTAAACTAGTGTTGAATTAGTCGAACCGTGGTTGGTTCAATCGATTTTTATTTTTAGTATTTTTTTTTAGTTATTTATGCTATTCAATTATGGTGGAACTGATTGAATCATGACCCAAAAATCTCTGGTTCTATCTTAAATCCTGTTATTTAAACATTGGTGTTTATATACACAATAATGCAAAAGCAGAGAATCAAATTTAAAAAAATAAATTAATTAAACATAATTACATATGTCAATGTCGATTTCGGACTCAGACACCTCTATTTTAGAGGGGTCGGTACTCCGGTGTACTCTACTGAAAATATTCCTAATACCAAAATAAAACTCTTTCTAAAGATTCTGTCATATTATACTGAAATTCTTCCATAGCAACCCGAAAGACAAGATTCCAAATACAAGAATCTAAAGGAAAGTTATCATTATGAAAATATGATCAAAGCATAAGATAAGAAGGGGAATCTATAATTTGTCAAAGTATGACAAAATAAGAAACAAAGCCTGTCAATAATAATACTAAAATATAGTAACAAACACAAATGTGGTCCTTTTTCTTCTCTGTCTCTCCAATTGCTGCATATGTCTCTTATGTTTGTAATCTAGCTGCTATTATTAGATATTGATTCTCTCCCCTATTGACTTCAAAGCCGGCCTTATCCTTCATTTAGAGCTCTTAGTTTGTCACTTCAATACACACACACACACACATCAACTTAGAGAAAACAAGAAGGATATATATATGCTTGAACAATTTGTTAAGTATCATTCACTACTTAGCCATGGATGAAGGTGGTAAGAGAATGGAAGAAGGCATCAATGTAGCATTGGATATTGATGAAGCTAAAGATGAAGTCATGAAGAAGCAAGAAACAACCAATATTAATGGAAATTCTAGTATTGATCAGCATGACACAGACACAGTGGCTAAGCCTGCATTGGTTAAGCAAAAGACAAAAAGGATTGCAACACTTGATGCATTTAGAGGCCTCACCATTGTGGTAATTAGTTACTGTAAATTTTAAGTTCTTATATTTAATCAATTTGTACAAGTGAAAGTTAAGACAATTTTATTGTGAAGTAAAGATATATTGATTAAATTTATTTATAAGTGATTTTCTAAAATACTAATATGTTTTATCATCTTTGTGTAGTTGATGATATTAGTGGATGATGCTGGTGAAGCTTATCCACGCATTGATCACTCTCCGTGGAATGGATGTACTTTGGCCGATTTTGTTATGCCTTTCTTTCTTTTCATTGTTGGTGTTGCCATTGCTCTTGCACTTAAGGTAACTTTTCAACCCTTCTGTTTTTTTGTCCCTCTGTAGCACTGACATCTCTAAAAAAAGACGTGTATGTGTCAGTGTTGGACACTGACACGACATCAACACTTATAATTACGTTTAATCTATTTATTTTTTTAAATTATTATCGATGTCGATGTGTCAATGTGGATGCCGTGTCCGATGTCCATGTCTATGACCGTATTTGATATGAATAAACTTTGATTATGATAATGCAGAGAATTCCCAAGATAAAGTTTGCTGTGAAGAAGATAATACTCAGGACATTGAAGCTTCTCTTTTGGGGCATAATTTTGCAAGGTAATCAAAACAAAACTCTTCAAACTCACTCACTATATTCATTTTTAAACGTCCAAGGTTTATATAAGTTTCAAAATTTACTAAGAAGTTATGGACAATATTGAATCCACAAAGTTGCATAATTAGATGACTAAATCTTTGTGCACTGGTAAATTTGATTTATAACATATGGCAGGTGGATACTCTCATGCCCCTGATGAACTCGTATATGGAGTCGACATGAAATTTATTCGATGGTGTGGCATTCTCCAGGTGTGAATCAAATAATTGAAATGAAATATTATGCCGGGCCTAATGCAAAATAGTCGCATTAACCTAGTTTATGAAATTTTGTATGCAGAGAATAGCCCTTGTATATTGTGTTGTGGCTCTAATAGAAACATTTACTACCAAGCTTAGACCAACTACCTTAAGTCCCGGGCGCATAGCCATTTTCACTGCTTATAAATGGCAATGGTGAGTTAACACAAACACAACACTTATTCAAATTTCAAATATGCTAATTGAAATTGGTTAATGGAAATTGTGAAGTTGCTTTGATTAATGGTACATAATATACATGTGTGATTTAGGTTTGGAGGCTTCATGGCTTTTCTCATTTACATGATCACAACCTTCACACTGTATGTTCCTGATTGGAGCTTTGTAGATCATGTTAATAGCGACATACCAAAGAGATACACGGTAAATTCTCTCTCTTTATCACGTCTAGGGTACTCGTGTTCACCTTTTGTTTTTATTTAAGTTTTTGTTCTTTCCGTTTATTAGGTGTTATGTGGAGTGAGAGGACACCTAGGACCTGCATGTAACGCAGTTGGATATGTCGATAGACAAGTCTGGGGGGTTAATCATCTTTATTCTCAACCTGTTTGGAGACGCTTAAAGGTAAGTCTTTGTGTATAACAATGATAAATTGATGAATTATCCTGCTATTGTACTAATAATTTTTCGTATGATTTTATTGTAGGCATGCACATTCAGTTCTTCCGGTGAAGGACAATTTCGCGATGATGCTCCAAGTTGGTGTCTTGCTCCATATGAACCAGAGGGCTTACTAAGGTATCTGTCTATTTTAATATAGTAACCAGCGCCACGAATGAGACGTGTCTTGAAATCTTTTTTTGTTGCTAGTTCTATATCAGCAATCCTCTCTGGCACCATTGGAATTCATTATGGACATGTCTTGATTCATTTCAAGGTAACAAAATCTTATCCATATCTATTCTATAATTTAATTTAGTGAAAGGCCTAATAAAATGTTAATTTGCAGGGTCATTCAGAAAGGCTCAAACAATGGCTCTCAATGGGGTTTGTGCTACTCATAATAGCCGTTGTCCTTCATTTTACACACGGTAAGTTAGTGTGACAAGTCATATTCAAAACCGGATTTACATTATGTGCAGTCACACTCGCATTGGTCGTTTAATCAAGATCAGACGATTCATATTTCAATACAGATTTAATTATTTTCTAAATCTAAATATGGGGATTGAATTCTAGACCCGCTGATCATGTTCTAACGGCCACTAATATGACTATAAGAGGTCGTGACAGTAGACAACTCAAATCCGTCAAAATCCATTCTCAAAAACATACCATTTTTGAGTTCAAGATAACATGTTAACAAAATTTTCATGGAACCCTGCAGCTATTCCAATTAACAAGCAACTCTATAGTTTGAGCTATGTTTGTTTCACAGCTGGTGCAGCTGGAATCGTCTTCTCTGCCCTCTACATATTGGTAGGAAAAACGCAATAGATTTTATCTCTTCATTCAAGTAGAAAAAGTTCTTAATACTGATTATTCAATTAACTATCGTTTCTTCTTTTCTTTCATTTATGATAATCAAACAGATTGATGTTTGTCGGATCCGTACTCCATTCTTGTTCTTGGAATGGATAGGGATGAACGCGATGTTAGTGTTCGTGATGGCAGCTCAAGGAATTTTTGCAGCATTTGTTAATGGCTGGTATTACGAAGATCCAAATAAGTCACTAGTAAGAAACGAAACAACCTTTTTATATTTTTTTAGTAGGGGTGGCAATTGGATTCATTTAGAGAAAATCCATCAAATCCATTCATCAAAAAATCCATCCAATCCATTCACTACATAAAAAATTAAGTTAATGGATTGATCCAATCCATCATAAGTATGGATTGATCCAATCCATCCAACACATTTTAATGATCCAATGAATTTTTTTATCTAATTTTAAAAAAAATAATTTTTTTCAAATATTAATTTTTTTTTTTTTTGAAAAAAAAAAAAAAATTCAAAAAAAATCTTTTATTTTGAAATATAAAAATAAATTTATTTTTTTCGAAAAAAAATATTTTTTTTTTAAAATACAAAAAAACATTTTTTTTCCAAAAATTTAAAAATAATTTTGAAAAATACTAAATTTTGATTTTATTTTCGAAAAATTTATTTTTTTACGAATATAAAAAAAATATTTTTTTTCGAAAAAAAAAACAATTTTTAAATTATTTTTTTCAAAAATACAAAAATATATTTTTTTTTGAAAAAAAAATGATTTTTCTCGAAAAAGGCTGATATTGTTTTATTAAAAAAATAAATAAATAAATAAATAATTTTTTTAAAAAAATAAGTGATTTTTTTCAAAAAAGAAAAATTTTAAAGGAAAAAGAAATGGATTGATGGATATCCATCCACTAAAAATATGATAATGGATGGATTGGATGGATTTTTATTTTTAATGGATGGATTGGATTGGATATTTTTAAAAAACTTTTAGTGGATTGTTAATGGATAATGGATTATTTTGATCCATCCATTAACGATCCAATCCATATCCATCCAATCCATCCATTTTGCCACCCCTATTTTTTAGTATATGACATGTCTATATGAACATAATTATCGATTATATATGAATTTCTAATATGTTATTATTTTGCACATGAAAATGTAAATTAGGTACACTGGATCAAGAAGCATGTGTTTGTAAATGTTTGGAAGTCAGAGAAAGTTGGAACTCTCTTATATGTGATCTTTGCAGAAATCACATTTTGGGGAGTAGTAGCTGGCGTGTTGCACAAGTTAAAAATATATTGGAAATTGTAATCTATAACATTAATATTCAGCTTTGTAATTGGTTTCCTCTCTATTAATTGTGCTGTAAATCTAGTTTGTCTTAATCGCTTTCTCTCTACAACTTGGCAAAGAGGTTAGTACTGAAAAAATATAAAATAGATAAGTACAATGACCACTACTACCCCAAGCAAAAACCAACCACCTAACCAAAAAAACATCTTGTTACATCCAATCAAAATTCTGTCATGAAGAACAACATTGCGTTAACTGCTATATTAAAAGCAATTCCCCTAAATAATGAGACAGTGCCAGAATAAACAACATATGTTGTTACATCAATGATCCTTGACAATGCTGCAATCGGGGCGCCTGAATGCTGCAATCACCAACCTTGGCGACCCTGTCGTGGGCCTAAGAGTAAACACCAATGATGATATGCGCCTATTCCAACGAGGAAGACTCATATCTCCATAGATCATCCTATCCGCTCTGTCAAAAAAATTGAGAAACCAGAAACACGACATCATAAGCCACAACTCTCAACTAGAAGTTGAATCTCAAAACTGAGACAACTACCCTCCATGCCTTGCTTCCAAACAAATGAAAGCCTCCAGTAACAGGATCTAACCAAATAGATCCAACACACAACAGAAGAACTATATCAAACAGATAACCGGTCGTCAATCATGACCTTATTGAATAATGAATTTATCTCACTCCATAGCCTGATTAGACGGCACTATGCCAAACTGCATTGGAAATTTTTCTACATATCAAAATCACTATGGTGTTGAGAATATAATTCTTTGTGTCAAAAGCATCATTTCGATAAAGTTTGTTGTTGTCGAAATGCTCTACACATAATTTGTATAGTTGTCGAAATATCAAAGAAGTGTGTTTTCAACAGAAATTTAAAACTTAGCTTTATTTTGTATTTTTAGCTGAGTTATGATAGTTGGAAGTTGATTGGTGTAAGCAATCTCAACCTATAAATATGGATGTACCATATCATTGTAATAATACGTCTTTGACATTTCAACAGTTATACAAATTTTGCGCAGAGCATTTCAACTACAACAGACTCTGTCGTAATGGTATTTTGACACAAAAAATTATATTCTCAACACACTACATAATTCATTGTGTCTAAGTTATCTATATTTATCATTGTTCTTAGTATTTTGAACACTTCGACCTGCACACCTTTCGTCATGATGTCTGCAATCTGATTCTCAGTTCCACAGTGTTCCAAGTTCAGTTTTCCATTTGCTACTTGCTCTCAAAGATAATGGAATCTCATTTCGATGTGCTTGCTTCTTCCATGTGCTAGCGGATTTTTCGTCAGATTGATAGCAGAGATGTTGTCGATCTTCATGGTAATTGCTCCATGATCCTTCCCTGTAATTTCTTCGATCAAATTCATCATCCATGTTGGCTGACATGCATAGAGAGAAACATCTATGTACTCTGCTTCACACGAAAATAATGCCACTATTAGTTCTTTTCTTGAGCTTCAAGCAACTGGTGCACCACCTAACATAAACACATAATCAGCTGGGAATTTTCTATCATCAACATCACTACATCAACTTGAGTCGATGTAACCCACTAGCTTACATTCTTTTCCTTCATCAGATACAGGAAAAAAAATACCATAGTCGAGAGTTCCTTTAAGATACCTTAATATCCTCTTCGTCGCTGCTAGATGTGATACCTTTGACTTCTGCATGAATCTACTCACCATACCTACACTGTATACTAGATCAAACCTTGTGTGACAGAGGTATCTTAATGACTCAATATGTCTTATGTGCTGTGTTGGGTCAACATCATTTTCATCTGAGTTTTTTGACAGTTGCAGTCTTAGTTCAGCAAGTGTCGAGGTCGCATTGCAGTCTTCCATCTCAAATCTCCTAAGGATCTTGCTTGCATATCTTATTTGACGCATCATCAAGCCTCTACTGTTCTTGTAGAATTCGATGGAAAGGAAGTATGAAATGTCGTCCAGATCAGACATTTTGAATTGCTTGCTAAGATCACTTTTGAAGTTTTCGATCTCTTTCTTGCAACTATCTATTATCAATAAGTCATCGACATAATAACATAGTATAAACAATTCATTATTGCTTCTTCTTACATATACTTCATGCTCAGTTGTGCACTTCACAAGTTCCTTCTCCCTTAGAAAGCTATTTATCTTCTTATTCTAAGCTTGTGGAGCTTGCTTAAGTCCATACAGGGCTTTATGCAGCCTATATACCTTGATTTCTTTGCCTTGTTTCACAAACCCAACTGGGTGTGTAACATAAACTTCTTCATCTAAAGGAACATTCAGGAATGCACATTTCACATCCATCTAACATATATACAAGTTGTTCATGTTTATTAGACTAACAATCAACTTGATTGTTTCGATCCTAGTAACAGGTGAAAAAACTCCTTCGAAGTCGATTCCTTCTTTCTGAAGAAATCTTTTGTCATAAGTCTTGCCTTGTGCCGAATTACTTCTCCTTTGAGATTTAACTTCACCTAGTATAATCACTTCACATCGATTTCCTTCTTGCTTTGAGGCACTTCGACAAGTGACCAAGTGTTATTGACTTCAATGGACTTGAGTTCCTCATTCATCGCTTTCATCCACGTTGAATCATTCAATGCCTCAGTTGCATTAATTGGTTCGACATCTGCATATAAAGCATAATTTACCAGCTCACCTTCATCATTGACCACATCATCTGATGTAATCACACATTCATGCAACCCTGTAGGCATGTGTCTTGTTGTTTGAGTTTTGCTTGTGCTTGTTTGACCTCTGACTTCTTCTTGTCGAACTTCTCTTTCGACTTCACTTGTTGGTTCTTCACAAAAGATTCTCACTGGATCTTTCTTTACATTTTTAGTCAAATCTCATTCCTTAAGCTCATCTATGATCACGCCCCTGCGATCACTACTTGCTTGTTCACTGGGTCGAACAGTTTGTATCCATCAGTCGAATGATATCCTATTAGGATCATTTGACTCGACTTGTCATCAAGTTTTCTTCTCAACTGATCATCCACAAGCTTATATGCTATAGATCCAAATATTTTCAGATGACGTAAGCTAGGCTTGACACCAGACCAACATTCTTCTGACTTGATTCCTTCTAACTTTTTGGTTGGGCATCTGTTCAATATGTATGTTGCAGTCGACACAGCTTCTTCCCATAATTCTTTGGATAGATACTTTCCTTTCAACATACTTCTCACCATATTCATGATGGTTCTATTCTTCCTTTCAACAGTTCCATTTTGTTGTGGAGTATTGGGTGGTACCACCTCAAGAACAATCCATTCTTTCTCACATAATGTGTCGAAGTCTTTCGACACATATTCTCCACCACCACCAGTCCTCAAAATCTTGAGTTTTCGACCGCTTTGTCTTTCGACCATAGATTTAAACTTGGAAAATACCTCAATCACTTCACTTTTTTTCTTATCAAGTAAGTCCATAATTTTCGACTAAAATCATCTATGAATGTGACAAAGTACTTGTTACCTCCAAAAGAATCCACCAGGATAGGACCACATACATTAGAGTATATGATTTCAAGAATTGCCTTCGACTTGCTTTCTGCATCTTTACTGAATTTGTTCTTGTGTTGCTTTGCCTGCACACATTCCTCACACACTCATTTGGAATGTCGATTTTTGGTAACTCTGAAACCATATTTCTTCTTTTCAGATCTACGATGTCTTTGAAGTTGAGATGACCAAGTCTATAGTGTCATATTCATTCATCCCTACTAGCTGCAATTGCAAGGCACTTGTGCTCTATCATATTAAGTTCAACATTAAGTTGAAGGTTCTATTCTAAGACATGGGAGCCTTCAAGATTAACCTTCTACCAGAATCGAGAACTCTCATCATCTTATCTTCAATCGACACTTTGTAATTATTTTCGACCAACTGCCATATGCTGAGCAAATTACTTTTCACGACTGGTATATATAATACATTGAAAATTATTGGCATTTTGCCATCTTTCCTCATAATCAGAACATCACCAATAACTCCATAGGCTAGATTATTGTCCTTTCCAA
Source organism: Lathyrus oleraceus (assembly GCF_024323335.1). Classification (NCBI taxonomy): domain Eukaryota; kingdom Viridiplantae; phylum Streptophyta; class Magnoliopsida; order Fabales; family Fabaceae; genus Lathyrus; species Lathyrus oleraceus. Next base: position 131,226,835 of record NC_066581.1, read on the forward strand.
ATTTCACTATGTTCTTCATCGAGGATTTTAGGTTGACAAACTAATCTTTCCTACCAGTCATGTGTTAACCATCAACAACATCTCTTTTTCTTCATGCTTTGTAAACTTTGCATCATTTTCTTATTTCTTTAGTTTTTCAGGACAAACACTAGATTAGTGACCATACGTATGACAATTTAAACATTGAATGTGACTTGTGTCAGGTTTTCGTCCATCACGACTTCCTTTACTTGCAACACCACCTTTGTGGTTGCTTTGGTATGAGGGTCTTCTTTGATTCGACGAATCTCCTTCTTGCTGGTTTCCTCTACCAGTTGAATTATTGTAGCATCCTCTACCTTCATTGTCGAACCATTTTCCTTTGCCTTTCTTTTCTCTTGTTGATTGCGCTTACAAAGCCACATCACTCTTCGACTTGCTTGTAGCTCTTTCAACCATTTTTGTTCATGGGATTCAAGCATCCCTTGAAGCTCTTCCTTTGTCAATGTTAACAAGTCTTTCGATTCTTCTATGGCTACTACCACATGATCGAATTTTGGAGTCAATGACCTCAAAATCTTTGCGACAACTGATCTTGATGTCAATACTTTTCCACATACCTGGATTTGATTAACCAGATTCGCAACCCTAGTTAAAAAATCAATTATGCTTTCACTTTCTTCCATCTAAAGTAATTTATACGTTCTTTTGTGAGTTTGTAACCTCACCTCTTTCACCTTCTCAGTGCCTCCAAACGATTTATGTAAAATTTTCCATGCTTCTTTCGCTGATTCAACGTCACTCAGCTTTTCGAAATTGTCTGGATCAACACATTGATGAATTATAAAGAAAGATTTATAATATTTCTTCTTCAATTCTTTGTGTGCAACCTTTTCTACATCTGTCGCGTTTTCTATAAGTGGCGTTACCCCTTCCTTCACAAGACCCCACATGTCTTGATAACAGAATACGATCTTCATCTGCTTATACCAATTATCACAATTCTTATCATTCAAGATTGGAAGACTTGATGGAAAATGTTTTTTCTGATGATTCATCACGCTATGCTTTCCAAGAATCACACAACAAGTGCTCTAGATACTAGATGTTGGAATTTCTCTAAATCTTGGAGAATTCCAAATCATTCTTGATGAACAAGAATCAATTCTTTTGATTGATTTTGCCTCCTATTCTTCACTCTTCACTCGAGTGAATTAACCACACCTTAGTTGTAAGATGATTCCGCTGTACAAAAATTTGAGTAGAAAGAGAAGATGAATTGGGGAAGAAAATAGAAATTAGGGTTTAGGAGAAAAGGATAATGTTTCTGCAGAGTTTCTTTATGCTTTCAAACTGAAGGTTTTAATCTTTTTTCTATGCAACTACATTATTACAATGATAGGGTACCTCTTTATTTATAGGCTGAGATTTCTTTCACACCAAGAAACCTCCAACTAACCTAACTCCGCTAAAAACACAAAATAAAGTTAAGTCTTAAATTCCTATGCAGCGGAATCATCTTGCAACCAATGTGTGATTGATTCACTCGAGTGAAGAGTGAAGAATAAGAGGCAGAATCAATCGGAATAATTGATTCTTATTCATCAGGATTGATTCGAAATTTTCCAAAATTTGGCAAAATTCCAACCTATAAACTGTTATAACATTCAGAACCACATTGGGGGAAAATCCCTGCAAAATGGTGTCAAAATACTCAAACACAGCGAGTTACCTTTTTTCTGATCCATTTCCTACGATAGTCACAACAACCCGATCAACACAACACCATGCATCTTCCAACCGCTATATAAGACCAACTTAAATAAACCACGGGAATCATCTACTACATAAGATCAACATGTGAGGCTTATCCGATGGCTCAACCAATTTATACTTCATGCAAATTGTATCGATCATATAGCTGACTCAATAATATGACAATACAGAGGCTTTGTACCAAAATGAATTATAAAAAAACATCTCGGTGAAATCTGAGGGAGCACTGGCTATCATCCTCTCGTAGTAAAACGAGCTCAAGGTCTTCAAGAAGATCTTGGTCATCTCTTTCTCCTCTAGGGGTGGCACTATCTGAGTTGCCAATTCGCGCCACCTCTGGGCGAATTCTTTGAAGGTCTCTTTCTCTTTCTGGGATATCTCCCTCAACTGGTCCCTATCAGGAGCCATATCCACATTGTATTTATATTGCTTGACGAAGGCCTCGCCAAGATCGTTGAAAGATCGGATGTTCGAACTCTCCAAATCCATGTACCACCTGAGAGCGGCACCGGACAGATTGTCCTGGAAATAATGGATGATCAGTTGGTCATTATCAGTCTGCGTTGACATCTTGCGAGCATACTGTAGCGGGGTATTCGTTACCATTAGAGATATTGACTAAATCCAAGGTAAATCATACAAGTCGAGTCGCCACCGCACTTCTATTTATCCAAAGGAATGGTTAGAAAGCGAACAAAAATCTAAAAGTTTTATCGAATCAAAAACTAGTAAAAATGTCAGAGATCTGGGTAAGGGGGTTGGTTATGCAATGGGAAGGTGTTAGACACTCAAAGCATCCTAGGTACTCCTAGGGAGCCCTTTTCACATTTGTTGCAAAGGTTGTTGTTTTTTTTTTGAAAATTTATTTGTGCAAACATGATTGAAGGGATGAGAAAAGCGTGTATGTTTATCTAATGTATTATTTACTAAAAGAATGGTCAAAAGAAAATGACTCGCACGGACGTCGCATCCACTGCATACGTATCTCATCTGAATCTGAGAATCAGAGTCTTCGTAGCTCGGCTACCTATGGGTTAAAGGGAAGTGTGCTCGGTAAGACATCGCATCTTATGCCTACGTATCTCATCTGGAATGAGAATCAGAGCGAAACGTAGTTCGACTAACTACGGGGTAAGGGTTGAACGACGTTACTACGCAATCTACCGGATGCTCGACCTTTGGAGACTTACTCGCCTGTAGTAGAAGGAGTAAACATGTTCTTAGGAGAAGAAAAATCAATGAGTTTGGGGTGTTTAGGGATGCTCATGCAAAAAGGCAGTCCTAGATGAAGGAACCGCGCAACCTTAATTGACATGCCACGAAAGGCTATGCGAAACCTAAGAAATCGGTAACATGCGGGAAAAGTAAAGGGATCGAGAGATCTACCGTACGGATAAAGATCCGAAGTAACAACAATTAAAGAGATAAGAAACCCAGAGATCTCTCAAGCTAGCACCATCAAAGGAAGTGAGTCAGTATAGGTAATCGGAATAAACCTCCAGGTGGTATCCCATAAATAAAGTGGAACACCAGGCAAACCATCTCTGTAAGAGTCATATGAGCCCTCACAAAACAAAACTCAACAAACAGGTTAGAGAAACAAGATAGGGTAATCAAGAGTTGCCCCCAAATCAAAATGTAACCACATGAATCATGCCATTAAAATTCACAAAAAGCTCACAAAAAGCAACCAAGGGTAGGAGGCTTAAACCTCTTGTCAAACACATGCATCAAAAGGGTATTAAATTCATCCATAATACCTCATACATTCAGAGCATTCAAATTAAAAGCATAAAGTAATGGGAATAAGGCAAACCTGACTGGAGAGATCGAATGAAATTGAATTGCCCGGTTGGGTTTGCAAAGCAATCTGAGGGTTTATATGAGAGGGAATTGGTTCTTTGCCGATGAGTTCCCTTCAGTCTCTGGAGGTTGCTCTGAACTCTGTTAGCTCTTCTCTCACTATCTTTTTCCCTGTCAGGGTAATAGGAATAGAATGACCTTTTGTTTCACTGAAACTCTGAATTTATAACCTGATTTTTGTGGACCTGTGGGCTCAAATGAGAGAGGCCCAAGTCCAAAAATTTTCTATTATATTTTATTTATTTATTTATTTATTTATTTCGTTTTTCGTTTTTCGTTTTTTTTTTCGTTATTCGTTATTCTTTTTTTTTTAAACACGTGGGCTTCGCCTAGCGAGCATGACAGTTCAAGAAATTCCTCTGAGCGTAGGTGATTCTGGTGGCTTTTCTTGGGACTCGCTAGGCGACCCATTCTGCTCGCCTAGCGAGCATGACAGCTCATGAACAAACTTTTGCTCCTTCAAGATTAACGTTTTGACTGACGAATAGACCCCATTTAAACCTGTTGGAAGTATCTCAAGCCATTCCCTTGTGTTGACTGATCATCTAAATAGAACCCACAAAGTGTCTTGGATGATACTCAAGCTTCAAACAAAAGATGTTAGTGACACATTTTTGTGCTTTTGGTTAGTAAACAAAAGTAAGAGAAACAATGATGTATAATTCAAGCATGCATGACAGCTCATGAACAAACTTTTGCTCCTTCAAGATTAACGTTTTGACTGACGAATAGACCCCATTTGAACCTGTTGGAAGTATCTCAAGCCATTCCCTTGTGTTGACTGATCATCTAAATAGAACCCACAAAGTGTCTTGGATGATACTCAAGCTTCAAACAAAAGATGTTAGTGACACATTTTTGTGCTTTTGGTTAGTAAACAAAAGTAAGAGAAACAATGATGTATAATTCAAGCATGCTTGGTGATCTCAAACCAATCACAAGGAGTCCCACCCAAAGGCAAAGAGAACCAAGATGCTAAAGATCCTTGAGGCAATGCAAATGCAATGTTATGATGCCATGAGGGATCTTAGGGTCAAAATTGAGGTCTTACACATACATCACAAGATGGCTGAGAGGGCATGTGTTTCCCTTATACTTCTCAAAGTCAGGCACTTTGAATTTAATAGGGATCTTCACATTGGGCACAAGGCACAACTCAGCAGCACTTTTACCAAAGAGGTCTTTCCCCCTCAAAGTTTTCAGTTCCTTGCGAAGCTCAAGGAATTGGTCCTTCATATCATCCATCTTTTCATAAACGTCTGGGCCCTCAGATGGCTCAGAGTGGTAAATGGTATCTTCGACCCTTGGTAACATGTGCACGATGGGAGGTGGCACTGAAAGGACCGGGCTAGATGTCGGCAGAGAAGCAAGGGTAGACGCGAAACCCTCTGGCACAAAGTTGGGGGGCATTCCCCAAGGGAACCCGGCTGGCATAGATGGTGCGAAGTGAGCCATTGCAGCAGGCACAGTAGAAGTCACGATCTCAGAAATGACCGTCCTCTAGGGAGGAGTTGAGGGCGTTGGAGAAGATTGGCTCTGAGCGGCCAAGAATGACTCCATCAAGGCAGTCAACCTGGCTACTTCTTCCTTCAGTTCGCAGTTTTCTTGTTCTAGGTGATCCATCAGTCTCGAAGAGTTGGCTCTGGTGTAGTACCGGTGAGTCAGCTTGTCTTTGAAATAAATGAAGAACACAGAGTTAGACCATAGGACAAGAAGCCGGGAACAAAACCTGCTTATGCACATGATGCATGCAATGCTCGTGAATATGATTTGTTTTTTATTTCAAAGGAACTTTTAGAGTTCTATTTGCAAGAATTTGGGAAAAATTACATTTGTATCACATATGGAAATATCTCAATCAATAATATCTGGAAAATAATTTTTTTTACCAAAGAAGTACAGCATTGGTAACCAAGATACATGAGAAAAGGACAATGATCATCCTATAGATCCCTAGAAACAATCATCTAAAGCTCGGGATACGGGAAGATAAGACGCACGAAGCCTCTTCACCTCCTCCTCATAGGCTGCCTCCATATCTGCTTTCTCTTTGGCGAGTCGATCATACTTCCTCTTCCAGAACTTGGAAGACTGAGGAAGTAGAGAAGTCCATGCATCATTAGGATCATCAATAACCTGATGCTCGAGGAACTCGATCAAAGCATCCTTTTCCTTAATCTGCTGAAGCAACTCTTCTCGTTCACGGACCCAGGCACGTGAACGGTCTTCGTCTCTTAACTCCTCTACTCCTTGGTCAGGGAGGGTTGAAGGCTCAGCCATAACCAAAGGTGTAGGTCTTGGATACTCGTACGGCATGAGATACTCCGACGCTCTCTTCCTAACCCAAGCAGTGTAAGGCTCCAAAGCGACACAGTTCTTAGGACCCAACTTATTCCTTCCTTTCCTATGAATCTTGCGCCAAGCGCAGACCATCCTAGCTTTCAAGCCTTGGGGATCTTTACCCTCCTGAAAGAACACACCCTCTAACAGAATGTTATTAGGTTTATCCTTTAGGGGGAACCCAAGCTGACGTCGTGCCAAAACAGGGTTGTAGTTAATCCCACCACATGTACCGAGAAGAGGTACATTGGAGAATTCACCACAAGAGTCGATAATCTGCACACCATCATACACACGATTGTACCAAGAGATATCATCATTAGTGAGAGACATAAGTCTCGTGGACCACCGTAGACATCCTTTGTTCTCCTTGAAAGCGACCGTCTGCGGTAAGTGAGAAATAAACCACTTATACAATAGAGGCAAACAACACAAAATGGCACCACCACCCTTTGCATTCCTCATATGCAAAGAGAAATAAACATCACCCAACAGAGTCGGAACGAGATTAAGAGTAGAGAAAATCCTAATAGCGTTCACATCCACAAACTTGTCGATGTTGGGGAATAACACTAACCCATAGATGAGAAGTACAAATATGGCTTCAAAGGCATCCTTACTCATGGCCTTCCCATACATAATAGCTTGAGCAACGAGGAACTCAGAAGGGAGACCTTGAATTCCACCTTTGGTAGTCATATGGGCACCAACCAGAGATTCATCTATATGTAACATGTCTGATATCTCTTGAGAAGTGGGAACATTCTCCAAGCCACTGAACAGCAACTGGTCTAGAATAGGTATACCACAAGGTAGGCATACTCCTCAAGCGTGGGTAAAAGCTGAAAATCCGGAAATGTGAAGCAACGGTACAATGGATCATAAAACTGCGCCAATACACTCATCAATCCTTCATCCACCTGAGTAGTCAGAAGAGGGAGAAGCTTCCCAAAACGAGCCTTGAAACCCAAGGGATCTAGTACATAGGATATCAGATTCCTTAACTCTTTCAAATCTGGTTGTCTGAAGTTGTACTTCTTTGTATTCCTTCTTTGTCTTTCCATGTCTGAAAGTTTGCAAATAGACCTCTTAAGTTCCTTGAAACTTTTCTTCATTATTGATGATATGGATGCGAATGGGTGCATGAATGCATGAATGCAACAATCACACTCAAGGATCAAGCAAAGCACACCAAACAAAGGTCATGGGATGGATCATGGCACCCTTAATATCAATCATCCATTTTGGTGGATTATGGTTTACACCTTATCAACACCCAAGTTCCATTGATATTAAGGACACATGAACGGATCAACCACGAATCAAGGGTTGGTTGCGAGTCACGAGCACGGAGTTTCGGTTAAGGACCACCCAAAGGGAGTGTACTAGGGTTTAAACCTGCCAAACATGTTCTACAAGAGGTTCCCATAGTCATCATCCCATCTTTCGGATATTATCGGAGAAACGACTACTCGTATTCCAAAAATATTCTCAAGAGAGACTCTTATGAGTGTAGTATTGCGTAACAATCGTATCAAATCTTACATTTGAACGACTTTTGCACTACATCCTAAGAATAGGCCAAGATGGGCTTGGTAAACTAAGGTCATTGGCTTCTAAGGTTCATATTGGAAGACCCTCTGACAAGGGTAGTAGGCCTAAACCTCTTATCAAACACATGCATCAAAAGGGTATCAAATTCACCCATAATACCTCATACATTCAGAGCATTCAAATTAAAAGCATAAAGTAATGGGAATAAGGCAAACCTGACTGGAGAGATCGAATGAAATTGAATTGCCCGGTTGGGTTTGCAAAGCAATCTGAGGGTTTATATGAGAGGGAATTGGTTCTTTGCCGATGAGTTCCCTTCAGTCTCTGGAGGTTGCTCTGAACTCTGTTAGCTCTTCTCTCACTATCTTTTTCCCTGCCAGGGTAATAGGAATAGAATGGCCTTTTGTTTCACTGAAACTCTGAATTTATAACCTGATTTTTGTGGACCTGTGGGCTCAAATGAGAGAGGCCCAAGTCCAAAATTTTTCTGTTATATTTTATTTATTTATTTATTTTATTTTATTTTTTTTCGTTTTTCGTTTTTTTTTAAACACGTGGGCTTCGCCTAGCGAGCATGACAGTTCAAGAAATTCCTCTGAGCGTAGGTGATTCTGGTGGCTTTTCTTGGGACTCGCTAGGCGACCCATTCTGCTCGCCTAGCGAGCATGACAGCTCATGAACAAACTTTTACTCCTTCAAGATTAACGTTTTGACTGACGAATAGACCCCATTTGAACCTGTTGGAAGTATCTCAAGTCATTCCCTTGTGTTGACTGATCATCTAAATAGAATCCACAAAGTGTCTTGGGTGATACTCAAGCTTCAAACAAAAGATGTTAGTGACACATTTTTATGCTTTTGGTTAGTAAACAAAAGTAAGAGAAACAATGATGTATAATTCAAGCATGCTTGGTGATCTCAAACCAATCACAAGGAGTCCCACCCAAAGGCAAAGGGAACCAAGATGCTAAAGATCCTTGAGGCAATGCAAATGCAATGTTATGATGCCATGAGGGATCTTAGGGTCAAAATTGGGGTCTTAGAGATGCCCCTATTTAAGGTCATTCTAGCCGGAGAAGTGAAGGTTAAAATCTTCGTCTTGACGGGGTAGAATTGGCTTGAATAATAACAAAGAGACGAATTTTGGTCCCTAAGAGACCTCATGATGCAAATGTAGGTATGAAAAATGGTAGCACTCTGTGGAGATATGTGTCCACAAAAGCAAAGAAATCAGAAGCCACTGATAATCCATATGAGCAATTCACTCCATGGGACCAAGACCCTGGGGACTCTCCTAGGGATAGAAAAAGGATAAAAATGCGCGAGCAGGTCACGACTCAAAGCGTGGAGAACAGAATTCCAAAGGGAAAAGATCCAATGGAAAGACTCGAGCTGACTCGAAGATGCATGTATTGGGGAATATGCCAATACAGCAAAAAAATATCCACAGCGGATACTTCGGATAAAATCCGGATGAAAACAATCCACTAAGGGACTTCGCTGGGGATGTCCACAAGGACACTCCTGGGGAAGCAGCGGGACGAGGTATTACCGGTTACTGGGTAATAAGCTCAAGGAGACATGTGATCTGAACGCCAGGTATGAGGGTGAGAGATACAACATGCTCAGGAAGAGATGAATATCCAAGACCGGTATAAGGGTGAGAGATATCAAAACTTCAAAACGTCTGAGGAAAACCTAAAAGGTATACTTCAACTCAGGGATTCTGACTCCACAGGGGACAAAAAGTCATAATAGGGAGCAGAGAGGAAGGAACACCAGGGATACCGGTTACTGGGCATATAATAGGTGACCAACCAAGGCGTGAATTGGGGAATATTCCCAAAACACTCATCATCCAAAAGAGGGCTAAAAGCAAACTCGATTATAGGATGGATATTCGACTCCACAAAGGGGATACGAATCTTACTCAACTGGGGAAGAACAAAAGGCTTCAGACCCGAGAGTGCATGAGATATACTATCTATTACCGTCAGAACGTAGATAATATACTCGCATGGACGATTATCCACAACCGGCTACTGGTTTAATAAAGGATAAATCGACCGAAAAGAAAAGGCATCGGGATACCGAAACTAGGTATATAATGATGACCAATTCAGGGGAGAAACAATCGTTACCAACAACAACAAGGTAGACGAGAGATGACCCGCTGGGGATAAATTGCGTAATCAGGGCAATTATCCAAGCAGATGAGGGGATATCATCACCGAATATTGGATGAAGATAACTGTCACCAATTAAAGATGAGCAAAAATAGTTACTCTGTAAAAAGGGAAGAAATAGGGTTTACAACTACCGGTATGAGGGTAGAGAAACACAGACTCCGCCGGGGATAATAATTACTAATTATTGAGCAATTATTCATTTACCACGGGGAAACAGGAAAAGATTCTCAAGAGACCGATCTAGGATCAAACTAGATAGGCACACCAAATCAAGACTTGTCCCGGTGAGGATATAACTCAATGGGGAAAACCATCCCAGTATATATGTTGGGAAGGAACAAAAACAATCAACATCCACGAGGATATAACCCGGTGGGGAATATGGAAGAAAGGATAGACGCTTTCTGCCTATGGAGCTGACTCTATATGGAGAGATCAGACACACACGTCTGCTTGGGGAAGTATATCACCAAATAGCAGGAGACAGCAAACAACGATATATGGCAAAGAATGCAACATGAATATCTGAATGTTGTAATTATGCATGAATATGCGTGGTTTATGTATGATGTATGCTGACAGACAGACATATCTAACACAACCAGGTCCAGGAATCAACCACCCGGTACTACATCTCAAGAGAGAAAGCCAAGTTCACCGGGGAGTATCCAATCTGCTGGGGATCAGAGATATCAGGAAGCAAAGAACTCTGCAAGGGATGAATCATCAATCATTCCAGCTGGGGACGAGAGTTATCATAGACAAGGTCCACCATACCAACAACCCTACTGGGGAATCTATCCGAGGAGATAAAGGATTTATCGGGATCAACCACCAAATACCGCTCTTGCCCAAAAAGATCCAAGCTGCTGAGGAAGAAAGATTGCTACTCTGCTGAAGGGAAGAGAGGTGACTCTCAACAAGCAATCCACTTGGTAGGATAAGCCACAAGGGGTTCTGGAGGGAGGAGATACAGTCATGCCAGGAATATGGACAAAAATCTTACCCTGTTGGGGATCGTACCACCCTTGGGAGAGCACTGAGGATCTCCTAAGTATCCTTTCGTCATTGTGAATGTTCACTTTGTTTAAAAACAAATTATAAAAAATTTGATCGTTTAAAACAATGATATTTTCTTAATCAAAACATGCAAAACATTTGTTGAATAGAAACAGATAAGAGTGCCAATAATTGGATAAAAGGCTCAAATTTATTTGATAGAATGGTAGTCTGCGAATGGCAAGACTCCATAGATCTTTACAAATTTGAAATTGGTGATATATATTGGAAAAGGGCTACATTGAACATAATGATTATTTCTTCACCAATTCTGAATCTGATGTATTTGAAGCTTTGGCTGATAATGAGCAAGGATTTCTGACGGACGACAGTTGTAGAACAAAGTCTTGTCAGGATGCAGTTACTTGCCAAATCCCTAATTTTTGCCTAGATTGCCCCAGGATGAGGTACTCAATCTAGCGGGATACCTATATTCATTTTTCATGTATCTAACTTTTGCCTGGATCGCCCTTTCGGGTTTTCGATCCACCGAGACGCTCATTTTTGCCTAAGCCGCCCTTTCGGGTTTTCAACTTAGCGAGCTATTTATTTTTTATTTTTTTAGGCAAAGTATTTCTTGACTGCATCTGAATTCACAGGACGAGTGAAATCCTCCCCATCCATAGTTGTAAGTATCAAAGCACCGCCTGAAAAGGCTCTCTTAACAACATACGAACCCTCATAGTTCGGAGTCCACTTGCCCCTGGAATCGGGCGCGAAAGACAAAACTTTCTTGAGCACAAGGTCACCTTCTCGGAACACACGAGGCTTGACCTTCTTATCAAAAGCTTTCTTCATCCTCTGCTGATATAACTGTGGCACATGGCAGTCAATCTCTTTTCTTCTATCAAGTTCAGCTGGTCAAAACGACTCTGAACATATTCAACATCAGTCAACTTGGACTCCATCAAGACTCTCATTGATGGGATCTCCACCTCCACTGGAAGTACCGCCTCCATGCCATAAACAAGAGAGAAATGGGTTGCCCCTGTTGAAGTGCGGACAGATGTACGATAGCCATGCAAAGTGAATGGCAACATCTCATGCCAATCTTTGTACGTAACAACCATCTTCTGGATAATTTTCTTGATATTCTTGTTAGCAGCTTCAACAACCCCATTCATCTTGGGTCTGTACGGAGAAGAATTATGATGTGCAATCTTGAATTCACTACACAGCTCTTTCATCATCTTGTTATTCAAGTTAGATCCATTATCAGTAATGATCTTATCTGGCACACCATATCGGCATATGAGTTGATTCTTGATAAACTTCACGACCACCTGCCTGGTCACATTTGCATACGACGCCGCTTCAACCCACTTGGTGAAGTAATCAATTGCTACGAGAATAAATCTGTGTCCATTGGACGCTTTCGGCTCTATCATGCCAATCATGTCAATTCCCCACATGGAGAAAGGTCATGGTGATGAGATCACATTCAAAAGTGTCGGGGGAATATGAATCTTATCAACATAAATCTGACACTTGTGGCATTTCTTCACAAATTTGCAGCAGTTAGACTCCATTGTCAGCCAATAGTAGCCTGCTCTCAACATCTTTCTAGCCATGGCATGTCCATTGGGATGAGTACCAAATGAACCCTCATGGACCTCAGTCATCAACAGGTCTGCTTCGTGTCTATCCACGCATCTGAGCAGAACCATGTCAAAATTTCTTTTGTAAAGCACTTCGCCATTGAGGTAGAAACTGCCTGACAATCTCCTCAAAGTCTTCCTATCTTCTACATATGCCCCAGGCGGGTAAATCTGGCTCTAAAGGAAACGCTTGATATCATAATACCACGGCTTATCATCTTTCACTTCTTCAACTACAAACACATGAGCTAGTCTGTCCAAGCGCATTACAATGATATTGGGAACTTCATTCCAAAGTCTAACCACAATCATCGAAGCAAGTGTAGCAAGAGCGTCTGCCATCCGATTCTCGTCTCGAGGAATATGATGGAAGTCAATCTTAGTAAAGAACGTTGAAATCCTCCTCGCATAATCCCTATATGGAATGAGGCCAGGCTGATTCGTTTCCCATTCACCCTTAATTTGATTAACAACGAGGGCCGAATCACCATATACATCAAGATGCTTGATCCTTAGATCAATGCACTCTTCCAATCCCATAATACAGGCCTCATACTCAGCCATATTATTCGTGCATTTGAAAGTTAGCCTTGCTGTAAAAGGAATATGTGTGCCCTGAGGAGTAATAATTACTGCCCCAATACCATTTCCATATTGATTTACAGCGCCATCAAATACCATGCTCCAGCGGGGACCAGGCTCTGGCCCTTCATCGAGCGTAGGCTCATCACAATCTTTCATTTTCAAATACAGAATCTCCTCATCCGGGAAGTCATACTGAACAGACTGATAATCATCGATCGGTTGATGTGCCAAGTGGTCAGCCAAGATACTACCTTTAATAGCCTTCTGAACTCGATACTCAATATCATACTCAGATAACAACATCTGCCAACGGATAATTCTCCCTGTTAAAGCAGGCTTCTCGAAGATATACTTGATTGGATCCATTCTGGATATCAACCAAGTCGTATGATTTAACATATACTGGCGTAAGCGCTTAGTAGCCCAAGCCAAAGCACAACATGTCTTCTCGAGCATTGAGTATCGAGACTCACAATCAGTGAACTTCTTGCTCAAGTAGTAAATAGCATATTCTTTCTTTCCTGATTCGTCTTGCTGACCAAGGACACAACCCATCGAGTCTTCAAGAACAGTCAGATACATGATCAAGGGTCTTCCCTTCCCTTCCACAGGCGGAGACAGGATCGGAGGCTCAGACAGATATTCTTTAATACTGTCGAAAGCTTTCTGGCAATCCTCGGCCCAATCATGGGACTGATCTTTCCGGAGGAGCTTGAATATAGGCGCACATGTGGCAGTCATGTGGGATATGAATCTGGAAATGTAATTCAAGCGGCCAAGAAAACCTCGGACTTGCTTCTCAGTTCTGGGCGCAGGCATCTCTTGTATTGCTTTGACCTTTGCAGGATCAACCTCAATACCTCTTTCACTAACAATGAAGCCCAATAACTTGCCGGAATGGACTCCAAATGTACACTTGTTGGGATTCAGGCGAAGCTGATACTTCCGTTCTTGACTTAGCGATCATGTCGTCAACATATACCTCGATTTCCTTGTGCATCATATCATGAAACAAGGTGGTCATAGCTCGTTGGTATGTGGCTCCGGCGTTCTTCAAACCGAAGGGCATCACTCGATAACAGAATGTTCCCCAATGTGTGATGAATGTCGTCTTCTCCATATCCTCGGGTGCCATTTTGATCTGATTATATCCGGAAAATCCGTCCATAAATGAGAAGACCTTGAATTTAGTTGTATTATCTACCAACATGTCTATGTGTGGTAGTGGGAAATCATCTTTCGGGCTAGCCTTATTCAAGTCTCTATAGTCCACACACATTCGGACTTTTCCATCTTTCTTAGGCACGAGCACAATATTGGCCACCCATTGAGGATATGTAGAAGTCACCAGAAACCCCGCATCAATTTGCTTCTGAACTTCCTCTTTGATCTTCACTGCCATATCAGGATGAGTTCTTCTGAGCTTCTGCTTCACAGGCACGCACTCATGCTTTAAAGGTAGGAAATGTTGCACAATATCAGTATCTAGACCAGGCATGTCTTTATACGACCAGGCAAAGACGTCGACATATTCTCGTAGCAACTTAATCAACCCCTTCTTAACAGATTCTTCCAGAAGTGCCCCAATCGTTACTTCTCGCACACAATCCTCAGACCCCAAGTTGACTGTTTCCAGATTCTCAAGATGCGGCTGAATGATCTTCTCTTAATGCTCAAGTAGCCGGGTGATCTCATCAGGAATCTCTTCAACATCATCTTCCTCTGCCTCAAATACAGGGAATTCAAAATTGGGAGATGGTGTTGGGTCATTATGTTCAATGGGTTTAGAAATCAACCTGCATAATGATTTTGGATATGAAAAGATTTAGAATTCAAACAAGGCAAATCATTATGCAGATGAAAAGATTGATTTTATTCCATTTTGAGGTTTTATGTGATCACCAATTTCATGCAAAAGCGAAAAGGGAAAATAAATGGAAAAACAAACATTTAACATGAATTTATTGAATGAAAATATCATTGTATTTATGCGCCATCAATGTCATCACTCCTCCTTTTGGCATGGGAGAATGGTTTTTAAACAAAGTGATCATTACGTTGACTTATGGACAATTGTTGGAATATCCACAGCGACCCAATTGTTGCAGACCCCTCCAGGGATGATGAAATTGCCAGAATCCTCTGCATCTTCTTCTAAAACGGCAGCAGCCTCCTCATCTAGACCAGTGTGGATGAAACCTCCACTCTTGAATAACCCTTGCTTGTTGAAAGTACCAGAAGAAAAACCTATGCCAGCCCGGGACTCGTTGTCTTCTAACTCAATCATTTTTCCTAAACCAGTGGTTGCACCACGCTCAATGGCCAGCTTTGCATCTTTTTAGGAAGCAAATGAAAGAGTTCTCTTCTCAATAGGCTCAGCAATAGATAAAGCTTGGAAAGGAGTTCCAACTTCAACCTCAGTATCTATATAAGAGAAGGAAGACAAATGGCTAACCAGGAGAGCCCTTTCTCCCCCTACCACCACCAGCTTCTTGTTTTTCACGAATTTCAATTTCTGGTGTAGGGTGGACGTCACGGCGCCTGCCTCGTGAATCCATGGTCTACCTAAGAGACAACTATACGATGGGTGAATGTCCATAACCTGGAAGGTAATCTGGAAATCACTTGGTCCGATCTTGACTAGGAGATCAACTTCCCCAATCACAGTTTTGCGAGACCCATCGAAAGCCTTCACAACTACTCCACTCTGCCTCATGGGAGGCCCTTGATATGATAGCTTTGAGAGAGTGGACTTTGGCAATATGTTCAATGATGATCCGGTGTCTACCAGCACATTGCACATGGCGTCGTCTTTGCAATTCATAGATATGTGTAAAGCCAAGTTGTGGTCTCTTCCCTCCTCAGGGAGATCAGAGTCACAAAAGCTCAGGTTGTTGCAAGCAGTAATGTTTGCAACAATGCTATCGAATTGCTCCAAAGTGACATCGTGATCCACATATGCCACATCCAAAACTTTCTGAAGAGCCTCTCTATGTGGTTCTGAATTTAAGAGTAAGGATAACACATATATTTTGGATAGCGTTTGTAGAAGTTGGTCTACAACATTGTACTCGCTCCTTTTGATGAGTCTCAGCATCTCATCACAGTCTTCTTTCACATTGCCACTCGGGCCAACAGAAGTAGGAATTTTCAGTATGGAGGAGGGCTTAACAGCAAGTGCCGGATTTGGAGAATTCACAGCGTTCCCGATCGGGCGTTCAACAAAATCAGCATTAATTTGAGGCTTCAGCGGTGCTGAAAATACACGACCACTACGGGTCAAACCGCTAACATCGGCAATATTCACAACAGAAGAAGAGGGCAAGGACACCTCTTTCCCATTCTCTACTGCTACGGCGTTGTAGCGATAGGGAACTGCCTTTTCAGAGGAGTAAGGCACAGGACCAGCAGTCTTAATGATCAGAGCGGGAGAAGCCTTCTGCTTGCTACCATTGTACTTGATGATAACAGGCTCGGGTATCCGGAACACTGGGGAGATCACATTGACCTCAGGCTCATTTTCATCAACATTCCTGTTTTGAAGGATCTCAATGACTCCTTCGTCCAGCATTTCCTGAACATCCTTGCGCACCTGGCAACAACCCAATCGGTTAACAGAGCAGACTCGGCATCTATCATGGTCATGCTCATAATGACTGTAGTCACACAACAAACAATGCATCTGGACCAGATACTGTTGAATATGACTGACATATTTGACCTTGTATTTTCCAGGGCAACCCTGGACCATGTTGACAGATTTCCCATGTTCGGGCAATGGGTTCTTCTTCACATTAGGGCCTACGTCCTCAAAACATAGAATACCACACCTCACAAGGTCTTAAACCTTGGTCTTCAAAGGGTAACAATTCTCCACGTCGTGGCCGGGAGCACCAGAATGGTAAACACGATGTAACTCAGGCTTATACCACCACTAGGGGTTAGCAGGTATAGCCGGTGGGTCTCTCGGAGTAATCAGCTTCCTTTCTATCAAAGAGGGATATAACTATGCGTACGTCATAGCAATAGGATCGAAGGTGACCCTTTTCCTCTCGTAACTCATGCTGGTTTGATTACTGTTGTGAGGCTGGTAGGCCTGCGGTTGTGGACGGAGCTGTTGTTGCTGATATTGCGGATGTGGTTGTTGATTGTTACTATGTTGCTGATACTGTTGGTTGTCTCTAAAAACAGGTGTTATATGAGCCACCTGGTGCTGGTTACTGGCGGGACGCACAGTCTTCCTCCTCACAGAGGGTCTTCTTGGTTTCTCATGGGAGATCACAGCATGTGCCTCCCCATCTTTCTTCTTTGCAAATGCCCCATAATGTTTGGCAGAAAAGCCTTCTTCTCTGGTTAACCGTCCTTCACGGACCCCTTCTTCTAGACGCATCCCCATATTCACCATCTCGGTGAAGTCAGAAGGAGCGCTAGCAATCATCCGCTCATAATAAAAAGAACTTAAAGTCTTCAAAAAGATCTTAGTCATCTCTTTCTCTTCTAGCGGAGGCACGATCTGTGCTGCCACCTCTCGCCACCTCTGGGCGTACTCCTTAAATGTTTCTTTATCCTTCTGGGACATGACTCTCAATTGATCTCTATCGGGAGCCATATCCACGTTGTACTTGTATTGCTTGACGAAGGCTTCGCCGAGATCATTGAAGGATCGGATGTTCGCGCTGTCTAAACCCATGTACCAACGCAAAGCGGCACCGGACAGACTGTCCTGAAAGTAGTGGATGAGTAGTTGGTCATTGTCGGTCTGAGTTGACATCTTCCTGGCATACATGACCAGGTGGCTGAGAGGACAAGTATTTCCTTTGTACTTTTCAAAATCAGGGACCTTGAATTTCACAGGGATCTTCACATTTGGAACCAAGCAGAGTTCGACAGCAGACTTGCCGAAAAGATCCTTCCCTCTGAGAGTTTTCAATTCCTTGCGAAGCTCAAGAAATTGATCGTTTATAGCATCCATCTTCTCATAAACATCTGGACCCTCAGACGGCTCAGAATGATAGATGGTGTCGTCTACCCTGGGCAAAGTATGCACGACAGGAGGAGGAACGGCAAGGACCGGGCTAGATGCCAGCAGAGAAGCAAAGGTAGGAACAGGACCCTCAGGCATGAAATTGGGAGGCATCCCCCACGGGAACCCGGTTGGCATGGCTGTTGGAACAAAGTGTGCACTGGCAGCGGGCACAGCAGAGGAGACAATCTCGGAGATAACTGTCCTCTGGGGAGGAGTTGAAGGTGTCGGATAAGACTGGCTCTGGGCATCCATGAGTGACTCCATTAGGGCAGTCAATCTGGCCACTTCCTCTTTCAGCTCGCGGTTCTCTTGCTCTAAGTGATCCATCAGTCTTGAAATGTTGGCTCTAGTGTAGTACCGGTGAGTCAGTTTGTCTTCAAAATAAATGAAGGACACAGATTTAGACCACAGGGCAAGGGACCGGAAATAAAACCTGCTTATGCATATGATTTGTTTTTTATTTCAAAGGAACTTTAGAGTTTTATTTGCAAATTCGGGAAATATTAAGCATTTTATCACATATGGAAATATCTCATCAAATAATATCAGGGAAAAGAAGTGCAGCATCGTCAATCATATACAAGAGAAAAGGAAAATAATCGTCTTATGGATCCCTAGAAACAATCATCTAAAGCTCGGGACACAGGAAGATAAGATGCGCGAAGCCTCTTCACCTCCCTCTCGTAGGCTGCCTCCATATCGGCCTTCTCTTTGGCGAGTCGATCATACCTCCTCTTCCAGAACTTAGAAGACTGAGGAAGTAGAGAAGTCCATACATCATCAGGGTCATCAATAACCTGATGCTCAAGAAACTCAATCAACGCATCCTTCTCCTTAATCTGCTGAAGCAACTCTTCACGTTCACGGATACTCGTAAGGCATGAGATACTCAGACACCCTCTTCCTAACCCAAACAGTGTAAGGCTCCAAAGCGATGCAATTCTTAGGACCCAACTCTTTCCTTCCTTTCCTATTAATCTTGCGCCAAGCGCGGACCATCCTAGCTTTCAAGCCTTGGGGATCTTTACCATCCTGAAAGAATACACCCTCTAACAGAATGTTATTGGGTTTATCCTTTAAGGGGAACCCAAGCTGCCGATGTGCCAAAACAGGATTGTAGTTAATCCCACCACATGTACCAAGAAGAGGTACATTGGAGAATTCGCCACAAGAGTCAATAATCTGCACACCATCATACACATGGTTATACCAAGAGATATCATCATTAGTGAGAGACATAAGTCTCGTGGACCACCGTAGACATTCCTTTTTCTCCTTGAAAGCGACCGTCTGAGGTAAGTGAGAAATAAACCACTTATACAACAGAGGCAAACAACACACAATGGCGCCACCACCCTTTGCATTCCTCATATGCAAAGAGAAGTAGGTATCGCCCAACAGAGTCGGAACGGGATTAAGAGTAGAGAAAATCCTAATAGCATTCACATCCACAAACTTGTCGATGTTGGGGAACAATACTAACCCATAGATGAGAAGTACAAATATGGCCTCAAAGGCATCTTCACTCATGGCCTTCCCATACGTAATAGCTTGAGCAATGAGGAATTCAGAAGGGAGACCTTGAATTCCACCTTTGGTAGTCATATGAGCACCAACCAGAGATTCATCTATGTGTAACATGTCAGCTATCTCTTGAGAAGTAGGAATACTCTCCAAGCCAATGAACGGCAACTGGTCTAGAATAGGTATACCCACAAGGTAAGCATACTCCTCAAGGGTAGGCAAAAGCTGGAAATCCAGAAACGTGAAGCAACGGTACAAGGGATCATAAAATTGCACCAATACACTCACCAATCCTTCATCCACCTGAGTAGTCAGAAGAGGAAGAAGCTTCCCAAAACGAGCCTTGAAACCCAAAGGATCTAATACATAGGATGTCAGATTCCTTAACTCTTTCAAATCTGGTTGCCTGAAGTTGTACTTCTTTGTATTCCTTCTTTGTCTTTCCATGTCTGAAAATTTTGCAAATAAACCCCTTAA
Source organism: Lathyrus oleraceus (assembly GCF_024323335.1). NCBI lineage: Eukaryota > Viridiplantae > Streptophyta > Magnoliopsida > Fabales > Fabaceae > Lathyrus > Lathyrus oleraceus. Next base: position 131,246,805 of record NC_066581.1, read on the forward strand.
GTTCCTTGAAAATTTTCTTATTTATTGATGATATGGATGCAAATGGGTGCATGAATGCATGAATGCAACAATCACACTCAAGGATCAAGCAAAGCACACAAACAAAGGTCATGGGATGGATCATGTTATCCTTAATATCAATCATCCATTTTGGTGGATTATGGTTTACACCTTATCAACACCCAAGTTCCATTGATATTAAGGATTCATGAACGGATCAACCATGAATCAAGGGTTTGTTGTAAGTCACGAGCATGGAGTTAGGTTAAGAACCACCCAAAAGGGAGTGTACTAGGGTTTAAACCTGCCAAACATGTTCTACAAGAGGTTCCCATAGTCATCATCCCATCTTTCGTATATTATTGGAGAAACGACTACTCGTATTCCAAAAATATTCTCAAGAGAGACTCTTATAAGTGTAGTATCGCGTAACAGTCGTATCAAATCTTACACTTGAACGACTTTCGCACTACATCCTAAGAATAGGCCAAGATGGGCTTGGTAAACTAAGGTCCTTGGCTTCTAAGGTCTATATTGGAAAGAGTAATGTCTAACCACAACTTACTTGTGTGACATTATTGATCCCAACATAACCTCCACCAAGTGAATGGACTTGCAAGTCAACTTGCTAAGGAATAACTCCACACAAGTCGACAAGACTATGCCATTCTCCTATCCTAAGTGCACTCGAGTTCGGGTATAGAACTCATCTCACAAAGATCACCAAGCATACAAGGAATTAATGTTCAAGCAATTCAATCATTACATACAATACAGTAATCCCAAATTGCACAAAAATATGTCACACAAAAAAAAATATATATATACAATACAATACAACAAATATGAAAAGTAGGCAAAATCCACTAGGATTAGATTCCCCAGCAGAGTCGCCACTTTTCTGTAGCGGGGTATTCGTTACCATTAGAGATATTGACTAAATCCAAGGTAAATCATACAAGTCGAGTCGCCACCGCACTTCTATTTATCCAAAGGAATGGTTAGAAAGCGAACAAAAGCCTAAAAGTTTTATCGAATCAAAAACTAGTAAAAATGTCAGAGATCTGGGTAAGGGGGTTGGTTATGCAATGGGAAGGTGTTAGGCACCCAAAGCATCCTAGGTACTCTTAGGGAGCCCTTCTCACATTTGTTGCAAAGGTTGTTTTTTTTTTTTAAATTTATTTTTGCAAACATGATTGAAGGGATGAGAAAAGCGTGTATGTTTATCTAATGTATTATTTACTAAAAGAAGGGTCAAAAGAAAATGACTCGCACGGACGTCGCATCCACTGCATACGTATCTCATATGAATCTGAGAATCAGAGTCTTCGTAGCTCGGCTACCTATGGGTTAAAGGGAAGTGTGCTCGGTAAGACATCGCATCTTATGCCTACGTATCTCATCTAGAATGAGAATCAGAGTGAAACGTAGTTCGACTAACTACGGGGTAAGGGTTGAACGACGTTACTATGCAATCTACCGGATGCTCGACCTTTGGAGACTTACTCGCCTGTAGTAGAAGGAGTAAATGTGTTCTTAGGAGAAGAAAAATCAATGAGTTTGGGGTGTTTAGGGATACTCATGCAAAAAGGCAGTCCTAGATGAAGGAACCGCGCAACCTTAATTGACATGCCACGAGAGGCTATGCGAAACCTAAGAAATCGGTAACATGCGGGAAAAGTAAATGGACCGAGAGATCTACCGTACGGATAAAGATCCGAAGTAACAACGATTAAAGAGATAAGAAACCCAGAGATCTCTCAAGCTAGCACCATCAAAGGAAGTGAGTCAGTACAGGTAATCGGAATAAACCTCCAGGTGGTATCCCACAAATAAAGTGGAACACCAGGCAAGCCATCTCTGCAAGAGTCATATGAGCCCTCACAAAACAAAACTCAACAAACAGGTTAGAGAAACAAGATAGGGTAATCAAGAGTTGCCCCCAAATCAAAATGTAACCACATGAATCATGCCATTAAAATTCACAAAAAGCTCACAAAAACCAACCAAGGGTAGGAGGCCTAAACCTCTTGTCAAACACATGCATCAAAAGGGTATCAAATTCGCCCATAATACCTCATACATTCAGAGCATTCAAATTAAAAGCATAAAGTAATGGGAATAAGGCAAACCTGACTGGAGAGATCGAATGAAATTGAATTGCCCGGTTGGGTTTGCAAAGCAATATGAGGGTTTATATGAGAGGGAATTGGTTCTTTGCCGATGAGTTCCCTTCAGTCTCTGGAGGTTGCTCTGAACTCTGTTAGCTCTTCTCTCACTATCTTTTTCCCTGCCAGGGTAATAGGAATAGAATGGCCTTTTGTTTCACTGAAACTCTGAATTTATAACCTGATTTTTGTGGACCTGTGGGCTCAAATGAGAGAGGCCCAAGTCCAAAAAATTTCTGTTATATTTTATTTATTTATTTATTTATTTATTTATTTCGTTTTTCGTTTTTTTTAAACACGTGGGCTTCGCCTAGCGAGCATGACAGTTCAAGAAATTCCTCTGAGCGTAGGTGATTCTGGTGGATTTTCTTGGGACTCGCTAGGCGACCCATTCTGCTCGCCTAGTGAGCATGACAGCTCATGAACAAACTTTTGCTCCTTCAAGATTAACGTTTTGACTAACGAATAGACCCCATTTGAACCTGTTGGAAGTATCTCAAGCCATTCCCTTGTGTTGACTGATCATCTAAATAGAACCCATAAAGTGTCTTGGATGATACTCAAGCTTCAAACAAAAGATGTTAGTGACACATTTTTGTGCTTTTGGTTAGTAAACAAAAGTAAGAGAAACAATGATGTATGATTCAAGCATGCTTGGTGATCTCAAACCAATCACAATGAGTCCCACCCAAAGGCAAAGGGAACCAAGATGCTAAAGATCCTTGAGGCAATGCAAATGCAATGTTATGATGCCATGAGGGATCTTAGGGTCAAAATTGGGGTCTTACACATACATCACAAGATGGCTGAGAGGGCATGTGTTTCCCTTATACTTCTCAAAGTCAGGCACTTTGAATTTAATAGGGATCTTCACATTGGGCACAAGGCACAACTCAGCAGCACTTTTACCAAAGAGGTCTTTCCCCCTCAAAGTTTTCAGTTCCTTGCGAAGCTCAAGGAATTGGTCCTTCATATCATCCATCTTTTCATAAACATCTGGGCCCTCAGATGGCTCAGAGTGGTAAATGGTATCTTCGACCCTTGGTAACATGTGCATGATGGGAGGTGGCACTAAAAGGACCGGGCTAGATGTCGGCAGAGAAGCAAGGGTAGGCGCGAAACCCTCTGGCACAAAGTTGGGGGGCATTCCCCAAGGGAACCCGGCTGGGATAGATGGTGCAAAGTGAGCCGTTGCAGCAGGCACAGTAGAAGTCACGATCTCAGAAATGACCGTCCTCTCGGGAGGAGTTGAGGGCGTTGGAGAAGATTGGCTCTGAGCGGCCAAGAATGACTCCATCAAGGCAGTCAACCTGGCTACTCTTCCTTCAGTTTGCGGTTTTCTTGTTCTAGGTGATCCATCAGTCTCGAAGAGTCGGCTCTGGTGTAGTACCGGTGAGTCAGCTTGTCTTTGAAATAAATGAAGAACACAGAGTTAGACCATAGGACAAGAAGCCGGGAATAAAACCTGCTTATGCACATGATGCATGCAATGCTCGTGCATATGATTTGTTTTTTATTTCAAAGGAACTTTTAGAGTTCTATTTGCAAGAATTTGGGAAAAAATACATTTGTATCTGTAAGACCCCAATTTTGTCCCTAAGATCCCTCATGGCATCACATCATATCATATCATTGCCTCAAGGATCATTGTGCACCTTGCTTGCTTTCCTGTGGGTTGGTCATCTTTTTGAGAGTGATTTCTTGATCACCAAGCATGTTTGCATTTGTATATCATTGCTTTTCTTTTTACCACTAACCAAAAGTACAAAAATATGTCATCTAACCTTGTTACTTGCAGATGAAGCAATCACAGGTCAAGGTAGTCAAAGGCAGTCATTGAGCAATAGATGGTGGCCATTCTTGAGAATTTTGACACCACAATCATTATCAAGAGCTCATGTGAGCCATGATGCCATGTTGAATCAAAATACCAAGTGGTAGAGGCTTGAATTTCATCAGAACATTGCCAGGTCAACTGAAGGCCTAGAAAGTCAACTGCCAAGTCAACAGTGGATTTGGAGGTGGGAAGTGATTAGAAATACTTCATTCATGTTCAAACAAGTCTCATTTGACATTTCAAACATCACCATTGAAGAAAATAAAGTCAGGTCAAAACTTTCCAAAAATAGAAAGTGACCTATAATTCAAATTTGCCAAAAATGGAAAGGTTTTAACCTAACTTCAACTTCAAATTAGATCATCAAGAAAGCTTCAAATGAAATTTTGTTGAACATGAAAGTTGTAGATCTTTCTCTCCCATTTCCAAAAAGTCCAAGATCATCAATTTCTCATGTGTGGTTAAGGAGATATGATCAAAACATGGCAAAGTGTACTTGAAGATTCAAATGTGCATAACTTCTCAACCAAAGCTCCAATTCAAGTGGCTCTTTTTTGTACATTCTTCTCTTGACCTATACTTACCAAATCATGCATTGCATTTCATGAATTATGATCACATGAACATTTGGTATTTCACTTGATTTTTGGAGGGAAAATGTGGAGTTTAAAATTGGTGCATTGTTTAAGTATTCCACCACTTCCAATAGCTCCAAAATGATATTTTGAGTGAAAATGATCACAAACCCGTGCACTGTTCACCATGCATTTTCATGCATAGGGTGAAATTGCCATTTTGCATAAACACCTCATTTCACTAATTACCATTAGCATTTTCTTAAACATGATTAAGAGCATGATTAGGAGGGAGTATATAACACAAACCCTAATTGTTTTCAGCGAAGAACACTCACAATTTTCAGATCTAGATCCAAACACCAAATTTTTCTCTCACTTTTTTCTTGCAATTTCTTCAAACACTTAACCATTTCCATCACTTGATTCATCATCTGGAAGCATCATTGAGTAGAATTGCACGTGGAATCAAGAGATTTGGCACAGTTTTGAAGCATGCTCGAAGCTTGATGCATTAATGGTGAACTCAAAGTCTGGTGAAATCAAGAGCAGTTGAACTTCAATTCTTCATCCAATCAATCATACAAGCATTGTAGAAGAAGTTTGGAGCATTGCAAGGCCTTAGATCCACCAATTCCAGATCTGCTTCTTCAAGAGGTCATTAAATCGATCTCTCTAATTCTTAAAATGATTATGATGTTGTTATAGATCTTGATTTGCTTATTAAACTGAGCTTTAGATCATTAATTTCCATGCAGATTTGAGTTAGTTAGGTCGATTTAAAGTTTTATGCATGAATGTTCTTGGCTTCGATCTGCTCATGATAGTTGGAATTAGGTTAAACCATGCATGGATTCGTGTTGTATGCTGAAAGATCTACACCATGATATGTTTGATTTTAATTTCTGAAAACTTTTGTTCTTGAGCTTGGCACTGTTCATGATGAACATGATGAAGATGATGAGTTTCGTTTCCAGAATTGTGTTTGATCTTCAGAAGTCCTTTCCCTGCGTGTTGCATGTGTTTGTGAGAAGCTTGTTTCTGATTGGTGCATGCAATTGCCATGCTCGCTTGTGATTGGTCCTCTCCGCTTTGACTTGTGTTGACCGTGCCAGCGCATAAATGAAACGGCTGCGTTTCATGCAGCCTGGCGCCATAATTCAAATTGTGTTCCCCTTCGATTCTGGCTTGTGTCAAAAATTCAAATGCCATGCCATATTATTTCATTTCCCTCCATTCATTCATATGCTATGCTTCATCATTTTTTTAATTTTTCTCCATCTTTAAAAATTCATAAATAATTGAATAATGATCCAAAAAATATGTGGTTTTTTGCATGATGTCATATTTTCTGTCTATTATTTTTTGGTTATTTTTTCATAATTTGTGCTTGGCTGGAAATTATTTTGTGCTAGGGAATATGAACATGTATCATATCTTGACCTTGCCTTGCCATATCATTTGTGAAATGCTGATTTTTTATCCAATGAATCTGAAAATTTGCATGATGAAACTAGACACTATGCTTGACATTTTGGTGTTGATTTGGTATTTTTACCATTTGTAGTTTCTATTTTATGATCATGTGAATGTAGGTGTGACAATGTGTGTCACACCTTTGCTTGTTCATCTTATGTGATGTGATTACCCTATCAAATGATCTCCAATTGTCCGGATTTTTTGTGTGATGCATGTTATGGATGTTGTGAATGATCATGAATTTTCTAGGAATTATTTGATTGATTGCTGATTTAATTGAGATTTTTCATTCTGGTTGGTCACATTTGAACTTTAAAAATTGTCTTGAACTTCAATTGATCATGAAATGCATTTGGTAATTGATATTGATGTGAGACCTTTTGGATTGTTTCAAGATGTGTTTGAAGTTGATTCATGTTAATTTTCAGCTTCTGTTTTGAATTTTTTCTCCATCTTTGACCCTAGGCTTTGACCTAGTGGTTTGCCTCTCATGTTTGAAGCTTTGATTTCAGGTTGAACATCCAAGTTACATGGTTAATGATGCTCCATCATTTGAGCATTGATGTTTGCCTTTGATTACTAATCTTTGTGTGTTTTGTAGGTTAATGTTGACTCATTTGAGTTTTACTTTTGGCTTACACATTGTGTACATTGGGATTGTTGATTGCTTATTGACTGTTTGTTTAGTTGTCTGAGTTGTGTACTGATTTGTTTGATGTTTCCACAGGTACATAAGTTGCTTAAGTTCACTTTGAACTTGCTTTTGCTTGGTTGCTTAACCAATTAGGTATAACCTCTCTTCTTCATGTAGTCTGGAAGACCTGGCCTGTTATGTGGTCAGGCACCTGTCTGAAGCCCTCCTTAAGAGGCAATGTCTTTGTGTGTTTAATTTTGTGCCAAGCAGGGAAAGTCCTCTTATGAGGCAATTGGCAGATAAAAGAGATGTGTAATCCATCTCCTGCTATTCAGTGTGTCATCCCTTTGCTCACATAACATGTTGATGCATTGTGGATCTTAACCCAAGATCTTATAGAGTCAATCACTTGTGGAGAAGAGTTCCAACTTTCTGAACTCCCACACCTTCTATTGTTTAAAGCTCTCCCTGACCAGGGATAAGAGCTATGAGGCACACCCCTCATCTCCATTTCATCTGCTTCACCCTAACTCTCAATGTTAGGGTTAAGAGCACAACTTACCCCATTCCAGTTGACTGTAGAGTCTAACCTTGTTTGAGCCTGATTGATTGTATATAGTGTGTGCTAATTGACTTGTTTGTTTTCATCTGTGCATATATGCTTATGTGTGCCTTTGTGCATTTATCATCATTAATTGTACATCATTGCATGATCATTGTTCATTGCTTTGTGACATTCTTGTTTTGTCTTTTGAGGAGTCAATTGTAAGTCCAGCTATTGGCAGTTGTTTCCTATGACCATTGAGGAGTCAATTGTAAGTCCAGCTATTGGCAGTTGTTTCCTATGATCTGGTAGGAGTCGAGTATAAGACCATTTATTGGCAACTTGTTTCCTCTTTACTTTTGTTTTGTTTGTTGTGTGTGAGGAGTCAATTGTAAGTCTATTTATTGGCAGTTGTTTCCCATGATCATCCTTTGGAGATTGGTGTAAGTCCAGTTGATTGGCATCCGATATCCATCCTTTGTTTTGGTTTAGGAGATTAGTGTAAGTCCAGTTGATTGGCATCTGATATCCATGTTTTGTTTTTGCTTTTGGGAGACTAGTATAAGTCCATTGAGTGGCATCTGTTATCTATTTTTGTTTTAGGAGATTGGTATAAGTCCAGTGATTGGCATCCGGTATCCATCTTTTGTTGGCTTTGCCTGATACTTTGTTTACCTGTTATTTGCATTGTTGCCTATTCCAAAGGAATCACTTGGATCATCTACATATGATCTCAAGAGGTGAACATCTAAGAAGTTTTACTTCCTCACCCTCCCACCTTTTGTTTCTTTAAACCTCCATTTGCATGCTAATCCAAAACTTGAAATCTATTGTGCAAACATTTTCACTTCTTTTCAAATTAGAAACCTAGGCTTTAGGCCTTTGATTTTTCAAACTTCATTTTCATAATACTTCTTTTGAATTGAATTCTAATCATACTTTGACTTCATTTTTGTGAATAATCCTAATTGGTTAATTTCACTCACTCAATTATTTTGTGGCTTTGTCCATTCTTGATAAGTTTTCATGCATTAGCCATAGGTTTGATTTATCCTAGTTGGTTTATGTTAATCTCACCCGTTATCCTTAGTGATTGAATTGTAAGACTTCCTTGCTTATTATAGGGTTAACCCCTCACTAGCAAGTTGAAGCTTTTCTCACATGGTGGACTTGTTGTTTGCATAGGTTGAGTTTTCTCCCGTGGATAACGAAAGACCTTAGGGCTTTTGTTTTAAAATGAACCCACTCATATTGTGGAAATCTTTTAGCCGAACTACGGCGTTTTGATCCTTACCTTCCATGGAAAGGTACGTAGGCAACGGGTTCATCCGTTCAAACACAAAAATAATAAATTGTATATTCTTTTCTCATCCCTTCCATCATTGTTTGCACAATATGTCATAAACAAATAAACTTTTTGTACAACAAGCGTGAAAAGAGGTTCCCTAGGAGTACCTAGGACGTTTTGGGTGCCTAACACCTTCCCATTGCGTAATTAACCCCTTACCCAGATCTCTGACTTTTTCATTAGTTTTCTATGTGTAAAACTTCTTAGGCTTTTGTTCGCTTTTTAGCCATTCCTTTGGATAAATAAAAGTGCGGTGGCGACTCTATCTTTGTATGCTTTGCTTTTGATTTAATCAATAAATCATAAAGTGACGAATACACCGCTACAGTATCACATATGGAAATATCTCAATCAATAATATCTGGAAAATAATTTTTTTTACCAAAGAAGTACAACATTGGTAACCAAGATACATGAGAAAAGGACAATGATCATCCTATAGATCCCTAGAAACAATCATCTAAAGCTCGGGATACGGGAAGATAGGACGCACGAAGCCTCTTCACCTCCTCCTCATAGACTGCCTCCATATCTGCTTTCTCTTTGGTGAGTCGATCTTACTTCCTCTTCCAGAACTTGGAAGACTGAGGAAGTAGAGAAGTCCATGCATCATTAGGATCATCAATAACCTGATGCTCGAGGAACTCGATCAAAGCATCCTTTTCCTTAATCTGTTGAAGCAACTCTTCTCGTTCACGGACCCAGGCACGTGAACGGTCTTCGTCTCTCAACTCCTCTACTCCTTGGTCAGGGAGGGTTGAAGGCCCGACCATAACCAAAGGTGTAGGTCTTGGATACTCGTACGGCATCAGATACTCTGACGCTCTCTTCCTAACCCAAGCAGTGTAAGGCTCCAAAGCGACACAGTTCTTAGGACCCAACTCATTCCTTCCTTTCCTATGAATCTTGCGCCAAGCGCGGACCATCCTAGCTTTCAAGCCTTGGGGATCTTTACCCTCCTGAAAGAACACACCCTCTAACAGAATGTTATTAGGTTTATCCTTTAGGGGGAACCCAAGATGACGTTGTGCCAAAACAGGGTTGTAGTTAATCCCACCACATGTACCGAGAAGAGGTACATTGGAGAATTCACCACAAGAGTCGATAATCTGCACACCATCATACACACGATTGTACCAAGAGATATCATCATTAGTGAGAGACATAAGTCTCGTGGACCACCGTAGACATCCTTTGTTCTCCTTGAAAGCGACCGTCTACGGTAAGTGAGAAATAAACCACTTATACAACAGAGGCAAACAGCACACAATGGCACCACCACCCTTTGCATTCCTCATATGCAAAGAGAAATAAGCATCACCCAACAAAGTCGGAACGAGATTAAGAGTAGAGAAAATCCTAATAGTGTTCACATCCACAAACTTGTCGATGTTGGGGAATAACACTAACCCATAGATGAGAAGTACAAATATGGCTTCAAAGGCGTCCTCACTCATGGCCTTCCCATACATAATAGCTTGAGCAACGAGGAACTCAGAAGGGAGACCTTGAATTCCACCTTTGGTAGTCATATGGGCACCAACCAGAGATTCATCTATATGTAACATGTCTGCTATCTCTTGAGAAGTGGGAACATTCTCCAAGCCACTGAACGACAACTGGTCTAGAATAGGTATACCCACAAGGTAGGCATACTCCTCAAGCGTGGGCAAAAGCTGAAAATCCGGAAATGTGAAGCAACGGTACAATGGATCATAAAATTGCGCCAATACACTCATCAATCCTTCATCCACCTGAGTAGTCAGAAGAGGAAGAAGCTTCCCAAAACGAGCCTTGAAACCCAAGGGATCTAGTACATAGGATATGAGATTCCTTAACTCTTTCAAATCTGGTTGTCTAAAGTTGTACTTCTTTGTATTCCTTCTTTGTCTTTCCATGTCTGAAAGTTTGCAAATAGACCTCTTAAGTTCCTTGAAAATTTTCTTCATTATTGATGATATGGATGCGAATGGGTTCATGAATGCAACAATCACACTCAAGGATCAAGCAAAGCACACCAAACAAAGGTCATGGGATGGATCATGGCACCCTTAATATCAATCATCCATTTTGGTGGATTATGGTTTACACCTTATCAACACCCAAGTTCCATTGATATTAAGGACACATGAACGGATCAACCACGAATCAAGGGTTTGTTGCGAGTCACGAGCATGGAGTTTCGGTTAAGGACCATCCAAAGGGAGAGTACTAAGGTTTAAACCTGCCAAACATGTTCTACAAGAGGTTCCCATAGTCATCATCCCATCTTTCGGATATTATCGGAGAAACGACTACTCGTATTCCAAAAATATTCTCAAGAGAGACTCTTATGAGTGTAGTATCGCGTAACAATCGTATCAAATCTTACATTTGAACGACTTCCGCACTACATTCTAAGAATAGGCCAAGATGGGCTGGGTAAACTAAGGTCCTTGGCTTCTAAGGTTCATATTGGAAAGAGTAATGTCTAACCATAACTACTCGTGTGACATTATTGATCCCAACATGACCTCCACCAAGTGAATAGACTTGCAAGTCAACTTGCTAAGGAATAACTCCACACAAGTCAACAAGACTAAGCCATTCTCCTATCCTAAGTGCACTCGAGTCCGGGTATAGAACTCATCTCACAAAGATCACCAAGCATACAAGGAATTAATATTCAAGCAAATCAATCATTACATACAATACAGTAATCCCAAATTGCACAAAAATATGTCACAAAAAAATAATACAATACAATACAATAAATATGAAAAGTAGGCAAAACCCACTAGGCAAATACCCTCCCCAGCAGAGTCGCCACTTTTCTGTAGCGGGGTATTCGTTACCATTAGAGATATTGACTAAATCCAAGGTAAACCATACAAGTTGAGTCACCACCTCACTTCTATTTATCCAAAGGAATGGTTAGAAAGCGAACAAAAACCTAAAAGTTTTATCGAATCAAAAACTAGTAAAAGAGAGTCAGAGATCTGGGTAGGGGGTTGGTTATGCAATGGGAAGGTGTTAGGCACCCAAAACATCTTAGGTACTCCTAGGGAGCCCTTTTCACATTTGTTGTAAGGTTGTTATTTTGTAAATAAATTGTTTGTGCAAACATGATTGAAGAGATGAGAAGAGAATATACAAGTTATTTACATTTTTTTGTGTTTGGATGGATAAACCCATTGCCTACGTACCATCTTAAAAAAGATTAGGATCAAAACCTCGTAGTTCGGGGTAAAAATCTCAAAATGAGTGAGTGGATTGATTGGTCCAAAAGCCTTAAGGTCTTTTGTTATCCAAGGGAGAAAACTCAACCTAAAACCACAAATCCACCATGTTAGGATAGCTTCAACATGCTAGTGAGGGGTTAACCCTATAATAAGCATGGAAGACTCATTGTCCATCACTAAGGATATAGGAGAGTATTACATCTACCTCAAGGATAACTCAAACCTAATATCTAAAGGTTATGAAAAAGTGATTTAAGAAAGTGGCCATTGAAACCACAAAAGCATTTGAATGGGTTATATTTACCAATGAAAAGTATTTACAAAAATGGTCAAAGTTGACTTAGAAGTTCAATTCAAAATAAGTATTATGAAAAGAGAGTTTGAAAATCAAAAGCATAAGGCTTAGGTTTCTAATGTTGAAAACAAGTGTTAGATGTTTGCACAAAAGTTTTGGCTTGGGTTAGAGTGGAGGGAAGAAGAAGAATGGCTAAAGTCCTAAGCAATACAAGAGGTAAGGGACAAGAAGCAAAACCACAAATGGAGTTCCTCTCTTGAGATCATATTGATGATCCAAGTAGCTCCCCTCCTTTGGAATAAGCAAACACATAATCATAAACTCAAGCATTCAACAATCAAATGAACTCTTGGAAGATCCCTCTCTCTTAGAAGCTCATGGCAATGGTTCCTCAATTTGGCTCAATGTTGGAATCCCTAGCACAAAAACACACACATTAAAAGGTTCTATTAACAATCAAAGAATGGACAAGAGGGAGTTTAGAATATAGTCCTTTCAATGTTCATCCTTAAGCTTTAAGCATTCTAAAGGCATGAGGCCTAGTTGCTCTTTGACATTTAAGCATTCTAAAGGCATGAGGCCTAGTTGCTCTTCAAACTCCATTTGCTTGGGTAAAGTCCTAAAGTCTAAGTCCATTTTGTCCAATTCTTTGCATTTGGTTCACAACAAACAGACAAACACAAGCACAAAAGATATATATACAATTATATGCTCAAGTGAGCAAAAGGAAAATGGCATTAACATAAACATGTGCTCCAATGAGCAAAGGAAAAAGAAAATGGATAATATGTACAAGAATAATAAATTGCATAAATGTAAAGTGCACAAAGTAAGTGTTAATGGTTAATGGTTAATGTTAGTAGTTAGTGTGCCATAAGGAAAATTTAGCGCTATGTTAAGCAATCGTAATTGGACTTATGTAGAAGTCACAACTATCTGAGGCCGGTCAATAATAATGTAGGCAACAACACAAGTTAGAAGTCTTGATTAGTTAACCAAGTTCCAACAACTTGCCATGCCAAAAGAAAAAAAGAGAATTGATCTTGTATTGGTTTAAGTCTTTTGCATGATTTAGGAAGCAACCTATCCTTAATGCAAAGCCATTCACTTGATCATTTGATCAAGATGAATTAGATTTGAATCAAGGAAGATTAAACCTCCCTAATCAATGCTAACTTATCAACCTCTAACTCATTGATCAAAAAGAAAAAAGAAGAAGAAGAAGAAAGAGATGAATAATGGATTATGAAATGGAAAGATTAAAATGCATAAGGTGAAATAAAATGTGCCAATCCATGTGTGTTGACCAAATGACATTGAAAGTCAAAGTTAAACAATAAGAAACCAGAAATGGGATGAAGATTGGAGGTCAAACAATAAGCAAAATATTTTTGGCATTTTTAATATCAAAATAAACTTGAATTAAAAATAAAAGAAAGGTCAAACTTCAAAATCACTTCAAATCAACCTTGAAAGGTCCAAGTGATTTATCCCAAGTTCAACAAGGTCAAACAAAGTTTGACAAAAAATTTCAGCATTTTTAAAAGTCAGAAACTATTTTTAGTCAATTAAAAATGAATAAAAGTATCCTAATTGAACTAAAATCTCAAATAAATCTCAAATCAATTAAAAAATTGATGAGAATATTTTTCATAGATTCATCATCATTCAAATAGGTTAGGAAAATATTTTTGTATTTTTTGAATATCAAAAACTATTTAAAATGAATTAAAAATAACCAGAAAAGAGAAAATTCACAAAAAATATCAAATGACAAAATAAAAAATATTAAAAATCATTTTTAGAAACTAGAAATTATTTGGAGAAGAATGCAATTGGTCCCATATTTTTTGGAATTAAAATGAAGAAGTTATGAGTTTTTGAAATAAAAGGGAATAAAAGAAATAAAATCAAAAAAATAGAAAAATCAAAAAAACAAGGAGCGTCTGATCAAGCCTCATTAATTGACGTGGCTGATCAAATGCTCCACATGCGCGCTTCTATGGTAGGCTTCAGTCCACGCGTAACACAATGAATTATTAAAAGTCATAAGAAGCAAAGGCCAGGATTAGATCTGGAAATAAGAATGGATGGCCACGATTGGATCTGGAGACCAGACGGTGGCCAGCGCCACCGTCTTCTCCGGCTAGCTCCGGTGAGAGCTCAAATTTGCAGAAGAGCAAATGTGCACCAAAACACACGATCTAGGCATCAATCTAAAGAGGAAGTGATGTACATCACTCCTATACCACTCACTTCCACTCTAGATTCCTATTAAGAGAGAAATCAGAGATGGAAGCTTGATGGTGTTCATCATGAACTTGCTTGATTTTGAAAATTGAATACACAACAATGATTCCTCTATGGAGAGGACTTCAGACAACACAATATCCAAGCAAATAGATCAAAGAATAGTGAGTTTCGAAGAAAAAACCAGTTGGAGAGAACCTTTGAATTGTGGTGATCTGAGCTTGCTTCCTTGCTTCCTTTGGCCAAACAGAAGTACAATGGACTATAGGATGAAGGTATAGGAACTTTAGATCTAGAGATTCAACCAGATTTAGTTGAATTTCAGATCTGAAAAATTTTAGTGAAAATGAAATAGTTCCTTTGGTGAGAGGTTTGGTTTTCAATTCAGCAGCATTTCAGGTTGATTCATGGATCCAAATTGAATGGAATGGTGCTTCTATTTATAGCCAAGCATGGTGCAAGCAATGAGAAATCCGTGTGTGCATGGCAAGTGGATACTCTTTGCATGGGCTTTCATGATCATGTAAAAGGCCCAAATTCAATGCCAAATGCAATCTGCAGTATAATTGAGCTGAAATGGGCGTGTAATTGGCAATGCACAAGCTTGTGTAATGAGTTCCAACATGTTATGCACAATTATGCCTAAAACTTCTCCTCTTCGAAAATGCCATTTGCCAAATCCAAACATGAGCATGTGAGTAATGGTTGGAAAGGTCTTGATGTAAGGAACAAATGTTATGTTGGGCAAAAATCCATTTGAAGTGTGTAAGTTAGTGAATTTTGAGTTTAAAGTGTAAGGTGCAAAGCATGCAAAGGTGAGGTTTCCAAATTTGGCCAATGTTCAAGCCCCTCTGTTTTGATGATTCAAACCTCAAATGAAAAAACCTCCAACATCAAAGTTGTAGATCTTTTCAAGACAATCAAAATGGACTTAAATTTTTCATAATTTGGATTTTTGATGAAAGAGTTATGGGCACTTGAAGTTGGACTTTTTTGCCTTTCAATGCATTTGGTCCAAAGTGACCTATAATGTTTTGCATTATCACATGTATTTCCTTTGAGATTTTGAAATTTTGAAATTTTGTTCAATATAACATTTGAAGTAGACATCTTAATATTTCCAATGCATTTTATCCAACCTAAAAATCATAAAAAATGAATGAGTTATGTTCTTGGGAAGTTGACCCAAAATTAGGGTTTCAGTCAAAATAACCTATAATGTCTTGGAATGGATGATGACCTTCCAAGCTTCAAATAAATTTTTGATGAACATTAAAGTTGTTCATATTGTCCTTAAGAACATTTTTTATTTTGGGATCATCTCCATTTTACCAACACATAAAAAGTTAGGTCTCAGTGCATTTCAAAATAGTCAGATGAATTGACTGATCAACTTCTCAAGTCCATAACTCATACCTTGATGAATTGATGATTGAGAGCACTCAAATAAGTTCCAATATGCATGAAATGATGAATTAAAGAACTTCCCTTGATTGTATTTGATCATGGGTTGAGGTTGCTTCAGGAGCAAGGCATTGTGGTACACAGATGAATTAGGGTTTCTTTGGGAAACAAACCTCAAACTCTTGACTTGCTTTGATCAAAATGATGAATTGAGATACTTGGGAGGCATATTTGATGGGTAAGAGCTTTGGGAACCATTGCCATGCTTGTTTTCATCTTCTCTTGACCATATCTTTGCACAAAGGACCTCCTTGAAGCTCTTGACCTTGTGATTGCTCAAGCTACAAACAAAAGATGTTAGTGACATACTTTTGTGCTTTTGGTTAGTGAATAAAGATGATAAGAGCAATAATATAAAATTCAAGCATACTTGGTGATCTCAAACCACTCACAAGAGGTCCCACCCAAAGGCAAGGGGAACCAAGATGCTTATGATCCTTAAGGCTATGCAAATGAAATGTTATGATGCCATGAGGGATCTTAGGGTCAAAATTAGAGTCTTACACCTTAAATAACATACTTGTTGAGTTCACTCAAATAAAACTTGCCTATAATACCTTTGGTGATAAATGGATCATCAATAACCTTATTCCAAGTGTGTAGCTGAAGAAGAGAAATTCAAGAAGGAAATAAGTGATTTAGCTCGTCTGATTGTTCATGCTAAACCTCATTATGGTAAGAATTCTTGGAAAAAATAAGAAGAAGAAAAATATATACATCCTGAGTTTAGGAAAGCAGGTAATGGTCAACACCATAACATAGGAGGCCCTAAGTCGGTTGTTTTTAAGAAATCCATTTGGTGATTTTGGTGTAAGGAAAGGGGACATAAGAAAACTGATTGTCATGCTTTTAAAACTTAGTTATACAACAAGAAAAAATATGGAGGGGTTCATAAACTAGCGGAGACCAAACTTGAGGGAAAGCAAGCTCAGGGTAGAAAATAATCTTGAAGTCATTGTGGAGCTAGTGGGGGATGTCAGCTTGGTTCTAGGAAGTCGTTTTGAACTTATTTTAAAAGATACATTTTATGTACCTTCTTTTAGGAGGAATTTAATTTCAGTATCTTGTTTGGATAGACTTGGATTTCAGTTTATCTCTTATGATGGAAAAATAAATTTGATGTTGAATTCTCAAGTTGTTGGTAATGGTATCTTGTTGGATGGTTTATATAAGTTGTCTTTAGATTGTGATAATATTTCCTCATTCTTGGATGATGAGAAGCATGATGAGTAGGTGTAACTTACCAAAAATTGTATGGGGTGACGCTTTGAAAACAACCTTCTATATACTAAACAAAGTTCCTGGTAAATCAGTTCCATAAACACCTTTTGAGCTTTTGACAGGTAGAAAATCCTATTTGAACCATCTCCGTGTCTGGGGTTTCCCCATAGAGGTTAAAATATATAATTCCTTTGAGACAGAGCTTGACCTAAAAACTAGTCGTTGTTTCTCCCTACGTATCCAGATTGAGCTAAAGGATATATATTCTTCCGTCCTGACAGAGGTAATAAAATTGTGGAGTCCATGCATGCAAAATTCCTTGAGCTTGATGTTGTTGATCCTGTCATTGCATCTGATAATATTGATTATGTTATGCCTTACATTTTTACATTACCACTGTCTAATTTTGATAGCGCTAGATCATCCAATACTCGTGGAGGTTTTGATCCAAATGAAAATGTGGTTGAACCACTTGTTGAAAATATAGTTGATCCTCCTATTGTGGCTGAGGTTGCACAACTTGCTGAGCCAGTTGAGCAAATTCATGTTAGAAGGTTAGTAAGACAAAAGTGACCTATTATCACTGATGATTTTGTAGTTTATCTTAGTGAGGATGCTTATGATGTTGGTGATGTTATTGATCCTAAAAATCACCTATAAGTTATTACTTGTTTTCAATCTAGCATGTGGACATATGCAATGCATAATGAAATTAAATCCATGGTCAATAATGATGTCTGAGAATTGATGGAGTTACCAAGAAACTATAAGACGATTGGCTGCAAGTGGATATTCAAAACAAAGAATGACTCAAAAGGTAAAATTGACAGGTTTAAGACAAGACTTGTGGCTAAAGGTTTCACACAAAAGGAGGGGATTATTTTTAATGAAACTTTTTCTCCTGTTTCCACTAAAGACTCTTTTAGAATCATTATGGCTCTTGTAGCACATTTTGACTTAGAGTTGCACCAGATGGATGTTAAGACTGTTTTTCTGAATGGTGATCTTAATGAGGAGGTGTACATGTAGCAATCTGAGGGTTTTGTGTCAAGTGGTAATGAGCATTTGGTTTGTAAATTGAGAAAATCTATTTATGGTTTGAAATAGACTTCTAGATAATGGTACTTGAAATTTGAGGATGTGGTGCTTTCCTTAGGTTTTGAAGAAAATAAAGTTTATCAGTGCATTTATCTTAAGGTTAGTGGGAGAAAATTCATCTTTCTTGTATTGTATGTGTTTACCAGTGATTTCTGATAAACAACCGCTAGTCTTCCAAATTTATATATTTTTGGTAACTCGCAGGATCGACTAGATTGATCCTAGGACATGTGTATTAAGAATTATTATTATGGTGATTTGACTCATGGTTAAGTTTGTTTCTAATTTGTGGATGACGAAAAGTGTTTTGACAACAACTTTGAAAGAAACATATAACTTTATGAACAAAGTAAATGACGATAACTTTATAGTAAAAGGTTTCTTAAAGATAACGAAAATACTTGGGAAAGGTAAAGATAAAGGACTCGAAGTAAATGCTTTAAGTTTTGAGAAAGTACTGGAAATGAGGACTTGGCGAAATGTAAATGCAAAGTAAAAGTGATGATAAATTACTGAAAAATAAGGACAATTCGACAGAATAAAAGGCGGTGAATAACTTTAATTTAAATAATTGGTATGAAAAATATAACATGAACGAAACTTATGGTGTTCTTCATACATACATTTCAGCGTAAAAACTCTTTTCTCTCGCTCCGGTACTTCAAGTGTATTTTGTGAATTTCTGTATATCTGTTTGAACACCCCTGAATCTAAAACTAAGACCCCTATTTATAGCAATTCGACCCTAACGGCCTTTACACATATGACTGTCACATTCGCCATTCTCAAGCGTTGCATATCTCGGATGTTTCCACGTGTTGGCCTGACGAAACGGCTTTGTTTGAATTTCAAATAATTCCCGCTTGAAGCTTCGACTCTGTGAACGCCTACGTCGAAGAGAGCTTTATGGAAACCCAAAAAATCTTCTAAGTCCCAGGCTTCGACAGCAAAGAATTGTTCACCCACGAAAAGAATTAAACAGCTTCGACACATCCATCTTTTACTTATTCTCCAAAACATAATATTTCCAAAGACCTTCAGCTACCTGTCGAAATCCCCAGCTAACAAATTGCCCCCAAGAAATGTCTATTTCGAATTACTGTAGAAATGGACATTTTTTGTATTCACCAGATTTCGACCAGAGACCTTTCATAGACCTAAAAGTCCATGTTTGTCAGTTAATCATGATTAACTTTTTCAAAATGTCTCATCAGAACGTGTGTGCAGTTATATGTCATCATGAGCTTCAACTTCCAAGAAAATGAATAGTATTCCCTGTACCCTTTTCTCAGAAAAACTTCCACGTGGCCCACTACCCTAGTAAAGCGTAACCAGTCAGCTTCGCAGGTTTAGTACTATAAAAACTCATTTGTCATTTTTTTCTTTCTTTTCACGAAAATCTCTATTTTCCTTCTAAGTTCATCTTCTTCGACCTTTCTGAAACGCTTCTTCTTCCCTAAAACCCTAATTCTTCAAAACCTCCAAAATCCATTGCAATGTCTTCTGATAAACAACCAAAGCAATCAAAGAACATCAAAGGTGTTGGATCTTCAAAAAGTTCTACTTCCCAGAACATTCCAACCAGCACAACCATCACGGTTGGGGACCGAGAATACATCACTGCTCCAAAACTTTTGAAAGAACAGAAAGCGATTTTTGCTTCTCAGGTAATGGTTCCTTCCCTTCTTTCTGGAAATGCTTTAGGGTTTCTAGGCCCATTAGTGTCTGAAGAACATTTAGAGAAATGTGCTCAATTTTTTCCTTGTCATCATACTACTAAACCCATAGCCAACAAAACCCTTTCTTCTAAAGACAATGAGGATCTAAACCAGAGAGAGGCTTTTCAACTGGATTTTATCACTGATAGTTTCAAACCCTTTCGGTCTTGTCCAACTCTAGACAAATCCTATCTCGCTTGGTTAACAAAAGTTGAGAAGAAGAAAGCCTCATTTTGGAAAGAATTGGGTATTTTTGACCTAATCCAGATGTCAAAGCTGGGATTTAGTTATTGTCAACCTTTATTATTATCCAACCTATATTTCTGGGATAGCACCTATAACACCTTTCATCTTCCTTGTGGAATGATGACTCCCACACTTTTCGACATAGCTGTTATTGCTGGACTTTCTCCGACAGGAGAAACCTTCGACCCCTACCAAGACTGTGAAAACTTGATTGACTTCAACGTTAAGAACACTTCATTTAGTACTTATATTAATCTATATCACGCTGATGGGGAAGAAGTTTCTGATATAGAACATATAGCATTCTTAGGTCTATGGTTGTCCAAGTTCTTCTTTTGCTGCAAATCTCTACAAGTTGCCAAGAGATTTTTAACGCTCGCTAACCAATTGCATGTTGGTCGAAGAGTGTGTTTGAGTGAACTCTTATTGGCTAGTTTGTACGAAAGTCTAGGATCAGCTAGTGCTAAGCTAAAGGAATATGAAGCTGGCACCAATCTATTACTATCTGGGCCTTATTGGCTTCTTCAATTGTGGCTTAATGCCACTTTCGAATCATTCTTGCCAACACGAGGAAACGTCGAAGAAAATGCCCCAGAGATAATGAATCGAAGCATTGAGGGCACCAGACTCCTTCGACTGACTCCAGCTGATGATGTTGATAACTTACAAACTTCCCTCACCAAATACACCTTGATGTTCTTGAAGCGGCACCATTTCCTTCCTTCGATGGCTCCTTTTGCCAGTCGAATGCATGGTCCTTCCTGGTTTACTGCCTCGCTCGAAGACGTTGTGAAAAATGCCAACACAGAGATCGAAGACATATGACGTGCCTTTCTCCTCCCAAGGCTACTTGTTTCTAGGATTCTGCCAGTAAAGAGCCATGTGTGTCTGTTGGCTTATCAACCTAATTTTGTCTCTCGACAATTTGGGTTGTGTCAACTTATCCCTTTCTCTTTATTCAAACGAAAGCACGAGATCTGCTGCACAGGGACTAAATGGAGTGCTCGAGACATT
Source organism: Lathyrus oleraceus (assembly GCF_024323335.1). Classification (NCBI taxonomy): domain Eukaryota; kingdom Viridiplantae; phylum Streptophyta; class Magnoliopsida; order Fabales; family Fabaceae; genus Lathyrus; species Lathyrus oleraceus. Next base: position 131,267,917 of record NC_066581.1, read on the forward strand.
GCCGTCCACAAAGAATTCCATGCCAATTTGTCGAATTCCAATTAATAGCCTTCCAACCGTCGTTCTATTCCACCAATGGTTTCGCCACTTGGTGGACAGATTTCTATTCCAAAAATATGTTTTCTACTGCTGAGATCAAAGAACGTCTAACGAAGGCTTTTTCATCTTTGCAGGAAAATGTCCCCAAGGGTAAGCTTACTCATTCTGCAGAAATCCAAGCATTCCAAAAGTACTTTGAAACTGTCTATGACCCAACGAACCTTGTTGGAACCGTTTGTTATGCAACACCAATTTTAAAAGAAAAATTTGAAAAGCAAATTGCCAAAATAAAATCTCTCAAAGCTATAAAATCTGAATTGAAATATGATTTGGCCTTTGAGTGCGAACCACCCAAGTTTCCAAAGTTACCCAGTGCAGATTTTGCTTTGTCATTTTTTCCCCCTTACCCAAACTGGTTTACATGTGGGAATATTTTTAATGAACTGAAAAATGACCAACAAAAACCTGCTAAAAGGGTAGTTGCATCCAAACATACCTTAGACAGTTTCAAAGACTTTCTTCACTTCGACTTAGCTGCAGTGAGAATTACTTCTCCGACATGTGAAGGTGTGGAATGTTTGGATTTCTTGGTTTTACAACTCCCTTTCGTCTTTTTGCCAATTTTTTAAATATTTGCATGTTTCGACTAACTCACATCCTTCTTTAGCTGTCGAAAGGAAGGTGGCAAAGAAAGAAAAGCCTGTGGCGAAGGCTAGTTCGACTACTGCTTCCAGGCCAACTACCTCTTCAAGCCAGGGAGTGTCTTCTGGTGCTGCTCCAGAAAAAACGAAGAAGAGTTCAAAGGTATTACATCAAATAACTTTTGTCTCTTTCAAATTTCTTCTAACTATTTATAATTTTCTTTTTTAGGGTAGTGGCAAGCCTCCCTTGACACCCAAGAAAAGAAAAACCTCTCCTGCTAATATAATTCTTGTCGAAGATGATGAAGAGGACACTCCTCCCACTCCACTCAAGAAAAAACAGAAGAAAAATAAGGCAACAGTTGCCCCTTTCCAACCAAATCAACAACAAGGTGTCGGAACCACCATTCTCCCTCCTCTTCCAAAGAAAACTCCATCCCAGCCTTCTGGTGCTGCAGCACTGGAGCATATTGGGAGCAATGCCTCCGATCCTGAGGCTTAATAGGTATACTTTGACCCTAAGTGTTATATCATTCGGAAAATTCATATTTTCATTCTAACACTTTATTTTCAAGACAAAGCCACCACTCCCCTCATTTCTACTGCCTATCAAAGTGACCCTTCGAGTGGCATGAATCCATCTCCTCCTCCGACAGTCAGCGGTGCTATCCAAAACAAAGGCTCTTCGACTGGGGCTCAAAATCTTGAAGCAGATAATGCTCAAAACAAATAAGAAACCTCTTCTCCTGGTGAAGATGGTAAAAGAGATTCGAAGCACGTTGACGAGAAGTACTCAACAGGGAAAGAAAACTCTGAGAATACTCCTAGTAATTCTCCTGCCAGAGTTGCGTTCCCTTCAAATGATGTTGATGAGGATGATCAGGATTCAGATGAAATTGAGGGATATTTTCAAGAAGATGAAGACATGAATATGGGAGAAGTTGATACTGAGGGAAATCAAACTAGAACTAGTAATGCCAGTGTCGACACGGTCCCAAATCCAACTAAAGTTCGACCATCCATCACCCAGACTTCACCTACACCACTCACTGAGGAGGAGAAAAGAGCTTTAAAACAAAATGATCCCCTCAAGTATGTGAGGTTAATGATGGCTCAAAGAGAGTCTTCTTCAGAGCAAAGTATTTCTGGAGCTTCGACCCAGTCTGGTGCTAGTGCAAACGAAGCATCACATGACGAACTCCTTCAGCAGGTGAAGAAGGCAGTTTTTGATGTAAATCTCTTTGACGAACTAAGGAATAATGTGGGGGTGAGTTTTAGCATAAAGAAGCTGATAAGCAAGATTAACATCACTGTTTGCCCCGCTGACGTAGGTGAAGCCCTTATTGATATTCAGAACCTCATTGACCAAGTGTGTGTTGAATATCATAGGGAGGTGGACGCCAAAGCTAAGCTTCTATCGACTGAAAAAGCTCAAGCCATTGAGTTTGATAATGCCCTTCGAACTTCACAAGCTTCTGAGGAGTTAGCCGCTTCCAGAAAATCAGCCCAAGCAGAGTTCGATACTTACACTGCTTCGATACGTCTCTGGGAATCTCATATTGCAGAATTGCAGCAGAAGATTTCTGATGCTAAGGCGAAGCAGGCTGCTATCTGAGGCTTGGATAGTATTGAAGTTGATGATCTGGCTAAGCAAAGCGTGGATCGTGTCGAAAAAGCTACGGCAATGAATGAAGATATTGCATGCTTCAGAGGAGTTCAAGCGGTTGTTCAGTATAAGATTGGCTTGGCGAAGAAAAAATATGATCGGATGAGGGCCACTATTCCTTTTTGATTTCCTCCTGTATTTGCTTTATTCGACTCTTGTTTACTTGTAACTTGATTGAGACGAAAGCCATTTTGGCACATATTTGGAGTTTAAATATCTTCACCATTTTGGCCATGATAGTTCTTTACTTACTATGCTGTTATGATTCTAACTTCGTGCATAAATGGTTTATACTTCTTTAAGTATTTTCCATTTACTTTTAGGATTCTTCGATCCTCCGTTAGTTCTTCTATTTTGTATGCATTGTTTGAAAAGGCTTTTAAAATTAGAAAAGGTCCTTCCCAATGTGGAGACCATTTTCCTAATGCCTTATTCTTTCGATCCATAGGTAATATGACTTTCCAAACTAAATCATTCATAGTAAAGGTTTTACCTTTGACCCTCTTATTATATGCCCTTGCTACCCTCTCCTTCTGTCTTCTTAATACTTCTAACGCATGTAACCTTTCTTCGTCTAAATCCACCAGCTCATTTATCAGCATTTCCCAGTATAAGTCAGATGGAATTTCTCCTTGTCTTTGGATCCTCACTGATTGCAAGTAGACTTCGATAGGCAGTACTGCATCATGTCCAAATGTAAGTTGGAAAGGTGTAGTGTTAGTGGCTTCTTTAGGGGAGGTTCGATAAGCCCAAAGTGCTTGGTCTAAAGTTTTGTGCCAATTTTTTGGCTTTTTCCCTAGATGCTTTTTGATTAAACCAATTATTACTTTGTTGGCTGCTTCAACTTGCCCATTGGCTTGAGCATAATAGGGTGTGGATGTTAACAATTTGAAACCCATTTCCTTTGCAAACTCTTGCATCTTTCGACCAGTAAAAACTGATCCTTGATCTGTTGTTATACTTTCTAGGATTCCAAATCTGTATAAAATTTGCCTTTGAATGAATTCGATAACAGTTTCTTGATCCACATTTACTAAAGGTACTGCTTCGACCCATTTAGTGAAATAGTCAATTCCTACAAGTATGTATCTTTGACCTTTGGATGAATTGGGTCTAATTTCCCCAATTAGATCTAATGCCTAACCTCTGAAGGGTCAAGGCTTAATAATTGTATGAAGTTCACTTGCAGGAGCATGTTGAATTCCTGCATGTATTTGACATTCTTGGCAACCCTTAGCAAACTCTATACAATCTTTTAACATGGTGGGCCAATACATTCCATATCTGAAAAGCAACCATTTCATCTTATGGCCTGCCTGGTGTGCTCCACAAGCTCCACTATGTACACTAGATAATGCCAAGTAAGCTTCGCTTTCTCCTAAGCATTTCAACAGGATCCCTTCAGGGGTTTTCTTGAATAATTCATTCCCTATCAATACATAAGATAAAGCCTTGTACTTGGTTCTTCTTTCTGTGTCTGTCGAAGGGTACTTGAGATAATTAATAATTGGATTCCTCCAATCTGTATCTATCAAGGTATCAATGGCCAATACTTCAAACTCCTCTTTGTTAGCATATCCTAACTGGGTGCTTTCCAAATCTGTCGGAGATAATCTGGCAGCCATTGCCTTTCCTCTTACTTCGACAAGTTCTTCTAGCTTCTCTTTTGAAATTCTATACCCTGAGGCTATTTGTGCTAAGTCATTAGCCTCTTGGTTTTTTATTCTAGGGACATGTTTTATGTCGACGTATTCGAATTTTTTGAGTAACCTATTTGCAATGACGAAGTACATAATCAAATTTTCTTTTATACATTTGTACTCCTTCGTCAGTTGCTTGATTACTAATTCTGAATCTCCTTTAATTTCGACCCTAGTTTCCCCCAATTCCAACAAAGCCTCAAGTCCTGCAATAAGGGCTTCATATTCTGCTTCGTTGTTAGAATAAAGGGGACCTTCAATTCTATATTTGAGTTTTGTTGGAATTTCTTCAGGAGAAATTAACATTATCCCAACCCCACTTCCATCCTTATGAGTGGAACCGTTGAAGAATAATTTCCAAGATTTCAACTCAACTTGAAGTTGAGGATTTTCGACCACTGCATGGTCTACAATAAAGTCTGATATTATTTGTCCTTTCATCGCCTTTAAAGGCATAAAGGTTAAAGAGTATTCAGTGAGTGCTAAAGCTCATTTGCCAATTCGACTGTGCATTATTGGCTTAGATAACATATACTTGATGACATCAAAATGCGAAGAGATGTATAAATCAATAGGTTTTATATAATACTTGAGTTTAGTACGAGAGAAATGCAAACAAAGACACAACTTTTCTATTGAAGTGTATCTAGTTTCTGCATCATTTAAAACCCTACTAAGGTAATAAATGGCTATTTCGACGCCATCTTCATTCTCTTGCGCCAACATGCTACCTATGGTAGTGTCGGGAGCTGATATATACAGTCTCATAGGCTTCTTTCCACATGGTGGTGCCAAGATAGGAGGATTCGTCAGATAATGTTTGATCTTGTTGAATGCCTTTTGATGTTCGTCATTCCATTCGAACTTCCCTTGTTTCAGGCGCAGAAGGGGAGAGAAGGCTTGAGTTCGACCACTTAAATTCGAAATGAATCTTCTTAGGAAGTTTATCTTTCCTAATAATGATTGCAATTCTTTTTTGGTTGATGGTGCTTTGGTCTCCATAATAGCTTTCGTCTTGTTCTGATTGATTTCTATCCCCTTTTTGTGGACCACAAAGCCCAGAAAATCTCCAGCCTGCACAAAGAATGCACATTTAAGAGGATTCATTTTTAAGCCATGTTTTCTCATTCTTTCGAATGATTGGCTGAGATGGGATATATGATCTTCATCTGACGTAGATTTTATCACAATGTCATCTATGTATACTTGCATGAATGTCTCTATATAACCATGGAATATAGAATTCATTGCTCGCTGGTATGTTGCCCCAACGTTTTTTAGGCCAAAAGGCATAACTATCCACTCATAAGTGCCTATTGCCCCTGGACATCGAAAAGTTGTTTTAGAAACATCTTCTTCTGCAATGAAAATCTGGTTATAGCCAGAATATCCATCAAGCATGCTGAGATATTCATAGCCTGCGGCTGAGTCAACCAGCATCTCTGCCACAGGCATTGGATACTCATCCTTAGGGGTTGCTGCATTTAGATCACGAAAATCTATACATACTCGCAAAGAGCCATTTTTCTTGATGACAGGGACAATATTAGTAATCCAATCGACATACCTTGTGGTCCTGATGAAATTGCAGCGAAGAAGTCTTTCGACCTCTTTTTTTATCTTTGTGAGAATTTCTGGGGCGAATCTTCTTGGAGTCTGCTTGATGGGCTTCTTGCCATCCTTGATAGGCAGCTTTAATTCAACCAAGTCCCTCTTCAAACCAGGCATCTCGTCGTAATCCCAAGCGAAGAAATCTTTGTTCTTTCTTAGAAATCCAATAACTCTCACTTTCAACTTGGGGTCCAGTTTAGCGCTGATGTAGGTAATTCTTTTTGCACTTCCATCTCCGAGATCAATCTCTTCGAGAGGATCTTGCGCTAACATCTTTGCACTTGACGTTACTGGATCTTTTTCAAATCCTAGAGGCTCTTCATCGTAGATGGCATCTAACCTCTGTTCTGTTAGTTCCACAAGTACTTGTTCGTCAGGGGGTTTTGTTTTAAAGAACTCCCCTGGTCCTGTATTATAGATTTCACCATATGTGGCTTTGTTAGCCATGTTTGTTATCTCGGCTTCGAGAGTCGCTTGTCTTTTGTTCTGAGCCATGTAGGCCGAAATCTTTTCGAAGAAAGAAGACTCAGTCATAGTACAGGTCTTCATCCCAGCCTGTTGGCTGTATTTCAGATGATTCCCCTTCTTCTAGGTCTCCCATGATCTCTCTATCCCACTGGAAGCCATTTGGGTGGAGAGTTAAGAAGTACAAGGCATTTTTATTTGGGCGTAGCCTTCTTCCGCTGGGTAACATGGTCCTATGTGCGCCAAATTTATGTCGAAGTTTCTCTTGTCCACATGGTTTACTTCTGCCATGAAGTAACTTTGGTCAGCTTCGACGTTCTCTACCACGCCATCTTCTCTCCAGATAGATATTCTCTGGTGCATGGTCAAAGGGACTGCCCCTATTCCATGTATCCATTCTCTCCCTAGTAGTAAATTGTAATTTGCTTTTACAGGTATTACCATAAACATCGTTGGTCTTGTGATTGACCCAACAGTTAGGTCCACTTGTATGACGCCCAGCGTCTGTCCTATCTTACCTTCATAATTTGACAGTACCATGTTGTGAGGTTTGACGTCAGTGTCGAACATCCCTATCTTTTTAAACACGAATTGGGGCATCAAATTGACGGCTGCTCCTCCGTCCACCAAGACTTTATTCACTCCCACCTATCCAACTTTGGCCCTAATGTATAGGGGTTTGAGGTGACTCTGCATCCCCTGGTGGGGCCTTTCGAAAATAGCGTTTTTCTCTTCGACAACACCACTGTTCAGAACATAGTAACATACCGGTTGATGCTTCGCCATCTCCGCAGTGTCCGCTTCCTCATTATCTTTAACCTCTGTTTCCTGGTTATACTCGTACGACAGGACTGAGACTACGTTGCAATTCATATTCACAGAAGACACTCCGTCGGACTCGAAGTCGTCTGTGAGCATTTCCTCTTCTCTTTCTTGTTCCTTCTGAACCTTCTGACTTACGTTTTCATCTGGAAATAACTTCCTTCCCACGGGTGGTTTGGTCGAATCCATGATATTTGGGGGAACCTTGACGCTGTTGGATTCTCCAGTTTCTTTTAGATTCATCTCTCTTTCTGCTTTCCTCATCCTTTGATGTCTTCTCCATTGGGATCTTGACATAGGATTCTTTCCTTTGTAATTTTCTAGCCTGATAACCTCTCTTTTGGACGCCTGAAATTGTTTTCTGTACGCCCACGAGGTTCTTCCTCCATCTTCGAAACTTCTCCACTTTCCTTTCTTTGGTCCCGCCTGAGTCTATTTATCCTTAGGGACTTTTGCTGGCAATTTAAACATAACTCTCTTCGCCCTTGGGTGAGGGCTATCTGGCCTCCTAGGTGCTCCCCTCTTGTCGAAGCTATACATGTTTGGATTACCTCCATGTCCGTCCCAACCTTGGTCATATGGGATTCTTTCGAAGGCTTCGACTAATTCTCTGTTGTACACTGCCCCACATCTAGGATACATCAAACATTCTGTTTCATATTTGTAGCAGCGCACAATGAAACCCAGAAGGCTTTATCCTGGTGTGGGATACACCTTCTGTAATTGGCTTTCCTTCCTCCAGTTTCGCTCGGTCTTTTTCGTTGCCATCTCTTGTAATCCTCAGCCACCCTTCGAGATATCCTGATGCTACATCTTGGGCACAGCAACATGTCAGCATTCCTTTTGTGACATCTCTAGAGATATTCACGTAGGCTTTCGTTGGCTTTGGGATAGCCAAACTTCATCCCTTCTTGCTCCATCTTCAAACATTCCTCCACTTCCTCCATTTCTGGGGGGGTTTGCTTCAGATCTACCATGTTGACACCTAGACTGGCGCCATCAGTGATTGAAATTGCTTCGAACTTCTTTCTTAGGCCCTTAGTAGCCTCGGTTGCTTTCCCCTTGAGACCTTCAGTGGCCCTTGGTTCGACGTTAGCAACCTGTTTACCTTTGACAGAGATTCCAAAGGAAACATCGTTACTTAGGCCATCAGTAGCCTGCTTTCCATCCAGCGTGTAGCCTTCGGTTCCTGTTGCTTTTACAACCTCCACTTCCCCTACGTCAACCATGTTGATTTCGACAGGTTCAACATAGTTTGTCTCAGCAATGTTAAGGGGATCAGTATGAACTTTCATCTGGTTTTTCCCTTTGTCAGCGAACTTGAGGCGGTCATCTCTGATTGCATTCTGAATAAGATCCCTGAAAAGAAAGCATTGTGAAGTTTTATGGCCTAAAAAACTTCAATATTTACATAAGCCTCTTTTCTTTCTAATTGTTCTAACGGAGGAATCTTGGTATTAGGAGGCACTATCATTTGGCCATCTTTTACTAATAAATCGAAGATCTCGTCACATTTGGTAACATCAAATGTGTAAGTCTTTTTGGGAAATGTCTCGTTCTTTTCAGTTTCGACAGGATTTCTGCCATTCGAAGGTGTAAGTAATTTGCAGGCGTAGGGTGGTGCTTCTTTTAATTCTACCAAATCTACTTCGAATTCCTCAAGACCGTAAGGGTCTTCAGCAATTTTAGACTCTCCGTCTTCAAATTCGACATAAGCAACCCTCTCTTTCTTATAATTCTTATTCGCTCTGGCCTTTTCAGATTTTAAGCGTTCGACCTGTCGAACCCTATCTGCTAATTAGGCCATGTCCCTTAGATGCTGGGTATCTAACTTTTTTCTGATGGAATAGTCCAAACCTCCAGCGGCCATTTCGACCAACTCATGTTCAGGCACTATTGTAAAGCATCTAGATTTCAACAAACGGAACCTATTCAGATAATCATCTATAGGTTCGGTGAATTTTCTTTTGATGCTGGCTAATTCCTTAAGACTTATCTTAGTTTGGCCCATGTAGAATTGTTCATGAAACAATCTTTCTAACTGGGGCCAAGCATCTATAGAATTTGGTGGCAAAGTTATAAACCACGTGAAGGCGTTCTTTGTTAAAGAACTAGGGAAATATTTCATCCTTAAGTTCTCACTGTTCGCCAAATCCCCTGCCTCAGTCATGTATCTGGCTATATGCTCTATAGTGGATTCACTAGTATCCTCTGAGAATTTGGTGAACTTAGGGATTTTACAACCCCTTGGTAATTCTGTTTGCAGGACATATTCTGATAAAGGAGAAGAATAATTTGGCCGTCGAAGTCCTGTATTCAGACCATTCTGGGCCATGATTCTCTCTATCATACTGGTTAGGTCATTTCCATCATGTTTTCCCGCCTGGCCCTATGAATTACTTCGTCTGCATCCTGGTCTCTATTAACCATTATCACTCTCCTAGGTTGTTCTTCAGGGACTTCCCGTCGAATTGGCTGTTGTTCCAATCTTGCCCCCATGACTCTTTCGTCAGGGGATTGCCTTTGTGGTCGAACCTGATCTATCGTTGGTTCTTCTCCCTGGATTATAACCTGGTTTGGCCTGCGTCGAACAGCAGATTGTGGGGCGCCTAGAAAATCTGCTATGCGTCCCATCTGTGCTGACAATTGTTGGTATGTTTGGGCATTGTCAGTATTAGTCCTATTCACATTCTGTATTAAAGGAGAAAAAATGGTATTCATTTCTCTGGCCATAACTCCTACCATATCATGGTTACTGGCATCCATTTGTTGTCTAAAGGCTGCCTGATTATTCGTTGTAAGGGTCGGTAATAGGGTGGGGACTCCTTGTGATTGGTTATTTCGACCTACATGGTTCATGCCAGATCCAGAATTTTGGATTGGCGAAATAACCGTATTATGTGGTTGAGTATATATGGAAGAATTATTTTGAAGTCCTGCCATGGCGGTAGATGGCATTCCATATGGGTAATCTCTCACAGGCCTAAAGTTTTCGAATCCTGGTGGCCTAGGGGTTGAAACTGCAGCAGTATCTGCCGCGCCTGACATGATAGGCGTTGCTGTCGAATTATGCAAGGCCATGGATCCAGACGTTGGTATGGCCTGTGCATTAGGGATTTCAGTGGATACATCAATCAAATTCGCTCCGATTGTGCTTGTTCCCTGGGGAAGGAATTGTTCCCCTTGACTGGTTGTATTAACCATCTTTTTTGCGTTTTTTCTGTTGGTTATAGCTTGTGAATCATTGGCTATCCTACCACTTCTAAGGATCATACTGAAGGTGAGAAAAACAAGAAAGGAGGGTTTGAATTGTTTTAGAAATTAAAAGCTTTTTCAAAAGTAAGAACACACCGAATTTTATACTAGTTCGCTTATAACACAAAGCTACTCCAGTCCACCCGGCCAAGGTGATTTCGCCTTCAAAAAGGATTTAATCCACTAATCTTGAAAGATTAATACAACCAAACGTCTAAGAGAATGATCTCTTAGTCCTCTCAAGTATACAGACTACGCAAAGTCACTTGAGGAACACAAGCAATTTAGCAAAATAAATTTGTAATAGAGAGTGCTTCTAATAGTAAGCAAGTATTACAACAGAATATTTAAGCAAGAGTTTTCACGTATGAGCAGCAGCTCGTGAAAAACTGAGAGAGAATGTAAAGAATTTTTTGTGCGTTGTTGTGTGTCTCTCAATGAAGTAGGCTATCCTTTATATAGTGGTGAGAAGGACCGTTGGAGTGATGACAGAATATTGGCCTTTGATGAGCATTCAATGTCATTACTTCTGTGTTTCTTGCCATAACCAATTTGTCTCCCTGAATAATTTCTTTCTAAAAATACTTCCTTTCCATTTAAAGAAATTCTTTCCGTTACTCTTTCTGGATTTGTTGAGTCTTTATCAGAGTCTTTGTTATCTCGGAGTCCTGCGTCAAAAGGAGATTACGTTGAGGTTACATCAGAGCTTCTCAGAGTACTGGTCTTCCAGATCATCAGAACTAAGACCCGTGGATGTTTAGAGCTTCTGGTTCTTTTTACTATCTTGCTTTGCTCAGATTCAGAACTTCTTGGGCGCACTTCTTCCTCAGATGCGTCTGATCTTCTAGTATGTTGTATCTGATCAAGGTTTGTATCTCATAAAACGATCAGAGTCCTTTGTTTCTGTTCAGAGTCTCGCACACTTAGAAAATTTTCGTTAGGGTGCCATTTTTGGTTTCATCCTTTGTTATCATCAAAATCCTGGAATTCCATTGTAGAACTAATTTTTGTTCTTACAACACTAATTTTTTAAGGATCATACAACACTAATTTTTTAAACCAAAAGAATAACAGCAATTTTGCGAATTGTAAAACAAACTATTGTAATCAACAATTCTTTTGACACTGTCCCACTGGGCGTGCCAATTTGTTTACCAGTGATTTCTGATAAACAACCGCTAGTTTTCCAAATTTATATATTTTTGGTAACTCACAGGATCGACTAGATTGATCCTAGGACATGTGTCTTAAGAATTATTATTATGGTGATTTGACTCATGGTTAAGTTTGTTTCTAATTTGTGGATGACAAAAAGTGTTTTGACAACAACTTTGAAAGAAACATATAACTTTATGAACAAAGTAAATGATGATAACTTTATAGTAAAAGGTTTCTTAAAGATAACGAAAATACTTGGGAAAGGTAAAGATCAAGGACTTGAAGTAAATGCTTTAAGTTTTGAGAAAGTACTGAAAATGAGGACTTGGCGAAATGTAAATGCAAAGTAAAAGTGATGATAAATTACTGAAAAGTAAGGACAATTCGACAGAATAAAAGGCGGTGAATAACTTTAATTTAAATAATTGGTATGAAAAATATAACATGAACGAAACTTATGGTGTTCTTCATACATACATTTCAGTGTAAAAACTCTTTTCTCTCGCTCCGGTACTTCGAGTGTATTTTGTGAATTTCTGTATATCTGTTTGAACACCCCTGAATCTAAAACTAAGACCCCTATTTATAGCAATTCGACCCTAACGGCCTTTACACATATGACTGCCACGTTCTCCATTCTCAAGCGTTGCATATCTCGGATGTTTCCACGTGTTGGCCTGACGAAACTACTTTGTTTGAATTTCAAATAATTCCCGCTTGAAGCTTCGACTCTGTGAACGCCTACATCGAATAGAGCTTTATGAAAACCCAAAAAATCTTCTAAGTCCTAGGCTTCGACAGCAAAGAATTGTTCACCCACGAAAAGAATTAAACAGCTTCGACACAACCATCTTTTACTTATTCTCCAAAACATAATATTTCCAAAGACCTTCAGCTACCTGTCGAAATCCCCATCTAAGAGTATGTTGATGATATTTTGCTTGTCAGTGGTGATCTTGGTCTACTTCATGAGACCAAACTTATGCTAACCAAGTTCTTTAATATGAAATATCTCAGTGAAGCATCCTTTGTGATAGGAATTGAGAAACACAAAGACAGGTCACATGGTGTACTTGGCTTGTCACATAGAGCTTATATCGATAAGAGTCTTCGAGAGGTTCAATATGCAGAACTGTAAGTCGGGGAATGTTCCAATAACTAAAGGAGACAAATTTAGTAAAGATCGATGTCCTAAAATGATATTGAGCGGTAGAGATGAAGAGAAAACCCTTTGATAGTGCATCGAGAAGCTTGATATATGCTAACGTATGCACTAGGCTGAAATTGCTTTCATAGTTGGCGTCTTGGGACGATACCAGTCTAATCTTGGGAATGATAATTGGATTGTTGCTAAGAAAGTGATGAGATATATGCAAAGAGCTAAAGAGTATATGCTTGTTTTTAGGAGAGTTGACAACTTGGAAATACTTAGGTATTCTAACCTTGATCTTGCTAGCTGTGTTAATGATGGGAAATCTACTTCTAGTTATATTTTTATGTTGGCTGGAGGTGTGATATCATGGAAGATTAAAAAGCAAACTTTGGTCGTCTCTTCTACTATGCAAGCAGAGTTTATTGCTTGTTATGCTGCTTCCTCTCATGTTGTTTGGTTGAGAAATTTAGTGACTGAACTTCGTATTGTTGATTTCATTGCTAGGCAATTAAACCTTTATTGTGATAACAATGCAACTGTATTCTACTCTAAGAATGATAAAATTTCTAGAGGTTCTAAGCATTTGGAATCAAAGTATTTTACAGACAGAGATCTTGTAAATAAAAATGGCATTATTGTTGATTACATTGGTACTGATTTCATGCTAGAAGATCCCCTAACTAAGGGACTTAGGCCCATTGTGTTCAAAAACAATGTTGAGAGCATGTGAGTTCTTTTGATGTACTTGGTATTGGGAGTTTTTTCTTTATGCCATTTTCTTATCATTTTGTATTTTATTTTGGATACTTTGAGTGTTGGATTGTCAAGTACTTTCTATTTTGAGCAATTGATATTACAATGAATATTTTTATTATTATTTATCATTATTTATTGATATGTCAATTGTTAAAATTGGGACTCAGTGTCATTGAGACCACCATGCTTATGGTCGACACTAGTTTGGAGTTCGAGGTATGGTTATAATTTTGAGTTCGGCGTCTTCGGGGTCATTATACCGGTGGTCGATGCCATATTGGAGCAGAGGTATGATTTTAAGCTCGATGTTGTCAGGATCAATGTGTCGGTGGTCGATGCCATATTGGAGTTGGGGCGTTATGGTTTGTAAAACCATGCAATTTCTTTGACTTTAATGCATTTGAGAGAAATTGTTAAGGGATGACAAAGAAAATAGCAGTTGGTTGTTGGATCACATTGGCATGATATTTTCTTGCCACACTCTACGCTGATGACTAGTTGACAGAGTCCGTAGTATTTGTAACCACATAAGGTTTTATATCAATGAAGGATATAACAATCGTCGTGATTTAGTAATGCTTGACTTTTGTTGGATGAAGCCATATTCAAACATTGCACCTTGAATCATGCATTTCCTTAAATGCGCTCGCATTTTAAGAAATTGGCCATGAACCCGATAATCGTTTTCAAAATATGTTTTAAAAAAATAATTAAAAAAAAGCACACAATTGATTTTGCCCAAGTGGGAGAATGTTAGATTTATCTAACATTTTATGGGCTACAATCAATTGTTATTTAGTTTGTGAAAAACGGATTAATCGTGATTCTGATGGAGGTGCATGTATCTGAAACTTGATTGGTGTGGGGAAAAGTGTGGGTTTTAACTATTGGTCCATAATGGGTAGGGACTAGGATTATATATATATATATATATATATATATATATATATATATATATATATATATATATATATATATATATATATATATATATTATATGACTAGGTCCCCTCTATAATCACAATAATTAGAAATGTAATTAACGACTCCACAACTTGCCCTTATTCCCAAATCATATCTACAACAAGTAAATATTAATGTTCTAATTTCATATAATTGATTAGTGAATTTTCCGCTTACATTAAATACTAACAGATATCTAAAATATATAACAATAGCAATGATAATAGCAATGTGTATTGTTTCATTCGTTATATAATAGTTGATTAACATAATAGGATACTTGATATATAACTTCTTCTTTTTTTTAATTTTGACATTGTTTTTCAATTATAATTTTTTTAAATAATAAGAGGGATACTTAGATAAGTTAGTTTTATTATCAATAGAAAATAAAATGTTTAATAAAAATAATTATAATAATTTAATAATTGTATATCTAAAATATCTAAATATATTAATTTAGAAAATATTTATATTATATTAAAATATATAATTTTAAATTTTGCTTAAGATTTCGAGTTGTGTTAGACCTACCTTAAATAAAGATCTTAAAATTTCAAATTCAAAAAATTGCCTACACACTAATAAAGTCAACAAAGAAACACACTATTTTAAATAGGAGATAATAAGTTTATAGACCACTATTATTATATGATCAATATTGTTATTTGTTTATGATTTTGTTTATTTTTCACGTCTTTGTAAACCTCTTCTTTGATACTCTAGATCCAACCTCTTAAAGAATGGTTTGTAAATAAAAAATATCACAAAATCGGTTAACTTTTGTGATCATATAATAACTATGAATTGTTTATAAATTCATATATTTTTTATACAAGTTAATTCATATAACATATATGTATTTAACAATTATATAACATACAATTCTCTCTAACAACTACCAACATCACTAACTTATTTTATTTTTAATTCTTTCGGGGGACCACTACTACTAACCCATTTTTATGTTCAATTCCCTCCGCGATCACCACCATCATTTATTATTTTTATATATTATTTTTCTCATTATTTTATTTTTAAACTATATTATATTATAATCATCACATGTGTCCTAAATATTTTTATCATGTCTTCATTATTTTCATAAGTTTAATTACAATTTGATTCTGTAATTTGTATTTTTTTAAATTTTGATTCCTCAATTTTAAAAACTATAATTTTGATCTTTTTTAAAATTTTGTGTTGGATTTTTGATTTTTTTTAGACCAAAACCATAATTTTAAAAATAGAGATCAAAATTAAAAATAAAATAAAAAATAAAATGATCAAAGTTACAATTAAACCATTTTTATATATACAAATATATATAAAATAAAATGTCTGTAGAGAATTATTATAATAAAATTGATATGATATTTATTATCCTCTTTTTTAGTCACATAATATTTTAAATTTGTTTTACTATGACATTTATATAAAATATAAATATACTTTAAACTACTTATTTAAATAGAATTAACAAAAGAAACCCATTTTCTAATTAAAAACAATACTATAGAGTTGATTATTCTAATAGATGTTTAGTGTAATTATATCTCTTTAATATTTAATTATAAAACTCACTTTATAAAGAATATTAAAAATAAATTTTAATTGAAAAACTTATCTTCAATATGTCTTCCACAAATTAAAAACCCATGGTCAATTTCTCAAACATAATTTTCATGGTTGGATGCATAGTGCAAATAAACAATAAACACTTAAATAATAAACTATAATAAACATTTTAAAAAAATAATTTTTATTAATAAAAAGTCTACCTTGACTTCCATCTTTTCATCCAAATTTTTCAAAAAGAGTAGAAAATTTCTTAAAGTCGATTACGACTGCATTTATATAAATACACATAGTATTTTTTACTAAAACTTGAAATGAATGGTACCCTGCAGCACAGGAACAAAAGAATATTTTTTTAAATTAAACAAAAGAATTTATTTTCAAACTAGAAAGTTGATGAACAATGGTCACAAGGCACATTTGAATCCTTCATAAAATCAATTTCATTATTCATAAGTAAATAAACAAAAGAAAACATACATGTATGAAAATGATTTGAAATTATATTATTATGATTAAGCTTTAAATAATGGTTTGAGGATATATTAAAATATTTATGTTGAGAAATTAGACAATATGAATGTATCTAAAATATGTAAGCGAATAAATGCTCGATTAATAATAAAATTGCCATCGAAATTTATTTTTAAAGGGAAATCGTCGATAAAACCTTAAAAATATAATAATCACAATTAAATCTAAGTTCAATAGTGGAATATATGTCAGAAATGTATTAAACAATGATTAATTTTAATTAGTTTTGTGAATAAATTGTGCTAGTCTAAGGTATTCGATTTCTCCTTATTATTATCATATATTTACAAAAAGAAAGGAGAAGAAAAAAAGAAGTTTTTTTATTAGGATGCTCGGTAATAAGTGAAACTTGCTCCTACGTATCCCATTTGCAATAGGAAATTCAAAGTTATGTAGTTTTTGGTAGAAAAAATTTGTGTGTTGATTGATTTTAAATAAATTTTTTGATTGCGCAGAGGTAGAAAAAGGTTTCTTGATTGAAAATAAAAGTTTGTTCGCGCTACGGCGAAAAACAAGAGTTTGTTGGTTGTCTTTATTTTTTAGGTAGAAGACTGATATTTGAGCTTAAACAAGAAGATATGTATCTTGCATTCATTTATTCGAGGATAAAAGGATGGGCCGATTATTCCCTTTTTTAATCTGAGGAAAAATAAATTATTTGTCATTATTTTTAGGAGGAAGATGAATATTCAAACTTAAACAAGTCGTGCATCTTTGTTTTATTTATTCAAGGATAAAAAATTATACATCCAATTGTTCTCTTTTTCATCTATTTTTGATTTATTAGAATTTTTTTTATTAAATACAAGAATTGAAACTTAAAAAGAAATGTGTCTTATGTTTTGACCCTCCTGAACAAAATAGATGTACATCCAATTATTTAATATGGTTTTATTCTTTGCTTTGATTATTAATGTCTTACAAACAATTGTCTATTTGAACATAAATGACTATATTTATTTTTAATTCCATAACTTTACATAAAAAATTATTTATTTTTAATATTTAGGTGTGCAAACCATAAATCAGATAGTAAAAATAAAAAAACATGACACATGAAAGCTAACTAGAGTGTATGCAAGATCTAACAATTGGAACAGAACTTAAATGACCCCATAGCCCAAACATTTTTATAACTCATTGAAACTTGAATAATTAAATAATAAACATATAATAAAAGTCAAAAATAAATAATAATAATAATAATAATAATAATAATAATAATAATAATAAAATAAAAAAAAATTGAACCCTATAGAGAAAAATCTCTCACAGAAAATCAAATTCTTTTAAAAAAAGGAAATCAAACACAGGAATTAACAAACTTAATCAATTATGTAAAAAGAACAAACTCAATCAACAATGTTCCATTTCAAAAAATAAATAAATAAATAAATAACTTGCTCCCTTTCTCTCTCTACGTGGCAATTGGGAACAATAATACAATACTTTTTTCTTTTAAAGTAAAACCAATATTATAACACAACAACATAAATAATAAAAAAAATCAAATAGAATTTGTCTTCCCCTCTCTCGCGAGAAAATTCTTCCTCTCTCTCTCAAGCATGAATGAAACACAAGAACACACTTTTCTCATAAAACCTTCGCATCTTTTAGATTTCATACTAAAAAACAAATCGAAAATGCAAAAAGGAGCCGGAGTGGACCTCAAATTCTGGGGACAGAAGTGTGGAGAAAAAACAAGTGTGAGTAGTGTGGGGAAGTCACACATTGGTTAGAAATGTGGAGACTTGAGCATTTATAAGTTGGAGAATTCACGCACCTATCACCTTAAAGTTTTAGGTGGGTATGTGGTGTGTGTCTTACAAAGGTGTGTTACTCTTAAATAAAAGTCCCCAAAGTAAAAAAATGCTCTCTCGTATTAACCCTCCAAATTGACCCTGATAGTGGTATCATGAGCCTTTGATTCGAGTAAATGGATCTACTCACTTGTATCGAAAGTATCCTCATATTGTCGTGGATAGAGTGTCCCATTGAAGAGTGTCAACGACGTAAAAGTGTATGTGATAAAGCAAAAAAAAGAGCTTCCGCTTGAGGGGGAGGATTGTGGATAGACTCACATTTGAGGGGAAATGTTGAGAAAAAACAAGTGTGAATAGTGTGGAGAAGTCCTACATTGGTTAAAAATATGGAGACTTGAGCATTTATAAGTTTGAGAATCCACACACCTATCACCTTAAGGTTTAGGGTGAGTATATGGTGTGTCGTAGCACAAAAATTCTCTCGTGTTGACCCCCTGAATTGACCCTAACAAGAAGAAGAGTGATGTTTCATGTGGTAGATCTGGCGAATAAAGGGGTACAATGGCAGTCGTAGCATAACTGCATGGTGGTTCGGCATGGTGATTTTATGGCGACGATGCCCTTGCCGGAAACGAATGATATCATGAGCCTTTGGTTCGAGTGAATGGATTGATTCACTTGTATCGAAAGTATCCCCATATGGTTGTGGGTAGAGTGTACAGTTGAAGAGCACCAACGGCGTAGAAGTGTATGTGTTGAAGAAAAAAGAGCTTCCGCTTGAGGGGAACATTGTGGATAGACTCACATTTGAGGGGAAATGTTGGAAAAAAAACAAGTGTGAGTAGTATGGAGAAATCCCGCATTAGTTAGAAATGTGGAGACTTGAGAATTTATAAGTCGGAGAACTCATACACCTACCTTAAGGTTTAGGGTAAGTATGTAGTGTATCTCTCACAAAGATGTGTTATTCTTAAAGAAAAAGTCCTCAAAGTAAAAAAAAAATCCCTCGCGTTGACCCCTTGAATTGGCCCTAACAAGAAGAAGAGCAGTGTTTCCTATGGTAGATATGGAGAACAAAGGGGTGTGACGGTGGTCGGGGCACAGGTGCAAGGTGGTTCGGCGTGGTGATTTTCCAGCGACAATGTCCTTGCCGAAAATGATAGCTGGTCAGACGCACACAAGCAGTAAAGGGAACAACGGTGAACTACTTGTATGTGGTGGTCAGATCTATTCTGGATCTGCGAATGGAGGAGGTAGACACCGAACATCTGGGTTTCACGGTGGTTCTGTAATATTAATGTTGAATGTGATGCTCTCGATTTCGGTTTTGGTTATGTGTTTCTATGATTCTTCTTATTTTGTTTCTATTTTTTATTTTTTATTGTTGTTAATGTGTCATTGTGAGTTGTTTATTGTAAGAGTACTGTTTTGTTGTATGATGAGTTATGGAGACTGAAGATTTTGGTTCAAAATGGTAATGAAAGAATAAGGATGGTTGTATTTTTCTGTGTAATCTCTACTGTGTTTTTTTTCCTTTTATTTCTTTGGTTTTTCTCAGTCGCTCTTTAAAGAAGAAAATGGATCAATGAATGATGAAAAAGATGAATCTTCTTATATTTGTTTTGCTTCTTTCTCTTTCCCCAGTGTTCATCTTTTACCTCCTTTTATAATGTTAATACTTAGGGTTTTCAAAGGTATCCAATTTTTTCTTTTATATTGTACTATATGTGGTAATGAAAACAAATGTATCATGCAAGAAAGATGACGGTGGAATGATAATGGAGGAAATTTGTGTGATTTATGGAAATGTGTGAAATTGTATGTCTGTGAGAAAGAGAGATGAGAGAGATCTTGATCCTTTTTGTCTTCTTGGGTTGAATTGGTAGTAAAGTTAAACAAAATCAATCACTCTTTTTAAAATCCATTTATCAATAAATAATGCTAAACAATGACAAGATTAAAATTATTATTATTATTATTGTGATCAATTAATAATGAAAATAAGTAAGTCGGTTGGGCATGTCCTCCTAACTCACAAGCATGTATAAAACAAACTATTCAAAATTAGTTTGACTCTATACTTTGAATAAAAATGAAAAAAACATGTGATTTTTAAATAAAACTCAGACAAAATTGGATCATTAAATAGAACATAGAATAGTGAAGGAATATAACAAAGCAACTATGAAAGCGACTTTTAGCGCATATTGTATTTGGGTCATTAAATATATCATAGAACAATGAAGGGTTATAATAATAATTTCTTGTTTTCTCACATACACTTTTTTTCTTGATTTTCCTCTTTTTTTTCTTATTTCACAATTTTTCTATCACATTGTGGTTTCATTGTTTCTTCTTTTGCCAATGTCTAACATGAACATGAACATCGAAAGTGAATGCAGTCCTGATGAATATTTTCGGCATCTTCAGTGCCTGAGAAGGTTAGCATTTAGTCTGGGAAGGAGTCACCAGTGGAGAAAATCATCGTCATGTTGAGAGAAACATTCACTATGAGGAGTTCAAACCCACACTTGTTTCTTATTCTCCATTTTTCTAGTTCATTCAACGGATGTATGACATGTGACATTAAAAAAATAGACGACTCTGATTTAAAAAACATTATATTAAAAATTTAATATATTTTTTCTTTTAGAACTCACAACTTGATTCTCTTTCTTGTTTAGTTATCCTTTTTGGGATGAATCATCTCTCTTCAGCCATATCCCTTATCTTCATCTTCATCTTGCTTCTTCGCTGCCATTGTTGCCTCATTTGTTCAAGACTTTCCATATGTTCTTATCGTCGTTGACATCGTCTTGAATCACCGTACCTTTCACACCTCGTTGCCGCCAGCTTCGTATTTGAGTTGTCTATTTCTTGTCGTTGCCAAAATCGTTCATATGCAACAATTTAAAATTTGAATTGAAGATTATTATTGAGAATTAAAGATGATTTAATTGTAATTACTTTTATGTTGTAATTTTAGTTTTCAATTTTTGAATTGTTGGAATCAATTTTAGAGATGAAAATTAATATTGTTGTAATTTTAGGATTGTTATAATTATAGGGTTTTATTCAATTTCAAGAATTTATAACTTTTGAACTATTGAAAATTATTTGGTTGTAATCAAATTGCAAATTAATATAAAGATAAATTTGTGCCACTGATGGTTCTGTTTATATTTTCACAGTTATTGATTCTATTTATATTTTCATAAGTTATTGGTTCTATTTTATCTAGTTTATATTATAATTGTTGGGAAAAAACAAACAAAACATAGATAAAAAAGAGGAACATAATCACAACACAAGAACACAGCGTGGAAACTCTAAACTCAGAGAAAAAATCATGGTCGTTGTCAATAGACAGTCGGAGAATAACATTATATGAAAATTATTACAACACATAATTTATCCTCAACTAACCCAGACCCTCAGTACACTCACACCCTCCAAAACAAATATTTAACTATATTTAACTACATTTCACAACACTCTAATACAAGAGTATAATAGAACAAAGAAAGTTAAATACAAGCTTAAAATGTTTTTAACTGGTGCATCTTGAAATGAAGAACTTGAACCCTATATATAACCTTGGACTCTCTCCTCCTTCATAAAACTAAGCGATGTGGGACTTCAAATAACTTGTATACTATATATATCATTGGTCTCTCTCTTTATTCATAAAATTAAGCAATGTGGAACTTCTTCGAAATGTATATTTTCAACCAATCCCAACAATCTCCACCTTGATTGAAAATAATACATAAGCTTGCATTGTCGTTATCGACAATCATACACCACCATAAAGAGTATAGTCACTTGAAGCTACACCACTCCAAGAATTTTCACATTGTCTTCAACGACAATAATAGTTTTAAAAACTGTCATACTCTCTCATGAAGAATTATTTCACTTGAACATAAACCACTTCAATAATTTCATATTGTCATCACCGATAATCATATACTTTATCATGAATAATAAATTTCACTTGAAGGTAAACCACTCCAAGAATTTTACACATCAAAAACTAAGTTGAAAACTTATGGTGCAACTTCCTTGTTAGTCGAAAGCTCTTTGTAAGACCCCAATTTTGACCATAAGATCCCTCATGTTATTCTCATCATATGCATTAGCATTGGGATCACACCTTGGCATCCTCATTACCCCTCATTCGTTGGGTTTGCATTGGGAGAGATCACCAAGCACCATTTGATTGTATCATACTTCATTTTTCTTTGTTTACTAACCAAAATACCAAAAATATGTCATTGTATAGTTTAACTCTTTTGAAGGTAGTGCATATCTAGGGTTTAAAACCCTTATTGCAAAGAGCTCAATCAAGAAGTGGTTTACTATGGATCTAAGTATCATATATGGATCCCCATGATCTTCACATGTTATTTTGATCAAGAAATCATCAAGAGTTTGGAGTTGGTTTGCCTTGGAAACCATAATTCATCTGGGTATCTTATATGACTTCTTCAACAAGTTTCTTCAATAATTGATCAAATATTTAAAGGGATACTTCATATTTCATCATCCTATGCATATATGATCCTCCATGAGTCCCAAAAGTCAAGAGAATATCAAGCTAGCAAGTTGGTTCATGGTGCTTGACCAGAGGAATTTAACTGGTCAAAACTGGGGTTCCCTAGACCCTATATCCTACAATTTTTATCAATAGAAAATTATTCCAAGAGAAAAGTTATTCTAAATGACATCCCAAACAACTTTCATGTTGAGCTCAAAAGCTAATTTTTCTTGGAAAGTCATTTTTTATGGTGAAAGATTATAGGTCATTTTGTCTAAACCCTAATTTGAAGGTCAACTTCCCAAGACCATAACTGACTCACTTTTTATGAGATGAAATCCATTCAAGTTGAATGATCAAATTCAATATGTCTACTTCAACTTTGATGTTTGTAGGAAGTGCAATTTCAACTTTTAAATGCAAGTGATATGAGGAGACATTATAGGTCATTTTGGGCCAATACCATTGAACAAATAATTTTCCTCAACTTCTAAAATGCATAAAATCCTTCATGATAAATCCAAATAAGGTCAAATTTGTGACCAATTTTAAGGACTTTGATAGAGCTATAACTTTAATGAAGGAACCTTTCTCATTTAAAGTCCATAGAAAACGTTACTCAAGGTGGAAGAAGTGAACATATGGCTTGATACTTAGAAATGTTTTTGATATGTTTGATTTTCCAAACTTCCAGCTCAAAATTCATCATGATCTAAGCTTCAAATGAAAAAGTGTTCAACATGAAAGTTGTTCCTCTTGATCTAACCTTTCCCAAAAGTTCAAATTCATATCATTTAGACAAAGAACGAATGACTTGCGCATGGCTTAAAGTTAAAGAATCATTTGGAAGATTTGAAGTTCCACTTTCCACACACAAATGCATGGCCTTTCCACATGACTTCATCATTGCTTACACACATTTTTGGACCTGAATGCACCATTACATGGGCCTACCACACACTGATGCATCCATGCAAAGGCAAATTGCTATTTTTGGAATTTTGAAAGAAGTGTGCAATTATCAATCACTTGGCCTATAAATAGAACCCTCCATGCTCAGAATTAAGGACCCTTGCGCACAAGCTTTGAATCAACAACCCTAAACCCTCACGTTCAAAGGATAAGCTTGGTGATTTTCATGAAAATCGAGTTTGAATCTCCCAACTGTTTTGAGGTTTAAACTCCAAGAGTCCATCACTTTTCTTGATCCATTTCCACTCCATCAAGCATTTGAAGCAAGACCAAGCATAATTGAGAGCAAGATCGTGTCCATCTGAACCTGCAGTGAAGATGAATTTCTGGATTTTTCATCTCTTCGATTCTCCCCTAATTCTCCACTATTCTTGTTGATTTTTGGTTGTCTGAAGTCCTACCAATGTAGGCAACAAGATTGAGTTGCTTAGAGGTCAAATAGAAGAAACTCAGATCATGATCCTCAAAATTCAAATCCCTGTATCTTTTTATATACTTGGAATTGAACAAAATTGAGGCCAGATTCGAGCTTCTGAGCACTTTTTCTTTAAATACATGTCTTGCTTTTTCATTTTGGGGATGGTTGTTGGTGGACTAGTCCGGTGAGGTCCACCAGAGAAGAAGACCGGAGTCCTAGCTCTAGTGATGTGTTGTCATGCATCTCATCCATAGGATTCAACTAATTTGTTCTAATCTCGTGCATTGCTTTTGATTACCACGTGTGTGGGATAGTTGACTGAAGCGCATGTGGAACGCGCATTTCCATCCATCTGATATGTCATCTCAATTAATGAGGAAGATCAGATGGCTCTCCTTTTTTTGAATTTATGAATATTTCATTTAATTGCTTATTTTTAATTAATTCATATTAATTCAATTTTTAATCCAAAAAATATGGGACTTTCACCAAAAAAAATTCAAATATTTTCCTCTTTCATTTTCTGAATTAAATTATTTTTTGGATTAATTTTGATATTTTTTATGAATTAATTGTTTTTGTGCATATTTTTAATTGTTTAAAAATACTTCTGACTTTTCAAAAATAATGAAATTTTTTGTCTAAGGTCCTTTGACCTTATTTGACCTATGATAAATCTCTTGACCATTTATTTGGTGTTTTGAAGAGGTTTTAGGTTTTTGATCAAACATAATTTAATTTAAATGCATTTTAATTTGATTTTTAATTGATTAATTGTGTAGAAATTATGTTGAGCCATTTTTATTGACTTGTGAAGTTTGACTATGTGTTTGGGCCTTGGTCAAGGTCGATTTGACTTTTGTTGGATTAAAATCATTGGATTTAGGGGATTGATGAAATGTACATTTCATCTCCCAAAATGAATGAATGATTTTAATTTGGTAAAAACCCTCCCATGACCAATTTGTATTTGTATCATTTCCCCTCCCTCTTCATCTTCAATCCTATTCTATACCATCCCTTCCATTGACCAATGAAGTCTCAATATCCTAAGGCTAATTGGTTCGTCAATAACTTCATGTTAGATGAACCGATACAAGTATGGATGAGATTAGGTCCATCCTTTAATCATTTTCTTTTTATGTGGGGTATGTTTTAGGAGTATGGTTCACTATACCATATCTCTAACATGCATTAACACCAAAATTTCTATTGCCCGACCTCAGATAGTTGTAACTTCTACATAAGTCCAATTACGATTGCTTAACATAGCGCTAAATTTTGACCCCAAAAGGCATAACATTCTAGTAAGTGAGATTGTAAGTCTCCCCCGTTCATGGTATTGTGTGGAAATTTGGCCTTTCTTCCTTCCTTTGGAAGATGTCTTGGTTCAAGGATCCATACTTGTAAATAGAGGGTTGAGTGTTCTCCAAAGAATGACTTAATCATTTGAAAAGCAAAAACTCCACTAACTTCTAATCAACTAACATTTGACTAACTTCTATTATTATTGCTTTTAATTTCAAGTAATTTACCTTATGACATTTAAATTCAAATCATTTACCATTTCATTTGCCATTTGCATATCATTCAACTTGTTTATGTTTATACCATTTTTACTTTGCTCAGTTGAGCCATATATTGTGATTGTATATATTTGTTTGTGTATCATGTTTGTGTTTGTGGTCTTAGGACCTTAAAATACCTAATAAATAACAAAAACCCTAAAAAATGCTTGTGTGGACTGTTGGATTTGACCTAAGCTTTGGACTTAGAATTAGGCAACATTCCATATGCAAAAGGACTAGGCCAATGCCAACATCTCTGAAACTAAGTCATTGAGAATTGAGCTTTCATCTGATCCAAGTATTGAGATCCACTTGAGTTCATCTGCTACATGGTCTTGATGCAAAGGTTACTCTGAACCTGGATCTAATGCCTTATTTTGAGCCATTCAAGGAGTATGTCATCTGATACATGGGAAGATTAAAAAGAAGAATATGAAGTTGCTAGCTTGGATATGGCTATCTTTATTTGATGTCTTTCTCTTCATCTTTCCATTTGTGTATTGATATTGCTTGATTCTAAAGTCCAAGGGAAAATTGGGTTTCTATATGACATTCTTGTCTATTGGATTGCATCCCATTGGTCAGATCTTTTCAACTCTTAACTTTTAATTTTTGCTTAGGATTAGTCTCTTCATCTCCTCCCACTTCTTTAACTTCGAATATCTCCCTCCTTTTAAAAACTTATTTGATTGTGATTTCTAAACTTTGACCTTTATTGCAAATTAGAAACTTTGGCCTTATGCCATTGCATTTTCAAACTTCTTTTTTCTTAATCAAACTTGTAATTGAACTTAATCATATTGACTTAAAATTTCAAAAGACCAAAAGAACTAACACTCATTCAAACCCCTTTAGGCCTTTTGTGCCTTTGTTAAATTTAAAATTTTGTTAAAAGCAATTCACTCACTTTGAAATTGTTACCACGAACTACGAGGTTTTGATCCCTCGTTTTATGTTGGTACGTAGGCACAAGTCCGAAGGTCTTGTCAAACACAAAAATATAATTAATGATTCTTTTCTCGTCCCTGTTGGTGTAAGCCCTAGAGGCCAATACTTTTGGTACTTGTATCGAATTATTTATTAATAATAAAAGGCTTTTTCTATATTACGTTTGTTTAATAAAGTCCCTAGAATAGCTAGTCTGTTTAATGTATCAAGTATGACTTAATCATGAGATCACATTAAACATAATGACACTATTCTTAAAGTATCCGTAGTCGAGCTTTAGTGTGAAGTGGGATAACATTAAAGCATTAAGACTATTATGTTTGTAGACTGATGATCACATCTCATGGATCATGGATAAAGAGTTATCAAGTCTTAAACATAGGTATGAATATTAGGAGTAATATTTATACCGGATTGACCCGCTATGAGAATACTATATAGAAAGTTATGCAAAGTGTCATAAGTTATTCTCATGGTGATAATGGTGTATACCACTCTTCGACCTGAAACCACTATGGACCCTAGATGTAGAGTCGAGTGCTTTATTGCTGATCAAACATTGTCCGTAATTGGATAACCATAAAGACAGTTGATGGGTACTCCACGAAGCATGCTGAGGGACATGAGTGACCTAGATGGAATTTGCCCATCCTGCATAACAGGATAAATGTCTATGGGCCCAATATTGAACTGGACAAGGATGACACGGTTTATGCCTTGTGTTCAATATAGACATAAGGGCAAAAGGGTAATTATACACATAAGTATTATCACAGAAGGTTTTGTCAGATCACATGACATTTTCGTGTCTTGGGTAGCAGTGATGTGTTGCTAGATACCGCTCACTGTTTATTATGTTAAATGCGTGATTTAATATAATTGACAACGTCACGAAAACCTACAGGGTCACACACAAAGGACGGATTGATGAGAGATAGAGTAACTAAGGAATACCGTAAGGTACGGTGCCCTTAAGTGAATTGTAGAACATCGTAAGGTACGGTGTACTTAAGTAGAATACGAAATATGGTAAGGTACCATGGGCTTAAGTGATTTTGGGCATATTATAAGATATGGGCCAAAATACACTTAAGTGGGCTTTTTAGCTTGAAGCCCACACAAGTGGTTCTATAAATAGAACCCTTGTGCAGAAGCATTTTTTTGGCGGTTGCATTATTTTCATTTTCTCTCTCTCTCTCTCTCTCACACACACACACACACACACACACACACACACACTCAAAGCCTTCATTCGTACCAGCTAGCACTGAGATTGAAGGAATCCGTTCGTGTGGACTGAGTAGAGACGTTGTCATCGTTCAACGTTCGTGATCGCTCCGTGGATCTGCACCAAAGGTTTCAATCGTCACAAGAGGTAAATATTCTATTACTGATCATGACCATTCGTAAGGATCTCTATAGGAGAAAAATTTTAATTTCCGTTGCGTTTTGGATCGCAATTCTCCTTCAGTGGTATCAGAGCCACTTACGAAACCATGACTCGGATAGCTGTTTATTTTCTGTATTAATATGATTAAAAGACAGAATGAATCAATTAATTAAACGGGTAATTAAATTTGGCATCATGAGTGTACGAGTTGGATAATTGATGTTGACTATGCTTCGGAACCGACATTAGTATGGTGAAGCAGCGATACATCGATCGTCCATAGGTTACGCAATTGAGACCAATCAACTTATATATGATATAAGTAATCCTAATGCAAAGTATGGTATATGTGATATACTGTTTCTGTTTCGTTCATTCAAACACTAAATGGTTGTTTTCCTTTGAGCGATCAATGGTCATTTGCTTCGGAATCCGACATTAGTATGGTGAAGCAATGACCTGTTGATCAATCATACTGAATCAACAATCGAGGTGTGTTTAACGGTCTGAAATTGATGCATTAGGGTTAGTGACGGTGCAAGGGTTGTGCCGTCAAGGAGTTGTGAATTTAGGGCTTTTTGGAACAGGTCTGTTGACTATCTCAAAGTTATGTTATTTTGGCCGCGTGACGTTCGTCACGAGCCTGTGACGATCGTAACAAGCTGGACGTGACGGTCGTCACGTGCTTTGTGACGGTCGTCACACTCACAAATCCAGAATTCTAGGCGTTTCTGTTTTTGGCCGCGTGACGTTCGTCATGGGCCTGTGACGGTCGTAACAAGCCTGTGACGGTCGTAACATGCTTGTGACGGTCGTCACACTCACAGAGTCAGAATTCTCGGGGTTTCTGTTTCGTGACTGCGCAAGAGTGGTGTTGATGCAAAACGATGTCCATTTCAAATGAATTGTTCATTAAAAATTTTGGACAGGGGCGCTGCCCCCTTGACCCCCGTCCGCTGATCGGTCAGCGGAACCCCCAGCTAACTCTGCGTAGTGTGATCGGTCACCGAAATTTAATTTGGTTTTAAGTAATTAAAGGAATTAAAATTAATAATAATAATGTGTTTATTATTATTGCCTTGTGGTGATCAGTTATGGCCTTAGTTATCCTTTATCTTGTTTTGGGTTTTTAAATACGACCTCGTGTCGTGCCTCTCCTTTTAATCTCTTAATGTAACTTCTTTTCTCATCTCAATCCCTCGTGTGTAAAACGAGTTTCTTCTGTAAATGTAATGTTATAAAGAAAGAGAAGAAAACAATGTTATGAAGAAAGAGAAGATTTCAATATCAAAGGAGGACAACCTTGAAGATCTTGCTTGGAGAAGCTTAGAGAAGAATTCAATATCAAAGGAGGACAACCTTGAAGATCTTGCTTGGAGAAGCTTAGATCGTTATTAGGTTAGCTTAGGTTCTCTCATTGGCTTGGGAGAACAATTGCGCTAGGGGCCATAACTGTTTCATTATGTATGTTGATGCATGTGTATGTATGTTGATGCATGTGAATGTATGTTGATGCACGTGAGAGACGGTTTATATGATAAACAAGCCGGTGAGATCAGAAAATTGCAATTCCCTCAAATTAAATATTAAGTTTATGCTTTCCAAGTTTTAACACTCATCAAGACTAGTAATGGATAATGTAGGTTTCGCCTACGCGAGGTGCATGATCTATATATTAGTAAGGTGCGATGGGATAATTGTAATATCCAACTGTTAAAACAATGGGTCAAACTTAACTAAACAAATTATAATAAGATTATATATATGTTTAGAAGCAAGAGTTGGGAATGATCCATATGATGGATTGGAATAAGGAGTTATTCACCCAACTGAAATTTTCGAGAATTGTATGAGATACAATTGGAAGGAGTTCCTACCTAAATAACCTGGTTTTGTGTAATCCGCCTACGCGGACTTAGAACGAAGTGAAATATGGATCTCGACCCACTAGAAAATCTTCCAACGGGATTTTCCGAATCAAATGATGAGGGTCATTTGTTTTGAATAAAATAGTGGGAGCATGTTTAATTAAAGGCCTAATTAAATATGTCAATGATACTTATATTTTCATTAATCCTTGTGTAGATTACCATGACAGCAAACACCTCTAACAACATCTTGCGATCAATCCTTGACAAGGAAAAATTGTCTGGGACAAATTTCCTGGATTGACACCGAAACCTGAGGATTGTCCTCAAACATGATAAAAAGTTGTATGTCTTGGAGAAACCTGTTCCTGAAGAGGAACCTCCTAGTTCTGCACCTAAGGTAGAAAGAGATGCTTATAAGAAGCATGTCGATGATGCCAATGAAACTTCTTGTCTCATGCTAGCTACCATGAACTCAGAATTGCAAAAGCAACATGAGAACATGACAGTGTTCGATATGATCGAACACCTGAAGATGCTCTATCAAGAGCAAGCAAGGCATGAGAGGTTTGAAGTTTCAAAAGCCCTTTTTCAAAGCAAGTTAGCTGAGGGAGCCCCTGTAAGTCCCCATGTGCTCAAGATGATTGGGTATGTGGAAAACCTTGAAAGGTTGGGTTTTCCCCTCGGAAAAGAACTTGCGACTGATGTGATCTTGCAATCGTTGCCAGATGGATTCAGTCAATTTGTCCTAAATTTCAATATGAATGATATGGACAAATCTCTTCCTGAACTGCTAGGCATGTTAAGAACAGCTGAGCAGAATCTGAAGACAAAAGGGAAGTCCATTCTGATGATCGGAAATGGAAAGAGACAGAACAAAAGGCCCACCAAGCAGGGTGATAAAGGGAAAGGCAAGGAAGTTGCCAAACCCGGACCCACTATTGCTGCTTTGAAGCCTAGTGGAGGCATAGCAAAGGCAGGCACCTGCTTCCATTGCGGTAAGACCGGACACTGGAAGAGAAACTGCCCAAAGTACCTGGAAGATACGAAGAATGGAGTAGAGACTTCAACTTCAGGTATTTTTGTTATTAAAATAAATTTATCTACTTCTGCATCATGGGTATTAGATACTGGATGCGGTTCTCACATTTGTACAAATGTGCAGGGGCTGAAAAGGAGTAGAGATTTGACAAAAGGTGAAGTTGACCTACGAGTTGGCAATGGAGCAAAGGTTGCTGCTTTAGCCGTAGGAACTTATGTATTAACTTTACCTAGTGGTTTAATAATTCAGTTAGAGAACTGTTATTATGTACCTGCAATTAGCAGGAATATTATTTCCATTTCTTGTTTGGACAAGTTTGGTTTTTCATTTATAATAAAGAACAATTGTTGCTCAATTTATTTGAATGATATATTCTATGCTACTGCACAAATGAGCAATGGACTATATGTCCTTGATCTCGAAATGCATATTAATAACATTAATACTAAAAGGGTAAAACCTAACGAGTTAAAACCAACTAGGTAAGAATATTAAAAGCTCTTCGATCAGATCGAGGTGGTGAATATTTAAGCCTAGAGTTTGATGACCATCTGAAAGAGTGTGGGATCCTATCCCAAATCACTCCTCCTGGAACACCCCAATGGAATGGTGTGTCTGAGAGAAGAAATCGAACCCTGTTGGACATGGTCCGATCCATGATGAGTCACGCCGATCTTCCAAACTCCTTTTGGGGACATGCGCTATTGACAGCAACTTACACACTTAACCGTGTTCCATCCAAAAAGGTTGATAAGACACCATATGAGATATGGAGTGGTAAGAAACCACATATGTCTTCCATGAAGATTTGGGGTTGCGAAGTTTATGTGAAATGACAAGTTTCAACTAAGCTTGAGCCCAAATCTGACAAATGCTTATTTGTGGAGTATCCTAAAGAAAAAGGAGGGTATTACTTCTACAATCCTTCTGAGGGCAAAATGTTTGTCGCTCTAACTGGAGTTTTTCTAGAAAAGGATTTTATTTCCAAAAGAACCAGTGGGAGGAAAGTAGAGCTTGAAGAAATTCAAGAATCACAAAGCATTGATACACCTATGGAGGAATTAGAGCAGGAAACACAAGTAGTTGCGTAAGAGCAACCTGCTCAAGTAGAACAAAACTGCTTGACCTAAGTCAAAGTACATACATAGACAAAGTGCTGAGACACTTTAATATGCATGATTCCAATGGTTATGTGTTTTGCTTAAATGGTGGCGCTGTGAGCTAGAAAAGTTCAAAGCAAGATACAGTTACTGATTCTACAATCGAGGCCGAGTATATTGCTACCTCAAGTGTAGCAAAGGAAGCTATTTGGATCAAAAAGTTCATTAGTGAACTTGGCATAGTTCCTAGCATTGTGGATCCCATTGGTCTCTACTGTGATAACAATGGTGCTATCGCACAAGCCAAGGAGCCTAGATCTCACCAACGATCCAAACACATATTTAAGCGTTATCATCTCATTCGAGAGATAATAGATAGAGGAGATGTGAAAATATGCAGAGTACCTACACTTGACAATATTGCTGACCCACTGACAAAGCCTCTTGCGCAGCAGAAGCATGATAGCCATACTAGATCTATGGGTATTAAGGGTATGCCTGATTGGCTCTAGTGCTAGTGGGAGATTGTTGGTGTAAGCCCTAAAGGCCAATACTTTTGGTACTTGTATCGAATTATTTATTAATAATAAAAGGCTTTTTCTTTATTACGTTTGTTTAATAAAGTCCCTAGAATAGCTAGTTTGTTTAATGTATCAAGTATGACTTAATCATGAGATCACATTAAACATAATGACACTATTCTTAAAGTATCCGTAGTCGAGCTTTAGTGTGAAGTGGGATAACATTAAAGCATTAAGACTATTATGTTTGTAGACTGATGATCACATCTCATGGATCATGGATAAAGAGTTATCAAGTCTTAAACATAGGTATGAATATTAGGAGTAATATTTATACCGGATTGACCCGCTATGAGAATACTATATAGAAAGTTATGCAACGTGTCATAAGTTATTCTCATGGTGATAATGGTGTATACCACTCTTCGACCTGAAACCACTGTGGATCCTAGATGTAGAGTCGAGTGCTTTATTGCTGATCAAACGTTGTCCGTAACTGGATAACCATAAAGACAGTTGATGGGTACTCCACGAAGCATGCTGAGGGATATGAGTGACCTAGATGGAATTTGCCCATCCTGCATAACAGGATAAATGTCTATGGGCCCAATATTGAACTGGACAAGGATGACACGGTCTATGTCTTGTGTTCAATATAGACATAAGGGCAAAAGGGTAATTATACACATAAGTATTATCACAGAAGGTTTTGTCAGATCACATGACATTTTCGTGTCTTGGGTAGCAGTGATGTGTTGCTAGATACCGCTCACTGTTTATTATGTTAAATGCGTGATTTAATATAATTGCCAACGTCACGAAAACCTACAGGGTCACACACAAAGGACGGATTGATGAGAGATAGAGTAACTAAGGAATATCGTAAGGTACGGTGCCCTTAAGTGAATTGTAGAACATCGTAAGGTACGGTGTACTTAAGTAGAATACGAAATATGGTAAGGTACCATGGGCTTAAGTGATTTTGGGCATATTATAAGATATGAGCCAAAATACACTTAAGTGGGCTTTTTAGCTTGAAGCCCACACAAGTGGTTCTATAAATAGAACCCTTGTGCAGAAGCATTTTTTTGGCGGTTGCATTATTTTCGTTTTCTCTCTCTCTCTCTCTCACTCAAAGCCTTCATTCGTACCAGCTAGCACTGAGATTGAAGGAATCCGTTCGTGTGCAGTGAGTAGAAACGTTGTCATCGTTCAACGTTCGTGATTGCTCCGTGGATCTGCACCAAAGGTTTCAATCGTCACAAGAGGTAAATATTCTATCACTGATCATGACCATTCGTAAGGATCTCTAAAGGAGAAAATTTTTAATTTCCGCTGCGTTTTGGATCGCAATTCTCCTTCAGTCCCCACGCTCTATTTATTGCAAACATCATTTTATACAAAAACACATGTACACACAAAAAAGGGCTCCCTAGGAGTACCTAGGACACTTTGGGTGCTAACACCTTCCCTCTGTGTAACTAACCCCCTTACCTGTAATCTCTGGCATTTTATTAGTTTTGATTTGAAAACTTCTTACCTTTGGGCTTTGTTCATACTTTTCCCTTTTCCCTTGGAAACAATAAAAGCGCGGTGGCGACTTTGGTTTAATTAACGTTAAGTTTATCCATAGCTTAATGGTCATGAATTTACCGCTACAGAAATTAAGTGGCGACTCTGCTGGGGAGTAGTCTCTAGTGGGTTTAGCCTACTTTTTTGTGTATATAATTGTATATTTGATGTTTGTATATTTGTTTGTGTGATATAATCTGCTTGTTGTGCTTGATGATCTCTGAGTGGTGAGATAAGTTCTAACCCGAACTTGAGTGCAATTAAGATAGGAGGATGGTATAGTCATGTTCGACTTGTGTGGAGTAGTCCTTAACAAGTTGGCTTGAGATCCATCTACTTAGTGGAGACCCTTTTAGAGCTATTGATGTCACACAGGTTATTTGTGGTTATGCATTACTTTCTCTGATTTGGGGTCCGAGAAGCTGAGGACCGTAGAACATTTAACCCAACTTGGCCTATTTAGGACGTAGTGCAGAGACTGTTTATGTGTAGACTTGATAACAGTTGTTACGCGATACTACACTCAGACGAGTTTCTCTTGAGAATATTATGGGTTGATGAGTCAGTCATCCTAACTTGTAATATCCGATAGATGGAATTAAGACTCTGGGAACTTTTTAGAACATGATCTACTGGTTTTTATCCTTAGTACACTCCTTTGGGGTGGTTCTTAACCTGACTCCATGCTCGTGACTCACAGCAAACCCTTGATTCTTGGTTGATCCAATCAAGTCTTGTCAATATCAATGAAACTTGGGTGTTGATAAGGTGAAAACCATAATCCACCAAAATGGATGATTGATATTGACAATGACTTTATTCATCCCTTGACCTTTGTTTTCCTCATGTGTGACCCCTTTACTTGTGATTGTTGCATTCATGCATTCACGCGCATCATAACATCCATCACACAAAAAATAACTTCAAGGAACTGAGGTTTTATTTGCAAGTATTTTTAGACCATGGATTATGGGCGAAGGAACACTAAGAAGTACAGTTTCAGATGTCCAGATTTGAAAGAGTTAAGGAAGCTATCATCCTTTGTATTAGATCCCTTGAACTTCAAGCAACGTCATGGGAAGCTTCTATCTGTATTGTCTGCTGATGTAGTGGAAGGACTCTTAAGTGTATTGGTTTAGTTCTATGACCCTCTCTATTGTTGCTTCACTTTTCCCGATTATCAGCTTGTGCCTACGTTAGAGGAGTATGCCCATCTCTTGGGAATACCCGTTTCTAGCAAAGTTCCTTTTAATGGATTGGAGGAGATTCCCAGATCTCATATTATAGCTGAAGCTCTTCACTTGTAGAAGTCTGAGATTGAGGCTCATTGGGTGAAGAAAGGAGGAATGTTTGGGTTGACTTCTGAGTTCCTCATCAAGGGAGATACTGCCTTTGCTCAAGCCGGTAGTGTGGATGCTTTTGAAGCTATCTTTGTGTTGCTCATCTATGGGTTGGCTTTGTTCCCTAACATTGATGGTTTTGTTGATGTTAACGCCATTAGAATTTTCTTGATTGAGAATCTTGTGCCTACTTTGTTGGGTGATATGTATTTCTCTTTGCATCTAAGGAATTCTAAAGGCGGTGGGACTATTGTGTATTGTGTCCCTCTTCTGTACAAGTGGTTTATTTCGCACTTGCCTCAGACACCTGCTTTTGTGGAGAACAAACAATGTAACAGGCCCAAAAAGGTCAATATGAAGAAGTTCCAGAGGCTTAGAGGTGGAAACAACATTTTTCTTTTTAAAAGATATTTTAGAAAATTTTCCTTTCTGACATGCCTCACACAGAGCATCTGAAGAAAACTTCAGCTTAGGTAGACCTCTGACTAACTCAAGTTTATTTAGCTGAGAGAGTTTTCTCATGCTAATGTGGCCGAAGCGTCTATGCCATACCCATTGCTCTTCGTGAACAGACATCAAACATTTTAAATTTTGATCTTTTAGATCTGAAAGATTTATTTTGTAAATGTTATTTTTCCTCTTGCCAGTGAATAGAACTGTTCCATTATTCTGATAAATTAATTTACATGTTTTTTGATTGAAGATTATATCATAACCGTTATCACTTAATTGGCTTATTGATAACAGGTTATGCATTAATCCTTCTACGTAGAGAACATCATATATAGAGGGAAGATATCCATTACCAATAGTTCCGGAGCCTCTGATTCTTCCTTTCTGATTTCCTCCGAAACCTACATAGCCAACATCTTTAAGTTCCAGGCTTTGGAACATATGCTTTCTTCCTGTCATGTGTCGCGAGCATCCAGAGTCCAGGTACCATGACTGATGTCTTAACTCTGCTGCATAAGATATCTGCAACATAAACAATCTTATCCTTTGGTACCCAGAATCTTTTGGGTCCTTTGTGATTAGTTTTCCCAGAGTTTCTTAGAACTTTGGGTTTTCTAGCATTAGTAAAACGTTGTGTTTGTGCATGCGTGTAGTGATAAGAAAAAGGAGATTTGGGTTTGTCATCTGTAGAAGATTTATCTTCACTAGGATCATACCTTATTCCTCTTTAGTTGTTCTGAATGACTCCATAAATCATGGATGTCATTCTACTTCTTTCTATCCCATTTTTCAGAAACTTTTGAAAATATTTTTCATATTCATATATTATTGTGTTGGAAGTTTGTGGGGCTTGAGATAAAACTTCTTCAAGTTTTAAACATTATTTATTTGTGTAGTCTCTTTCTTTTGTCAGAGTTAGATTTTTATTTTTTAATTTTGAAACTGTTATCTCAAGCTTATCACATTCTTCGATGGTTCCTTCAAGAACTCTTTTTAGTGCTTTAAATTTTTGTTTAAGTTTCTGATATGAGTTCAATGATTCAGAAAGGCATGATTCAAGGTCAGAGTGAGAAAGATCGGAAAATACCTCTTCAGGATCAGACTCTTCATCTGATGTGTTTCCAGAAGTGGTAGCCATGAATGCAACATTTGCCTGTTCTTCAGAGTCTGATTCAGATGAATCAGATCCACTGTCGTCCCAGGTGGCCATGAGTCCCTTCTTGGCTTTAAAAGAGTTTTTATTGAAACTTTCTCTTTTGGAGATTTCTTTCTTAAGCTTTGGGCATTCGTTTCTGTAATGACCTGTTTCCTTACATTCATAGCATGTTACCTCCTTGTTTGATTTGCCTCTGGATGTTGATTCTGAGCGATATCCCTTGGGTCTTGGTTTTCTGAAGTTATTATTCCTTTTTCTCCAGAGTTGTTTTACTCTTCTGGTCAAAAGGGATAACTCTTCTTCATCGTCAGAGTCTTCCTTTTCAGAGTCGTCATTGTCTTCCTCTTCAGCTTGGAAGGCTTTGTTCCTTTCTGGTTTACGTCTCTCAGATCTGGACTTTAGTGCTACAAATTTGATCTTCTTTTGAGGCTCATCTTCCTCAAGTTCTATCTCGTGACTTCTAAGGGAACTAACGAGTTCCTCAAGGCTGATGTTGTTCAGATCCTTAGACAATTTTAATGTTGTTACCATGGGTCTCCACTTCTTTGGTAGGCTTCTGACAATCTTTTTGACATGATTTGCAGTTGTGTAGCCTTTGCCTAGAACCTTGAGTCCTGCAATTAAAGTTTGAAATCTAGAAAAAATTACCTCTATAGCTTCGTCATCCTCCATCTTGAAGGCTTCGTACTTCTGAATCAGAGTCAAAGTCTTTGTCTCTTTGACTTGTGAATTTCCTTCGTGAGTCATCCTTAGGGAGTCAAGTATTTCTTTAGCAGTTTCCCTGTTGGTGGTCTTTTCATATTCATTGTAGGAGATGGCATTCAGCAGTATTGTTCTGGCTTTGTGATGGTTTTTGAAGTCACGCTTCTGATCATCTGTCATCTTGTTTCTAGCAATGGCAATGCCAGCATCAGATACAGGAGGTATGTAGCCAATAGTAACTATGTCCCATACATCATCATCATAACCCATAAAGAAACTTCTGATTCTATCTTTCCAGTAATCAAATTTTTCTCACTCAAAGATTGAAGGTTTAGCATTGTAACTATCTCTTTTATTGGTGTTGGCCATAGTGTTTTTCTCACGCTGGATCTCTCTACACTGTTAAGTGTTTGATTAGAAAATCAATAACAGAGTCGAAGCTCTGATACCAATTGAAGGTAGAGAAAAACAAGAAAGGGGGTTTGAATTGTTTTTTAGAGAATAAAAACTTTTTGGAATTGAAACACGCGCAGAAACAAATAAATTCAACACTGAGTTTTATACTGGTTCGCTTGAAAATCAAAGTTACTCCAGTCCACCCGACCAAGGTGATTTCGCCTTCAAAACGGACTTAATCCACTAATCTTTGAAATATTACACAAACAATCGTCTAAGAGAATAAAGATCTCTTAGCCCTCTCAAGTTTACAGACTTCACAAGTCACTTGAGGAGATTTTTCAACAAATAAATAGAATTACAATAATGATTAGTGCTTCTAGGTAAGCAGAAATTACACAAGGTAAAAGCAAGGGATTGTTCACACGTTAGAGCAGCAGCTCGTGTGAGAGAATGAAAAATGAATATATATGGAGTGTTGTATTCTCGTGTGCTTCAGGTTGTTTTCTTTGAGAGGCGTTCCATCCTTTATATAGGAGTGATGAGAAGACCGTTGAAGGATGTTAATGTCAGAATCTTGGGTAATGATGGATGATTAATATCATTAATCTTTGTGTTCTTTCCAAAACAATTTTTGGGGCGCCATAAACTTCTTCTTGAAATAGATTCTTTCCATAAGTAAGTTTCTTCGTAGCTAAGCTTTCTGAGTCAGAAGGTTAGAACATCAGAGTCTCTATTCAGCAAGAGTATCTTCGGATAGATGCTTTGCTTCTGATTGTCTTTAGAGTTTCTTTTCACTGATTTTATCAGAGCGTAAGGCTTCAGATTCTAGAGTCATTCTTTCGCTTCAGAGTGTCTGATGTTTCTTGTTTAGTTTACGCTTGCGTTGATCAGACTCAGAGCTTTTGCTTGCGTATCATCTACGTGGTACCTCAGAGCTTGTTTCTGTATCTGATGAGTGTCTATCTGACCGTTTTGATTAGAGTCCTGCATACTTAGAAAAATTTCGTTAGGGTACCATTTTTGTTTCATCCTTTGTTATCATCAAAATCTTTGAGATACATTGTAGAAACTAAATTTGTTCTTACAGTAAGAGCTTGCAAGTCATAAATACTCTACTTCCAACCAAAAAAGACATCAAACCAATCAAACTCTCTTTTCTCACTGCCGCACGATCTTGAAACCCTTTTCACAAACAAAATATATTTTGTCTCGAGACGATCTAAAACAGCGCTTCATCCACAAATGTGTGAGTTAAGAAAGTGACATTTTCCCGTGAATGTTGATATGTAGAAATCCATTCAATGTCCTCTAAACTGTTTTGGATAAGTAATGTTTTTCCGCCGATTGTGATAAAATAGTTTTTGCTAAAATCGACCAACAAACAAACATTTTCTTCTAAGAACTACGTAACCTTGAGTTCTCCATCGCACCTGGAGATACGTAGGAGCAAGACCCACAATCTTGTCAAACACATTAATATATTATTTTTACGACCCCTTTTCTTTTTTCTCTTTAAACCTTTTAATAACTCGAGAAAGTCAAGAATTTCAAAAGATAACACTTATGCATAAACTAACTAAACGGTTCTCATAGAGTACAACGGACGTGAGGGGTGATAATACATTGCGTAATCGACTCCCGAACCCTATTTGGGTGCGACTATCATATCATTGTCGTTCTTTTAAGGATTTTATCGATATTTCTTCTTTCACTTTTTAAAAATAAATAAAGTTCAGTTACGACTCCGTTAATCCATTCTGCGGACGTGCGACGCTCCTCGCGGATGTCATATTCTTTTTTCGAGATACAACAAACCGATATTGAATTTATCTTTCCATAAATGATAGAATAATAGATTTTTTTTATCAACTTTCGAATCATTTTTTTTTATTTACTTAGACAAATATATTTTAAGATGAGATATTTCCTTTAAACTTTACTCAATTTAATTGAAACTATACTTTATTTATTTTAGTAGACATGGATGTTTAACCGGCTTCTATAAATAACCATTTGATCATACTACACTAATCGGTTCGATATTTTTGGTCAAACCGGTTCGGTTTCTAAAACCGGGTTAGGCGATACATCCGGTTCGGTAGCAAAATGAGTTTGGTCCAAAATAAAAGTCAGTGAGAGAAGAAGCATGGAATCGGAAAGAGTGATCAGCGGAGGAATAATAGCGAAGAAGAGAAGAGATGGCTCGTAGTATCTCCTATGTCACTGGCTCGCAGCTTGTCTCTCTCAAACGCCTTCCAACCATCGCCGTCGTCGATGTCAGAGACGACGAGAGGACTCACGACGGTCACATATCCGGTTCTCTTCATTACGCTAGCGACGGTTTCGACCGAAACATCTCGAAGCTTCTTCACGATGTTAAAGGCAAAGACACGCTCGTCTTTCACTGCGCTCTAAGTCAGGTCAACTCCACTCCCTGCTCTTGTTTGTTTTTCAGATCCATAGGTTTATTACGACGAATTTGAGCATGACATGACTGAAAATTCTTTAGGTTTTCGACTGGTAGCACTACTGTTAACATCTTATATTGGACTTAAAATTTTTTCCATACTGTATCTGATTTCTGTTTTTAGGATGATCTTATTATAAAATGTCAATGTTTACATGTTTGTTTGATCAGCTTCTTATATGCACTTTCACACACTAATTTGGTAGCAATTTTTTTTGGATGTGCATAGTTATTTTTATATTTACAGTTGTGTTGCATCTTAAAATAATCAACTTGACATGCCTTGTGTTCTGAGAAGCAAGTTTCTAATGAGTCAGGACATTTGAAAAGCTTTTTTGTGATGGGAACATGAACATGAATGCCACAGTGTCTTTAAACTGAAATTGGTATGAACTATTTATAGGTTCGAGGCCCAAGTTGTGCAAGGAAGCTTGTCAATTATCTTGAAGAGAACAAGGAAGATGTTGGGATAAAGAACATTATGGTGTTGGAACGTGGCTTCAATGGGTGGGAAGCTTCTGGTAGACCTGTTTGCCGCTGCAACAATGTTCCTTGTAAGGAGCATGAGAATGCTTGATCAAAGGCTTATTCTGGTAGACCCATCTTACCTGTACTATCTGCAAACATTTGTATACTAAAGAAAATGTATGACTATTATAATTACATCATTATATAAATCATAGGTAAGCTGAATACCTAGTTTCTATTTTCTTCACCACTTTATGTTGTAAGAAATCCTTGAATGGAGATTGATAAAAATAACAAAGGTAATTTGATGATTATGGTTGAGAAATTCTGCTTTGACTAGTTTTATGAGTTAGTATTGTCTGAAGGTTGCAACAAGCTTTGTGATGTTGATCAAGTTGTTTGGTTTACATTTCCATGGAAGAAAACAAGAAAAGGCTTCTTGAAGCACTTTTTATCAAAGCAGCGACATATTACATGTAAGTTTGGTCATAATCTCATTTGACCCTCTCAAAAAACTAAGCCAAACTTCCTATACTTAATCTACATGGCCCATGTTGTCTGCAATGTGGGATGTTTCTGAAATGCTAGTTGTGTCTCATCCTCATGGTTCATTTGTATGCTTTGGTCAAAATCTTATATGACCCTTTGCAGCAGCTAAACAAAACATGCTAAACTTGATCTCCATAGTCCATATTCTTTAGCCATCTTTTTGATAAGTTGGTTGAGATTTCTACCCCATCTTGACCTACCTGCATAACCCGTTAAGAAAAAAGCAGAAGGGAGGGGGAAGCATGTTGTCCCGTAGAGTTTATATCTAGTTTTTATTTAAGTATGAGTTTTATGTTTTTTAAACTTTTAACTATATTTGGTGGGTCAACCAATAGTCAAACAATCAACACTTGTTTTCTTTTGGATTTTACTATTGGAGATTTGGAGGGTCAACCCGCCCGCCTATCTGTGATCGGGTATAATAGAGATTGACTTGATTAAAGATAGAGTGGAGTTAGTTTAGGTTGGTTTTAGACTTAATTAAAGATAGAATGGAGTTAGTTTAGGTTGGTTTTGATTTAAAGTTTGCTAAGAGTTTCTTACTTTCTCCTTTGGTTATTGTAACTAACTTGCCCTTGGGACCAAGCTCTATAAAAATGAGCATGCAACTCTATTTGTGATTAAGAATGAAAACTTAATTTCCATAAAAATGAGCATGTAACTCTATTTGAGATTAAGAATGAAAACTTAATTTCCATTATGGTGTCAATAGTTTCCTCTTTCACTCCAAATATTCTCCTCAGCTTCAGTGAAGAGCTTCACTTCAGGGTCGTCTCCTCTTACCCAATCTTCAACATTGTTGAATTTCAAGCCTCGTCCATGGGTGAACTCGCCATTTCTTCGTAAGAATAACAAGATCATGTTCACACGCTGTTCACACTCCTCACAATGTTGTTACTCAATTCTGTAACTCCAGTTCATCATCCTTGGTCTTAAACTTTCAATTAAACTTCAAGACAACATTTTTCTTCTATAGAATTAACAAGTTTAAGGTGTCATTTTCACCAACAAAATGCACAAGTTTATTGTAAATCCACAAATTCCACCGAAGTTCAAGGTAGAATGTTTTTCAAGCTAAAATCATCTTCTTTGAATATGAATCTTGGAATGTTTAAGATTAAGTGCTATTCATTTGGTTGCTTTTTGCAATTTCGGAAACGTTCTTCTCAAAGTTTTTGCATGCAAACAAGTTTACGATTTATTTCTGGGACAAAGTCCACAAACACTTCAATGCTTTTATGAAAGAACGTGTGCATCAATTTTGTTATGAGCTCAAATCAACAAAGAAAGATAATCAAATAGTATCAGAATATATTGGACTCTCTGCTTGCAATTGGTGACTGTGTCACAAAGGAAAACAAAATGGATGGACTCTGTCACAAAGGAAAACCAAATGGATGCAATCTTAGAAGGTTCCTCTGAAGAATATAACCCATTTATGATGCAAATATATGGGAAATTGGAATCTTCAATCCTATATGATGTGGAAACACTTTTTCATGTACATCAAATATTATCACTCTTAAATGACTATGTCAATCTTGCTCATTCAAATCATAGTCAAAATTCAACTGGATTTCGTGGTGGTTATTCAAATTTCCAAGGTAAAGGTCACAACAACTGTGAAAGAGGTTGTGGAGGTGATACCGACACCAATCTTGTCGGTGTGTAGGGACGTCAATTGGACCTATATTTAGGGGTACTCAAAAAAATTTCACATAAAATATGATAGTAAAATAGGCACGAACATACATTAATTCTCTAATAAATTAAGCGGATATAAATGCATTTTCGTGGTCAATTCTCCTCGTATTCGTATAATATATATTTATATATTTTAATTTATATTATTATATAAAAATATTTTTTATCAATTTTAAAAAATATATCACTGTTAAACTATTATACATTTTAATATAAGTGTTAATTTTTTCTTTATAATTCAACAATAACATGTTATTATTTTTAATATCGTTAATAATTGAAAATGTTATGATATTTTCTAGTTGATTGATAAATTTTTACTAGTAACGCTGACAATAAATATGAATATATGTATTTAAGTATATGTAGGATAAAGGTATAAATATTGGTGATCACATGAGCATGAGTTTAGGTATGAGAATATTTTTAAATCACATGTATGAGAACTTATATTATAATATCTTACTCAAATCCTGTTAATTTCCATCCATAGATATGTGATAAATATGGACGTACCATTCTGCTTTGATTATGATTTTTCTCAATCTAAATTCTCAAGCTCACAACTCTAGATCTCAAGGCCAAACCACTGTATCAACACCCACCAAGACTGACAGCAATGATTCTGATAAACCATTTGCAACTGCACTTCTAGAAACTAATAATCCCTTTGAATTAACTCAGAAACTATATATTCCTTTAGATCATGATTCTAAAGTATGGTTGCAGATTTATGTGCTTTTCATCACTTAACCTTACACTAGTCACACACACTAGCAATCCTTATTCGGGTTCTAATAGAGTGTTTATAGGTAATAGCCAATGATTATACATTAACTTTATTGGTTCATCTCAATTTAACCCCATAATTCTACCAAAAATTGTGCTAAAACTCAAAAACATGCTCCATGTTCCTCTGATAACCATAAATTTATTGTTTGTGTAATGTTTGCCAAGGATAATGAGTCTATTTTGAATTCCATTTTGATAGTTATTATGTGAAATCCCAGGCATCTAAGAAGATTTTACTTGAAGGATTCCTTTATGAGCATAACCTTTATTGTTTCCCTAATCTATCTTTGGAACCCTCAAGCCTATATCTCATACATTAAACCAAGTGTCATTTCTTAATGTTAATCAATTAATGTTGTAGGTTCCAAATTTTTCAATATTTTCACATGGAAATTCAAATTAGGTCATTCTAATTCCGACGCAATTAGATATGTTTTAAATTCATGTAATATCACTGTTGCTTTTAAGAATACTATTGATTTTTATAATTCACAATGTTTAAAAATCACATAGAAATCTCCCTTATCCAATACTACATTTATTTCTTTTGAAGTTGTTCATATTGATTTATGGAGACCTTTCCCATTTTAATTCTAGTTGTGGTTATTACTATTATACTGCTTTTGTTGATGCTTAAACTCTCTATACCTAGATTTACTTTTTCAAACAAAAAAAATGATGCCTTAAATGCCTTTAAACTATTTCATTCTTCAGTTAAAACTCAACTTAATGATAATATTAAAGCCATTTAGTTTGATTTGAGGGGAAAATTTGAACCTTTTATAAATTATTTGAATGACTTAAGAATAAATCATAAATTAAGTTGTCCTCACACTTCTCATTAAAGTGACAATATTGAATGGAAAC
Organism: Lathyrus oleraceus; assembly: GCF_024323335.1. Taxonomy (NCBI): domain Eukaryota; kingdom Viridiplantae; phylum Streptophyta; class Magnoliopsida; order Fabales; family Fabaceae; genus Lathyrus; species Lathyrus oleraceus. The sequence continues at coordinate 131,312,857 of NC_066581.1, forward strand.
ATGGACAAATCATATGATGATTCTCTATCACCCCCTTCACATTGAAAAACCTCAAGACCCTTTAGTGGAAAATTCACATCCTATGAAGACAATATGCAAAATTAGAAACTTAAAGTCAAAGGCTTTTATTGCTCATACTGATCCTAGTTCTGTCAAACTAGCCACAAGAATTTAGGGCTCTCACTGCTTACAGGACTTGGACACTCATAACAATACCTCCATATAGAAAAACTATGGGATATAAATGGGTTTTTGTAATCAAGAAAAATCTTGAGGGAAGTGTTAACAAGTCTAAAACATGTTAGTTGCAAAAGAGTATCACCAACAAAAAATCTTTGCATTTAATAAAATATTCTCTCTAATGGTCAAACTTATTATCACTCGAGTTATTTTCACTCTAGCATTGCCTTACAGTTGGAAACTTTTGTAGATTAACATTAATAATGTCATCTTGAATGACATTCTACAAGAAGAGAAGTTCATGCAACAACCTTCTAAGTTTGTCTATGAGGACAAATTTACGGCCTATAAACTAAACAAGGTCTTATATGGTCTCAATAAAATCCAATAGCTTGGTATGAGAAGCTTAATCAAGCTCTATTTCAGTTTGGTTTCACACACAACATATGTGACCACTCATATTTTATCTATTCATCTCAAGATACTGATCTTTTGTTAATGTTTTTTAAGTAATTCAAGTGGTGTAACCGGTTATCACGGGTAAGTGACCTATTACAACAAGGTCTGAGGTTCAATCAAGTAGCAGAAATGTGTAGTTTTCGTAGATGTAACTGGTTAACCATTTTGGTGTAACCGGTTATCATTGAAGCTGATTTAATTTGTTGTCAGGTGTAACCGGTTACAAGCACAATATTTTATTTTTTCTACTATTTTACTTGGTCAATTTAGTTCCGAATTATGTTGTAACTCTTGTATAGGTGTTTGGGATGCACACTCATTCAAAGTTAATAAAATAATAATCTCTCACTCTCAATTCTCTCTCTCTCTCTCTCTCTCTCTCTCTCTCTCTCTCTCTCAATTCTCCTCTTTCACACTCCACATCCAAAGTTTCTCCATCATTGTTCACCAAGCTTGTGGTATCTTGTTTCAACATTTGGCATCAAGAGCCTGATTCATATCCATAACACCTAGTGTGCAATATGAATTATGTTTCCAATGAAAGAATACATGTAAACCTACTTATCCTTGATGCGAAGAATTACGATAAATGGTGTAAGCAAATGAAGGTGTTGTTTGGATACAGAGATGTTCTTGAAGTAATAAAGAATTGTGTTACTCCTCTTGATCCATCAATGTGTTAATGGCGATAACTTTGATAAAGTTGGTGATTGCAAATCGTCAAAGAAGCATGGGAGATCTTAGAGAAGACATATGCAGGGGCTAACAAGGCAAAGATGGTGAGATTACAAACTCACAAACGTCATCTCGAATTGATTCATATGGAGGAAAAGGAGACAATCAACGATTTCACAACGAGAATCACTCGTTGGTGAATCAAGTGAAGGCATACAAATAAATTATCACGAAGCAGTATGTTGCCGCTAAAATCTTGCATTCTTTAACATCAAGATTTGGCAATATAGTTGTGGAGATTGGGGATTCAAAGGATCTTGCAACGATGATCAAAGAGGAGATGTAAAGTTCTCTTAAGGCTCATGAACAAAGGATGGAAGATAGAAATAATGATAAGGCAAAGACGAAGATCGCTTTGCAAGCTCGTTTCAATGAGAAGGATAATAGATCGAAAGGAAAATGACCCATGAGAGAAACTACAACAAACATGGTGATCAAAGCAACTTTGGAGGTGAAAAGAAGAGATTTAACATGAGCAAGGAACAGTGTTATAAGTGTCAACAGTTCAGTCATTTTGCAAAAGAATGCAATGCGAACAAGAAGGAATATCAAGGGGATGAAGCCAAGGTTTAAAGACAAGAGTTTGATAAAGAGAATAAAATTTTGGTCTTGATCACAGAAGGGAATTGTAGCAACATACAAGTATGGGATAACAACTGCAACAACTCAAAGAATGCTGAAAAATTGAGATGTGTCTGGTTGAATGATATGATTAACCTGTTGCATGAAGAGGAAGATACCATGATGAGTTTGAAAGGAGTTCAATGCAATGAATAGTGGTATTTGGACCCAGGTTGTTCAACTCATATGATGGGAAGAAAAGATTGGTTTGTCAAAATCAATCGTGCCATGAAGAACAAAGTAAAATTTGCGGATGACACCACTCTAATGGCTGATGGGATCAATGATGTTTTGATCATGAGAAAGAAATGGTGGACATTCATTGATCAAATATGTCTTCTACATTCCGAGAATAAAATGTAACCTTCTAAGTATTTGCCAATTGTTTGAGAAGGATTATAAGATTCACATGGAAGACAAGGGGCTACGCGTTATGGACGTAAGAGGATTTTTGGTCCTTAAAGCGTTTATGGCTTCCAATAGAACCTTCAAGGCTGAGTTGAAGGTTATAAAGCATATATGTCTTGCTACTGCATCAAGTAAAGAAGAGTGGTTGTGGAACTATCGTTTTGGGCATCTCAACATTAGAGATCTCAAAGACTTGCAAAAGAACAAAATGATAATTGGGTTGTCATCGATCAACATACCAGCTGAAATTTATGAAGAATGTGTGCAAGTGAAGCAACATAATGGAAAATTAAGCAAGGATGAAGACTGTAGGACCAAGAATCACCTTGAGGTGGTTTATTTGGATGTGTGTGGGCCGATGCAAGTAGATTCTATTGGTCACAATAGGTATTTTGTCATATTTATTGACGATCATAGTAGAACGCCATGGACATACCTAATCAAGAGAAACAATGATGCATTCGAAGTGTTTAATAATTTCAAGTCCATGGTTGAGAAGCAAAGTGGTCAAAAACTCAAAGTGCTCAAAACAGATGATGGAGGCGAATATGTCTCAAATGACTTTGGGAAGTTTTATGATCAAGAAATGACTGTATATGAGGTAGTACCATCCTATACACCGCAGTAAAACGGTGTGGCCGAAAGGAAGAATCGATCAATCATAAACATGGTGAGAAACGTGTTGAAGGGGAAGAGCTCGCCGAAGGAGATATGGGGAGAAACGGTATCCACAACTGCCTATTTGTTGAATAGGTGCCCTACAAAAAAACTTGAAAATGTAACACCGGAGGAAACATGGTCGGGATTCAAACCAAATCTGAACCATTTGAGAGTCTTTGATTATGTTGCATACCGACATGTTTCGGGTCAACTTAGAAATAAGTTGGATGACAAGGGAGAAATGATGATACTTGTTGGATATCACTCTATCGGTGGTTACAAACTGTTTGATGTTGTAAACAAGAGGATCGTGATCAGTCGGGACGCCGTAATCGATGAATTGAAGCAAGTGCAACAGGGTGTAACCGGTTACCAACAAACGTTAACCGGTTACATGCAGGTTGTAATCGGTTACCAGAAAGTTGTAACCAGTTACAACTTTGAAATTTCCAATTCTGAGGAAAGTGGAAGACCATAACAGCATGTCGTCGAAGCCCGAAATGAAGAAAATGTCAGAAGGTCGACAAGGCAAAGGGGTTTGCCTCAAAGACTCCAAGATTGTGAGTTATTCCAAGATAACAAAGTCAACGATGATAGTGATTTCGTCCATTTTACACTTATGGACAAATCTGAACCCATTAATACAGAAGAGGCCTTGAGTGATCTAAAGTGGATTTGTGTTATGAAGGAGGAGCTGGAATCCATGGAGAAGAACAACACTTGGGAGTTAGTTGATATACCAAAAGAAAATAAGCCAATTGGTATGAAGTGGGTGTTCAAAGTGAAAGCAAATCCCAAGAGTGAGATAATCAAGCATAAAGCTCGATTAGTGGCTAAGGGATTTTTGCAAAGAGAAGGCATATACTTTGAAAAGGTTTTTGCACCGGTTGCTAGGATTGAAACCATTAGGCTTGTTGTTAGTATTAAAAATAACCACAATTGGTCTATCTACCAAATGGATGTCAAGTTCACGTTTTTGAACAGACCGCTTGAAGAGGAGGTATATGTACGATAACCCCTTAGTTTTATTGTGAAAGACCAAGAGATGAAGTTTTACAAGTTGAAGAAAGTATTATATGGTTGAAGAAAGCTCCAAGAGCTTGGCATAAAAGAATTGATGGTTTCCTAAAGGGTGTTGGCTTCAAGAAGTGTGTATCCAAGCATGAAGTGTATATGAAGACGGATACAAGTGAATGAGTAATTTTCCTTTGTCTATATGTAGACAACTTATTAATCACGGGCAACAATGGAAAGTGTATTTCAAATTTTAAGAGTAAACTTATAGAATAATTTGAGATGACCGACCTTGGCCTCATGATATACTTTCTTGGCATTGAGTTCCATAAGTCCAAAATGAGACTTCTCATGCACCAAAGAAGGTATGCTCTTGCGATTGAAGAAGTTTGAAATGGAGCATTGCAATGCTGCCATTTCTCCAGCTAAACAAAGGTTGTAGTTGTCTAAGGATGAGGATGAGCAAGATATTGATCCAACTCAATATAGGAGGTTTATTGGATCCATGCGTTCCTTGTTCAATACGCGACCGAACTTGGCGTTTAGTGTCAGTATTACGAGTAGATTCATGGGAAAATCGAATGTGTCTCACTTGCAAGCAGTCAAGAGGATCCTACGATATGTCAAAGGTTCTATTGGTTGCGGAATTCTCTTTCCCGCAGCTGATACAAGAAAAAATGCAATTTGCTCGGTTTTACCGGTTCCAATTGGTGCAGAGATAAAGATGATCGAAAGTCTACAGTTGGATACATCTTTATGTTTGATGCAACCCTAATCTCATGGTGTTTTAAGAAGGAATCGGTGGTTGCACTCTCATCTTGTAGGGTCGACTATATTGTCACTTTGTTATGTGTGTGCCAAGCCGTACGGCTCATGAATCTATTGAAGGAGATGGGAAACAGTGAGGGTGAGGCTGGCACACTCTTAGTTGACAATGTTTCTGCGATTAATCTTTCTAAGAACCTAATTGCACATGGAAGGAGCAAGCATATTGAGATGAGAATTCACTACTTGAGGGAATTTATTAGTGAAGGAAGGTTACAATTGGAATATTGCAGAAGTGAGGACCAAGTTGTTGATTTGTTGACTAAGGGAGTCACAAATGATGTGCTTAAGAGGTTGAAGACGAGCATGAGCATGGTAGACTTGCAACACTTGAATTAAGGTGGTGTGTTAATATTTTTCAAGTAATTCAAGTGGTGTAACCGGTTACCATGGGTAGGTAACTGATTACATCAAGGTTTGAGGTTCAATCAAGTAGTAGAAATATGGAGTTTTTGCAGGTGTAATCGGTTACCATTGAAGTTGATTTAATTTGTTGTCAGGTGTAACCGGTTACTCACTTTGGTGTAACCAGTTACAAATGCGATATTTTGTTTTTTCTGTTATTTTACTTTGTCAATTCAGTTCCCAATTATGTTGTAACTCTTGTATAAATGTTTATGATGCACAGTAATCCAAAGTTAATGCAATAATAATCTCTCCCCCTCAATTCTCTCTCTCTCTCTCTCTCTCTCTCTCTCAATTCTCCTTTCTCCTCTTTCACACTCCACATCCAAAGTTCACCAAACTTGTGGTGTCTTGTTTCAACATCTTTATGTGTTCGTATATGTTGATGATATTCTCATTACTAGATCTTCCTCTAAGTTAGTTCATGACTTTATAATGAAACTTATTGATAATTTTGCATTGAAAAAGCTTGGTAAACCATCATAATTTATGGATGTTGAAGTTAAACATCAAGCTAATGGATTTGTGATACCATTCAATCTAAGTACATTCGAGATTTACTATCAAGAGTACACATGAGTTATGCTAACAATGTTTCAACTTCTATATTCAAATAAGCACGATACAAATGCGTTTCAAGATCCTCAACTTTATATGTCCATTATAGAAGCTTTACAATATGTAACTCCCACTATACCATATATTTCATTATATGTTAACAAAATTTGTCAGTTCACGATCTAACCTTTTGAGAGTCATTGATTCACTATCAAAATAATACTTAGATACTTGAATGCCACTTCAGCACATGGTCTTATTCTCATACCTACGTCTGTCAATCATAAACTCACTATAATATCTTATAATGATTCAAGTTGGACCAATGATCTTGATGATAGACGATTCACATATAGCTCTTCCATTTATTTTGGCCCAAATTTAGTCTCTTGAAATTATAAAAAAAATAATCTTTGATAGCATGTGCTGTGTTGAAGTTAAGTATCATGATCTAACACACACAATCTCTAAGTTGCTCTATCTTGAATCCTTCCTAACTGAACTCCACATTTCATTTATACATCCCACAACTCTATGCGATAACTTAAGTTGAACGAAACAACCATATATTTTATACTACTCCTTCAGTTTTTTATTATAAGTCGTTTTTTTTTACTTTTCACACATATCAAAAAATGTAGTAATTGTGGTATAAAAAAGAGAAATTATGAAAGATTTTACAAAATTGTTCTTTATTAATGATGTTGAAAAGATAAATTGACATAATTGAAAAAAGAGAGAATAATAAATATTTAAGGATATAAATAGAAAAAATAACATTAATGATTTATTGATATTATAAAACGACTTATATTATGATATACAATATTTTCTCAAAACGACTTATAATAAAAAACGAATGTAGTATTGTTTAATAATTTTTGAGGTGATTCCGAAACCGCAACATGTCACATTTGTATTTTTTCCATACATTTTTACAATTAATTGTACAATGAGAATCCAAAGCGATTAAATTAATTGCTAGCACAAATATTATTATTATTATTGTTATTAATAATTAATTATTATTTATTCATAATTTATAACTATTTTTTACAAGCATTGTTAGCACAAATTAAGTTATATTAATATCAAAATAACAAGTAACATTTTCCACTAAAAGAATAATAATAATAAACATTTCTTATAAATTGAAAATAAGTTCATGGCCTTTTACTCGCGTATCAATTCTTTAGAAGTTTTTTCCAGTAAACTTATCTACAAACATTTATAAACTTAAGTAAAGAATAGTTAACTTTTTAGTATGTGAAGGTCATTGAGTCCTTATGCTTTATTTAGTCTATAATTACAATGCTGTCACGTGTTTTCAACTCTAAAATAAATAATTAAATAATGTAAAAAAAAAGTTAAAACGGTGACAACTAAGATAATATACAAATAAATAAATACCAACTGACTTAACAAACATCAAGGCCCATTAGCTCAGTTGGTTAGAGCGTCGTGCTAATAACGCGAAGGTCGCAGGTTCGAGACCTGCATGGGCCATTTATTTTTTAAATTTCGATTTTTTATTTTTAACTATTTAATTTTATTTATTCATTTCAACCCTTCCACGAGCGTGTTCTTCATCTTCTTCGCGACTCTTGCATCAACTCCAAGTCCTTAACCACAATCATCCAAACATGGTAATTCTCTATTTCCTCTTTCGATTTTCAATTAATCGATTAATATTTCTGATTCTAAAATTAAAAATTAATTTTGCTGAAAAAATCAAATGTGATTTAGGTTTGCTTGTTTTGCTTATTGCCCCTTTTCCTCGTTCCAATCGTGAACGTATTGCCTATTCTCTTCTACTATGTTATGGTAAGTGCTTCTTCCATTCAATTTTCCATCTTTTAGTTATCTCGCACCATAATAATCTTGTTCTTTCACAAGATTTAAAAATTATCAATTCTAACTAACCCTATTAACGTGCGAGTTCAATGATTTTGAAAATTTTGTTGTGAAATTTGAATCATTCTTGACGCTCTGTCTTGATAGTTGTTAGGCTCACATAATTTTGAACTTGGAGTAATTTTCAGGGAAAAGTATATCGGCTTTTCGGATGGGAGTTTAGGAAACCGGAGATGGTCCCTCCAGCATGTCCTTACAAGCCTGCAGCCAAAACGGACAGTAAAGTAAGTAAATGAATGACTATGAAGCGTATTCTGCTAAGTGTATGGCTAATTTCATCACCATTTGTGAACTTCTGTTTTATTGGAATATCTTGGATTGTGAATTGTAATTCGATATTCTTATTTCTAAATGTTAAAAGTTTGCTCATTTTTCTGTTTATTGCTACAATTGGAAAATGAATGCCATGGCTTGAGTCTATGTTTTTAGGGATCGATCTTAGGCTTACAACAAAATTCAAAGTTAACAATATGATACATTTTCGGTTTTCTTCGCTCATAAGTCCTAACCAAAGGTAATCCTACACAAGTTTCTCTATTCTTTTAGCCCTACCGTCCTTGATCAGAAACAATGAAAATATTTTAGGTGAATACTGCTAAAGAAGAAGTCTGGATGAAGATGATCAGACCATCCATCGAGTAAAAAACATCCTTCTAACTATTTCAAGCACTAAATGGTCACAGGTCTCCTGAATATAGAAACCCAAAATGAAACAGATGAAGAATTACCAATAAAAGGAATGCTGAAGTAAGTGAGAAGTCGATATCAATGATGATACCAATCCATGAAAACAACCCACCTAGCCTAAATTAGCATAAATTACCTATACCAAGTTAATCTTCAAACTATTCAACCAACAATGGCCTTATAGAATGCATAAATAGCATGGTTTTCAAACTCTTGAATTGACTCTTATAAATTTACGACTCTAGGTATAGGTATCAATATTGTTACCAAATAGCGGTGCCATGGCTGCTATGGCGGATATACATGATGGTTTTTTGGGCTCGCCGCAATGCTAAATATCGGCTGATATTGCGGGATTTTGGCTCTCCACCATGGGCCACCATTCGCCATGGACAACATTGGGTATCAATATCAAGTTAACTAGCTGATAAAATAATTTCTTTTCCAATATGGATAGATTCTTACAGACTCAAACAGAATCCCGAGTTTGGGGACGATTGTCCATGTCTACAATATAATGGTTAGTTCCCTTGAATGACAGTGTTTTGGTCTTTTTTAGAAAACCCAAAATGTAGAAGTTGAACAATAAGGCTCAGTTGAACACAAAATGTTAGCCTTGCAGTTGTTGCACTTGATTCCACCAATGCATCTAATCTAACATACATTCCAGCATGAACACATCTCTAGAGAAGGTGGCTGATAATTCTATTGAATTTCAACCCTCATAGTTCCCAAGCATAAATGAAATCACGAATTAGAGAAGATGAACAAACTCATTGTTGCATGGTTACAAATTACAATGAGCCAAACAAGCCATCAAAGTGAATGAACCTGGCTCCAATGAACTGAAACCTACCTCCATCAAGCTGAATCCAACTTCAACAAAGGGAGCCCAATCCCACCATTCTTCACTCCTAACTAATCTGGAGCCTTGTGATTTGTTAATTTGTCCATTGATTTTGAACTGTTTGTGCATTTTGCGTTGGTCTGGTCCAGAGACTATGTTTTAATAATTCTCTGATTTTTTTATTCATTTGTTTATATGTGTCTGGCTTTCTTATCAATGGTTGAGATGTTATCAATGTTTGAGATGTCTAACTTTTCTGTCTAAAGTGGATTACTTGCATATTGAAGCAGTTCCCCTTATGCTAACCGAACCTTTTTTTTTGCTTAATTATTATATTAAGATTTCCTTTCTGCTCAGATAGTTTCTGAAACCTAGTAAGAACAGTATTTTAGTTCTATTGTTCTAATTACCGAGACACTTTATCATGGAAGAGTATTCTAGATTTATTATCAGAGGAGAACTCTATGCTATGAAATACTATAGGTTTACTGTTCTACATTACTTGGATTCATTTAAACGCAAATCTCTAAATACATCATTCTATGTTACTTAATAGGATGATAGCCCATTCTTGGAAGGTGGTCTCTTATAAAAAAATTCAGAATAATTTGTCAGGGAAAAAATTTGATCCATGCCATAATTGTTAGTTAAACTCAGTCATAAACACTTGGTTTAAGCAACAGACTCATGTTACTTCTATCCATACATATCCCTGTATTTGTGTCTTTTTGGAGTTGAGTGATCCTCAACAGTTAGTTCCGTTTTGGGTTTACTGCATCATGAATGTGATGTATAATGTTTACATTGACACATGTGCATGTGCATCATTACATGCCTAGAAATAAATGTTGATGCTTTAATGCTGGAAACTGCCAATGAAATTTAAAATGCAAATGATTTGGCAGGTTGAAACAAAAGATGTCCCGGCTGTAGAACCTGTTAAAGCTGGAGGAGTAGATGTCAAGCAGGACTAACATGGGGTCGCTACTCTGCGATAAAGTGTAAGGACAGGGAAATAAATATATGATCCCATAAGATGGTTTATGTATATAACAGTTATTACTACTTTTGTTAAGAAGTTACATTGCATGAGACTGAGATAGTTTGTAAGATGGAGCAAGATGAAACAAAACATGTTTAAATTGGCAGACATTTGATTACAAAAAGTACTTATACCAGTTGGGATTGTTTTCTTTCCATTATTCTTATGCTTGAACAAAGAAACTCTTATATACTAGTAGTAGATATTACCAGAAAACAAAGACTTGTCATGCTTGATATATAGTAGTATAAAAGTAGAATCATCTTAACATTTTTTTTTGCCTGTTTCCTTTTCACTATGTGCAAAAGAGAAAAAATTCCTTAAAATCTAATTAGTGCATGTGGGGACCTTTGAACGATGGTGCTTCTTAGTATAATATTCCTTCCAAATGGGAAGTGGATGCATGTTTATGTTTGTTTACCCATAATATCTTTCATGTCACTTATTACTATAACTTTTATCTACTCTATCTGCCGACCTTTGGCCATTCTATGAGATCATATTTTTTTGTTCCTATTTTTTTGTTCGCTTCTATGCATGCATATGGAAAATAAGGATCCAGATTCCAAAAGTTAGATGTTTATAGATGCACTTTAAATTGATTATTTGAAGTAGACTTTGATTCAATGCTTATAGAATAAGAAAAAGTATGTATTTATAACATGAAATAAATTGCCTAGATTTGATAAAAGGGTAAAAAAAATTGTCTTACAAGAGGGCCAGATGAATAAGTGAGATGTCACATGTTTAAACTCGTCGGCTTCCACACCTGATGTTTTTACACAGTTACTAATTGAACAACTCTATGACTTTGTTGTGTTCCCATTCGAGCCAAAACATTAGCATAGTTGTTTGCTTCTTGAATGATATGGATAAGTCTTGTCTCACTCCTTTGATTAATCATATCTTGAATTCTTCGTATCAACCGACAACCTGATTTAATCTTTTGATTCTCATTTGTAAAAGCTTTTTGGATTTTATCCCATCCTATGAGGTGTAAAAACATTATATGAAAAATCAAAAATGTCTCTTAGATTTCGGAGATGTATCTCTGAACATATTTTATACACACAACTCATCGTTTTTTAGTCGCCCTATAATTTTATGATTTATTTTATTTTGAAAATACATTTCTGGAACTCACAATATACAATAAATCAAAGTCATTCTCTATCGAATGAAAAGTTTTTGATAACCCCTGTTACGTGTATCAATTATGTTCAAACTAGGAAAAGGAAGAAATGGCTAAGGACCAAAATAATTAACCTATTGAAAACATATAACATAAACAGATGAAATTTGTAACTGGAATTTGGAATTCTGAAGCTTTTACTAGAATAATTTGTATGATGTTATACTTTTGTTTTGAGGCATTTTACGTTGGTAAAATATAAGAAGTGCACATTATATGTGAATATTGGCCTTTTGAGATTAAATCTCAATGCAGAAGAATCATCATTAACAAAAACAGATTTCTTAATTTAAGTCATAAAATTAGTGTGTGGCTCAAAAACAAAAAAGTTGTGTGTGTATAGAATACATAAGTGCATTCATTTGCATATCCACTTCTCAGAGATTGGGCTACACTTTCTAGTACTCTTAGTATTGCACACTTTCCAATATATATTGGGATACCCTCCTAGCCAATTTCCATATTTGTCATACCATCTGCTAAAACCGATCCATCAACATTGAGACATACCCAATCATCAACTGGAGGTTGCTATTTAACATTGAACCAAAATAACTCTTCTGCACAATATAAACATCCCCATAGACTTTTGTTTTGTTCAATATCTCCTGCCCCATATTAACTGGCATCATGCAGTCCTCCACATGCTCAGACTTATTCCTCCAAAACCCTACGGTATAACATGCCATTGCCCAAATCTCCTGCCAATTCTCTGTTTTGCTACTACTTAGATTTTCTTCCATGTTGAGATCAAGCCAACCCTGCAGATTCAAGTTGAAAAACATGCCCTTGTAATCAGTGTGTACTAAGCTATTCCAGACGGTCACACTAGTCCCACAATCCCTCACAACATGCATAGTAGTTTCAATATGCCATGTACAATCATAACAGAAAGCTGTTTGATATTAATATGATTAAGCAACTGATTTGTTTTGAGACCATTATGATGCACCATCCAAAGAAAAGAAACCCTCTGACTCTTTCAGGAACTTGTAGTATCCATAAGCAGAGGCAACAATTGTAAAGATTTCATTCTCTGCCCCCTCCCCAGAGGCACACATCAGTGTCATCTGTTTCTTGTGGTGGCTGCAATGCCTGAAATATATTCAGCGATTCTTAATTTTGACTATCACTATACTTCATTTACAATTGCTTTTGACTCCATTTTAATTTGTAGATTTGTAACACGTATTAAAAATAGATTCAATGGTTGTAATTTAAAAAAGTTAAAGTTAACTGAATAAAAAAAATAAGCAAACTACTTTAACTAAATTTCAGATTTTATTTTAGTCTCTTATCTAATAAACGTCTTAAAAACGGTTTATTCAACTTAATCATTTCTATTAAATCATGAGAAAAAACATTAACCGCTGGTGATGTGGCATGATAGCAAGACAATAATTGAATTGCTGAGTCAACATATTTATTAAAAAATTCATATTTTGTTTAAATTAGGTGTTTTCTTTTTGGAGGTTAAAATCCCTATAAATCGTTAATAATGTATAAAAAATATACAATTCTTCTCTAATAAGCTTCTCTAAAAAAATGACCATGCATCTTTTTCATATCAATTGTAGAGAAGATGCATCTTTTTCATATCTTTTTCTTAATTCATTAATTCTCTAAAAATATTACAATTATTCTCTAGTAAGTTTCTCTAAAAAGATGCATGATTAATAAAAAGATGCATCTTTTTCTTATCAATTGTATATCACGACTTAAAAAATGACCATAATAAAATCATTTGATTGCTCATTTGCTTTATTTTATTAATCATGCATCTTATTCATATCAATTGTATATCACGACTTAAACCATGTATCTTTGATCACCTTGATAATTAATTTGTTAAGCGATAAAGTGACTTAAAATGAACTTTTCAATAAACAAAATCCTTGATCCAACGTCAAGTGGATTTTTTCAAGCTTATTTCATTCTGCCTCACAATGCAATTCAAATCTTTTCCCAATTAAGTGTAATGTTAAAATATGTTTCGTCTCGAGACGATGAAAAATAACACTTGATTTATATATGTGAGTGAGATAAGCGACATTTTTCTGTGAGTGTTGATAGCTAGAAATTCATTCAATGTGATGCAAACGCCGACTCCTCTAACTGTTGTGGGTAAGCAATGTTTTCCATTTGATTACGACAATAACAATTTTGCAAAAATTGATCCACGAACAAACATTTTCTACCCCGAACTACGAAACTTTGAGTTTCTCATTATACTTAAGAATATGTAGGAGCGAGACCCGCAATCTCGTCAAACACCCTTGTCGCTATCGGGGTTTCACGATAGCGAGGAACCAGGGACTGAACTAAAGGATGTCTCCTCAATCAAAGAGATAAGGCAAAACAGAAGAGTCGCCATCGAATTTTATTTTGAGTTTCTCTATCGAAGAGGAGAGGGGAGATATTCGATAAAACCCTCAAAGAGAGAATGTGCAACAGTAAGTACAAGGATAAAGAATCGGTCTCGTAATCGAGACTTGGGTTCGGAAGTCGGCTACGCAAGAAAAATGTATTAGCACCCCTCACGTCCATGGTACTTCATGGGAATCATTTGAGTTGTTTACATATATGGATATTTATCTCGTTTATTGTTTTATTTTTTTTAAAAGAGTGTAAAAATGATAGGACTCTGGGGTTTTTTATTATTGTGCTCGTCAATGATTATGACCCTTATGCCTACGTATCATTTATTGGGTGATGAGGAATCAGAGCTCCGTAGTTCGGAGTAGAAAATGTTTATGTGTTAGTTGATTTTACCTTTGAGAAAAAGGTTTTCAGAGCAGTGCCCTAAGGCAAAAAAAATAAGGTTTGATAGGTTATATTGTCTTTACCTTGAATAAGGGTTTATGAAAATAATGTTTATGATTAGATTGCGCTAAAGCCTATGGACGGAGGTAAAAATTCTAGACAACAAGTCAAGCATCTTGCGTTCAAAATAATCAGAGTAAGGATATGAATGCTCCATTATTACTCATTTTCCACCACTTAAGGCTCGTGGCGCATAATATTAATCTTAGTTTTAATGTATTTTGAATTTGATTATGAAAATATCACTTGATATTGAATCAAGGGTTTGTTTATTTGATTATAAAATTGGGTAATGCAATGAATATAGAAAGTAACCAACAAGAAAATAAAGGGTCTCATTGTAAGGTATCCCAAGAGAAAACCTTGTGTGTGCAAAAGTGACCTAAGCTAAACAAATAATACTGATCTTACGAACATGTCCCCCTAGGGTGGTGCCATGATTTTATTCCTACAACATGTATGTAAGTTACAGATGGAATCCAAAGTTGAAACCAAATATCAAAAGATATGGAAAGGTCCTCCAAGCAAAGGTCCTAAGATGAGATCCTCTAAGTCTAAGTTGATTAAATGGAGTGAATATTTTGATCTTATCATTTTATCATGTTTTTGTTGTTTTTAATGTATGATGATAATAAAGATAAGTGACAATAATAAACATGCATGATGAGTTTATACAATGAGTATGATGATGAGTGCTTGAATGTAAATTTTAAAATAACAACATAAAAGTAAATAAAAAAAGTAACAATGGTAAAGTCACAATAACAATGGTTAGTGGTAATCAAAGTTAGTAAATTTTAAGTGAGGTTAGTATTATGTATAAGCCTAACACTTGAGGATTATCTATCCTTAGGTCAAAAGATTCAAAATATGGCGCATCAGGGGATAACTTATCACTTATGTAAAGTATTGAAGATGATCAATGATCAACTTACAATAGGCTTGTAACAATGAAAGTTATGCAAACTCCAAGTCAATCTATCAATAACTTGACAAAAGGAAGACTATGTCAACTCAAAGGTTAAAAGTTAATGTTCTGATTAAACAATTAAATTAGATAAGTTATAAAGATCAATGTACAATATGAACAAGTTAATAATAAGGGTTAGTGGGTTAGTATAAGCAAAAAGAAAATCAGATGGAACCAATAAGTTAGTATGTATCCAAGCTTCATCTACATGTCAAATGATCCAAGTTGATTGATATAGAGGCAAATTATTCATGCTTCAAAGTACCATGAATGAAACCTTTATCATTCATTAGTAGACTTGAAACATAGAAGGTTCAAGCAACCCTAATCAATCCAATATCATGACAACCATAGACTTCATTAGCCACTAAGTTCAAAACCTTATAAGTCAATGAAAAATTGCTCAAATGATATGAAACAAAACATAATAAAATAGTAAAGGCAAAAATAATAAGGGTATATATTGGGAATATTTTCAGAATAATAAATATGAGTGAGATGAAAAATAAAATGAAATGGAAAAAAATAATGTGAAAATAAATAAAAATACAATAGGAAGAAATAACAAAAGGAAAAATGCATGCGTTGGGGGTTGAAACCCATGATCTTAGGGTCATGGGGGGTTAACCCCCTCTCCCATTAGGCCAAGCACCCAC
The DNA here is from genome assembly GCF_024323335.1 of Lathyrus oleraceus. Lineage (NCBI taxonomy): Eukaryota > Viridiplantae > Streptophyta > Magnoliopsida > Fabales > Fabaceae > Lathyrus > Lathyrus oleraceus. Next base: position 131,328,853 of record NC_066581.1, read on the forward strand.
TTGTGATTCAGAAGCACGCTCATAAAATAAAATAATAAAACAAAATATCCAAAGAAAAGCGCGCGTAAGCTGTCCAATCAGGTGTGGTCAACACAAACATTCAAATTTGAAAGCGCACGCATAGGCATCGTCTTCAACCTTGAGACCTCAGAATCAAAATCCAGAAGACGTGTTTTTCATGGGATTTAAACATGGAATCATTACCTATGCATAAAAACAAATCAACTTCCACACTCATGAGCCATTGATTGGCTCTAAGTGTGGAGTATTTTGTCAAAAATTATAAAGAATAAGTTGACCTAAATTAAAAATTAAATGATGGATAATGGCTAATCAGAACTTAAAACACGGGGTTAATGATCAGTAAGTGATTTCAAGTTGAATGGTAACTTATTTGAGTAAAGGTGGTGAGTGGAACTACCTGATCGGAATCAATTTAAGAGTGGTGCTCCGATGACAAAGGACCGCTCAGGGGAGATGTTTTCAGGGTGAGTTAGTGTTTGGTAAAGCTTCAGTGATGTTCATGGATGTATTATGGGTGGTTATTTTGAATTGAAAGGCTTTGAATCTCAAAAATCGAATCTTTGGTTTTAATGGTGGAAATCGGTTTCACAGTAGGGTATTTCTGGCTTTCAAAGCTTGGTTTTTGAGTGAGACACTGTAAGACCTTAATTTTGACCCTAAGATCCCTCATGACACCATAACATTGCATTTGCATAGCCTCAAGGATCATAAGCATCTTGGCTTCTTCCCTTTGGGTGGGACCCCTTGTGAATGGTTTGAGATCACCGAGCATGCTTGAATTGTATATCATTGCTTTTCTCATTTTTATTCACTAACCAAAAGCACAAAAATATGTCACTAATATCTTTTGTTTGTAGCTTGAGCAGTCACAAGGTCAAAAGCTTCTAGGAGATCCTTTGTGCAATGATATGGTCAAGAGGAGATGAAAACAAGCATGGCAATGGTTCCCAAAGCTCTCATCCATCAAATGTGCCTCCCTAGTATCTCAATTCATCATTTTGATCGAAACAAGTCAAGGGGTTTGAGGTTTGTTTCCCAAGGAAACCCTAATTCATCTATGCACTAACTATGTCTTGCTCATGAAGCAACCTCAGCTCATGGTCAAATACAATCAAGGGAAGTTCTTTAATTCATCATCTCATGAATATTTGAACTCATTTAAGTGTCCTTAATCATCAATTCATCAAGATATGAGTTGTGAACTTGAGAAGTTGATCAGTCAATTCATCTGACTATCTTGAAATGCACTGAGACCTAACGTTTTATGTGTTGGTCAAATGGAGATGACCCCAAGAGAAAAAATGTTCTTAAGGACAATATGAACAACTTTCATGTTCATCAAAACTTTATTTGAAGCTTTCAAGGTCATCTTCCATTCCAAGACATTATAGGTCATTTTGACAGAAACCCTAATTTTAGGTCAACTCCCCAAGAACATAACTCATTCATTTTTTATGATTTTGAGGTGGGACCAAATGCATTGGAAATATTAATATGTCTACTTAAAATGTTATGTTGGACAAAATTTCATAATACCAAAAAAATACATGTGATAATGCAAAACGTTATAGGTCACTTTGGACCAAATGCATTGAAATGTGAAAAAGTCCAACTTCAAGTGCCCATAACTTCTTCATAAAAAATCCAAATGATGAAACATTTAAGTCCAAATTGATTGTCTTGAAAAGATATACAACTTTGATGTTGGAGGATTTTCCATTTGAATCTTTCATCATCAAAACAGAAGGGCTTGAAGGTGGTTCATTTTGACAAAATTCTCAAAGGCATATTTTGTACATTGAACTTCATGGCCTGTTTTCATAAAATTTCACACTCCAAATGAGTTTTTGTCCAACATAACATTTGTTCCTTATGTAAAGACCTTTCCAACCATTACCCACATGCCTATGTTTACATTTTGCAAAAGGGATTTTCGAAGACTTGAAGTTTTGTGACCATTTATGCATTTCATGATGAATCTTCATGCACAAGCCAATGCCTTTCAATTTACACGTCCAAAGTTGATTCATTTGAGTTCAGCATGCAAAACCATTTGATTTTGGGCCTCACATGCGCCTGTACAGGCCCGTGCATGGAGGACCCAATTCTCATGCACACGGATTCATCACACTCTCCTTGCAGCTCCAGCTATAAATATAATGCATTGCTTCACTTGAAAGGTAGCCTGAAGTGCTGCAAGATTGAATCCCTAGCCATACCTAAAGGAACAAACTCCATTTTTCTCCAAATTTTCAGATCTGAAATTCAATTGCATTTGGTTGAATTTTAAGATCTAAAGTTCCTAGACCTTCATCATTTGATCCCTTGAAGCTTCTGTTTGCAAAAGGAACCAAAGAGAGTGATTCATTTCTTCACAATCCAAAGGTTTTGCTCGACTGAAATTTGCTTCAAATCTCATTATACTTTGCTCCATTTGCCTTGATCTTGTGTTGTCTGAAGTCCTCTCTGTAGAGGCATCATTATTGTGTGTTTAATTGTTGGAATCGAGCAAGTTCAGTTGAACACCACCAAACTTCCATCTCTGATTTCTCTCTTAATAGGAATCTAGAGTGGAATTGAGTGACATAGGAGTGATGTACATCACTTCACCTTTCGAATGGTGTCTGGATCGTGCATTTTAGTTAACATTTGAAACTCTGCATTTTTTGGTCTCTGTAGCGGTGTATTCGTCACTTTATGTTTTATTTATTAAATCAAAAGCAAAGCATACAAAGAATCGAGTCGCCACCGCACTTTTATTTATCCTAAAGAATGGCTAAAAAGCGAACAAAAGCCTAAGAAGTTTTACACATAGAAAACTAATGAAAAGATCAGAGAATCTAGGTAAGGGGTTAATTACGCAATGGGAAGGTGTTAGGCACCCAAAACGTCCTAGGTACTCCTAGGGAGCCCTTTTCACACTTGTTGTATAAAAAAGTTTATTTATTTATGACATATTGTGCAAACATGAATGGGAAGGTGAGAAAAGAATATACAATTTATTATTTTTGTGTTTGAACGGATGAACCCGTTGCCTACGTACCTTCCATGAAAGGTAAGGATCAAAACGCCGTAGTTCGGCTAAAAGATTTCCAAAATATCAGTGGGTTCATTTTAAAACACGAACACTAAGGTTTTTCATTACCAATGAGAGAACACTCAACCTGAATCAACAATCCACCATGCGAGGACGGCTTCAACATACTAGTGAGGGGTTAACCCTATAATAAGTATGGAAGACTTACAATCAACTCACTAAGGATAAGGTAAGATTTACATCAACCACTATGGTAATTGAAACCTATGGCTAATGTGTACAAACATATTAACAATGGATAAAGCCACAAAACAATTAAATGGGTGAAGTTTAATTGATTATGAGTATTCACAAAGTATGGTCAAAGTATGATTAAGATTCAATTCAAAGAAGTGTTATGAAATGGAGTTTGAAAATCAAGGACTTAAGGTCCAAGTTTCTAATTTGAAAAGACATGAAGATGTTTGCACAATAGTTCAAAGTTTTTGAATTAACAATGTGAAAAGGGAGTTTTGGAAACAAAAGGGTGTGGATGAAGGAGTGTAAAACTTCTTAGAAGTTCACCTCTTGAAATCATATAGAAGATGATTCAAGTGTGTCCTTAGGAATAGGCAAATGAGCGAGTAAGCAAAACAAATGATACCGGGTGCCAATATATGGGCTTACTCCAATCTCACAAACAAAGGTGGATACCGGATACCAATCAATGGATTTACACCAGTCTCCTAAAACAAACAAGGATGTCAGATGCCAATAAATGGACTTATTCCAACCTCCTAAAACAAAACAACACCAAAAGGGTGGATACCGGATGCCAATCAACTGGACTTATACCAATCTCCCAAGACAAAACAAAACATGGATGTCAGATGCCAATCTATCTGGGCTTATACCAACCTCCAAAGAACCAAACAAACATGGATATCAGATGCCAATCTATCTGGACTTACTCTAATCTCCAACAGATGATCATGGGAAAACAAATGCCAACAACATGGTCTTACAAGTGCATCCTCACATACAACAAACAAACAAAAGCACTAAGCAAAGAGGACATAAGTGGCCAATGAAATGGTCTTACACTCAATCCCTTCCAAATCATAGGAACAATGGCCAATGAATGGTCTTACAATTGATTCCTCAATGGGCAATCAAAGGTGTGTCACAAAGATATGAAATGATGATCATGCAATAATGAACAATTAATGATGATAAATGCACAAAGGCAAACAAGCAAACATGTACAGATGAACCAAGCAATCAATCAAACAAAGTCATTTAGCACACACTATATCCAAGCAATTAGGCTCAAGCAAGGGTTAGACTTTAAAGTCAACTGGAATGGGGTAAGTGATGCTCTTAACCTTAACATTGAGAGTTAAGGTGAAGCAGATGAAAAGGATATGAGGGGTGTGCCTCATGACTCTTATCCTTGGCCTGGGAGAGCATTGAATATCAGAAGGTGTGGGAGTTCAGAAAGTTGGAACTCTCTCCACAAGTTAATGACTCTATAGATCTTGGGTTAAGATCCACAATGCTACAACATGTAATGTGAGCAAAGGGATGACACACAGAATAGTAGGAGGTGGACTATACATCTCTTGTATCTACCAATTGCCTTATCAAAAGGACTTTTCCTGCTTGGGGACAAAGATAAACAATCACAAGCATTGCCTCTTAAGGAGGACTTCAGACAGGTGCCTGGCCACATAACAAGCCAGGTCTTCCAGACTACATGAAGAAGAGAAGTTATACCTCAATGCTTAAGCTATCAAGCAAAGCAAAAGCAAGTTCACAATGAACTATAGCAACTAAGGTACCTGAAAACAATCCAACATAATCAGTATACAATACAGACAATCAACCAACAGTTAATGCAACAGACAACCAATATAGGCAAAGGCATAAGCCACAAGTCAATCCCAATTGAATCAACTTCAACCTACAAAACACACATTAGTAATCAAAAGCACATATCAAATGCTCTCAAGATGAGGCATCATCAATTGTGTAACTTGCATGTGCAACCTGAAACAAAGCTTCAAACATGAGAGGCAAACCCTTAGGCCAAAGCCTAGGGTCAAAGATGAGGAAAAAATTTAAAACAGAACATGAAAATTGACAAGAATCAAGCTCAATCAAATTAGAATATCATCCAAGTGGTATCATATCAAAAGCATCAACCAATTTCATTTCATAAACAAATCATATCAAAGCATGCAAGTGGAAAGCTCATTGAAGTAAACAGAATGAACACAAGCATATTAATTCCAAAATGGCTCAATAAATCTCAAGAAAAATCATGCCTAAACAGAACACATCAAATAGTCAGCACACCAAAATTCATGGCATTTGGACAAGTATAAGCATGTCAAAGAAATTCCATAAGTCAATGTAAGCATAAACAAGCTCAAAGGAAGCACAAATTGATACATCAACTTAAGGCAATCCTAAAATAGAGATGACAAGGGATAAATGATTCAAACCAAAGCCAAGACAAACTTCAATGTGTCTATAAAACATGTGTAAAATTTCAAGTCCATATGACAAATATCAAGCATAAGGATTTCACAAATCATCTAAGTTCAACACTCATCAAAAGTCCAATTATGACCAACCAGCAAAGAAAATCTCAAACAAATTGGAAATGATTCCAAAAATTCTACAAAAATTCATGATCAATCTTAACATCCAGAAGTAGCAACATGCAAAAATTCAGATCAATTGGCAATTAAATGGCATGGTAAATAAAATCAGCAAATTGGACAAGAAATGGTGTGACACACATTGTCACACCTCCCTTAATCACATCATAACTCAACATCCAGATATGCTAAAAATACAAACTCAAAGCCAAAAGATCAACCAAAGTGTCTAGATTAAGCATGTAAATTTTCAGAAGCATCGGATTAAGCATCATCATTTCACAACCAAAATGGCAAGCAAGGTGCAAGGTATGACATGTAAACATAAACCATAGGCCAAAAATATTTTCAACCGTGCACAAATTCTGGAAAAATCATCATAAAATAATAGACATCATAAGGAACAATGTGAAAAAAATTTCATGTGATTTGAATCAGTATTTTTGGAGTTATGAATTTTTGAAGTTTGGAAAACAACATTAAAATAAAATGGACAATGCATATGGAAATTAGAGGGAAAGATTAAATGGATTTAAGTTTGAAAATATGCTGCAGGTGATACGCGTGTGGCGCACAGTGATACGCGTATGGCGCGCCTGGTGCCCAGTGATACGCGTATGGTGCACAGTGATACGCGTATGGCCAGTGGTGGTTTCCACCATCTTCTTCGCGAAGACGGCGGAGCTACAGTGCATGCGTTCAGAAAATTTCCAGAATTTTGACAAAAAATTATGTCAACAGAAAGCTCTTCCAATGGAGATTACAGATCAATTAACATCTAATCCTAATTCATCAAGATCAAAGAGAAACGAGCAAAAACATTTTGACATGTCAAACTTTAATCAATCATAACTCATTCATTTCTCATCCATTTCACACGAATTTTATATCAGATTAATCAGCGTGAAAAGCTCTACCTAAACATGGCAATGGATTGAAGAATTAAGAGATTCGAGTTTTTACCTCTTGAAGAGCAGAGCAATAAAACCAGCGATTCAAGCTCCTAAAGTGTCCAGATCCACTCCTATATTGATGACTTGAAGCTTTATGACGAAATTGGAACTTGTAGTGGCTTAGATCTTGATTAATTTTCCACTTCCATCTTCATGAATTTGCTTGGAGTATGCTTGATTTCTACTCGAATTCAATGATCCAATGCTTGATTCTTCATCCACTACACTCAATAAACCAGAATATGGAAGAAAAATGCTATGCTATGTGGAGAATTTTCAAGTTTTGATTGAGAGAAAATTTTGGAGGGAAAAAGTTTCAAGATCCAAAAATGGTGAAAAAGTGATTAACCTCCAAAATTCTGTTATGATTAGAGTATTTATATGCTGTACTAATTATCTCTTAATCCAAACTAATCATGCTTAGTTGAAATTAAGTGAATTAGCAAGAATGTGGTGCATATGCAAAATTAGGATTTTCACCCTATGCATGAAATACATGGTGAATAGTGCCCGAATTTGGATTAAATTTCACTTAAAATCTCATTTTGGAGCTATTGGCAATGATAGAATGTTCAAATAATGCACCAATTTTAAACTTTAAAAATTCCCTCCAAAAATCAAGTGAATTGGCACATGTTCATGTGATGATAATTAATGAAATGCAATGCATGATTTGGACACTAGAGGTCAAGAGAGAAATGCTCCAAAAAGAACCACTTGAATTGGACATTTGGTGCAAAAGTTATGCAAGCTTGAAGTTCAAAATTCCTTGGCAATGATTGATCCATAACTTTTCAACCACAAATGAGAAATCCTTGATCTTGGACTTTTTGGAAATGGGAGAGAAAGATCTACAACTTTCATGTTCAACAAAATTTCATCTGAAGCTTATTTTGATGACGTAAGATTGAGTTGAAGTTGGTCCAAAACTTTCCATTTTGGGCAAATTTGAATTATAGGTCACTTTCTATTTTTGGAAAGTTTTGACCTGACTTTATTTTCTTCAATGTTGATGTTTGAAATGTCAAATGAGACTTGTTTGAACATGAATGAAGTATTTCTAATCACTTCCCACCTCCAAATCCACAGTTGACTTTGCAGTTGACTTTCTATGCCTTCAGTTGACTGGGAAATGTTCTGATGAGATTCAAGCCTCTACCACTTGAGATTTTGATTCAAAATGACACCATGGCTCATATAAGCTCTTGTGAATGATCATGGTGCCCAAATTATTTCAGAATGGCCACCATCTATTGCTCATGGAAATGCATAGACTGTCTTGACCTGTAATTGCTTCATCTGCAAGTAACAAGGTTAGATGACATATTTTTGTACTTTTGGTTAGTAATCAAATGAAAAGCAATAATATACAAATGCTAAACATGCTTGGTGATCAAGAACCACTCTCAAAAAGGCTATCCCACCCACAGGGAAGGAAGCAAGGGTGCACAATGATCCTTGAGGCAATGATATGATATGATATGATGCCATGAGGGATCTTAGGGACAAAATTGGGGTCTTACAGTCTCCACTGGAGCTCACCGGAGAAGACGGTGGCGCTGGCCACCGTCTGTTTTCCAGATCCAATCTGAGCCACACGATGCATTTTCCAGATTTAATCTCCATGCTCCATTGTTATGACTTTTTCTTGGTATCCATGTGGTTGCATTGACTGTGGACTACACTAGCCACGCGCTTGTGGATCCTTGGATCTTCTAGCTCAATTAATGAGAATGTGAAAAACCTAATAAATCTAAAACACAATATTAAACCTAATAAATCTAAAATAATTAATGACAATTAATAAAATAATTCACAATGAAAATTCCGCACTTAACAGCATCTCAAGGTAGAAACAATTGTTGAAGGAGTAATCACTTCACCTAACACCGTCGTCGGAGAATGCACGGTCTCATATAAAGCAACTGAAGGAGTAATCACTTCACCTGACAACGCCGCCAGAGAATGCACGGTCTCATCTAAAGCAACTGAAAGAGTAATCATCTCACTTGACGCCGCTGTCGTCGGAGAATGCACGAGCTCATCTAAAGCAACTGAATGAGTAATCACTTCACCTACCGCCGGATAATGTACGGGCTCATCTAAAGCAACCGAAGAAGTAAGCACTTCACCTGACGCCGCCTCAGTCTGCAAAACAGCTACAACCTCTAGAGAAGGAGTAGTCACTTTGCCTAAAGCATGCACCGATGAAGAACTCGAAACAGTTCCAGACGAAGGCATCTTCTCAGTATTCAACTTTTTCATTCTTTTCTTTTGTAATGTTAAAGCTAGTGTGATGAAATAGAGATTAGCTTTGAGAGAGTCTGTTGAACGATGTTCCGAATTCTCTTTATTCACCTCCGCCGCAGAGCTCGAAACCGTGGCGATTGAGTTCAAATTCGCTTCGACATCACCAAATAGAAACCGCTTCAGACGAACGGTGATAAAACCAAGTTGTTGAGTTACAAACATCTTAGGAAATGCCATCTGAAGAAAAAGTGAAAAGACAGAGGAAAAGTGATAGAAGACGTTGAGAAAAGTAGGGAAAGAAATGAGAAGTGAGAGTAAAGTGAGAGAGAGAGGTTGTTATAGAGAGAAAAATGTGAGAGAGGTAGTCTCAGAAATAAAAATAGCTTTAAGGACTTCCACTTCCACGTGATACATACCCAACTGTCACATTTAGAAGCGCGCCATAACTGTTTTTTTAGCTTTAATACCTGTTATACACGCGCTATGATTATTGGATGACTATTATACTTCTTGTAACGCCCCGATTTTTATTAAGTATTATTATTATTATTATTTTTATAATGTTTAATTTATAATTATTTCGGTAAAATATTTTATTGTGTGTTAATATATTATTAGAGTTTAATTATAAGAATTGTGGTATAATAGCTATTGGGCCTAGTGGTGTATATAGTAATTAAGGGAGGTGTAACAATTAAGCCCATTAGTTAGTTTTTATTTAATTAAAACAAAGAATAGAAATAGAAAGAAGGGAAATAGACAGAAGTAGAGAGAAGGAGGAGAAAAGAGAAGAAAAGAGAGAAACGTTAGGATTTAGAGGAGGAAGAGGAAATTGGAGAAGAAGAGCATCATCTTGATCAACCCAAGCTTGCTAGAACACTATAGAGTAACTCAATCATCATCTCTAAGGTAAGGGTGTGAGTTATCATTTCCTATAACTATGAAAATGATGGGTTTTATGTGGGTAATGGTTGTTAGAGGATATTGTTGGGTTTTGATGTTGTGATTGGATTCCTTGCTTTGAAAATGTTGTTTGTGTTCTTGATGTAGTGTTGATTGTTTGTGATTATTGAACATGTATCAATTCTTTGCAAAATGTTAGGGTTAGGTTTAGAAGAATGATAAATAACATTGTGTGTTGTGTTGTTGTTGATGGTTTGGGGTTGATGTATGTTGTGAAAAATATGCTATTGTGTTGATGAATTAAAGTATGAGTAATTTCACAAATTGTGAATTTATGAAGTGTTGGAAATTAATTGAATGATGTTTAGAATGATGAAATAAAAGTTAAATTGTGGATTAGAATGGCTTTGTAATACTGAAAATATTGTAGTTCGTTGAAATCTGAGAATGAGACTTTTTACGGAATCGAAATCGGAGGTCCGAAAGGTATTTAACGGTCAAAAACGCATTTTCTATGTTTCCTGCTAAATTCGCGGCGCCAGCTGAGTTGAAAACACATTTTTTTTTGTAAACTTCAAACAGTCATAACTTTTGAACCGTAACTCCGTTTTGGTCCCCGTTCGAAGCGTTGTGAAGCTTATGAAATCTTCTACATGTTGTTGATGTTTATAGGCCATTATAAGGGCTTATTTTAATAAGTGATTATTTTGGAAAAGTGATTAATAATTGATATAGTAGGAAGCCTATTTGATTAATGAGGAATACCACTTAACTATAGTGTGTAGGTGTGTGATGTAAATAAACATAGCATGAGGTTGAATTACCTAAGAGATTGTATGATGAAACAATTGATTGTGATGAATATTCTCATTTGTTTTATATATAAACATATGTATGAATGTTGGTGAATATGATGTTGTGTGAATGCTTTTATGCATGTGAATGGCGTCGTGGCCTAAATGGCAATAGAGACGTGGGCTTCGGCCATTGTGATGAGTTATGTTGATGCGATGATGATTTTGGTGTATGTGTATCATTTATCATGGAGTCACATACATTTGCATAAGCGACGTGGCCTTTTGGCAATAGCGACGTGGCCTTTTGGCAAAAGCGAAGTGGGCATAAAGCCTTGGCCTTGATGGCAAAGCGACGAGTCGGTACCGCATAGCATTTGCATAGTTGAGTCACATATGTTGGTTATGTTTATTTCCGCATTTTGTGATAATTGTTGTTATGTGACGGTTTATGAAGTGCGGTGATATTTTGCGATGATGCGATGAATCGTAATGTTTTATGATGGATTGATGAAATGTTAAAGTGATGAGATGCTATGATGTAACATTGATGTTGTGGATGATTATTGACTTTGTTTATGATTAAATACATAAGCATTCAAGTGAAGGATTGTGCGATGTGGTAACAATATTTCTAACTTTCTGAATTTATTTATATATTGCTTATCATTATCTTGATTATATGATTTGAGTATCTCACCCTTTTGTTGTTGGTCGTTACCTTTATATTGGTAACGTGCAGGTGATCCGCGTTGAGAGGAGGATAGTGGTAGCACATTTTGGCGTCATTGCTCTGATTAGGATTGTAACACTCAGGGGTTAATGAACGCTTTTCATGATTTTGATAGTAACAATGCCCTTTTGTATATCATTGTATATGATAGTTGTGATGGGCATTTGTTTGCTTATTTTCTTTGAATGTGTAAATGTACGACTCGACTTAATTATCTAAATGATTTCCGTTGCGATTTTTTTGTGTATTGCTGCTATATGGACTAGGTGAATCCATATACAGTGTTGTTTATTATTTAACAAGGACTAAGTGGATCCTTGCGCAATTGTCGTGTTGTGTAATTTGTTTAAGTGTTGATGAAATGATATATGTGATGCCTCAATTTTATATGAAAATTGTTTACTCTGATTTTTAATTGAATTTACGACGGGTAGAATTGGGGTGTTACACTTCTCATCACTAAAGGAACAGTTGAATAACAAATCGTGTTGTACAAGTTTTTGTTCAAAAGCTAGCTTTAATTATGTGTTATACACGTGCTATCACTTTCCAAATTTCACTTTCCACGCTCTACACACGCGATAACCGTCATAACCGTTTTAGCTTTAAATACGTGCTATAACACGCGCCATCTTTATTGGAGGACTATTATACTTATCATCATCATTAAGGAATGGTTGAATAACAAATCACGCTATACAAAGTTTTTGTTCAAAAGCTAATGATTACTACAATTTTTAGCTTTAACTACTTCAACAAAGAAAAGAAATAATAATAATGGAAAGAGAGAATGATATTTTTAATAAAATATTTTTATAATATATTGGAAATGATAAATGTAATATTCTCTCAGTTTTTTTATATGTGTCACTTTCTTGAAAGAAAAATATTATTTTTTAATTGTCATTTGCAAAATTCAAGGTAATATTAATTGCACTTTTGTCAAAATTACCTCTATAATTATTACATATAGAGAAAAATTAAAATGAAAGTAATAAATAATTAAGGGTATTATAGGTAAAAGAAGAATTATTGTTTGAAAAGTGACAATAATTATTAGCTTTCTTGATATATGTAAAAAGTAAAAAAAAAACATTTAAAAAGGAACAGAAGAAGTACTAATTAGAGGGTAAAATTGGAAAAGATGCATTGAAAATTGAAATGAATTATTCATTTTAAAAAATTCTTTTATTTCAAATGGATCACTTATTGTAGGACAGAGAATAGTCAAATTTAGAAAATCCAAGATGAATAGTTGTTTTATAAGTAATAATTACTACAATTTTTATGAAAAAAATTAACAATTATTTAATAGTTTGTATTTTTTTATATGATTTAAAAAATAGGGAAAATATTGAAGTGTAAAACATAGTAATTAGTAAAAAATATAAAGAATGATATAGGAGAACTAATTAACAACAAATAATTTTAAAAACAAATGTAAATCATGAGTTTATAAAAATAAGAACTATTGATGCTTTTTTTTACTTTAAATTTTAGTTATTTTAAGTTATTTAAATTCATATTTAATCTATGAGCGAACAAAAATCTATAGTTTTTTACTTTAGTGTATAGATAAAATAAAATAAAAAATAAAATAGCAACAATTTAATAGTTTGTGTGTTTAAAAGGAATAACAATATATATTTTCAACCAAATTTAAAAAATGAGAAAAAAGTCAGAGTAAAAATAGTAAAAGAATTTTTTTTTTAAATCTACAAACAATATAAAAAAAAAATTAAGAATAGAGTAAAAGGCGATGTCTAAGTTAAGGGATCTATTAAATCCCTATACCCTTAGATATATCAAAACTAATTTAAAGGTTTAAGATTCATTAACATAAAAAGAGCAATATATTAACATGAATCTTTTTTTCACTTTTCCAATAATTCTTTTTTTCTACCATGAACCACCTCCATTAGAGACCCAATGCTATTTTTTTTTGTACATGATTTTTTATTCATATTAAATAGTTGAAGTATTTTATTTCAAAGTAATGTGAATTTGATTGTATTGTTGTGTTGTATAGTGTGGATAGAATGCTTTGTCTACATATAACTCTAACTAAGAGAAGACAACAGGAAGAAGAGGAGGAATAGGATGCAGAAAGATATACATTAATAACCAATGAATAAATGATTAAATATACTAGTATATTAATATATTTTTTTATATCACTCGTGGAACATTTAATAATATTATATTTGTACTAATGTCAAGTGTTATAAATGTAATTAAGTTGTATAAATAGAAATGGACTAATAGATGATAGAATAGAAAACCAACTGTATAACCAATCAAACAAAATGTATCTTGTTATTGTTATGCAGTTACATACAAAGGAAGTAAGGTTAAGATAACCACAACCACAGTGTATATATATCAAATAAAAAGTCAATGAAGTGAAGTGAAGTGAAAAAGAAGAAAAAAAAAAGCAAGTTTTCAATTAAGTAGAGTATTTCATATCCATTCGACAACATTCAAATTCTCAAATATCTCTTATGCAAAGTATTTAACTTCAATTTGTGATATTATCAACCAATTTAAGATCAAAAAGCTAGAAAATGAAAGAAAGAACAAACACTTTCCTTTGTTAATGAATTTCTTTTTTTTATTCTCATGTCTAAGATAAGAATATTACATTCTCATTATGGGAATATAAAATATTCAACCATAATTTCTCACTCTCATGTTATTTTAATATATTTAATTTTTTATTTTTTATTTTCAAATTTTAATTAAAATAAAATTTAAAGATATTTCTAAAAACTTTATTTATTTATCAAACACATTGATGAAAATAAAATTGCCAACATAAATATTTGATGAAAATATTATAATTATAATCCATCCTATAAACAAGTCACTAGAATTCCCTCTTTTTTACATGATGCTAATTTTTTAAAGCAAGCAAGTATGGTACAATTCTTCCCTGAAGCAAGCCTGGTATATAAATATATATATATATATATATATATATATATATATATATATATATATAATATATATATATATATATATATATATATATATATATATATATATATATATATATATATATATATATATATATATATATATATATATATATATATATATATATATATATATATATATATATATATATATATATATATATATATATATATATATATATATATGCATTTAAGGCTATGAATGATGAATCTATTGAACCTGTTTATTGACCATTAAGCCACTAAATATTCCCTCACACTTAATTTTGTTTCAAATGAAATGAGATTTAGATGAATTTATTTTTGTCGGATAAATAGTATTAGTGGACATGGTAGTTTTAAAGTAGCCATATCAAAAGTATATTAAAGGACAAATTCAATCTATGAAAATTGTAATACATATGTACACCTTCATTTCTAATATCTCTAAATCATCAACTCAATTCAATTTTCAAAATTTTGAGAGCAAAGTAAGAAACTAAAGATTCCCTCCAAGAAGAAACTATGAGTTAGAAATCTTTTCTTCATCCTTCTTCTTACTTCTTCTGTTTAGCAGTTATCTCCTCCCAAGTGATCCTTGTGTGAGTGTCCATCTTTTCTCCCCTTTTGGTGTTCTCGAGCGCTGATTGGTTTGGTACGTGGTGTGTTTTGTTGGCGTTAGCTGTCAATAAGATTTTATGAACTATAATAGGAATATAGTTATTAATTGCTAATTACCATGATTTGGCTATAATTATTCTAATTTAGTTATAATTAGAAATAGGTTTTCTATGTATATAAATATAACCTATTTCCTCCTTGTAATATACGATTGAAATAATATGAAAGTTTTATATCAGTTCAACATGGTATCAGAGACTGGTTCCGATCCAGGGACCTGTGGGTTATATACCTTCAACTGAAGTTTTTGGTGATTCTTGTCAAACTCAAACAAACCATATAAGTCCTGAAGTTGAAGTATCAGAATCCCCCCCTCTCCAGTACTCAACGATCCATCTCCTGAGAATATCATTGAGGTAAACTCTCCTATATCTCATAATAATAATAATGGTTATATCTCTGTTAGCTATGAATTACCTCACAGACATATTCGGGAAAAACCACCGAAGCGTTACTCTCCTGAAGAAGAGGATCATAGATCAAGGTATCCAATTGCTAATTATGTCTCTATGAAGGACTTGTCTGAACCCCTTAAGAAATTTGCAAATGAGCTGTCTTCATACAGTGTACCTAGCAACGTTGAAGAGACCATTGAAGACTGATCGGAAAAATAGCAAGTGTACTATTTTTACCGATGTAGTAATAAGGAGTTTTATTTCCAAGTATCGATCTCAAGGATTGCGTAGGAATTACTTATTTTAATTTGATTCTATCAGAACAAAAAGATAATGGTTTGGTTGTTTTGGAATTTATAATAGTAGACACAAAAATAGTAAAAATAATTGATTAAGATAAAAGATGCTAGGGTGAGTGGTTGAGTTAACCGGTTATGAATTCAGTCCCGATTTCCTTAATACATATGATACATTCAATCACCTAACCTCGGAATGTTCTTACTTAAGTCCTTAAGGAAGAAACTATTAAACTACCAATTTTTACTCAAATGTCCATTCAATTAATCATTGGTTTTAATCATACAAAATATCAAGGTTTACGGTGATTTACGAAAGTTAATAGTCCTAGATGATGCATTCATAAACCCAATTGTGTGAAAACCCTACCAATTACAATCCTGTTATTGGAAGTCATAGATTAATTTGTATTTGTCCGATACAAAAGCATAATAACATCACACAATTGAATTGAAATACGTAACATAGTAATCAAGAAATCATTGGTACAAATTCATAGCATACGATAACATCAGGACCACCCCCCTAGCATCAGGGGGTTTAGCCTCTCATAGTACTTAAAGAACTCATAAAGTAAAGATTAGACATTACAAAGAATTAGGAGAGTTTGATCTTCAATGGTTGCTACCCTTGAATCTCGCCGTCTTCAAATCCGTCGTATTCGCTATCTTCTTCAATGCAATGCTTTCGTTCGTCTGTCAAAAAGGTCTCTTCTTCTTTCTCTTCCAAGCCTTCTTATAGCTTCAGATGACTCTCTTCCAAGCTAAAGGTCCAAACTACCCTTAATGAGCAGAATCGGTTCACACAACAAAAATTAGGTTATCCAAACTGCGTTCAATCAACACGGCCGTGTGGTGGCACACGGGTGGCCGTGTTGTTCTTCAACATTAATTATTTTCAGGATAAGTTACAGTGGCAAAAACACGGGTCGTGTCCCTACACACGGGTGCCTGTGTTAATGCACTGTTTTAATCAACACGGTCGTGTGGTGGCACACGGGTGGCCGTGTTGATCTCTGTTTTCTGCTCCCTCTCTGCTCTGCTTGATCAACAACACGGGCAGTGTTGTGGCACACGGGTGCCCGTGTTGACCTGCTGTTTTTTCATATTTTTGACCATCAGAGTGTCCAGAACTTCACCATTCTTGCTTTTAAACCTGTAACAATGACACTACCAAACGAAGCATAAACGAGATCTTTTTGACATAAACTCATAATCGAATGCAATGCAATACCATACCAACTAAACATGCTAATTGACTCAAATGCAACTAAAAACAAACATAAATCTTACCAAGGTGATGAAAATATGTCGGATTAGCGGCGGGAATTCAATGTAAATGGAGACCGATCACAACCCCAAACTTGTCTCATTGTTTGTCCTCAAGTGATGTATTGAGTCCAAACAAAGGTCATCCCCGAATTCGTTTTCCACAATGCAACCTAGTCTTTCACCATTTGTGTTCTTCCTTTCCAATCGAGTTTCAGGTCTCTCCGATTCAGGCGATTTACCATATTTCCACATCCGAAACCTCTTCACCTTCAAGCTTTTCACACACTCACAATTTCTCTCAGGGTTAGGTGTGTACACTCACAGCACAGTATGCAATACCAAACTCTTAACTTTGAATACATTCTAATGTCACTACCACAACAGATTCCACACACTTTTTAAGGTCTTTTTAGGTTGTAACGGGGCTTGGGTACGGTGGGATAAACAAAAAAATTGGATAACAAAAGGTTTTGAACTCGGTAGTCATGTTGTGTGATTTTTCTTTCTTTTTTCTGTGCATCACATATACTTTGGGGGTTAATTTCACTCTTTTGACTCTTTTTCTACTCAAATTTTCCGAGCATTTTATATCTGTTAGAATCTAAGGTCTCGGCAAGTGCATTTTTCTCTTTTGTTTTTCTTTTTTTTTTCTTTTTTTTTTCTCTTTTTTCTTTTAAAGAAAATACATACTATTTTTCTTTTTGTATTCTCATCATATGCACTTGCCTTCTCTTTCAAGATTTCCACCCCAAACTTAGTTTTATTGCACATCTTGCAATTCACACAATCATACCGAGTTATGACACAAAAGGAAATGGATGATTAAAAGTTAACAGGGGGTTCATGATGAATAATGCTTAAACGTTAACATGGGGTTTACAATGAATAAAATGGCTAAGGCTTAACGGGGTTTACGAAGGGAAACATACATATAGGGATGGCTAGAGAGGCCCTGGCTAAACAAACAACTTGCCTCAGTGTGTGTTGTCATGCTGTGACGTGTCAACAGGACATACGCAAAATCAGAGTGATAAAGTCACACCTGGCTGAACTCTCATGTTGATATTTCGTGTTTGGCTTTTTGTGATCTCACCATGTTGGTTAGCTTGCAAGCTCTGAAGTCTCTTCGTGTTATGTGGTTCTTTCTTGACTTGGTCTTTCCATACCGCTTTCTTGGTCTGGTGTCCCCAAAATGTGTCTGACTTCTTTTCTCAAGGTTGCATCAACTTCCGGGGTGCCTTATCAGCCTAAGTTTGAGGGGTGTCATTCATCCACTACCATTGATCTCGGGCTCGTCCAACCGTTTCTCATCACCCTGTACACACAGTAGGTCCAACAGAACAGAAAACAAACAAAACAAACAAACATACTAATATAATGATAACCTAACAAAAACAAAACAAATTGAAAGTAGAGGACGGCGAGGGGAACACTTTTTGTGAAGGTGAGTGGATGTGAAAGTGAGTAGAGCTAGGAGAAAATTGAAGCTTAGCTTGACGGAGGCTAGGTCAACAATGGAGGAAGTGGGAGAGAGAGGTTGCCAAAATCAGAAAAAGTGAGAATGAGTGGTGAGGAAGAGAGATAATAGCAAGTGGGGCCCATTACTTAAAATACCCAAAATCAAAAAATTTGAAAATTTTACCCGTTACAAACAACACAGCCGTGTTCCTGCACACGGGCACCCGTGTTAATCTTCTGTTTTAATTAACACGGCCGTGTGTCAGCACACGGGTGCCCGTGTTAACTCACTGTTTTAATTAACACGGCCGTGTGTCAGCACACGGGCACCCATGTTAACTCACTGTTTTACTTAACACGGCCGTGTGTCAGCACACGGGTGGCCGTGTGGATGCCCCTGTTTTTCGCATTTTCTGAATTCGGAAATGCTTCTTTGGTCTGGCATCCTATCACTGCGACGTGATTATGATTATGGTATCCTTTCTCCTTACCTGTAACAACATTTCATACCCATACAGAAAAGAAAAGAAAAAGCAAAATGAGTTAGCAATCGAACACGTGGGTTGCCTCCCACGAAGCGCTTCGTTTAACGTCGCATGGCTCGACGGTTGCCCACCTCATTAGGCGAGGCGCATATGGTCAATCAAACCCGGTTGTTGGCCTTTGTAGTATGGCTTCAGCCTCTGGCCATTCACCTTGAATACATCTTCATTGTCTTGGTTCTTAATCTCTATTGCTCCATGGGGAAAAACCTTATGCACGACAAATGGTCCGGACCATCTGGACTTTAATTTCCCAGGAAACAACTTAAGCCGCGAATTGAACAACAATACCAGTTGTCCTTCCCAGAAATCTTTCCTGATGATTCTCTGATCATGCCACTTCCGTGTTTGCTCCTTGTACATCTTTGCATTCTCATATGCCTGATTACGAAATTCTTCTAACTCGTGAAGTTGAAGAATTCGGGATTCACCGGCTTTTGCAAGATCACAATATAAGAACTTGGATGCCCAAAAGGCTTTGTGCTCCAATTCCAAAGGAAGATGACAAGCCTTACCATAAATCAGCTGATACGGAGACATGCCAATTGGTGTTTTGAAAGCGGTTCGGTACGCCCATAGCGCGTCATCCAATTTGATTGCCCAATCTTTCCGTGAAGCATTGACTGTTTTTTCCAGAATCTTTTTAATTTGCCGATTAGACACTTCAACTTGCCCACTCGTTTGGGGATGATATGGTGTGGCAATCTTGTGCTTCACATTATATTTCTTCAATAAGTTCGCCATGAGCTTATTCAAGAAATGTGTTCCTTCATCACTGATAAGTGCTCGAGGTACACCAAACCTGGAGAAGATATTTTGTTTAAGGAAACTTACCACTGCTCTAGCGTCATTAGAGGGGAGAGTTACGGCTTCCACCCATTTGGAGACGTAGTCCATAGCCACCAGAATATAATTTTTCCCAAATGAGGGTGAAAATGGCCCCATAAAGTCTATTCCCCAAACATCAAATAATTCCACTTCAAGCATGCCCTTTTGAGGCATCTGATTCTTTCTAGAGATATTTCCTGTCCGTTGGCATCTGTCACATTCCTTCACCACGACTTGGGCATCCTTAAACAACGTGGGCCAGTACTGTAACACCCTTCTAAATACCCCAAAATATTTAATTTAATATAATAACCTATCAATCAGAGTAATTATGCCCCGAAGGGTGTCACACAATCATTTCACAACATTTATCAAAACATCCTGTCATGCTCATTTATTTATCAAATAAAACAGTTGCATAATACGCAGCGGAATAGAATTCAACATCAGCATGAGACATGTAACACCATACATGTAAACTAATTCAACAATTTCCAACAATACAACGAAAAGGTTCCCTCCCGATGTTACATCTACCAGAGCATGACCCATAGGACACTACTATAGACTCCAAGCGTTAGCTTCTATTCAATTCATTTCTCGTTACCTGAAAAATGGGTTGTAAGGGTGAGTTCCTCAATCAATATAATAAGCATTATAGAACAACATGTAATGCTAAGTAAATCACACATCAATTCACCCTAACCAGACTACGCATTCAGCAACGGCAATATCCGTCCAAACATCATATTCAACAATAATATATATCATATGTATAATCCTCAAACCATATTCAACACCAACAACACAACACAACGATTTACTCACTAATTCCTCACAATGGGAATTAGCTACAGCCCCACAGGCTATGCCATGCATTCATTATGCAATGAGACTCCATGAAATGCGGTACCGACTCTTCTCGAACATATAGTTCAAGCTCACCGATCCCTCCAGATACGGCTACTGAGCCCACTAGTCCCACTCATTGAGATCTAATGACTCACTCACTAATTCCTCACCATGGGAATTAGCTACAGCCCCGAAGGCTAGACTATGCACACTAATCATCTAGCATGCAAACATCAACAACAAATCCACACTGATTCACTCACTAATTCCTCACCATGGGAATTAGCTACAGCCCCGAAGGCTATGCTATGCACGCTAATCATCTAGTAATGCAGCATCAACAACAATTCACAACGGACCTAAGCTCACACATATAAGCCATACAGCAGTCCATTCACAACACAGACATAATATATACATTCACCTCACTATGCATGCCATCATACATCATCAACACATCATTATTATGCAAATCAATTAAACACAGTATTAGCATTCTCCACTAATACTTATACTGCTCACAACAGCGGGGTATAATCCCTATCACATCATGTGCCAACATAGGCCAGCTCTCAATTAAGCACACAACATTAAAATATCCATTTTTCCACTCTGCAACATACTATATCAATTTTTTTCCACAGCTCAAAGCTCACAGGTCGGCGCAAAGACTCTGCTCAACTGGAGGGAGTCAGCGCAAAAGCCCTATGCGTCGACGCATACAGTCGACGCTTAGCTTACTGGTCGGCGCAAAACTACCATGCGTCGACGCATGCAGTCAGCGCATGCCTCACGGGTCAGCGCACGCCGACCCTATGGTCGACCGCTCGCGCGCAGACTCAGATTTTTCTGAGTTATCTCCAGGGTTCCGTTAGCTTACGTTTATCCGGTTTTCCGGCCGTTTCCTCAACTACAACCATCTCTGAACAGAACAATTCGTCCGGTAAATTGGTAGCGCCGATTCAAGTTTTCAATTGGGATTCGTGCCCTAGTCTAACATTCAAGACTCACACAACTACCGATTCAATTTACAGATTTTACACAGTTTAGCCAACATCAATTTCAGCATATACAGTTCCAATTAGGGCTAACTTAACGGCTTATCACTACCCACTACATATTATCCCATAATACCCATTAATCGACGATAAACCCCCCTTACCTGATTAATCGACGAATCTCAAGCTTCAAGCTCTTCTCTCTTCACCCTTCAGCCCTTGCTCTGCCTCTTTCACGATCGCTTCTTCTGTTTCTCTTTTTGCTCTTTTCCACGTTCTGTCTCCTTTTTCCTTTTCACGTGAAAAACCTTTTTCCAAAAATTGGGACTTTTCATTATTCCAACTTATATATATTTTCCAAATAATAATTATTATTCCAAAATAATAATAATTCAAGAAAATAATAATAATAATAAAATTTCCAATTATTTAATTAAATTAATAATTAAATTATTAACTCAATTCAAATAATTATTTTATTATTATCGGGGTGTTACAACTCTCCCCCACTAAAAGAGTTTTCGTCCTCGAAAACATACCTCAAGCGAACAACTCTGGATAAGACTCCTTCATCTTACTCTCCAGTTCCCAAGTCACGTTGCCACCTGCTGGTCCTCCCCAAGCTACCTTCACCAAGGCAATCTCTTTACCCCGCACTGCTTCAACTCTCGATCCTCGATCCTCATAGGTGATGTTTCAACAGTCAGGTTATCTCTCACCTGTACATCATCTATTTGGACTACATGCGACGGATCATGAATGTACCTCCTCAACTGAGACACATGAAAAACCTCATGCAAATTCGCAAGCGACGGCGGTAAAGCGATACGATAGGCTACTTCCCCTATCCGCTCCAAAATCTGATAAGGACCAATAAATCGAGGTGTCAACTTCTTCGACTTCAAGGCTCGACCAACACCAGTTATCGGAGTAACACGAAGAAACACATGGTCTCCCTCTTGGAACTCAAGTGACTTCCTCCTCTTGTCATGATAACTCTTCTGACGACTCTGAGCAATTCTCATCTTATCCTGAATCATCTTAATCTTTTCCGTAGTTTGTTGAACAATCTCCGGTCCAACCACAGCACTCTCACCGGACTCATACCAACATAAAGGTGTCCGACATCTCCTACCATACAAAGCTTCAAACGGTGCCATACCAATGCTCGAATGAAAACTATTGTTGTAGGTAAACTCAATCAAAGGCAAATAACAATCCCAAGCACCTCCTTTTTCCAAAACACAAGCTCTCAAAAGATCTTCTAATGACTGAATCGTCCTCTCAGTCTGACCATCAGTCTGCGGATGATATGCAGAACTCAATCTCAGCTTAGTTCCCAAAGCCCTCTGCAAACCTTCCCAGAACTTCGATGTAAATCTAGGATCTCTGTCCGAAACAATACTGGACGGAATACCATGCAAACTTACAATCTTCTCAATATACAACTCAGCTAATCTCTCTAACGGATAATCCATTCTAATCGGAATGAAATGAGCCGACTTCGTCCATCTGTCCACGATCACCCAAATGGCTTCAAAATTCTTACTTGTCCTCGGTAAACCAGAAACAAAATCCATACTGATACTGTCCCACTTCCATTCTGGAATAGCCAACGGTTGCATTAGTCCAGACGGCTTCTGATGCTCAATCTTTGACTTCTGACAAGTCAAACAAGAATAAACAAAACTCGCAATTTCTCTTTTCATTCCCGGCCACCAAAATAACTTCTTCAAATCATGATACATCTTCGTAGCTCCAGGATGGATACTCAAACCACTACGATGTCCTTCTTCAAGAATACTCTTCTTAAGTTCTGTAACATTCGGAATACACACCCGATCACCAAATCTCAAAACACTATTCTCATCAACTCTGACTTCACCACCTTGGCCTTGATTCACTAAAGTCAGCTTATCAACCAAAAGCATATCAGATTTCTGACCCTCTCTGATCTCCTCCAGAATACCACTTGTTAATTTCAACATTCCCAATTTAACACTATTGTGAGTACTCTCACACACTAAACTCAAGTCTCTAAACTGCTCAATCAAATCCAATTCCCTAACCATTAACATAGACATATGTAATGATTTCCGACTCAATGCATCAGCCACTACATTTGCTTTACCCGGATGGTAATTCAAACCAAAGTCATAATCCTTCAGAAACTCTAACCATCTCCTTTGTCTCATATTCAGCTCTTTCTGATCAAACAAATACTTTAAACTCTTATGGTCACTGAAAACCTCAAATCTTGATCCATACAAATAATGCCTCCACAACTTCAGAACAAATACCACAGCTGCCAACTCTAAATCGTGAGTAGGATAGTTCCTCTCATGAACCCTCAGCTGTCTCGAAGCATAAGCTATAACCTGCTTATTCTGCATCAACACACCACCTAAACCCGACAATGAAGCATCACAATAAACCTCAAATAATTCCGACGAACTCGGTAATATCAAAATAGGAGCAGTAGTCAACCTTCTCTTTAACTCTTGGAAACCTTCTTCACATTTTGAATCCCAAACAAACGCTTGCCCCTTTCTAGTCAACATCGTCAATGGTAACGCCAACTTAGAAAATCCCTCAATGAACTTCCTATAATAACCAGCCAAACCAAGGAAACTTCGAATCTCAGCAACAGACTTCGGAGCTTCCCACTTAGACACCGCTTCTATCTTAGAAGGATCAACAGCAACACCACCTCTTGAAATCACATGACCAAGAAAACTAACCTCTTCTAACCAAAATTCACACTTTGACAGTTTAGCAAATAACTGCTTTTCTCGCAGCACTCCTAAAACCACTCTCAAATGCTCAGCATGCTCTTCTTCAGATTTCGAATACACCAAAATGTCATCAATAAACACCACGACAAACTGATCTAAGTACGGATGGAAAATCCTATTCATGTACTCCATAAATACTCCAGGCGCATTAGTCACCCCAAAAGGCATTACAGAATACTCATAATGTCCATACCTTGTTCTGAAAGCAGTCTTCTGAATATCTTCAGTCTTCACACGTATCTGATGATACCCAGATCTCAAATCTATCTTGCTGAACACACTAGCACCAACCAATTGATCCATCAAGTCATCAATCCTCGGTAAAGGATACCGATTCTTGATCGTCACTTTATTCAGTTGTCTGTAATCCACACACAACCTCATAGTACCTTCTTTCTTCTTAACCAACAACACTGGTGCACCCCACGGTGACACACTCGGACGAATAAATTTCTTATCCAACAATTCTTCCAACTGACTCTTCAATTCAGCTAACTCAACAGCAGACATACGGTACGGAGCCATCGATATCGGTCTAGTACCAGGTACCAAATCAATCGAAAACTCAACTTCACGCTCTGGCGGTAATTCATTCACTTCTTCCGGAAACACATCAGGAAAATCACACACCACAGCTAGATCACCAATCACCAGTTTATCTTTAGCCTCCAAAGTCGCTAACAGCATAAACAACTCTGCCCCATCTGCTACTTCCTCATTCACCTGCCTCGCTGATAGAAACAAACTCTTGCCTTCCTCAATCTCAGGAAATATCACAGTCTTATCAAAACAATTGATAGAAACCCGGTTAAACACCAACCAGTTCATACCCAAGATAACATCAATCTGCACTAATGGAAGACACACAAGGTCTATCCCAAAATCTCTACCAAAAATATTCAAAGGACAACTCAAACAAACCGAAGTAGTAGTCACTGAACCCTTTGCAGGAGTATCAATCACCATACTTCCACGCATCTCAGATATCTCTAACTTAAGCTTCACAGCACAATCCACAGATATAAAAGAATGAGTAGCACCGGTGTCAATAATAGCTATAAGAGGAAAGCCATTAATATAACACGTACCTCTGATCAAACGATCATCTGCAGAAGTCTCAGAACCTGATAGAGCAAAAACCTTGCCTCCCGACTGATTCTCCTTCTTCGGCTTAGGACACTGTGGACTGATATGACCCACCTCTCCACAGTTGAAACAAGTTACAGTCTTCAACCGGCACTCTGCAGCCAAATGACCACCTTTGCCACACTTGAAACACTTCATCTCAGCACTGGTACACTCATGGACACGATGTCCAGCCCGACCACATCTATAACACTTAGTAGGGGCGCTAGAGTCTCCCCCACTAGGCCTCTTCATCCCACTCTGCTTCTGAAAACCCTTGCCAGCTGCATACGGTTTTCCACGATCATTCTGATTCTTGCCTTTCCTATCAACCCTTTGCTGATAACTCTCTGCTCTGGCTTTGGAATCCTGTTCAAAAATCCTGCAACAGTCAACCAAGTCAGAAAACACTCTGATCCGTTGGTATCCAATAGCCTGCTTGATCTCGGGACGTAACCCGTTCTCAAACTTCACACATTTCGAAAATTCTCCAGCAGCCTCATTATAGGGAGTATAATACTTTGACAGCTCTGTGAACTTCGCAGCATACTCAGTAACCGACCTGTTACCCTGCTTCAATTCCAAAAACTCTATCTCTTTCTTTCCTCTGACATCTTCTGGAAAATACTTTCTCAGGAACCTTTCCCTGAACACAGCCCAAGTGATCTCAGTATTCCCAGCAGATTCCAACTCAGTGCGGGTAGCAACCCACCAATCATCAGCTTCCTCTGACAGCATATGTGTACCGAACCTGACCTTCTGGTTATCAGCACACTCAGTTACTCTGAAGATCCTCTCGATCTCCTTCAACCACTTCTGAGCACCATCTGGATCGTATGCTCCCTTGAACATTGGAGGATTGTTCTTCTGGAACTCACTCAGTTGACGAGCAGCTCCCATTCCCATAACATTTGGATTCCCTCCAAGTACTCCAGCCAGCATACCCAGAGCCTCAGCAATCGCAGCATCATCTCTACCTCTTCCAGCCATCTCTATTCTGAAAACCCAACAAACTAAAACAATAAGTACTGATAGGGTTACACAACACCTATCCCGTACAGGGAAAACAGAATAATTACGACTCGACACGACCGACTATGCTCTGATACCACTAATGTAACACCCTTCTAAATACCCCAAAATATTTAATTTAATATAATAACCTATCAATCAGAGTAATTATGCCCCGAAGGGTGTCACACAATCATTTCACAACATTTATCAAAACATCCTGTCATGCTCATTTATTTATCAAATAAAACAGTTGCATAATACGCAGCGGAATAGAATTCAACATCAGCATGAGACATGTAACACCATACATGTAAACTAATTCAACAATTTCCAACAATACAACGAAAAGGTTCCCTCCCGATGTTACATCTACCAGAGCATGACCCATAGGACACTACTATAGACTCCAAGCGTTAGCTTCTATTCAATTCATTTCTCGTTACCTGAAAAATGGGTTGTAAGGGTGAGTTCCTCAATCAATATAATAAGCATTATAGAACAACATGTAATGCTAAGTAAATCACACATCAATTCACCCTAACCAGACTACGCATTCAGCAACGGCAATATCCGTCCAAACATCATATTCAACAATAATATATATCATATGTATAATCCTCAAACCATATTCAACACCAACAACACAACACAACGATTTACTCACTAATTCCTCACAATGGGAATTAGCTACAGCCCCACAGGCTATGCCATGCATTCATTATGCAATGAGACTCCATGAAATGCGGTACCGACTCTTCTCGAACATATAGTTCAAGCTCACCGATCCCTCCAGATACGGCTACTGAGCCCACTAGTCCCACTCATTGAGATCTAATGACTCACTCACTAATTCCTCACCATGGGAATTAGCTACAGCCCCGAAGGCTAGACTATGCACACTAATCATCTAGCATGCAAACATCAACAACAAATCCACACTGATTCACTCACTAATTCCTCACCATGGGAATTAGCTACAGCCCCGAAGGCTATGCTATGCACGCTAATCATCTAGTAATGCAGCATCAACAACAATTCACAACGGACCTAAGCTCACACATATAAGCCATACAGCAGTCCATTCACAACACAGACATAATATATACATTCACCTCACTATGCATGCCATCATACATCATCAACACATCATTATTATGCAAATCAATTAAACACAGTATTAGCATTCTCCACTAATACTTATACTGCTCACAACAGCGGGGTATAATCCCTATCACATCATGTGCCAACATAGGCCAGCTCTCAATTAAGCACACAACATTAAAATATCCATTTTTCCACTCTGCAACATACTATATCAATTTTTTTCCACAGCTCAAAGCTCACAGGTCGGCGCAAAGACTCTGCTCAACTGGAGGGAGTCAGCGCAAAAGCCCTATGCGTCGACGCATACAGTCGACGCTTAGCTTACTGGTCGGCGCAAAACTACCATGCGTCGACGCATGCAGTCAGCGCATGCCTCACGGGTCAGCGCACGCCGACCCTATGGTCGACCGCTCGCGCGCAGACTCAGATTTTTCTGAGTTATCTCCAGGGTTCCGTTAGCTTACGTTTATCCGGTTTTCCGGCCGTTTCCTCAACTACAACCATCTCTGAACAGAACAATTCGTCCGGTAAATTGGTAGCGCCGATTCAAGTTTTCAATTGGGATTCGTGCCCTAGTCTAACATTCAAGACTCACACAACTACCGATTCAATTTACAGATTTTACACAGTTTAGCCAACATCAATTTCAGCATATACAGTTCCAATTAGGGCTAACTTAACGGCTTATCACTACCCACTACATATTATCCCATAATACCCATTAATCGACGATAAACCCCCCTTACCTGATTAATCGACGAATCTCAAGCTTCAAGCTCTTCTCTCTTCACCCTTCAGCCCTTGCTCTGCCTCTTTCACGATCGCTTCTTCTGTTTCTCTTTTTGCTCTTTTCCACGTTCTGTCTCCTTTTTCCTTTTCACGTGAAAAACCTTTTTCCAAAAATTGGGACTTTTCATTATTCCAACTTATATATATTTTCCAAATAATAATTATTATTCCAAAATAATAATAATTCAAGAAAATAATAATAATAATAAAATTTCCAATTATTTAATTAAATTAATAATTAAATTATTAACTCAATTCAAATAATTATTTTATTATTATCGGGGTGTTACAAGTACAACCCGGATTGGAGGACTTTTGCGGCTGTCCTGTCTCCACTAAAGTGTCCCCCATAATCTGAGTCATGACAAGCCTTTAAGACTTCATTTTGTTCTTCCTCAGGGACACATCGACGAATTAGTCCGTCTACCCCTTTCTTATACAAGAATGGTTCGTCCCACAAATAGAACCTGCAATCATGAAGAAACTTTTTCTTTTTGTTATAATCAAATTCGTCAGGAATTATACCACCTACCAGGTAGTTTGCATAGTCATCAAACCAAGGAACACCCACCACCGCGAGGATTCTTTCATCTATAAACTCGTCCTTTATAGGATGTTCCTCTTCCGTCTCTTCAATCAGAGACATTCGGGACAGATGGTCAGCAACGGTGTTTTCACACCCCTTTTTGTCTCGAATTTCAAGGTCAAATTCTTGCAACAGCAAGATCCATCTGAGCAACCTTGGCTTCGAGTCCTGTTTAGAAAAAAGATATTTCAACGCAGCATGGTCAGTATAAACAATTACCTTTGTTCCCATCAAGTATTGCCGAAATTTGTCAAAGGCATAAACCACAGCCAGAAACTCCTTCTCTGTGGTTGCATAATTCATCTGGGCTGTATTCAACACATGGCTAGCATAGTAGATGACGTGGAGGCGTTTGTCTTTTCTTTGCCCCAAGACAGCCCCTACTTCTATATCACTCGCATCGCACATTATCTCAAAGGGTAGAGACCAGTCAGGCGAGATCACTATAGGAGCAGACACCAATTTATTTTTCAGAATCTCGAAGGCTTCGTTGCACTTTTTGTCAAACAGAAACAGAGTATCCTTCACAAGCAGGCTAGTCAAAGGTTTTGCGATCTTGGAGAAATCTTTGATGAACCTACGATAGAATCCTGTATGTCCCAAGAAACTCCGTATACCTTTCTCATTCACAGGGTGAGGTAGATTGGCGATCACTTCCACTTTTGCCTTGTCAACTTCTATCCCTTGATGGGAAATTTTATGGCCCAGTACTATCCCTTCTCTCACCATGAAGTGACACTTTTCCCAATTCAGAATTAGATTGGTTTGTTGACACCTTTCCAGCACAAGTGACAGATTATACAAACAATTTTCGAAGGAAGATCCAAAAACCGAAAAATCATCCATAAACACTTCCATGTGCTTTTCAAGCATATCGGAAAATATGGATGTCATGCACCTCTGAAATGTTGCAGGTGTGTTGCATAACCCAAATGGCATTCTTCTATAAGCAAAGATTCCGTATGGGCATGTGAATGCTGTTTTTTCTTGATCCTCAGGTGCCACCGCAATTTGGTTGTACCCTGAGTACCCATCCAGAAAATAGTAGAAATCATGACCTGCCAATCTTTCCAACATCTGATCGATAAAAGGTAAAGGAAAATGGTCCTTCCTTGTAGCAGTGTTCAGTCTTCTATAGTCTATGCAAACTCTCCATCCTGTAACAGTACGGGTGGGGATCAACTCATTTTTCTCATTTTTTATCACAGTTGTCCCTCCCTTCTTTGGTACCACATGAACTGGGCTCACCCACGAACTATCAGATATTGGGTAAATTAACCCCGCATCTAAAAGTTTCACAACCTCCTTGCGAACAACTTCTTTCATAGCCGGATTCAATCTTCTTTGAGGTTGGACGACCGGTTTCTGATCATCCTCCATCAAAATCTTGTGCATACACATTGTCGGGCTGATTCCTTTCAAATCGTCCATCGCCCACCCAATAGCACCCTTGTATTTCTTTAGGACTTTGATTAGCTCTCCTTCTTGGGTCTCTCTCAAGCCTGAATTGATGATTGCTGGACATTTTTCCTCATTGTCCAGAAAAACATATTTGAGATGTTCTGGTAATTGTTTCAACTTTATCCCCTTTTTATATCTTGTTTTGATTCTGAAGATGTTTTAGGTCGAAGCTCCTCCCACTGTTGCGGTCGGGAACGAACCCAAGGCGGTTGTTCCTTTAACATTGCTACCACTTCGGATTCTTTCTCATCAATTCCTTCAGTATCCTCAACAATAGATAAACTCAAAACTCTTTCCAAAGGAAGCTTGGGTGTTATAATCTTCATAGATTGAGCAAAAACTGTATCTAGCACTTCAATACTTTTACTCGCTCCTGTTGGTGTAAGCCCTAGAGGCCAATACATTTTGGTACTTGTATCGAATTATTTATTAATAATAAAAGGCATTCTCTTTATTATGGTTGATTAATAAAGTCCCTGGAATAGATAGTCCGTTTAATGTATTAAGTGTGACTTAATCATGAGAACACATTAAACATAAGGACACTATTCCTAAAGTATCCGTAGTCGAGCTTTAGTGTGAAGTGGGATAACATTAAAGCATTAAGACTATTATGTTTGTAGACTGATGATCACATCTCATGGATCATGGATAAAGAGTTATCAAGTCTTAAACATAGGTATGAATATTAGGAGTAATATTTATACCGGATTGACCCGCTATGAGAATACTATATAGAAAGTTATGCAAGGTGTCATAAGTTATTCTCATGGTGATAATAGTGTATTCTACTCTTCGACCTGAAACCACTATGGATCCTAGATGTAGAGTCGAGTGCTTTATTGCTGATCCAACGTTGTCCGTAACTTGATAACCATAAAGACAGTTGATGGGTACTCCACAAAGCATGCTGAGGGACATGAGTGACCTAGATGGAATTTGCCCATCCTGCATAACAGGATAAATGTCTATGGGCCCAATATTGAACTGGACAAGGATGACACGGTCTATGCCTTGTGTTCAATATAGACATAAGGGCAAAAGGGTAATTATACACATAATTATTATCACAGAAGGAATTGTCAGATCACATGACATTTTCGTGTCTTGGGTAGCAGTGATGTGTTGCTAGATACCGCTCACTGTTTATTATGTTAAATGCGTGATTTAATATAATTGCCAACGTCACGAAAACCTACAGGGTCACACACAAAGGACGGATTGATGAGAGATAGAGTAACTAAGGAATACCGTAAGGTACGGTGCCCTTAAGTGAGTTATAGAGCATCGTAAGGTACGATGTACTTGAGAAGAATACGAAATATGGTAAGGTACCATGAGCTTAAGTGATTTTGGGCATATTATAAGATATGGGCCAAAATACACTTAAGTAGGCTTTTAGCTTGAAGCCCACACAAGTGGTTCTATAAATAGAACCCTTGTGCAGAAGCAAAAATTTTTTGCGGTTGCATTATTTTCGTTTTCTATCACTCTCTCTCTCTCTCACTCAAAGCCTTCATTCGTACCAGCTAGCACTGAGATTGAAGGAACCTATTCGTGTGGACTGAGTAGAGACGTTGTCATCGTTCAACGTTCGTGATCGCTTCGTGGATTTGCATCAAAGGTTTTGATCGTCACAAGAGATCTGCGCCAAAGGTTTCAATCGTCACAAGAGGTAAATATTCTATCACTGATCATGACCATTCGTAAGGATCTATAAAGGAGAAAATTTTAATTTCCGCTGCGTTTTGGACCGCAATTCTCCTTCAGTGGTATCAGAGCCACTTATGAAACCATGACTCGGATAGCTGTTTATTTTCTGTATTAATATGATTAAAAGACAGAATGAATCAATTAATTAAACGAGTAATTAAATTTGGCATCATGAGTGTACGAGTTGGATGATTGATGTTGACTATGCTTCGGAATCCGACATTAGTATGGTGAAGCAGCGATACATCGATCGTCCATAGGTTACGCAATTGAGACCGATCAACTTATATATAATATAAGTAATCCTAATGCAAAATACGGTATATGTGATATATTGTTTCTGTTTCATTCATTCGAACACTAAATGATTGTTTTCCTTTGAGCGATTAATGGTCATTTGCTTCGGAATCCGACATTAGTATGGTAAAGCAATGACCTGTTGATCAATCATACTGAATCAACAATCGAGGTGTGGTTGACGGTCTGAAATTGGCGCATTAGGGTTGGTGACGGCGCAAGGGTTGTGCCGTCAAGGAGTTGTGAATTTAGGGCTTTTTGGAAGAGGTCCGTAGACTGTTTCAAAGTCCTATTAGTTTGGCCGCGTGAAGCTCGTGTGACGAGCGTAACAGGCGTAACAAACTGGATGCGTGACGGTCGTAACACGCCCATGACGGTCGTCACACGCCTGTGACGGTCGTCACACTCCCAGAGTCAAAATTTTGGGGTTCCTGTTTTGTGACTACGCAAGGGTTGTGTTCATGCAAAAGAATGTCCATTTCAAATGAATTGTTCATTAAAATTTTGGACAGGGGCGCTGCCCCTCCAACCCCGCAAGGAAACCCCGGCTAACTCTGCGTAGTGTGATCGGTCGCCGAAATTTAATTTGGTTTTAATTCATTAAAGGAATTAAAATTTAATAATAACAATGTGTTTATTATTATTGCCTTGTGGTGATCAGTTATGGCCTTAGTTATCATTTATTTTGTTTTGGGTTTTAAAATACGACCTGCGTGTCGTGCCTCTCCTTTTGATCTCTTAATGTAACTTCTTTTCTCATCTCAAACCCTCGTATGTAAAACGAGTTTCTTCTGGAATGTAATGTTATGAAGAAAGAGAAGAAGACAATGTTATGAAGAAATTTCAATATCAAAGGAGGACAATCTTGAAGATCTTGCTTGGAGAAGCTTAGAGAAGAATTCAATATTAAAGGAGGACAACCTTGAAGATCTTGCGTGGAGAAGCTTAGATCGTTATTAGGTTAGCTTAGGTTCTCTCATTGGCTTGAGAGAACAATTGCGCTAGGGGCCATAACTGTTTCATTGTGTATGTATGTTGATGCATGTGTATGTATGTTGATGCATGTGAGAGACGATTTATATGATAAACAAGCCGGTGAGATCATAACAATTGCAATTCCCTCAAACTAAAATATTAAGTTTATGCTTTCCAAGTTTTAGCACTCATCAAGACTAGTATCGAATAATGTAGGTTTCGCCAAAGCGAGGTGCATGTTCTATATTAGTAAGGTGCGATGGGATAATTGTAATATCCAACTGCTAAAACAATGGGTCAAACTTAACTAAACAAATTATGATGATATTATATATGTTTGCTTTCCAAGTTTTAGCACTCATCAAGACTAGTATCGGATAATGTAGGTTTCGCCAAAGCGAGGTGCATGTTCTATATTAGTAAGGTGCGATGGGATAATTGTAATATCCAACTGCTAAGACAATGGGTCAAACTTAATTATAATAATATCATATATGTTTTAGAAGCAAGAGTTGGGAATAATTCATATGATGGATTGGAATAAGGAGTTATTCACCCAACTGAAATTTTCGAGAGTTGTATGAGATACAACTGGAAGGAGTTCCTACCTAAATAACCTAGTTTTGTGTAATCCGCCTACGCGGACTTAGAACGAAGTGAAATATGGATCTCGACCCACTAGAAAATCTTCCAACGGGATTTTCCGAATCAAATGATGAGGGTCATTTATTTTGAGTAAAATAGTGGGAGCATATTTGATTAAAGGCCTAATTAAATATGTCAATGATACTTATATTTTCTTAATCCTTATGTAGATAACCATGACAGCAAACACCTCTAACAACATCTTGCGATCAATCCTTGACAAGGAAAAATTGTCTGGGACAAATTTCCTGGATTGGCACCGAAACCTGAGGATTGTCCTCAAACATGATAAAAAGTTGTATGTCTTGGAGACTCCTGTTCCTGAAGAGGAACCTCCTAGTTCTGCATCTAAGGCAGAAAGAGATGCTTATAAGAAGCATGTCGATGATGCCAATGAAACTGCTTGTCTCATGCTAGCTACCATGAACTCAGAATTGCAAAAGCAACATGAGAACATGTCAGTGTTCGATATGATCGAACACCTGAAGTTGCTCTATCAAGAGCAAGCAAGGCATGAGAGGTTTGAAGTTTCAAAAGCCCTTTTTCAAAGCAAGTTAGCTGAGGGAGCCCCTGTAAGTCCCCATGTGCTCAAGATGATTGGGTATGTGGAAAACCTTGAAAGGTTGGGTTTTCCCCTCGGAAAGGAACTTGCGACTGATTTGATCTTGCAATCGTTGCCAGATAGATTTAGTCAATTTGTCCTAAATTTCAATATGAATGATATGGATAAATCTCTTCCTGGACTGCTAGGCATGTTAAGAACAGCTGAACAGAATCTGAAGACAAAAGGGAAGTCCATTCTGATGATCAGAAATGGAAAGAGACAGAACAAAAGGCCCACCAAGCAGGGTGATAAAGGGAAAGGCAAGGAAGTTGCCAAACCCAGACCCACTGTTGCTGCTTTGAAGCCTACTGGAGGCATAGCAAAGGCAGGCACCTGCTTCCATTGCGGTAAGACCGGACACTGGAAGAGAAACTGCCCAAAGTACCTGGAAGATACGAAGAATGGAGTAGAGACTTCAATTTCAGGTATTTTTGTTATTGAAATAAATTTATCTACTTCTGCATCATGGATATTAGATACTGGATGCGGTTCTCACATTTGTACAAATGTGCAGGGGCTAAAAAGAAGTAGAGATTTGGCAAAAGGTGAAGTTGACCTACGAGTTGGCAATGGAGCAAAGGTTGCTGCTTTAGCCGTAGGAACTTATGTATTAACTTTACCTAGTGGTTTAATAATTCAGTTAGAGAACTGTTATTATGTACCTGCAATTAGCAGGAATATTATTTCCATTTCTTGTTTGGACAAGTTTGGTTTTTCATTTATAATAAAGAACAATTGTTGCTCAATTTATTTGAATGATATATTCTATGCTACTGCACAAATGAGCAATGGACTGTATGTCCTTGATCTCGAAATGCCTATATATAACATTAATACTAAAAGGATGAAACCTAACGAGTTAAATCCAACTTACCTTTGGCATTGTCGATTAGGCCACATAAATGAGAAACGCATTTCCAAACTCCATAAAGATGGACTCTTGGACTCTTTTGATTATGAATCATATGAGACATGCAAATCTTGTTTAATTGGAAAGATGACAAAGTCTCCATTCACAGGAAAAGGTGAAAGAGCTAATGATCTTTTGGCCCTCATACATACTGATGTATGTGGATCACTGAACATACCAGCCAGAGGAGGTTTTCAGTACTTCATCACATTCACTGATGATTTCAGTAGATATGGTTATGTGTATTTAATGAAACACAAATCAGAGTCCTTTGAAAAGTTCAAGGAATTCAAGAATGAAGTACAAAACCAACTAGGTAAGAATATTAAAACTCTTCGATCAGATCGAGGTGGTGAGTATTTAAGCCTAGAGTTTGATGACCATCTGAAAGAGTGTGGGATCCTATCCCAACTTACTCCTCCTGGAACACCCCAATGGAATGGTGCATCTGAGAGAAGAAATCGAACCCTGTTGGACATGGTCCGATCCATGATGAGTCACGCCGATCTTCCGAACTCCTTTTGGGGACATGCGCTATTGACAGCAGCTTACACACTTAACCGTGTTCCATCCAAAAAGGTTGATAAGACACCATATGAGATATGGAGTGGTAAGAGACCACATATGTCTTACATGAAGATTTGGGGTTGCGAAGTTTATGTGAAACGACAAATTTCAACTAAGCTTGAGCCCAAATCTGACAAATGCTTATTTGTGGGGTATCCTAAAGAAACAAGAGGATATTACTTCTACAATCCTTCTGAGGGCAAAGTGTTTGTCGCTCGAACTGGAGTTTTCCTAGAAAAGGATTTTTATTTCCAAAGGAAGCAGTGGGAGGAAAGTAGAGCTTGAAGAAATTCAAGAATCACAAAGCATAGATACACCTATGGAGGAATTAGAGCAGGAAACACAAGAAGTTGTGGAAGAGCAACCTGCTCAAGTAGAACAAGACCAGCGTAGGTCAAGCAGGATACGTCAACTACCTGAGAGATATGGATATCTCATAACTGATCAAGGTGATGTATTACTCATGGATCAAGATGAGTCTGTGACCTACTCATGGAATCTTCGTTTTGATGAAACAATAAAACAATATGGATTCATCAAGAACGAAGATGAGCCTTATGTCTACAAGAAGGTTAGTGGGAGCATGATCGTATTCCTGGTATTATATGTAGATGACATATTACTTATTGGAAACGATATCCCTACCCTGCAACAAGCAAAG
Organism: Lathyrus oleraceus; assembly: GCF_024323335.1. Classification (NCBI taxonomy): domain Eukaryota; kingdom Viridiplantae; phylum Streptophyta; class Magnoliopsida; order Fabales; family Fabaceae; genus Lathyrus; species Lathyrus oleraceus. The sequence goes on from NC_066581.1 coordinate 131,365,714, forward strand.
TCTTGGGTGGGGAAATGCTTATCTATGAAGGACCTAGGTGAAGCAGCATATATATTAGGAATCAGAATCTATAGAGATAGATCATAAAATGCTTGGCCTAAGTCAGAGTACATAGACAAGGTGCTGAGACGCTTTAATATGAATGATTCCAATGGTTATGTGTTTTGCTGAAATGGTGGCGCTGTGAGCTTGAAAAGTTCAAAGCAAGATACAGTTGCTGATTCTACAACCGAGGCCGAGTATATTGCTGCCTCAAATGCAGAAAAGGGAGTTGTTTGGATCAAAAAGTTCATTAGTGAACTTGGCATAGTCCCTAGAATTGTGGATCCCATTGGTCTCTATTATGATAACAATGGTGCTATCGCACAAGCCAAGGAGCCTAGATCTCACCAACGATCCAAACACATACTTAGGCGTTATCATCTCATTCGAGAGATAATAGATAGAGGAGATGTGAAAATATGTAAAGTACCTACACTTGACAATATAGTTGACCCACTGACAAAGCCTCTTGCGCAGCAGAAGCATGATGGCCATACTAGATCAATGGGCATACGGGGTATGCCTGATTGGCTCTAGTGCTAGTGGGAGATTGTTGGTGTAAGCCCTAGAGGCCAATACATTTTGGTACTTGTATCGAATTATTTATTAATAATAAAAGGCATTCTCTTTATTATGGTTGATTAATAAAGTCCCTGGAATAGATAGTCCGTTTAATGTATTAAGTGTGACTTAATCATGAGAACACATTAAACATAAGGACACTATTCCTAAAGTATCCGTAGTCGAGCTTTAGTGTGAAGTGGGATAACATTAAAGCATTAAGACTATTATGTTTGTAGACTGATGATCACATCTCATGGATCATGGATAAAGAGTTATCAAGTCTTAAACATAGGTATGAATATTAGGAGTAATATTTATACCGGATTGACCCGTTATGAGAATACTATATAGAAAGTTATGCAAGGTGTCATAAGTTATTCTCATGGTGATAATAGTGTATTCCACTCTTCGACCTGAAACCACTATGGATCCTAGATGTAGAGTCGAGTGCTTTATTGCTGATCCAACGTTGTCCGTAACTGGATAACCATAAAGACAGTTGATGGGTACTCCACAAAGCATGCTGAGGGACATGAGTGACCTAGATGGAATTTGCCCATCCTGCATAACAGGATAAATGTCTATGGGCCCAATATTGAACTGGACAAGGATGACACGGTCTATGCCTTGTGTTCAATATAGACATAAGGGCAAAAGGGTAATTATACACATAATTATTATCACAGAAGGAATTGTCAGATCACATGACATTTTCGTGTCTTGGGTAGCAGTGATGTGTTGCTAGATACCGCTCACTGTTTATTATGTTAAATGCATGGTTTAATATAATTGCCAACGTCACGAAAACCTACAGGGTCACACACAAAGGACGGATTGATGAGAGATAGAGTAACTAAGGAATACCGTAAGGTACGGTGCCCTTAAGTGAGTTATAGAGCATCGTAAGGTACGATGTACTTGAGAAGAATACGAAATATGGTAAGGTACCATGAGCTTAAGTGATTTTGGGCATATTATAAGATATGGGCCAAAATACACTTAAGTGGGCTTTTAGCTTGAAGCCCACACAAGTGGTTCTATAAATAGAACCCTTGTGCAGAAGCAAATTTTTTTTGCGGTTGCATTATTTTCGTTTTCTATCACTCTCTCTCTCTCTCTCACTCAAAGCCTTCATTCGTACCAGCTAGCACTGAGATTGAAGGAACCTGTTCGTGTGGACTGAGTAGAGACGTTGTCATCGTTCAACGTTCGTGATCGCTTCGAGGATTTGCATCAAAGGTTTTGATCGTCACAAGAGATCTACGCCAAAGGTTTCAATCGTCACAAGAGGTAAATATTCTATCACTGATTATGACCATTCGTAAGGATCTCTAAAGGAGAAAATTTTAATTTCCGCTGCGTTTTGGACCGCAATTCTCCTTCAGCTCCTTCGTCATCCTTGAATTTCATAGTATCCCTCACATCAATTTTGAGATTTTCATCATAAACTTTGAGGGTCATGGTTCCTTCCTCAATATCTATCATGCATCTTCCCGTTTCCAGGAAAGGTCTTCCCAATATGAGAGGAATCTCCTCATCTTCCGGCATCTCGAGTATCACAAAATCCACCGGGAATACAAATTTATCAATCTTCACCAGAACATCTGTTGCTATACCATAGGGTCTCTTCATAGAATGATCCACAAACTGCAGTGTCATGCGAGTATCCTGCACCTCCCCTAACTCAAGTTTTTTGTAAATTGAGAGGGGCATTAGACTCACACTTGCTCCCAAATCAATCAGTGCCTTTTTGAAGGATCTATCTCCAATGCTACAAGGAATAGTGACTGCACCTCCACCTTTCTTCTTGATCGGAATTTTTAGGCCCTGCAAAATAACACTACAAGTTTCAGTTAGCTTAACTGGCTCGCTGTCGATCGACCTTTTCTTTGATATGATGTCTTTCATGAATTTGGCGTAGATCGGCATCTGTTCCAGAGCTTCAGCAAATGGTATGTTGATCTCGAGCTTCTTGAATAATTCTAAGAATTTCTCAAAAAAAAATTCATGGAGATCTTTCTTCTTTGTTCTTGTCGGAAAAGGAAGAGTGATCTTTGGTTTTTGTTTTTCTTGCTGGCTTGTCGGCTTGACTTCCACTTCTTCAGTTTGTTTTGGCTCTTCTCTAATCTCCAGGTCAACTTCCAACAATCCCTCTTCTTCAGCCTGTTCGTCAACTTGTGGTTCCTTAGCCTTTCCTTTTCTGGTGACCACAACTTTAATGTGACTTTGATCACGGGGATTAACGATTGTCCCACTAGGAAGTGTGCCAGGTGCATGGGAGTTTGAAGCTAACTGTTGGGCAATTTGACCCATCTGAATTTCAAGATTTTTTATGGATTCTGTAGTGTTTTTCTGATTATTTCGAGTCTCCTCTTGGAATTGGATGTTGTGAGCTGCCATTTTTTCAATTGCGATCTCCCAATCTGCCTTCTTAGGTACCTGTTGTTGCTGCTGCTGATATTGATTTTGATATTGACCCTGTGCCTGTTGTTGCGCGTTCCCTCTTTGGTCTTTCCATGCAAAATTGGGATGATTTTTCCACCCCGGATTGTATATGTTGGAGTAGGGATTGTTCTGCTTTAAAAATTTTATATCTTCGATCTGTTGCGGTGTTGCAAAACAATGAACAGTATTGTGTGGTCCATTGCAAATGTCACACACTTCACTCGGTGCCTGTTGCACTTGAGCCACTTTCTGAGCACCTATGTTTAGTGCTCTCAACCTTTTCTCTACCTCTGCAGCAACAACTTCTTCAAATTTTACCTGTTTATTTGTCTCAAGCTTCAAGTCAATAACTGCAGATTTGCTTGATACCCTATCATATAACTCTAAATGCTCGTTCGAGGCAATAACTTCAATTATCTTCTTCATACCGGTGGCTGTTGCAAAGTTAGCTGAGCCACCAGCTGCTGAATCAAGGATTTGTCTTGTTTGAATTCGAAGACCATTGACAAACATTTGCATTTGTTCAGTTTCATCCATGTTGTGAGTAGGACAAGCCACTAGGATTCTCTTGAATCGTTTGTAGGCATCTCCTAGTGACTCACCCTCCTTCTGTTTGAAGTTTAGGATCTCATATCTTTTCCGTAATGACACAGATGCGGGAAAATACTCTTGCAAGAATGCTGTTTCCATGTGCTCCTATGTAGTGATACTACCAGTAGGTAAGGAATAGAACCACTCTTCAACCTCATCTGCTAAAGTGAATGGGAACATACGAAGTCGGACTGCTTCTTCACTATGTCCAGGCATTTTCAGTGTTGTGCTCATGGTTAAAAATCTTTGCAGATGCTTGTTGGCATCTTCATTCACTCTTCCAGAGAAGGACCTTCTTTCGAGTTGATTAATGGTGTTGGGATGCAGCTGGAATTGTTCCACAGTAACTGGTTGGTTGACAATTGTCATACGACCACCCGGGGTGTTGGTTCCACCATAGTCACCGAGGAGTCTCTCTGGTGGTGGTGGATTAGCAGCCATGATTTCAGGAACTGTTTCCGTGTCTGAATCTGAATTCTCTGAGTGCACTGAAACAACTTCTTCCTCCGCTTTCTTTGCTAATTCCAGTTTCTTTCTCTTAGCTTGTCGGAGTCGAGCGCGAAGAGTTCTTTCTGGATTTGCGTCAAAAGGAAAATCCGCTGAGGCCTTACCTCGCATAAACAAGTTAGACAAAAATTAGAATTGAATAACAAAATTGTCACAGATAAAATTTTGGTTGGCAAGCAACAAAATTTCGATAGAATAGAAATTAAAATATGTAGTTTGGCAATCCCTAGCAACGGCGCCAAAAACTTAATCAAAAAAATAGCAAGTGTACTATTTTTACCGATGTAGTAATAAGGAGTTTTATATTCAAGTATCGATCTCAAGGATTGCGTAGGAATTACTTATTTTAATTTGATTCTATCAGAACAAAAAGATAATGGTTTGGTTGTTTTGGAATTTATAATAGTAGACACAAAAATAGTAAAAATAATTGATTAAGATAAAAGATGCTAGGGTGAGTGGTTGAGTTAACCGGTTATGAATTCAGTCCCGATTTCCTTAATACATATGATACATTCAATCACCTAACCTCAGAATGTTCTTACTTAAGTCCTTAAGGAAGAAACTATTAAACTACCAATTCTTACTCAAATGTCCATTCAATTAATCATTGGTTTTAATCATACACAATATCAAGGTTTACGGTGATTTACGAAAGTTAATAGTCCTAGATGATGCATTCATAAACCCAATTGTGTGAAAACCCTACCAATTACAATCCTGTTATTGGAAGTCATAGATTAATTTGTATTTGTCCGATACAAAAGCATAATAACATCACACAATTGAATTGAAATACGTAACATAGTAATCAAGAAATCATTGGTACAAATTCATAGCATACGATAACATCAGGACCACCCCCTAGCATCAGGGGGTTTAGCCTCTCATAGTACTTAAAGAACTCATAAAGTAAAGATTAGACATTACAAAGAATTACGAGAGTTTGATCTTCAATGGTTGCTACCCTTGAATCTCGTCGTCTTCAAATCCGCCGTATTCGCTATCTTCTTCAATGCAATGCTTTCGTTCGTCTGTCAAAAAGGTCTCTTCTTCTTTCTCTTCCAAGCCTTCTTATAGCTTCAGATGACTCTCTTCCAAGCTAAAGGTCCAAACTACCCTTAATGAGCAGAATCGGTTCACACAGCAAAAATTAGGTTATCCAAATTGCGTTCAATCAACACGGCCGTGTGGTGGCACACGGGTGGCCGTGTGGTGGCACACGGGTGGCCGTGTTGTTCTTCAGCATTAATTATTTTCAGGATAAGTTACAGTGGCAACAACACGGGCCGTGTCCCTACACACGGGTGCCCGTGTTAATGCACTGTTTTAATCAACACGACCGTGTGGTGGCACACGGGTGGCCGTGTTGATCTCTGTTTTCTGCTCCCTCTCTGCTCTGCTTGATCAACAACACGGGCAGTGTTGTGGCACACGGGTGCCCGTGTTGACCTGCTGTTTTTTCATATTTTTGTCCTTCAGAGTGTCCAGAACTTCACCATTCTTGCTTTTAAACCTGTAACAATGACACTACCAAACGAAGCATAAACGAGATCTTTTTGACATAAACTCATAATCGAATGCAATGCAATACCATACCAACTAAACATGCTAATTGACTCAAATGCAACTAAAAACAAACATAAATCTTACCAAGGTGATGAAAATATGTCGGATTAGCGGCGGGAATTCAATGGAAATGGTGACCGATCAAAGACCCTAGATGGGTTCAAGCTATGAATGAAGAAATGGAGGCATTAAACAAGAACGCGACATGGACTCTTGTCTCTTTACCAAAAGGGAAGAAACCAGTAGGGTGTAAGTGAGTTTTCTCTATCAAGTACAAAGTTGATGGGTCTATTGAAAGGTACAAAGCAAGATTAGTGGCTAAAGGCTTTACATAAACATATGGCGTAGACTATCAAGAAACTTTTTCACCTGTTGCCAAGTTGAGCACTGTCAGAGTTCTTTTATCTCTTGCAGTAGATCTGGATTGGCCATTGCATCAGTTAGACGTGAAAAATGCATTTCTCCATGGGCACTTGAAAGAAGAAATATATATGGATATCCCTCCGGGATACATGACAAATTATGAGACTAAGGTGGTGTGTAAATTGCAACGCAGTTTGTATGGCTTGAAGCAATCTTCTAGAGCGTGGTTTGGGAGATTGAACCTGGCAATGAAAAAATATGGCTTCCAACAAAGCAACGCAGATCATACGTTGTTTCTGAAACATTGTCAAGGTAAGGTCACATCTTTGATTGTGTATGTAGATGATATGATTATTACAGGAGATGACTCTGAGGAAATATCAAAATTTAAAAAACAACTTGCAATCGAATTTGAGATGAAAAATCTAGGTGGGCTCAAATATTTTCTAGGTATTGAAGTTGCTAGGTCGAAGAAAGGCATATTTTTATCTCAACGAAAATATATCCTATATCTTTTATCAGAAGTTGGGCTACTAGACTGTAAACCTGTAGATACTCCAATTGTCCAGAACCACCAACTTGGAGAATATCCAGACCAAGTGCCAACAAACAAATGAAGGTACCAGAGATTGGTTGACAAACTTATTTACTTATCTCATGCACGACCTGATATAGCGTATGCGGTAAGTGTAGTAAGTCAATTTATGCACAACCCGAGTAAAAATCACATGGACGCGGTAATTCGAATCATGCGGTACTTGAAGTCCTCGCCTGAAAAAGGCTTGATGTTCACAAAGAATAATCATGTACAAGTTAAAGGTTATACAGACGCTGACTGGGCAGAAGATATCACCAACAGAAAATCCACCTCAGGCTATTTTACCTTTGTTGGAGGAAATTTGGTTACATGGAAAAGTAAGAAACAGAAGGTTGTAGCATTATCAAGTGCTGAAGCAGAGTTTCGAGGGATGGCTAAAGGTCTTTGTGAGCTTCTTTGGCTTTGAAGATTGTTAATTGAAATTGGCTTTGCTCCGAACAATGCGATGAACCTTTTTTGTGACAACAAGTCTGCAATTGAAATTGCTCATAATCCGGTTCAACATGATCGGACAAAACACGTGGAAATAGATCGACACTTCATTAAGCAAAATTTGGAGACCAAGATAATTCAATTCTCGTTTGTTAAATCTGAAGATCAATTAGCAGATATACTCACAAAAGCTGTATGTAGCAGAGACTTCTACAACGCACTTGACAAGTTGGCCATTCGAGATCTCTATGCACCAACTTGAGGGAGAGTGTTGGCGTTAGCTACCAACAAGATTTTAGGAACTATAATAGGAATATAGTTATTAATTGTTAATTACCATGATTTGACTATAATTATTCTGATTTAGTTATAATTAGAAATAGGTTTTTTGTGTATATAAATATAACCTATTCACTCCTTGTAATATACGATTGAAATAATATGAAAGTTTTATATCAGTTTAACATGTTTTCTCTTCCCATCTTCGGTGGTTTAATGGTATCAAGATCCTATTAAGAAACAACAAGATCCTGTCAAGAAACAACAAAATATTTATTATCAACAATCAATGTAACAGCAAAAAAGAAGATGACAGTAACAACAACAAAGATGATTATCTTGAATTTTGTGTCTGGGACAATGATGATATACATGAAGTTTATAAAGATAATCAAAATGCAATTCTGGGAAAATTCTTATCAGAAAAACCGATTCACAAAAACTCTCTCAATTATTGTCTAGGTAGGCATCAGGTGTGACCCAGCCGACCTCAAAATATCAGAGGTAGAACATGGTCTGTATCGTATCACCATGGACTTCAAAAGGATCCTTGGAGGTCCTTGGATTTTCAGAAACATGTGGTTTTTTGTTAAACCTTAGTCTCAAAACTACAACTAGCTGAATCTGGGAGAAAAAATAGGCACTAAAATTGGTACAATTGAATCAAACCTATATCTCTACCCAAAAATGTGACTATCATAAAAATCAAAGTTCTCTTCGATATCAACAAACCCTTGAAACTGGGAATGCACATAGGAAGCAAAAGAAAAGGGACTAATTGGATCAATTTTAGATTTGAAAAAATCCCTATGTTTTGCTTTAATTGTGGCCTTATAGGACACAACACACAATGAAGAATTCTGCCAATTAGAAAGTAGAATGAGTGCAGACTCAACTTATCAAATCCCTTATAGAGTGTGGCTTAGATCTAGTGAATTAAGGGAAGTATATCAAGGATAATAAGTAGTTAGTAATTATTTTCCTACTTTCATGCCAGTAACGTTAGTGGAATAGTGGAATAGTGGAATAGGCTTGATTGTTAGTTCCACTCCTTATTATTAGCATTCAGTTTCTCAATTCTTTGCTGTATATATTCGTCTAATTGTTTACCACATTCAACAACATATATTATCAATTTAGTTATCTTCTCTACATGGTATCCAGAGCTTCAGGTTGAAATTTTTTTTTCCAACCACCTTCACTCCCATGGCTGGCAATAGTCCCAACCTACTGGCCCTAACCAATTCATTATCATCCCAGATCAATTTTCAACTTCCTCCAATCAAAATCACTCTTGACAATGAAAATCACTGCCTTTGGAGCACCACTGTCATCTCTGCTCTCGAAACCTTTGATCTTGAGCCTCATTTGCTGGCCCCAAATCCACCGCCACAGACTCGCTCCATTGCTGCTGAAGATGGAACAATCACCCAAGAACCCAACCCTGACTATCTCGCCTGGAAGCGTCGCGATAGGTTGGTTCTGCTGTGGCTCAAATCAACTCTCTCTGAGAGAACTCTCGCCATCGTTGCTCGTAGCACCACCTCCCACATGGCCTGGACAGCACTCGAGAAAACTTTCCAGGCGCAGACTCGTGCTCGGCGGATGTCCCTGAAATTGCAGTTACAATCTCTACCTAAGGGGTCTCTCTCTATCATGGATTACATCGAGCGAAAACGCTCTATTGCTGACTCCCTCGCTGCAAACCTGCACCCTGTTTCTGATGAGGACCTAATTGGTCACATCCTCTCTGGGCTAGATAGCTCTTACGGCGCCTTCGCCACTGCATTCATGATCCACAGTGATGATGCTTCTGTTGACGACCTGGTGGGCAAATTGCTTCAGGAGGAAGCACGACTCGCTCAAGAACTGACTCGCCAATCCACCATCGCTCCCTTGGCTCCTTCATCTCCAGCACCAATTCTTTCTGTCCACGTCGCCGGTCGGCAATCTGGCCGGTCATATAATACCAACAATTCTGGTGGCGCCTACTCTCGCGGGGATTCCAGGAGCGACTCCCGAGGTGACGTTCGTGCAACAAACGGTGGTGAGTTCCGCCGTCGCCGTCCACAGTGCCAATTATGTGGGCGTCCAGGTCACGAGGCTGTGGATTGTTGGCAACGTAATAATCAGATTGATTTTCCCTCACGCAAGCCCAACCCGCGCAGTACATCAAAGCAGGCTCATTATGCTTCTCAGGCTACGTCTTCAAGTGCCATCGATCCTTCTTGGTATTTCGACACCGGTGCCACTGATCATGCTTCTCCAGATTTTCAGAAGCTGACCATCTCTGATGACTACAAAGGCAATGACAAACTGCAAGTGGGCAATGGTAACCTTTTATCTATTTCTCACATTGGCAATTCTACTTTACATAATTTGCGCTTGCCTAATGTTCTCATTGTTCCTAAACTCACAAAAAGCCTTCTCAGTGTATCCAAATTTACACAGGATAATAAGGTTTATATAGAGTTTTGGCCTCATCATTGCCTTGTCAAAACCTTTCAGGGTCAAACCATCCTCCGCGGGGGCATTAACAACGGCCTCTACTGCATTAACACTATCCAGAATAAAACTCGACCAACCATGGCTCTCACCGGCGTCCGTACATCTGTCCACGGCTGGCACCAGCGGCTTGCTCATCCTCATGAACCTCTATTGCGTCGTCTTATTTCCTCTTTTAATTTACCAGTTTCTTCAAATAAATTTCCCAATGTATGTGACTCTTGTCAACTTGGAAAGAGCCATCGATTTCCTTTAGGATCATCGCATATTGCATCGTCTACTCCTTTTGAACTGATTTACTCTGATGTATGGGGTCCATCTCCCAAATTTTCAATTAATGGCAATCGGTATTTCGTTTTGTTTATTGATGATTGCACCAAATATGTGTGGATTTATTTTCTATCGCACAAATCACAAGTTTTCACTACTTTTGTGCAATTTCGTACTATGATTGAAACACAATTCAATGCAAAAATCAAACATCTTCAATCCGATTGGGGGGGTGAATTTCGCAATGTCTCTAATTTTTAAAACAACACGGTATTTCTCACCGTATTTCATGTCCATACACACAAGAGCAAAACGGGGCGGTCGAACGCCGAAATCGTATTATCATTGAAAAAGGCCTCACTCTTTTGGCTCAATCATCTTTACCTCACGATTTTTGGGAACATGCTTTCAAAACTGCAACTTATCTCCACAATAGAACCATTACCCCCACCTTACACTACCATTCTCCATATCAAAAATTATATCACAAAGATCCAAATTATGGTTTTCTCAAAACTTTTGGATGTCTTTGCTATCCTTTTCTTCGTCCGTATAACAACCACAAAATTGATTTTCGCTCTCTTCCATGTGTGTTTCTTGGTTACAGTACTTCTCACAAAGGATATCTCTGTTTTCATAAACCTACTGAGCGTATATATGTTGCAAGGCATGTTGTTTTTAATGAGAGTATATTCCCATATTTTGTTTCTTCAAATAATTCGACGCCTAACTTATCTACTCCTGCTTCTACAGAATTAAATTCCAATTTATTAGAGCAAGCTGTTGGACTGCCCACACCTTCAGCCACGTTCCAAACTGAACCTGCAATTCAGCCTACAATTCAGCCCTCACCCACAATTCCTCCCACTTCTCATTCATTGCCTAATTTCTCTCCTCCGCCGGCCCCACAACAACAACAACAACTTTTTCCTTCACACTACAGACCCGCCCAATCTTCCACTCACCCTATGACCACACGAGCCCAAACCGGCTCTCTCAAACCGAAAATCCTAGCTACCACTCTAAAACCTGAACCTGATCCTCGAACATACAAACAAGCCCTCAAACATAAACATTGGCAAGATGCCATGACTGTAGAGTATAATGCCCTTGTGAAAAATGGTACTTGGTCTCTTGTTCCTTGTCCTACTAATGTCAATGTTGTAGGTTGTAAATGGATTTACAGGACAAAACGCAAATCTGACGGGAGTATTGAGCGTCACAAGGCTCGTTTGGTGGCACAAGGTTTTAGTCAGCAAGCAGGTAAAGACTTCTTTGAGACGTTCAGCCCAGTGGTTAAGCCAACAACTATTCGCCTTGTCTTGTCCATTGCCTTATCCAACCAATGGTGTCTTCGGCAATTAGATATCAACAATGCATTCTTGAATGGTGAGCTCTCTGAGGTTGTCTATATGCGTCAACCAAAGGGTTTTGAGGATTCTCATCATCCTGATCATGTCTGTCAATTGCGGAAGGCTCTTTACGGGCTCAAACAAGCACCAAGAGCTTGGTTTACCAAGCTTAAGCATTACCTTGTCACACAGGGCTTTCGGGCTTGTCAATCAGACACGTCCTTGTTTGTTCATCATTCTGCTGCTGCTACCATCTACATCCTTGTATATGTAGACGATCTGATCATTACCGGCACGGATTCAGGTTTGATTAATAACTACATCATTAATCTTAACAAGGTGTTTGCTTTAAAGGATCAGGGAGAATTACATTATTTCCTCGGTCTTCAAATCACACGCACCAGTTCAGGGGTTCAACTCACTCAAGAAGGTTATGTTAGAGATATTCTGGAGTCCACAAACATGTCTGCTGCTGCTCCTATAACAACACCTGCTGACCCACAACATCGTCTAGTCCGAGCAGGTGAACCATTCGATGATCCAGCCTTATACAGACGCATAGTCGGTTCTCTCCAGTACGCCACAATCACCCGGCCTGATATTGCGTATGCGGTAAATCGCGTTTGTCAATTTATGCATTCCCCGACACTTGATCACTGGCGTGCTGTCAAAAGAATACTTCGTTATCTTGCTGGTACTCTGTCACATTCTCTCCACTTCAGTCCAACTCAAGCAACTTCCTTTTTAGCATATTCCGACGCGGGTTGGATCTCGGATTCGGACGACAGCCGCTCTCAGTTTGGTTATGCAATCTTCCATGGATCTAATCTCATCAGCTGGACTTCCCGCAAACAGAAGGTTGTTGCTCGCTCAAGCACTGAGGCGGAATATCGATCCCTGGCATACACCGCCGCCGAACTGCTTTGGCTCAATATTCTTGCTTCTGAGCTTCATGTGCCTATTACTGGTTCTCCGTTGCTTCTCTGCGACAATGTTGGTGCCATTTTCTTGTCCAAGAACCCGGTTATCAGCACACGGTCCAAGCATATTGCGCTCGATTTTCACTTTCTTCGTGACCAGGTTGATTCCGGTACTCTCAAAATTGGCCACGTCTCATCCGTTGATCAGCTGGCCGATATCTTTACCAAGCCACTTTCCAAAGATAGAGTTTCTTTTCTTCGTTCCAAGCTTCGAGTTCTTCCGAATCATCAGCTTGCTGGGGGGTAATAAGTAGTTAGTAATTATTTTCCTACTTTCATGCCAGTAACGTTAGTGGAATAGTGGAATAGTGGAATAGGCTTGATTGTTAGTTCCACTCCTTATTATTAGCATTCAGTTTCTCAATTCTTTGCTGTATATATTCGTCTAATTGTTTACCACATTCAACAACATATATTATCAATTCAGTTATCTTCTCTACAAAGGACAAAATTGAAAATAAATTTAGCAGCAATCCGATGAACTCTCCAAGTTATGGGATATACCGTCCTATTCCGGAGGCTATGCTTAAGCAACTTCGTAAATTGGATATTTCATACAACAAGGATTTTATGTTACAAATAACAGAAGGACAAAATGCAACAAACAACGATTTTCAAGAACACAAGAGGAAGCATGTAGAAAGAAACTTAAGTGCTATCACGATCAACACGGAAAATTCAGTGGCAGGCTCAGTACAGAGAGCCAACCGAGAATTATGAGGATGCTTAGTTGGAACTGTTGGGGTTTAGGCAACTCCCGAACAGTTCGTGCTCTGAAGAATAATATCACCAAATACCATCCAGACATTGTCTTCCTCTCGGAAGCTAAGTCAACCTCTATCACTTTTAAGAAAATTTTCCATTATTTTACTACTATGTCAGAATATTATGTTATTGATTGTACCACTTCTTGTGTGGGAAGGCAGGGGGTTTAGTCTTTATGTGGGCTAATAATGTAAAGTTGAATATCATTGACGCAAATACAAATTTCATTGATGCCTACCTATGACTTGATAATAATCTTAACCGTAGAACTAATGGTGTGTACGGGTTTTCAACTCGTAACAATTAACACAAGACCTGTGATTTGATATCTCATCTTTATCAATTTTAGAATATAGAATTTTGGATTATTTTTGGAAATTTTAACTTGATTAAACCCTCTAATGAAAAACAAGGGGGAAACCTGATTGACTATAAGATTACTAATTTGTTTAATGACACTATTTCTAGCTGCAATTTAAATGATATTGGTTATAAGGGAAACATATTTACTTGGGCTAATAACCAATTGGATAATAATTTTAGACTTGATAGATTTTTAGCTTCGAATAAATGGATTGATAGCTATAAAAAATTTCTAATCAACATCTTATTCCTTAAGATTCTGACCACTCACCGATTCTTCTTAGTTTCAGTAATAGAAATAATCTCAGGCTCTTCAACTAGCAGCAAAAAAGAGGGTCAAAATTTTAAAAAAAATTGGTCTACTGATGAGGAAAGCAGAAACATTGTTAAACTGACTTGGAACAATTCAGAGGGTAACCAGATATCTAAACTTAAGCAAACTTCCCAGAAGCTATCAGACTGGGGGCAACAAAAGTTTGGAAATCTAGTTAGGAAAAGTAAAGAGACCTGTCAAAATCTGGATACCAACACCGCCTTGTTGTGAAACATATGTTTGGAAACTTGTTATTGCTGGCTGCTTGGACATTCCAGAGGTTGTTCGTCTTGTCGAGCATCAACAAATAAACTACTTTTTGAAGCTTTCACAAGACTAAGATAAAGATCTCATACATGTCTTCTACTCTGGGCTACACGATAGACGTGGTTCGTCCTTCAAGTTCACAATAGGTAATATGGTTTATGATTTTATTGATGATCTTTGGAAGTCGCTGTTTGGAATTATTATTGTTAGTGCTGATGTTGAACCATTGGTGATGGATACCAACCTTCATAAAGATTTTAAATGGAACATTCATCTGAATCAAGAACTTAAGGCTCATCGGTCCGATAATTGCTATGATCCCATAACAATTTGTCAGTTGAAGATGATTCCTCGGATTTTGCTTTGGCTTGTTTCTCATGTGTTGCGCCCAAAGAATGATGGTTTGTCAAGGATTGACATTGCTAAAATTCTATATAACATAATTATCAGACTTAGTGGGAGCTTACAAACTTCAAACCCTAAAGTCAGAATGCTAATTAAATCAACAACTATTATTCTTAAATACTTAAGTTTGTCATCATCAAAAAATGGGAGATTGTTGGAACAAAATTGATTAATACCATATCTCTTAGGTTTTGATGATAAGAAAGTATTTAAAGAATATTTGGGCTATCTAACATCTGTTCAAGTTTGCAGGAATATTTTCATTAAGAACAGATGAATAACTGCTTGAGGAATCTGCATCTAAAGATCAGACTCTGGCTCTGAATACCTCTTTTGAAGACCCTGCCTCTGATGGAGATCCAGACTCTGAAGAAATCAACTCTAAAGAAAGTCAGCCTTTGGTGACTCAGACTTTGAAGCTTCAAAAGATAAGAAGAAGACTCTAATGTGATTAGCCTCTAAAGAGTGAAGTCTGAAGGAAAGTATGCCTCTGAAACATAAGTTATTCTATCAAGGCAACTTAAACAGGCTCTAAGACTTAAGGAAAAATCTCTCTCTTGGTGCCTGAGCTTCAACGGATGATTCCTTTTGCAGAAAGGTGCTTTGTTGATGTGTCTAATCAAGTACAAAACTAACCCAACCTATTAGGTGAAAGTCTTCAACGTCTCTTTTATTTCTCTCTATAAAAGGAGCAGAAGATCTGAAGAAGAAGATTTACCAACGTGCTAATACAACTCTACTGCAGACTCTGTTCATTGACATTCAAAGAGAAGCTACTCTGTCAAATTTACAAGACTTAGAACATATTATCTTTGTGTATATTTTAGAAGTTCATAAGTCTTAGAGTCTTTATAAGTTGTATTATTTCGACACCTCTGATTGCATATCACGTGTAGCTTGTTACCCTAAATCTCTTAATAATTTGTTTAGAGTCAGAAGTCTCTTGCTTTAGTGTTTGAGCATTTAAAGTCTTAAGCTTCTGTGCTTAAGCAATGAAGTCCCAAACATGTGTGTTTGAGTAAGGAAATCTTTAACTTGTGTGCTAGAGCAAGGAAGTTTTTAGCTTGTGTGCTAGAGCAAAGAAGTCTTGAGCTTGTGCGTCTGTCTAAGGAAGTCTCATACTTGTGGGTCTAACCAAAGAAGTCGTATACTTGTGTGTATAAGTAAAAGAAGTCTCTTGTTTGTGGGTCTGGGCATTTGTAATCAGATTTGGTTATAGGAAAAGTCCCTTGAAGAGCAAGGGGACTGAACTACTCTCAGGTAGTGAGAGAAACCAGGATAAACTGCCTGTGTCTTGTGCTTTTATTTTACTTGCTTCTGAATAATATTCCGCTGCTATCATTTACTTATCTTTGAATCAGATTCTATTACAGAATCTGACAAAGACTTTTAAAAGGTTCAAACTCTGAGTGATTCTGAAGTCAGACTCTGAACTGCAGATTTAGACTCCGATTAAGATCAATAAAAATAATAGAAAAAAAGTTTGAAAGAATTAATACAATTCGATTTTCCTTCTTATGTTTTTCTCACCTTCATAATAAAATTTATGGTGTAGAGTTAGAGACTATTGTTTTCTTAGTGTCTTTGTTCTGCTAAAATTATACAACGAGATTTGAATTAAAATATGTAGCTTGAAGACATCAGTAACATAAAACTGATCCTTAAAGAAAATAATATCATCATCATTGTAGAAATACTTGTCATCTACAAGCTTCCATTTTTTGTCGACTTGTTTCATGAATTCTAATTTAACTTCTTGAAAGATACAAAAAGAAACACAGCTCCCATAGCTGCTCACGCTGTTGATTATAACTATAGCAAATTGTATATAATCTTTCTAAAACAAACGTCCCTATAATTGTATAAGAGAAATAAAAGAATATGTACCACGTATAAAATATTTTCTAAAATTCTATTATTATTTGATAATATAAAATATTTTAATTGAATGTTAATATAATATTTTTTTATATATTATTTACATAAATTATACGTTATCTTTAATCTGAATATATATTATTATTTTTTTCTTTTTAAATAAATTATTCAATAATATTTTAAAACCATAAATTATACAATAATTGTATAAAATATTTTTACACTTTCAATCAATCAGAAACGTGTATTTCGACAAATCACACATTTAATTTTAAAATACTGATCCGAATAAATATTATAATTCTATCGGATTATGGAGTCACTATTCAGTATCATTAATCTCTATTAACAAACAAATACATATCTCTCATTAATGCCAACTGAAATATGATTAATGTGAACCGCTTTATTGTGGGCCGTTTCCGCGCCCTTGGTTTACCCTCGCAACATTTAAACACCCCCTTTCTTCTCCGTCGTAATGTCGTTACAGTGTTTAGGCCTACTTACCTCTTTTCTTCTTCGCCACATGTTTTCTACAACGAACTCACCACACTGATGAGTTTTCCGTTCAACCATTTCTCCTATTTCACCAACGACGATATTCCATTCGATTTGCGCAACTTCGACGACACCGAAATTCCGGCTGGAGAATAATACCTCATGGCAGCCGGAGCAGATCCTCTATTCGATAATTTAGTAATGGATGAATTTTTTGACGATGAGGAAGAAGAAGAAGAAGACGAAGATGAAGAAGAAGAAGAAGATGATGAAGAGTATGTTCCCGATGTGCCGTCGTCTAGGGTTTCTCACGGTCGCCGGAATCCTACATCTGACGAAGTAATAGTTGTTCTCGACGATGAACGGCAAAATTCAGTTGAAGACGACAGAAACAAACGCCGCAGAACTGAAGGAGTAGAGGCTTCAGCTTCTTCGATCCCGGTCGAAAGTGCCGACGGCAGTCAAGAGAATGACTGGAACCGCACCGAGGTTGACGGCCTCACTTGCCCTATTTGTATGGATGCTTGGACCGATGACGGCGATCATCACGTCTGGTGCCACCGCTAAACCCTAATGTCACATATTTTGCTTTTATATATTTTTTGATATGCACATTGTCGATTTGTGGTTGATTTGTTTGTTTTTTGGATGAATGAGTTTAGTTGTCTTCCTTGTGGGCACATTTATGGCATGTCTTGCATCAAAAAATGGCTTAAACAGCGACGCAATTCGGGGAAGGTAATTGGATAATGTGTTTGTTTGGTTGCAAGTTGCATTCTGAATTTGATATACCAGCAAAAGAAGAAGGAATAGGGTGTTTAACTTTCACATTTTGTGTGTTCTTTCTTTCTAGTGTCCTCAATGTAATATGGAATGTTCCATGAAAGATGTGAGGAAACTCTATGCTTCCCGAGTGGTTGCTGTTGATGAAGAATCTGATAAGGTTGTCTCAATGTTACGATCAAAGGCAAGTCTTAAATTTCAAGAAACTTGTTTGTCTGATTCGTTCTTTTCTGTTGGCAGAGAATTCGGTCACTTGAGACCAAATGTGCTTCTCTTGAGAGTAAGGTAGGATGTCTTTATGGATTTTTTTTATCTATGGTGGTTTTTTTATTGCATTTTATGGGCTGGGATTCTCCTTGAATATAGGAGGCTATGTTTTCATTAGTCTTTGTTAAAAAAATTTGTAAATTTTGTTCTTAGGATGGTGATTGGCGCAAGAAAGAAGCGGGATGGAAGAAGAGAGAAGCTGCATTGCATCTTGATGTTAAGAACCTTAAGGAGGTATGCTTTTGGCATTATGATGATGACGATGGATGGATACCATGGATACCTGCTGCTTAGGTTGCAAAAAATGTGTTGTTTTAAAAAAGTTAGAACTCTTTTCCATATTAGATCCATTTCTGGTACCGTCCATATTTTTATATGGAATAACTGGCAGAACTGTGTCTTGTTTTTAGACATCTTTGTTACACTCCCCTTCCCATTAAACTAATTTAGATAATGCCAACAATTTAATCTTCACTTTTACCAATTACTTTGTTGCTTTGCTGTCATGGTGCTTTGATAACTGTCTTATTAGTTTCTATTTCTAATGATTTTAAGCTGTATGAGTTATGGGTCTTTGTATGTGTGTTTTTAAATTGTTATAATTTCTAACTTTGGTTATGTAGAAAAACACTTATTTGGAGCAGCTGTTACTAGATATGCAAAGTAGACAATCCGGATTAATGGATGTCACTGGGAATTCTCAATGGAGATATGAATCTGGTAATAATTGTTTAAAAATTCAGTAAATGCCTTTCTTTGTCTATAACAATAAATGCCTTCTGTCAATCAAAAGTATCTGCAGTTTATTTCATTGAGCACATTGTATTGTTTACTTAATGTATCATGCAGAGCGAAACTATAACCCAATGTCCCATGGAAAAGGATCATTTTGCAATTTTGTATTTCAGGTGTGCCATTTTCTTTTTATCTTATTTTCTACTTTATGGGCTATGTTGTCAGTAACACGCTATAGCATCATTATAGTGGAATAGTGTAGCGGTGGTAGGGTTCAGTGTAACGCTATTGGTACGCGAACTGCTATCAACAATAGCGGCTGAAGCGGCCGCTAATTGCAGACACTATTAGAATTTTGGGGATAAATTCCTTTTTTTAAGGGTAATTTCAATCCGAACCCTTTGAAGAGTAGTGTTATGTTTTTGCTCACAAATAATTTGGTCCGCTTTTCTTCCCACCATTAGTTCAGTTCTATTTTATTCTTCTTCTATGCTTAAGTTTTATTACTTTATACTTTAGGTTCTTTAACTATGAAGTATGATGATCTCTTTAATTTTGTGTATTAGTCTGTTTTTGAGTATTTAAGCTTACTTTATGCACTGGTTTTTAGTCTATAAAATAGCGGCTATCCCGCTATCTGCTCTACTGTTATAGTAGCATTTTAGGGGGCCGGTGCTATGCAACGCTGTCTGGGATTAACAATATAGATGGGTCCATGTTCTCACAATTATTAATAGCGGCCGCTCCAGGCGCTATCCCGAGATTCTCTCCTGGTGCAGCAACCCTCCGCTACGGAGGAGCGGCGCGCATCCCAGTTTTGGATAGCGGTTGCGAAAGCTGGGATAGCGGCTTGCGGGAGCAGTGCTTCCCGGCCCCGAGCGGTTTTCTGCTTTTAGGGCTTTTTTGGAGTGCAAAAACACCTTTTAACCCTTAAAAAAATTTAAAAGTGGAAAATTTATTATGGTCGTTCGTGTTTTCTCCTCTCTCATTCTTGTTATCACCTTTCTCCATCTCGTTTTTTTTTTCCGCTGCTTCTTGTGTTTTTGCGCGCTGCTTCTTTTGCCCTAACTCCTTTTCTATTTTGTTCTCTATCATGTTCTTCTCTATTCATTGTTTTTCTATTTGTTTTCAGGTAGTATTTTCTTTCATATGATTGTTTTTTTTTCTTTCTTTTTAAATATATTGATTATGGGATTAATATATGTAGATTATTCATATAATTACTCCAAAACGTTATTTAATCAACATTAAATATACAGGTAGATTATTCATATAATTAGTCAAAAAAGTTATCCCGCTATCCGCTATCCCATTTTTGGGGTCGGCCGCTCCGCTATCCGGGGGATTAATAACTCTGCATGTAGAATGTCCGATTTTCTTCAAATTCTTTGTATAAAATAAAAATGTTTCGTTTAAGTATCATTAAATGGTCTAGTCTGTTTTTTTGGGTAACATGAATTTTATTTACTAAGTTTAAGTTGTTTTGCTGTTTTTAGAAAGCATTTCCACTGGAAGGTGCCCGCATATTTGATATGGACACTTACAATCAAATTGTATTAATTGCACATAAACCAAAAGCAATAGGTGATGTGCACTTGCTATCTAAAGTAAGATTCTTGAATTTGAAATATTCATGTGTATATGTTGGCTTTTACATCTCTTTATTCAATGACTGATTTCACTTTGGTGTTTCTGGAAACCTGGCTTTGTAGTTGAGCTTAATATCTCCATTTGAGATGCAAGATATTGTATTGCCTTCATCTGCAAATGGTGTCAGAGACATGCACATTTCTCCTTTCGATAATACACAGGTCCTCTATGCTTCATTAGGGAAGAAATTATCAGTGCTCAGGTATAGTTGCATTAAGTACTAATTCATATGGTCTTACGATGTAAAATTTGTTCGTTAATGTATTTCATGTTGTTTCAGCTTCCTCAGTGGCACCCCTGTTCTCGATTATAATCTACAGGTAGAAGTTTGATCAGTCATTATGATTTAGTCAAAATAAATCTGTTGGTAATAGTTTATAACTTCTATGATTTTTGGTTTCTTAGAATAATATTGCAATATACATATAGTATTTATTTATTTTTATCATTAAAGATTAAAATGACGAGAAGAAGAGATGAGAGTAAAAGCTGAGTAGAAGTATCCTTAAATTAAGTAAAAGAAATCCAAAATGAACAGCCAAGAAGGTGCCATTTTGGAAAATTAGAGTTAGCCACTATAAGTACCCATTAACTTGCGTAAGTAATGGGTACTTATAAATTAGAGTAATTTTATTTTGCAAAGAATGCTGTTGTAACTTGCATAAGTAGCTATCCTTAAAATTATAGTATTTCTCTCAGGGTTGGCCCAACATTTATTGAAGCATAAAGCAAAACTCTAAATATAGTCATTAGCGGAAAAAAAGTGGCCTTTTAATGTTATAGTTTTATATAGATTTTACTTTTAATTCTTGCTTTTAGAGATACAAATTATTAATTAAGCATGTCAGTTAGTATATCTTTTTATACTTGTGAGACCTTTTATTTGTTGTGGTTGAATGTTTTTAATTTTTTGAGGCCTTTTAATAATACATCTAAAATATTTTATTTTTATTGAGGCTTTTAATCCATGAAAAATAATTTTTTTAGGAGGCCTAAAGCCTTTGCTTTAGAAGATTCTTGCTAAACCTACAAAATGACAGGAAATGCTCCCACCTAATTATTTAAATAGATTTACTCCTATATAATAGTAAATATTTGTATCTTTTTTCTCATGTTATGCTAAGTGCATGTTTAGTATCACTGAATTTGCTAGAATCACGATGAGTCACCGTGATTTCTAGAAGCTAACTGTAACTTTTGCTAAGTTTCGTTGGTTCATTGTGGTTTAGGCAAATCTACCTTGATACCAAAGATGCACTAGTGTTGCTTATTAAACCTTTCAATCTTCACGAGTCAGTTTACAGGTGGGGTTTATAACTTGTGAAAATCATATTCCAGGTTCCTGCTTGGTCCTGCTCATGGGATCGTAACAGTACACATTACATATATGCTGGACTACAGGTCAGCATTTTTTGTTGTTGTATTTATTGGATCTAAGAACTTAAAGTGCTAATCATCATAGAACTTTCCTGCAGAATGGTTCTGTTCTGGTGTTTGATACGAGACAAACTGCAGGACCCTTAAAGTGTTTAGCTGGGTTAACTAGCAACCCTGTTCATAGCTTGCAGTCTCTTGCACAAACATCGAGTCTTCCGTCTGGTGCCAGAAGTATCCTATCCGCATCTGCCATCGGGCCTTGTCAATGGAACATTGATTCTGAAGAACGGTAGGCTGTTTGGACTTTATGGATATTGCTTTATGCTTGGTTTGCTTTATATCCAGTAATTATTGTGATTTTTCAATTTTGATGTACAGTTTTAATTTGTATATTATTGTTCCTGAAGTTTGCATGATAGTGTAGCGTCCTTTTTCAAAATTATTACTATCTCCAAATCTTTTACCCGGTTTCTTTTGCATTTTGGAAATTCACATTTTGCTTTATTGGAAATAAGTCTGATGAGATAACGTATGATGGATTTTTTTTTTCAATTATGATTTTGTTCTATAAGGCCAGTTTTGATTTTGGAAGCAATTATTGGGGTAAAGCTTATGGTATATTTATTTACCTCTCCTAATGCTCTATTTTTTTCTTAATGAAAATGTGAAGGTTTGTAGTTCCCGAGCCTTATGATCCTGATGCTTATGATCAAGGAGTTTGTATATCCCTTGCCTATTGCCCGAGCAGTGATGACATTGTTGTTTCGCACCGTCCAAAGTTCAACACCTTGGTGGATGTGCCTAATTCTCAATTTTGGCCTACTCCTTATGTTACTGGACAAGGAGTACAGGGCTCTCACGTATTGTTAAAGAGAACTGGCTGTGATAATTACCAAAAGATGGGTTCCTCGAATGCCAATGTAAGTGATATTCGACTACCAAAATGTGTAATTATAGACACTCAGAATCAAAATAGATTATTTGTATCCGGAGATGAAGCTACATGCGACATGGTCTTGCAAGAGTTGCCATCTTTTAGAACCATTCAGCGATTCGAAATGCCAGCTCAGGTTCGTGATGTTAGGTACTCACCTAGTCATGGAATGCTTGGGTGTTTAACTGGCAATTCATTGCAACTGTTCCGTACCAATCTCAAGTGAGACAGTACGGCTATACTTTGATTCATAGATGTTGGTTCTTTTTTGTCCAGTTTTGTTTCTCAGAATTTAGCTGTCCGTAAAGTAGTTGAGATATTTATTGTTTTTCAAGGGTATTTCTTTGTGTAAATATTCCTGTATTTTATATATTAGATCCGTGATATTGATATTTATAATTTTCCAAAGCTTTTTTTTATTTGGTAACTATTCCTATATTTTATATATTAGAGATGTAACGTTGATATTTATATTCCCCCACTATAGGAAATTCTATCATTAAGGACAACGTAAGTAGTGATCAGGATAATTCAATGAAGATTGATTTGAGTCTCCGGGTCATTTTTCGAAATCGACAACTCAAGTTGATTTGTATGTTACATTCTAACCACCCCTCTTCAATTTGAAAAAAATATAAATACCTAAAATAAGTTAAAAATGCTAAAATTAATGTTTCAAGTTACATTAATTTTTCAAATTGTTAATCATCAGAATTTTTTACCCAAATAATCCAGTTTTTAAAGAAAATTCCCAAAATAATCTAATTTTCAAAAAAATGATCAAATTACCCTATTTTGAAGAGGAGGTGCCAAATGAATCGGTGTTGACTTTTAAACTTAGAGAGGAAGCGTCAATTGGATTGACTAGTCTATTTTGTGTTGTCAATCTAATTGACGCCTATGTGTTAAGTTTTAAAGGAGACGCTAATTGGTCTGACACTTGTGTGTGTTTCGTAATTGTTTTTGAAAAACATTGTACATGATAGATAAAGTTGAAATTGGACCAATTCATATTAATATTAATATCTGTTTACACAAAAAAGATTAATGTCGATGACCGGGATCACCTAACCAACCTCCGGTCCCACATTCCCTAGCTACCCGAACTCGTGGTCCTAACCCACGTTGATGATTCACCCATGTGTTTGAGTATCTGAGGATCTAGGAACATCACCACTAATTGCAGGAGATTGCCTGAGATAGTCAGACAAATCAGCGTAGTCTTGTGTATGCATCGAAGGGGTACCGCCATAGCTGAGTTCATGACCCATGTCAGAGTAGTTGGGTTGTGTTTGAGTTATTGGAGGGCGACCGAGACGATTGAAGGGAGACATTGGTGTGAATGATGCGTCGAGGAAAGGTTGAAATGATTGTTGTAGTGTTTGGTAGATATATGGTTGTTGAAGGTTTTGGTTTTGAGATGTTAGGCTTCTTGGCTATGGTAGGAGGAGGGACGGTTGGTGTTAAATGATCGTTGAGTGTTTTGGCTAAGGCGACTATGGTAGGGTGATGTGTTGGGTGCATAACGATGTTGGGTATCTTGATGATGATCTAGTTGTTGTTGGTGGTACGGGGTATGCTCTTGGTATTGTGGTTGGGTGTATGAAATGTTAGGGTTGTATGTTTGTGTGTTTGTGGATCGGAAATTTCGATGAATAGGGGGTTGTGAGTAGCCGGTCTGACAATGTTGTTGGGGGTTAGATGTTGAGCCTTATGATGTGTAAGTTGCCTGACATGGGTCGTATAGGTACATATCATCGACGATGAACTCAAATTCAACCGATATGTACCAAGCCATATAATTATGACTTGGTTTTTCTTCAGTTGGCATCACAACATCTGTTAAGACATGGTCTTGGCGGTGCTTCCATTTGCGACACTTAGATCTAACGAAGCTTTGCCATGAGTTAAAGTTCCATTGGTCGTTAACTTTGCGTAGATGCCATCCTCCTAGGTTTGTCGGAGGATCTGGGATATGTTGAAGCATACCGAACTGCAATTTAACACGATCACTATTGTGCATCTCCACAGTGGTGAATCTTATGATCGATGTGCATGCAGTCCAAACGGCTACGTCTTGTTCGTTGATTTCATGGTCATGATCCAAATTTAGATATGGACGCCAAATGAACTGAAATGTGAACATATATTAGATTATAAATTTGGTAGAAGAAATTAACAAATTATTACGAAATAATTAGGTTAATGGCCATACATCTGTCGATCGAAGGTGATCCAAGAGATTGCGATACTGGGTAATACAGTGTCTAGGATATCTGTTATAACTCATACCACGTGCTGACCATCTGCACCATAAAAGTAAAAATATTATTTAGAGATAATAATCGATAAAATAAGTAAATATAATCCATTTTTAAGAACTTACTTTTGTGCATACAGGAATGTGAGTGGGTTGTTGTTGACGGACGCTAGAGACGATAGTCTGGACCAATCCCATGCTTGGAGCAAAACAACACATCCAGAAAATGTAGATGTGTCTTTGTGTGAATTTTTACACAAAGAGCTATAAAGATAAGCCAAACATGCAGACCCCTAACTGTAACTTCTAATTCTATCTACATGTCTTAGTAAAGGTAAATACATAACATGCATACTAGAACCACTACCTTCGGGAAATAAAAATGAACCAATTAAAATCATAATGTAACACCTATTTTTTATTATTCGAGTGTTTCCTGTGGAAATTGGTAAACAACCGTTGATCCTCCCTAGGCCTTAAAACTAAGGGTTACTTGCAGGATCGACCAGTTGATCCTAAGACATGTGCTAGTGTGACAGGGTGACTTATTCAATTTGACAGATAATTGACTTTGTGAGAAACGGCTTCTGACAAAGTATTGAACAAGCACAAATTTTTCCACACGAAATGATGATGATGCTATAGCCTATGGGTGACTCGTGACCGATAGCACTACAACATTCAAAAGACGTACACGACGAACACGCTTTTGGTCAATTCTATTATCGTAATAGAATTAGTGTCGACAGCGTAGACGACAACGAAAAATGATAATTCAAAAGTAAATGAAATTAAAATAAAGTGTTCAACGGGAACAATTGAAAAATAAGGAAGTTGCATTGAAATAAATGTGGTGATTCACGTACATAGCACTCTTAAAAACTCTTGCTTCCTCGCGTCGGGAATGAGAAGTTTTTTACAAGTGATTTTGGTACAAAGTGAAAACCTCGAGCCCTTTGTGGGATCTCCTATTTATAATAAACTAAAGAGACTGCCTACAGGAAAAACTTCTAAAAATAACAGCCGTCGTGCCACACGATCTACAAACTGCTCCATACACGATCTACAAACTGCTCCATCTTCTGGCGCTTATTCTCCTTATAATTGCTGGTTATTTTCAATTTCAAACTTCTCCCGCTCAGGTGTTTAGGTCGACCCCGTCGCCTATGTGTTTGACACAACCAAGAATTTCTCAAGTCCCCATCTTCAGTTCAGTCGACAAAATGGATTTCGACCAAACATGATTCTTCTGTCGGTTTCATCTCCTGGTGACTTATGATTTTCTCAGCTCTTGCTTATCTTAGGCACAACTTTCTTTCAAACCACCCATTGGTGGGGTATAAGCCTTAAATTCCTAACGCACTTTCATTAATTACGCCTTCAACATGCCTTATAATTTTCTTGTGGTAACATCGAGTCTCTTCGGTAGAATTCCCATCTAACTGTAAGCTGTTATAATATGCCTTAAGGCGTGAAAGAAGTATACCTTGACCTCTCGAGTTATCATCTAACAAATCAACATCCAAGAGGTCCATGCAAATTGAATTCACATAGTTGGTTTTACCATTTACCGCCTTACCTTCGATAGGGAGTTCCAATAACATGTAGACGTCTTCTAGCGTCACGGTACATTCACCGGTTGGAAACCAGAATGTGTGTGTCTCGGGACACCATCTTTCACATAACGCAAGAATAAATTTATTATCCACCGACCAAGACATTATTTTGCTTATATGTCCAAAACCGGCGAGTTTGACATACGATTGAATCATCGGGTCCATGTGTACAAATTCGTGGACCCGAGTTTGAAACCTAGAAATATCCTAAAAAAGAAACAACAAAATACATTACTTTATTAAAGATAAACAACAAATTAAGTATCGCTATTTGAAATTATTCTAGAAAAATAACAAGAATTAAACGCTTACATAAGTTGTTATGTTTGCAACTGTGCCTTTGTGCGATTCACCCGTAGTGAGGAGAGACATCTTGTCGGAGTAAATATTTGAAACAATGGTTGTTGTAGATGAAAGAGTTGTTGTTGTAGAGGAAGAAGTGATTGTTGATGAGGAAGAATGTGAGAGTTGCATGGCTATTTATAATGAGTGACATGCAAATACATGCAAAAGTTTGAATGCATGGATAGTAGTGCTTGCATGCTAGCGCCAAATGGTTTGGCTTACACATGCAAATATCACATGCTAGCGCAAATCAAAGTGGTGCCTTCTAGGCTTACAAGCATGCTTCATCTTCACCTAGCCTGGAGCCTGCATGGCTCTGCATGCTTAGTTACGAGGTCTTCAAGGAAGACATGGTAGCGCAAATTGGACTGGCGTCCATGTACAAAGAATACAAGCTAGCGCCAATTGGACTGACGTTAGGGCTTGCATGTTTGACACATCACTTACCTCTAGCTTGCAGGCTTGACACATCACTTACCTCTAGCTTTGCATGCTTGACACATTACTTACCTCTAGATTGCATGTTTGACACATCACTTATCTATTTAAGTGTCTTACTATCTACATCCAACAATCAACAGAAATTCATCTGCACCAAAAAAATATTACTTTTCATCTGCATAAGAAATATTACAATGTCATCTGCACCAAAATGTACTATCAATGCTCACTGCAACGGTGAGACATATGAGTATGATCTATATAAGTTTTATTTTCGAAACACCGATACTATCCGACTTACGATCAAGAGAAATTCAGATTTTTTGCATTTGAAAAAACAAATTGAATCCTGCATAGGATCTCGTCTTGTGTCACAAATCACGTATCAAAATCCAATTTTTTTTAGAACAATCAATGCAATTTTTTTCTGCTAAAGGTACGAGACAATGATGATGTTGAATATATGTTTGTTAGTCACGAACATTCTGGTTGCAACTCTATTAAGTTATATATTACTCTTCAACCAAGTATACCATCTCAGCAATCTCAGATAACTAATCAAGTTGAATCTGATGAATTTGATTCAGAAAACTCAGATGAAGCCTACGTAGAAGCAGAAGCAGAAGCAGAAGTCAACGTCGTTGATGAAGAAGAAGAAGAGACCGAGACACAGGTCGATCATATGTTGAACAACAACATTGAAGATGACGATCATCCAACGCCATTACCTCTAAGTCATGTATATAATCTGCCTCAACATATGAAAAACATGAATCTGCATGACGATGAAACATCCAACAATGTTTTTTATAATCCGTATCCACGATTAGAGGGTGAGTTAAAAATGAGAGACATGTTGCGCATTAAAGAAGAATGTGTGCGAGATATCAAAAAGTTTCACATGAATAACTCTGCTGATTTCACTGTGAAACACACTGATTCGAGAATGTATGTCATCGAATATCGTAACATCCTTTGCAAGTTTCGGTTGCCTGCATCTCATAAAAAGAGAAGTGACTCTTAGGAGATAGCTTCTATAGACCCACCTCACAGTTGCATTGCAACTAATGTTGAACAAGATCACCGTAAATTAAGCGCTGCATTGATATGTCAAGATATTTTGCCGCTTGTTAACAAAGACCCATCAATGAAGGTGAGTATAATAATATCTCATATCGTCACAAGATATAATTATACTCCATCTTACAAGAAAGCGTGGATTGCTAGGACAAATGTTGTTGAATAGGTATTCACAACTGGGAGGATTCATACAAAGAATTGCCACGTTTTTTATGGGCCTTAAAAACATACGTACCAGGAATTGTTGCAATTATGGAGACATTGCCAGCATTTACGCCAGACATAACTTGTGTTGCTAGAAATAGAATCTTTCATCGCCTATTTTGGGCGTTTGAACCGTGCATCAAAGGTTTTGCATTCTGCAAACCTATTATTCAAATTGATGGAACATGGTTATACGACAAATACAAGAGTACTTTGCTTATGGTTGTTGCACAAGACGACAACAATAATGTCTTTCCCATTGCCTTTGCTCTAGTTGAAGGTGAAACCGTTGGTGGTTAGGGTTTCTTCCTTTGACATCTTAGAACACATGCTGCTCCACAAGCCAATCTCTGTTTGATTTCAGATAGACATGCTTCCATTGAGAGTGCTTACAAAAACCATGATAATGGATGACATGATCCTCCTTCTACCCATGTCTATTGCATTAGACATATTGCACAAAACTTCATGCATGCAATCAAAGATAAGAACCTTCGCAAAAGAGTGGTGAATGCGGGGTATGCTCTAACTCAGACGTCATTTCAACATTACCGTGATGAAATTAGATTGTCTAATGCAGATGCAGGAAGATGGATGGATAACATACCAGTAGAGCAGTGGACAATGTCATTTGACAGATGCTGTCGATGAGGCCACATGACAACAAACCTTGTGGAGTGCATGAACGACGTATTCAAAGGCATTAGAAATCTACCAATAACCGCTTTGGTCAGAATAACCTATTTTAGGTTGGCTTCTACCTTCGCAACCAGAGGTGAAAGATGGAGTGCATTGTTAATGTCAGGTCAAATATTCAGTGAATGTTGTATCAAAGTGATGAAAGAGGAAAGTATCAAAGCTAGCACACACGCGGTTACAATCTTTGACCGTCATAGGCAAAATTTCAGCGTACAGGAAATAATGGACCACAATGAGGGGAAACCAAATTTATCCTATGCTGTCAAATTAAACAGAAGTTGGTGCGATTGTGGAAAGTTCTAGGCCTTCCGTATTCCTTGCTCCCATGTCATTGCGACATGCACACATACTCGCCAAGACGCTTACAGCCATCTATCTGATGTTTACAAGGCCATTACTGTCATAAATGTGTATGGCAAAAGCTTCTCAGTGCTACCAATGGAGGAATACTGGCCTCCATATGAAGATGATATAGTTTGACACAACGATGAGATGCGAAGAAAGAAAAAAGACCGGCCAAACAGCACGCGTATTAGAACAAAAATGGATACGACTGATAAAATGATAAGATTATGTAGTATATGTCGTCAACCATGACAGAATAAGAACAAATGTCTCAATCTAGGAGCAACATCTGCATCATAGTCTTTTTGTAACCTTGAATTTTTATATATCATTATCTTTTTGTTACAACAAGGTTAACAACAAACATCACTACAACATAAGAAAACTTAAAACAAAATATTTCTAATTGATTACAACAATCAATCTGATGTCATCTCGTCCAAACATCATTTTTCTATCATCCTTATCAGTTTTGACTCGCACCCAACCAAATATACTATCGAGTCTCCCAATACTTCTAATTTTTTTTCCTTCTGGTATTTTTTCATCTAACCAACGAACCAACTCCCTCTTCAGTTGATCGAAACTACAGATGTTCCAGAAGAGCATCAACATCGGAAACTTGTATCTCGAATAAATCATTTTTCCACAGTGATGACGAACACCAAACATGTTTGCAATACGACGAAATGAGATGTGGAAAAATGAATTACACAACACATCTATTTATAACCCAAAAATTTTACATTATCCCGTCATACCAATTTGCGTCTCTTCTTCCAAATAACACATGGGTACTAATTGGATTGTCAGCACAATGTGCTGTAGCCAATCCAATTGGCGCCTCCACTTAAAATTTAAGGATATGCGTCAATTGATCTGACGCATATATCTTACGTATTTTTTGTTTAAAACATGAACAATTTAGAAAAAAAAATTTAAAAACTGTATTATTTTGAAATATTTTAAAAAAAAATTAGGGATTTGAATAAAAATTTCTAATCATCATGCCCGGTTAGCTTGCACTACCACTTTTATTTCAATCACCAACACTCACATCTTCCAGAAGGTACCT
The DNA here is from genome assembly GCF_024323335.1 of Lathyrus oleraceus. NCBI lineage: Eukaryota > Viridiplantae > Streptophyta > Magnoliopsida > Fabales > Fabaceae > Lathyrus > Lathyrus oleraceus. The sequence continues at coordinate 131,396,511 of NC_066581.1, forward strand.
CCTAAAGTGATAGAGCTATCTTAATATTGTTAATTAGATAATACAATACGAAGAAAAATGGTCCACGAACTTTACTTTACTCTATTCATACTAATTTTCCTCTCTGTTTTACTTATAATTCATATATCAATGCAATGGTCCACGATCTTTACTTTACAAGATTCATGTGTTCATTTCAGTTTTTACGCCCAACAGACATTTTTCAAGAGACGACATTGATAATCAAGTTTCATGTCAGAAGTCTTGCTTATTTATGATGCTGTTCTCTTTATTGTCGTTATAAAAATGACAATAACGTTATAAAATTAAGAGTATGCTTATAATATTCGCACCCAACAGTGCCACATTTACCAACCCATACATAATTGTCCACTTTGCTTTTCTTGGACATTCACAAACATTATTCTTTTCTCTCTCCCATTTGGTGTAGTTTAACTTCAAATAAAATAAATGTGACAAAGACAAAAAAAAAATCACACAATAGAGAGGACCCCACCTCAAATCACCCCCCACAAAGCTAAAAAGAAAACTTTTCTCAAACAAACAAGAAAGATCACAAGACAACAGTATTGTTTTTTTGGGACACCCCCCAAAAATTGCAAAAAGTACAATCTTTAACCCCAACATTCAGGTGTTAATCTATGATCTCTTTTTGAATCTTGACAATAATTATAAACCATATGATATCTTTGCACCCATCTCATTGCATTATTTTGCTGTGAGTTCAATCCACCAGAGCCATACGGTGAAGCCGAAACCGGCCGACACCATCGAGGCGCATAAGCTGTGCAACCACTAGCTTTGAAATTTGTATAGTGTGCCACAAATGGTTGATACTTGTAATCAGCTTTGTATTTTCCATCTTCTGTTGCCCATGATGAAGCATCCCAAATTGAACCATAAAGCCACATTGGTCTAATTGGAAATGTTGTGTCACTCTTCCGAGGGTACCTCCTTATAGGCACATCATCCACTAGGAATCTGACAGTATAAATCATTTCTATCAATGTTACCTATAGTTTAACCAATCTTGAATAAATTAATGTTACTTTTTCACTTTTCATTTGTTGGGTGTTAGTGTCAATGTTATGATTTTTGTGCCATTCATGTGACCTTGGTTTTGTTTTTCTGTATGACTTTTTATTAATTCTGTCACATCCCTATTTGCTTTCTTTTTTTATTTCAGAGAAAACTATATTGTTAGTCTTTCATTTTCCACTTCCTAACTTTGATGCAAAATTGATTAAGATCAATCTTGCACTACCACAAACACATAATCCAACCTTAAATGTGGATTATCTTCCCTATAATACCCAATACATACCTCACATTTTCTACTGTTATGTTATATTGTGGTTAAATATGATCTCACAGTTAAATTACGGTAGAATAAGACTTCATAATACGTTTGTCATTGTTAAACTATGAATAAATAGAATCTTTAATTGTTTTATCACTGCTGAACTATAATTAATCTCTGCAGGACTCTAAAAACTTAAAGACGACTATGATGTCTACCCTGTCTACTCTTATTTTAGATTAACACTCATAATCTAAGTATTTAATTTCAAATTCAGAGAAATTCAGAAATATAGTTAAATCATAGAGTGACTTACATTATCTCCTTAGGACTCCAAAGTATAGCATAGTGATGAAAACCTTTGGTAGGATCAAACCAAAGATGAAACTTGACTTCTCTACCTATAATTTTCCCATCTCCACTCCCTCTTATATAAACATTGGTCTGCAAAGTATAAGGCTTTCCAAATGTTGTCCCTAGAAACTCAATGTCCACTTCATCATGGTAACCAGGATGTGCTTCATTATTTGATAGCTGCCAATAATCCAACAATTAATCATCATTAGTACTAATTATAATTAATAAGCTAAACAATTAGTGCATATCTGAATTGACAACGAGTTCGGTATAATCATATACATTTTGATTTCACCGAATTCGTTGTCAATCCAAAACATATAGACCATGTTGCCAAATCTTACATAGAAAGCTGTTATAACTCCTGCAGTATAACCAGGTTGAAGCTTAATGGAAGCACCAAAATACCCGGATCGGAACGGACGAACCGATTTGAATCCACTTCCTGAGGTTCTATCAAGCCAAATTGTCAATCCATTTTGTTCTAGTGTTTGGTGTTGGGGTCCCCAAAGATTTGTAAAACCTTTGTAAAAACTCATAGACTGAAACTTTGAGCTTGGCCAGTAACCAGGTGAAGGTGGCCAATAAGCATTGGTTAAAGATGGCATTAAGATAAAAATAGCAAAGAGAATGAGAGCCATGAAGAAAAAGGTTAGTGATAAAGTTATAGCAGAAAGGAGAATGATTTTGATCAAAGTATGGGTGATATGATATGGAAGAAGTGTATGGGAGTGAGTATGATATAAATATAAGAAAAATGTTAAAATGGGTCCCAATTGAGAATTAGTGGTGAAATCAATAATTTTGTAGATGATGGTAGACAAATGAAACATGGACACAATACCTATACCGGTATGGAATAATATGTATTCTATACATAATAAAACTATAGGATATGATTTATTTAGAAAAAAGTATATAAAATTTGAATTTAGAAACTAGTTAAATTTTTGTTATATCTCAAAATATAAGATTTTTTTGAGTTTATTATTTATTTATATTATTAAATTTTATATTTTAAATTACATTAATAATTAGTTTATCTATATATCTATAATTATTTTACATATTTTTTGTTCGCATTTTGCACTACTATTACACAAATATTAATAATGATCTCATTTAAAAGTAAATTTATAAAATTATATAAATAATCAATAGTTTAATAATTCAACTAACTTTTTTAATTTTTATTATTTATTTTAAAATATCTTAAATAATGAAAATAATATCTAACGAAAAACCATTCATTGATAAATGGATTAGAGGAAACCAATGCTCTTTAGGTAAAAACTAGCGAATAAGTGATAGTTTATAGTTGATAATTTATAGATGGTAGCTGATGACTGATTGTTAATAAATTAATTTGAATGTTTGAGAAATTATCGGTTACATTAGTTGATAATTACAAAATAACCTAAAAAATATTTTTAACTAAGAAATTGATGATTTTATTATCTTATTATATTATATTATATTATTAAATTAATTTTTATTTGATAAAAATAAACATATTAATAAAAACATGCAAACTATATTAAATTTGTACATGAATTTTATGAGCTCTGCTATTTAGTATGAATATATTGACAACGAAGTTCAAGCATAAAAGAACCAACATACCATACATGAAACACATATATTTCATAAATTTATGGAAACATTGTTGAATTGTAATTCCTTGTGTCGAAGCAGGTTGTTCGACAAAAGTAAGGAAGTGTCGAATCACATAGTGTGTCGAGTTGTACTAGTGTGTCGAAGCATATTGCTTCACACAGGATTTCGACTTAGGCTTATTTTTAGTAGCGTTAACTATTTTGCACTTTTATAATTTTGAGCTTTGACTTAGGGAATAAGTTAATCTAAATCTATAAATAGAGGGAGTAACCCTTATTATTGTAATAGAGAAGTCATAACATTGTATTCACATAATTTTGCAGTTGCAAAGTGAATAAAGAAGTTTTCCATAGGTTGTGGACAGAGAGAAACTCTGCAGAAAATATTCTTCCTCTTCATCGTTCTTTCTTTTCTTTCTCAATTGTTCTTCTCTTTTTCATTGTTATTGTGTGATTGATAACAACCTTGTTCATCAAGATTGATTGAAATTCTCCATAGGCTGCGGTGGATTTCCAACATCTGGTATCAAGAGCTCCAGTTTAAGCGATTCGTGGGAAGAAAATCACGATGACAATGAAACATCCAAACGGGTATTTTCCAGCGAATCTACCGATTATCAAGAACAATAATTATGAGAATTGGTACAAGCAGATAAATATTGTGTTCTATTATCAAGATCTTTGGGATCTTGTGAAGGAAGGAGTAACAACGCTTGTAGAAAATGCGACGAATCAAGAAATGGTTGCACATAAAGAATTGAAAAAGAAAGATTATAAAGCTCTCTTTATAATCCATCAATGTGTTGATTCAGATAATTTTGAAAAGGTTAGTGACGCCGAGTCAACAAAAGAAGCATGAGAAATTCTGGAGAAGCCGTTTGGAGGCAGGGAGAAGGTGAAAGAGGTGAGGTTACAAACTCACAAAAGGACATATGAATTTCTTCAGATGGAAGACAATGAAAGCGTAAGTGATTTCTTCACTAAGGTTACAAAACTGGTGAATCAAATCAAGGTATGTGAAGAAGTGTTGACATCAAGATCTGTTGTTGGAAAGATCTTGAGGTCGTTGGCTCCAAAGTTCGATCACGTAGCCATAGAAGATTCGAAAGATTTGTCAAAACTGACAAAGGAAGAGCTTCAAGGGACACTTGAATCTCATGAACAAAGAATGGCTGAAAGAGCTGCAGGAAAGTCGAAGAGTGATATGGATTTGCAGACGCAATCAACAAAAGAAAGGAAAGGCAAAGGAGCTAGAATGGTAACAAAGATAGAGGAGGCTACAATAATTCGATTGGTCGAAATCAACAAGAAGGAAACTGGTTGAATAAGAGAAAACCCTGGAACCAAGGCAACCAAAGAGGTGGTGTTGCAGGTAGAGGAAGAGGTGGTGGTCAAAAGCCAGACAAGAGTCACATTCAATGTTACAATTATCAGAAGCATGGTCACTATTCTATTGATTGTCCAGAAAAATAAAAGTATCAAGAAACTTATGCAAAGTTGGCGAAACATGAAGAAGAAGAGATGTTGCTGATGGTTACAATGAGAGTTGAAGAGATATTCAAGGACCAATGATACTTGGACTCAGGATGCTCATCAAACATGTTTAGAAGGAAATATTGGTTTGTCAACATAAAGACCTCAATGAAGAACAAGGTGAAATTTACAAATGACAACACTCTAGCAGCTGAAGGTGTTGATGATGTTCTGATTATGAGGAAAGATGTCAAGAGGTCAGTAATTTCAAATGTGTTGTACATACCAGGCATGAAGAGAAATTTGCTCAATATATGGCAGTTAGTTGAAAAGAACAACAAAGTGTCGATCGAAGACAAGATGATGAGAGTTCTCGACTCAAATGGAAGGTTGATCTTGAAGGCTCCAATGTCTCAGAATAGAACCTTCAAGATTGAGCTTAATGAGATGGAGCATAAGTGCCTTGCAACAACAGCCAACAGAGATGAATGTATATCGAATTATAAACCTGGCCATCTCAAATTCAAAGACATCATAGATTTGAAGAGAAGAATTATGGTTTCAGGAATACCAAAAATCGGCATTCGAAACGAAATGTGTGAAGAATGTGTGTAGGCGAAACAACACAAGAACAACTTCAGTAAGGATGCAGGAAGCAAGTCGAAGGCAATTCTTGAAGTCATATACTCTAATGTATGTGATCCTATCCAGGTGGATTTGATTGGAGGTAACAAATACTTTGTTACATTCATAGATGGTTTTAGTCGAAAACTATGAGCTTACCTGATCAAGAAGAAAAGTGAAGTGATTGAGGTATTTGTCAAGTTTAAATATATGGTCGAAAGACAAAGCGGTCGAAAGATCAAGATTCTGAGGACTGATGGTGGTGGAGAATATGTGTCTAAAGAATTCAATGTATTATGTGTGAAAGAAGGGATTATGCATGAGGTGGTTCCACCCTACACTCCACAACACACTGAATTCGCAAAAAGGAAGAATAGAACCATCATGAATATGGTGAGAAGTATGTTGAACGGCAAGCATTTATCCAAAAAATTATAGGGAGAAGTTGTGTCGACTACAACATATATCCTGAACAAATGTCCGACGAAGAGCTAAAAGGAATCACGCTGATGCTTGATCTGGCTATATATAAAATATAGTCTATTAGGTACTTGACTGCAAGTGCACAGTCCAATCGCTTTAGTTTTAAAAGATATCGATCCCACAGGGACCTATGGTCAAACTAGTGTTACTAACGTCACTATGTTTAGCTAAGGGAATGATTAGTAGAAGTTTGGGGGCAAAATAGTAAATCTAGGGGAAACTTAGTTTTAAGAAATAATTTATGGAAGGAATCAGTATGCAACACATTAATTGTCAAGGATTCGATAAGTCGCCGGTGAATAGTTTAAATGCCAAATATCTCTCAGTGGAAAATAATTATTTAAAAAGCTTTATCTCACACTCTCGTGATTGTTGATTCGGCCTATAGCTTTAAGTCAGAATGTACGCTCTCGCTGTCCCATTTGAAGTTAAAATTACTTTTTAAAAATAAATAAGTTCTAATTGCTTTTAAAGTGCTCTCGTTGTTTTTAAACTCAATGCCTAATTTTTACTATCCAGCTCGAGCCTAACGCTCTCGCGATTGTTGGTTCTCACCATAGTTAATTTCCCACTCTCGTGGCAAAACCGTATTAAATAGCTTTTCACGCTTTTGTGATAAAGTTAATTAAATTTAAATTAAAAACTTCAGCCTAAAAGATTGTTTGAGAAAAAGGAGTTTTCACCGATTATTATTAAATCCCATCTAATTAAATTGCTACATACCGATACCGGTAATTTAGCCGGACATGTTAAATAAAGCAAACACAACGCATAAACAGATCAACATTGCGGCAAACATAATTATAATAATAATTGGGCAATAACAATAATAATTCAATAAAAACCTGGCAATCGAAGTAACAGAGTATAGCGAATCTCGGAGCACTTGAGCAGTCCTCCACAAGTCGGTAGGCTTCTGTTTCTTCAATACAAATTGTTTACTAAAATTAAATAAAGTGTAGTAGTTCCCCAGTGTAGGAAACTACTACTATGGCTAACTGGAAAATGGGAAGGAAAAGGGAAAAAGGAAAATTCTAAAAAGAATGGCGAATGAACTAAGGCAACGAAAACAAAGTTGCTGAAAAGAAAATAAACTAAAAAGCTAGAAAGCTGTAAAAATTAATTGCAGAGCGTAAGTGTAAATGTAGTCGTTCCCAATTTTTCCCTGGTCCTTTATATAGTGCTCCTTTAGGTCTTGGTTGATGAGATTTTTAAGGAGGACTTGGTTTGAATGAGGAATCCGGGGGAGTCAAGTTGTTGGAGGAAATTTAGGCACGTTTGGGTGCCTGTGATTGACTGTTTCAAAGCGCATATTCTGGCCGTGTAACGCTCGTCATGGGCCTGTGACGGTCGTCACAGGCTGGGTCGTGACAAGCGTCATGAATCTGTGATGGTCGTCACATCAACAAATTCTGCATTCTGGTTTTCTGCTTTTTCCTGTGCTTTCTCATCTGTTTCTTCTTCTTTTTCTTCCTTTTCTTCTTTTTGCTCATTAATGCTTGGAGATTTAAATACCTGCAAAAACAACTCGAATACTTGCGGAATAATCGGAATATTGATTAAAATGGTATGATCTTTGAGTGTAAATCAAGGCAAATATCTGATGTGTTTTCACGTTATCAAACTCCCCTAAACTTGAATCTTTGCCTGTCCTCAAGCAAATACAATTTGAAAATAAAGTTAAACGCGAATACATTACCCATCCGTACGTGGTCGTCAGGTGGATGGTTAAGATGGCCGATATTCGAGTAAAACACTAAAGATAATGTGACGACATGAGCTTTCAACTTTAGCGTAGATCTCTCCTTTGCACAAGCCAGTTCGAATCATGCTATTATAGCTCAACCTAGTGTCTCTGTTTCTATTTCACCCGATTTCATTCTAGCGCAATCACATTAAGCCCCTTGCCTCCGCACGCACTTAGTGAAGTAGCCGGTTAGTGACTTTGATCCTTTTCTTAGCATGGGGGTCTGGTACACTAGTGCGGTACCCCTTTATATATCCCTTTTTTTTGAAGGTTGTGGGGGATCGAGCCGTAGTTCGCCCTACCGAGTCCAGTACCAGGTACCTCTAGACCAACCAACTGGGGTTTCTGTTCCTTCCTTTTGTGTATCTTTGCAACCTTTTGTATGGTTCGTTTATCAATTTCTTGATAGCAACAGTATGAAGGAATTTCTTAATTTTTAGCAATCAGGTTGGTTATTGATCTAGCAAACATGAATAATTGGCAGGTGTGTCAGATGGATGTGAAACGTGCATTCCAGAATGGCCCCTTAGAAGGAGAAGTTTATGTTGCACAACCAACTAGGTTTGTGAAACAAGGCGAATAAAGAAAGGTGTACAGGCTGCATAAAGCTTTGTACGGACTTAAACAAGCTCCAAGAGCTTGGAACAAGAAGATAAATGACTTTCTAAGGGAGAAGGAATTTGTGAAGTGCACAACTGAACATGAAGTATATGTAAGAAGAAGCAAGAGTGAATTTCTTATACTATGTCTCTATGTCGATGACTTGTTGATAACAGGTAGCTGTAAGAAAGAGATTGAAAACTTCAAAGGTGATCTCAACAAGGAATTCAAAATGTCAGATTTGGGTGACATTTCATATTTCCTTGGCATCGAATTCTACAAGAGTGGTGGAGGTTTAATGATGCATCAAAGAAGGTATGCAAGTGGAATACTCAAGACATTTGAGATGCAAGATTGCAACCCAACATCGACTCCAGCTGAGCCCAGATTATAACTGTCAAAAGATTCAGATTCAGATGATGTCGACCTAACCCAATATGAACACTTATTGGGTCACTTAGATACCTTTGTCATACAAGGTCTGACTTAGCATACAGTGTAGGTATGATGAGTAGATTCACGCAAAAGCCAAAGGTATCACATCTAGCAGCGGCGAAGAGGATACTAAGGTATCTGAAAGAAACTCCCGATTATGGCATTTTATTTCCTGCAGTCGATGAAGGAAAATAATGCAAATTAGTGGGATACACCGACTCAAGTTGGTATAGTGATGATGAAGATCGAAAATTCACAACTGGTTATGTGTTTATGCTAGGTGGTGCATCAGTTGCTTGGAGTTAGAGAAAGGAGCCAGTAATGACATTATCGTCGTGCTACGCATAATACATAGATGCTTCGCTTTGTGCATGTCAAGCAACGTGGATGGTGAATCTGGTTGAAGAGATAACAACAAAGAGTCATGGAGAAATTACCATGAAGATCGACAACATGTCAGTTATCAATCTGGCGAAGAATCCAATAACACATGGTCGAAGCAAGCACATCAAAATGAGGTTCCATTATCTTCGATAGCAGGTAGCAGATAGGAAGATGAATGTGGAACACTGCAGAACTGAGAATCATACTACATATATCATGACGAAGGGAGTGCAGGTCGAAGTGTTCAGAAGACTAAGAGCTATGATGAATGTAGATAGCTTAGACACAATGAATTAGGTGGTGTGTTAAATTGTAATTCCTTGTGTCGAAACAGGTTGCTTGACAAAAACAAGGAAGTGTCGAATCACCTAGTGTGTCGAGTTGTACTAGTGTGTCAAAGTGTCGAATCACCTAGTATGTCGAGTTGTACTAGTGTGTCAAAGTGTGTCAAAGTGTCGAATCACCTAGTATGTCGAGTTGTACTAGTGTGTCAAAGTGTCGAATCACCTAGTATGTCGAGTTGTACTAGTGTGTCAAAGTGTCGAAGCATGTTACTTCACACAGAATTTCGACTTATGCCTATTTTCAATAGTTCTAACTATTTTGGGCTTTTATAATTTTGGGCTTTGACTTAGGGAATAATTTAACCTCTATAAATAGGGGAGTAACCTTTATTCTTGTAATAGAGAAGTCATAACATTGTATTCACAGAATTTTGCAGTTGCAAAGTGAATAAAGAAGTTTTCCACAGGTTGTGGACAGAGAGAAACTCTGCAGAAAATATTTTTCCTCTTCATCGTTCTTTCTTTTCTTTCTCAATTGTTCTTCTCTTTTTAATTGTTATTGCGTGATTGATAACAATCTTGTTCATCAAAATTGATTTAAATTTTCCATAGGTTGTGGTGGATTTCCAACAAACATAAAAGTAAAAGTAATCCTAATAATTGTATAACTCAATCTTTCCTAACATATAACTTTTATTTTCAAATTTTATAACGAAATTTAATGAGATACGTGAAATAATAACATTGTAATTTTGAATTCAGTTAAATTAATTTAAAATAATAATAAAGATAAGTTTATTGTCTAATATTTTACAATAAAACTGCAATATTATTCACATGCACATTGATTGAGACCAACGAGATCAGAGACAAATAAAGTCATCAAGGAAAACTATTTTGTTTTGACACCAAGAGCACGTAGCATCGATCGTGACCATGAATGCGACCGATACCCTATTACAATATAGAAATTCATGCAAACTAATCTTGAGCATGAAGAAAAATATGAAAGTAAGTGAATTCTTCTTACATTGATCAAGAGATGAATTTGTTTATATAGAAGAGAATGAGTACTACATTAGTTACTTGTCATACAAGGAAGCTAATTAACTAACTAAAAACAAAAATGTAACTACCTCCAACTACTTCTAACTAATTTGTGAATCAATTAATATTAAGCATGACAATGAGGCGGGAAGATATATTAACCAAATACGTTGTATTAACCAAACAATTAATATTTTTAATTATTAAAATCAAATATTTTAAATTATTAATTGAGACTAATTCAGAATGAATATTAGTGTTTCCATTATCCGTCTCATACATATTTCTTGATATAAAAAAAATCCAAACTCAGACTTGAACCTAAAACGAACATGGTTCATATATTAAAGTTATTTTGCACGAATATATATTTTATGCTATGTCTTGGATGAACCCCTTATTTATAGTAATTATGAGTTATGATACACTCTTTTATTTATATCTTACCTAAACAACCACCGTTGATACCACACGTCTTTTTTTAGATGTGTGCAAAATGATGAAAGCATGATTAAATTTTTGTTAATTACGAGAGTTTTGCTAGTCGCGATATGTATAAGGATAGAAACATGTCTAATTTTTCGAACTCTTATTCTAAAAATTATACTTATTTCTTATATTATCTCTTTAGTTGTTTGCACGTCACAATTCGTTCCTTCACCACAATTTTTGTCTTAATTTTTTTTTTGTTGAGATCTATTAAATTAAAATCTTTAAGCTATTGTCATTTTTCTTTTTCCCACTCCTACAACTTTTAATTCTTTCCCATCTCTTTATGACAGAAAACCTGTTAGCTTGGTTGTAAAGGTAAAAAAGATGATGGGATGTAGAAGAGGTAGATGAAAATGCCTTAAATGTGGATTTTAATTTGTGTTTCATATATTTCTAAGTCCAACTAGATCATAGGCATTTTTATCTTAAATTTAAGGCTACATGTATTTTTGTCTCATCACTGAAAGCAATAGATTAACCCCATTTTAGTGGAAGAATAATATGATTTTAAAAAAAAAGGGAAAAAAAAGAAAAGGATAGAAATGTAGCTAAAGTCCAAAATGATGAAAACAATATGTGAACAGAAAGAAAGAATGAAAAATAAAACAAAAATAAAGTTATAATAAAATCAGATAGATTCTAATATAGTGAATTGTGATGAATGAAACAAGAGCAACGGTGTGTTTGAAGTTGTGAAGTTGATCAATGAAGGGTGGGGTGGGTCTCAGAAACTATCAATCCATTAATGGACCCTCAAAGCATGATTTGAAATTCAGTAGGGCATATGCATGATTGATTTGACAAGTAGAATGATCCTTCGTGATGATGTATAAATTATTTGAAATCAATTCATAAATATTAAATTCATCTATCAATGAATTCAATACTCATATATAGCAACTATTATTATTATTATTATTATTATTATTATTATTATTATTATTATTATTATTATTTTTATTATTATTATTATTATTATTATTATTATTATTATTATTATTATTATTATTATTATTTGCTGTTCTATAACTCAACCCTTCATTATTTGATTGAACCGTTCGGATTAATACATTTATAAAATTGCTATAAATAATCCCTGCCTTACATTTAAAATGAGTTAGTTTTAAGAGGTATAAAAAGATCTAATAATTTATAGTATATTCTTAATTCAACTAACACACCATTATTACTATTTAAAATTATTAAATTATACATTATTATTTTTTATGTTAAAATATACATTTATAATTTTTTAAATAAATACTTAAGTTTATTTTAATATAACATGCATTTTTTATTTTTTTTATTCACAATATCACTAACCAATATTATATGATTTTAAAATCATTTTAATTATATTAAACAATGCAAAAAAAGAACACACAAAAATTAGATAAATTAATAAAGATGATAAAAAAGGTTTTTATAATTAAAATATTATTTTAAATTAAAGTTATAATCTAAAATCGTAAAAACAATAATAAATTTGTTAAAGTGAACCATCATTGACATTTTCAATTAAAATAAATACTAAAGAGTGCATTAATGTTTTAGGATAAAAAATTACTCTCTCCGTTCCTTTTTAATTGTCTCTTTTTAATTTTTTCCATATATCAATAAAGCTAATAATTTTTACTACTTTTAAAGTAGTGATTATCTTTTTACCTATAATACCCTTGGTTATTTGTTACCTAATTTGACTTTTTCTCTCTCTTCAATAAATAATTAAGGATAATTTTGAGAAATCAACTATTAATATTATCTTGAATTTTGAAAACGACAAATAAAAAAAATAAAATTTTTACACAAAAACGACAGTTAAAAAGAAATGGAGGGAGTATGATTTTAAATTAATTGATAATACTACTTGAGCTCGAATAATAAACGAGCTCCTGCTAAAGAATAGGAGTTCAAAAACTATCGAATAAAACAGAAGTTAAAAAACTATCAAATTTAATTTCTAATAGAAATAATATTTACCCTTTCATCTAGATTATTAAGGCTCATTTTTCTTAAAAATTAGAATGCAAAAGAAAAAAAATTAATTGATAACTTCAAAATATTTATTATATAAAAATAAATAAAACATAAAAATGAAATAAAAAATGGAGGTAAATCTAAACCGAAGACAAATATAATTATAATAATTAAAAATAATTTATAAAAAATAAAATTATATATTAATAAAAATATGATTTAATTATAATTATTTTAACTTTAATCAATCTAAATTATTTGATTTTTAATAATATTTTATTATATTTATTAATATTAATATAAAATAAATTAAAATTTTCTAAATTTTAAAATCTTTTAAAATTTGAGATCGTGTGCTGTAGAACTTGTTGCTGATCTGCAAATGACCTTATCGGACTCCAAAATGAAAATAATTCAATTTCTTAAAAAGTATATGTAATTTATTTATATAATAATAATAATTAATAACAACAAATTTTCAAAAAAAAAAACATCAAATAATCAGAATCCTTTGTCGGCATTGTGAATGTGATGCTGATAACTGACAGGAGGAAGGTGCTAGATTTTACTACTCCAACTTTTCTTTTTCCCTAATAGATTCCTTCACAATGCCACATTTTGGGTAACAAGCCTTTAGAATACAAATTATTTTGGGTTTAAAGTTTGACACGAGCTAAACTTAACTCTCACACTATCCAATGTGAAAACAAAATGTATGATTATATATTTTGGTAACGGTATGGAAACCAAATAGTGGAATTATAGCATTTATTGATCTCATTTTGTTTTTTCCTCTCTTTGATAGATCATAATGGCAATAGAGATGAAAAAGCCAAAAATAATTAGAGATGATAAATAAAGATACAAAGATATAATATAAGTTGTTCGATCAACGTCACCTTTTTTATTTTATTTTTGCTCAATAATCAAATCATTGTAACAATCATTTTCTTATTTTTATTTTTTATGAGAAATAAAAAGGTGGAATCAACTTGTTTGCAATGCAATATGAATTTTGTGTATCGGTGACAAATGAATGTTACATTTAATTCATAGATTAAGAATTCTCTAGGGTGTGAAAGTACATGCACTTAATTAAAGCATGCCACAAAATCACATGAAACAAGAAGCATTTATTCACCACCTAAGTACTTTTGTTGTTGTCGTTGTTGATAATATCTTACATTATAATATAATTATAGTATTGTTCATAGAGCTGAAAATTTGTTTACAAGTTATGTGTATTTACAGCTTGCAAGAGCTTCTTTTCTTGACCTATTTTGTCGGTCACACTGAGAGAAGCTAGTAGGGCCACCTTGGTCGACAGATGAAAAAAATTCACAAGTGTTGAATTGGTTAGTTTTCTGCTGTATCAGAGATGAACGTTAGGGTCACAAAGCAAAGGAAGTTAATATTCTACATCATTGTTGTGTGTGTTTGGAAATTAAACATGTATTGTTTTTTTTACTGGAATATGCTGCTTTCATTCACAGTTATTAATAGTTGATTGAACTAATTTATATATAGTCTAAATACATAATTTATTTAATAAATTTAAAAAATTATTTTTTTATAAAAAAGAATGAAAGAAATATATTGATATGCTAATAATTCAAAAAATATTTGTGAAAAAGGAAACAAAATAATATGTAATATTATGCTTACGTCGAATAAAATATTTATCTTCCGTAAGTTTGTTAAGATGAGTGAGTCTTTATTGACAAGTTCCTCTTTAGTTATCAAAATCACATTTTGTTTTGCCCAATTTTTTTTTAAATGAGGAGATTTTATCCTAATCGGACATCCATATATTTTCATAATATTCATATTATCATCTTTAAAAAAAATTATTAAAAAATTTGGATGAAAAATTCATTAGAACAATCAAAATATTTGATAGTAATTAAAAAATCCGATAGTGTGTTTAAACGATTCGATGTAACGGTACATAATGTTGTGGGGCATACTATTTTTTAAAAAGTTCATAACGGATAACATTGTAACACCTCAAAATAAGTTGGGCCACATTGTAACACCTCAAAATTTGCCCTCCTCTCTTGGGACTAGATAACATATTGCATATCATTTTTAGGTCATTAGGCATTGCATATTGCATATCATGTGGTTACATTGTGCAAGCCATTCTCCCAAGTCTTGATCAGAAGAAAGGAGGTCATGTGCAAGCTAGGGTTTCATTGGACTGGTCATTAATCATCTGAGGATGTGGAGGTCTAAATTAGGGTTTTGATTCTCAAGGAGATTGGTCTTCATCTTGGTAGGATTGATACATCATCATCATCATGGTTTGTCATCATCAAGTGTTGGATCATATACCTTGAGATTAGGGTTTTGACCACTGGTCAACCCTAATCAGTTGCATTGGGCAAATCTGGGCATAGCGAGGAGATGGGGTCTATGATGGATATGAGGGTCATTTCATGATTATATGGAGTTTATTGAGGCTAGGGTTTCATCCTTGAGCCATTTCATCAGAAGATTGGGGCTCAGATTGATCAGTGCATTGCCAAATTCATCTATCAGTTGAAAAGTCAACTGTGCTTGATTTTATGGATTTGGAGGTGGGAGAGAGTTGGATACACTTCATTCATGTTGGAACAAGTGTTATTTGACATGTCAAAGCTCAAGAATGGAGAAAATAAAGTCAGAACAAAAATTGCCAAAAATAGAAAGTGACTTGTAATGGAAGTTTCCAAAAATGGAAAGTTTTTGACCACAAAATTACATGTCCAAAAAAGTTTCAAATGAAAATTTGTTCAACATGAAAGTTGTAGATCTTGCTCCCACCTTTCCAAAAAGTCCAAGAACTTGAAATTCCCATGTATGGCTGGCAAGTTATGGTCCATTCATTTTCAAAAAAAGACCTATAATCAAAGTGGCATAACTTTCACATGGAGTGTCCAAAATGGATGATCTTTTTATGAGCAAACTCCATTTAACATGTACTTTCATGGTGCATAATCAAAATTCATCAAAAATGGTCAATGCAAAAGGTCAATTTTCAAGTGCACTATTTAAAATTCAAGGGCAAAATGGTCCAACTTGGGAAATAATTGGAATTTTGGAATGGGAGTTTTTGCAACACATCACAAATGATATTTAGAAGTTGCTTGAGCTGTCATGAGCTGTCATATGGCAATATTTGGCAAGGGCATTTTGGAGCTTTCACTCGAATTGCACATTAAGCTAATTTCATTTCATTTGGTTAATTGGTGATTAGCAAAGTGATTAAAGTGGAGTATAAATCATTAATCATAACTGAAATGATAATCATAATCACATTTCTCAAGATCTCTAACCAACTTTCCCTCCATTTTCCAAATTCTCTCAAAATCTTCATCAAGCATTTTGGATCCAAACTTCACGAATTCTTCATCAAACTGCATGATTCCTTTTGATTCGTGCTCTACATGTGAAGGTGAAGATCTGTTTTGCCAAGCCATTGCCATAACCATCAAGAATCAAGACTGTCCAAAGTGTGCTCAACAATGGTGATTTGAGAAATCTTGCAATTGGAGCGACCTTGAGCTAATCTAACTTCTCCAATCATCTTCCTCATCCTTGATGTTCATCTGTTTTGGCAAAATACATCCAGAAGCTTCAAGATCCATGGCTGCCATCACCTTAAGGTTAGTTTTCGAATCTCATGGTTTCTTGAATTGTGATATGCGTAGCATAGTGCCTTCAATGTAGATGAATGTGATGCTTGTGGTTTGCAAAATGATTGAGTAAGGTGAGAGAAATCTGGATTTGAAACTTTGATGTCAAAACTTCTTTCAATCGATTCGTGTTGTGTATGAAATTCTGGATAATTTGATGATGATATTCGTAATATACACGCTCAGACCTTTCTATCCATATGGAGTTTGTGTGTTTTGGTGAGGATTTGAGCGTAACCGATTTTGGAATGAGAAGCTCATGAACACAATGATGAACTGCGTGATTTTCTGGAAAATTATTGCATTTGATCCGCTGCAGTGCCTCACCAATTCGAAATGCTGTTTCCCTCCAGAACTGACCACTCACGCGCTGCCACTGAATTAAAATAAACTGTGTCGTTTTGGCCAAGGACATGTTATTTACGCTTATGCCATTGCAGTATTTATTTATATTATTATTTCATTTCCTTTTTTCATTTTGATTTCATTTTGATGCCATGACTTAGAAAATTAATAACTCACTCATTTTTCATCCAACTTGAGTGCAATTTTTTGCATTATTCTTCTTGAAATGTGTAGAAGTTTATCATGATTTTTGTGGATTTTTTGCATGTGTAGAAAAATAATTGACCTAGGGTTTGTGGAATGTGTCACATTTATGTATGCTTTGCCAAAACCATTATGAAATGCTCATACCTTTAAAGAAATGGATGAAAAATTTTGTGCTTATTCTGGACATCTGGATGGTGATTTTCATGTAGAGTTTGTGAATTTTGGATACATGGTTGATTAGATATGATTTTTTGAATGAAGGTGTGACAATTTGTGTCACACCTAGCTAGGTCAACTTTCTGATTTTATTTGCCTGGCTTAGGAATGTTTGATTGCTCCAATTTTTTGCACGAATGATCATTGATATGTCAAGATAACATGTGATTTTTGCTGGAATTTTTGATGTCATTTTCTAATTGAGTGATAATTTTCTTCCCTGTATGCTCATTTTGTGACATTGTGTGACACATGTTGGCATTTTGTTTGTGAAATTCTCATAGTGTATTGGATGAAGATGAAATTTGGTGTGAGCATTTTAGACACATTATAGGACATTATGGTTTTGATCCCATTCATTTCTTGATTGTTGGCACTGTTTTATGATTTTTGGAAGATGATGCTTGTGTTGATACCTTGAATTGGCTTGTATAAATGTGTCTGGACTTCTTGATTTTCATTGACCTACTTTCTTTTGTCCAATTGAGCTGAAAATTGACATGCTATATATTGAATGGGTCCTGTTTAGGTGTGAATTTTTGTGGAATTAATTGAATTGTTTTGATATGGATTTGAGTGAGATAGTTCTGTTTGGTTTTTTGAAGTTGCAAATTGCATGATTGATGTTAAATTGTGCATGAAATGATAATGGTGATTGATATGAGCATGGGACCAATTGCATTTGCTTTTGATTTGTTTTAATATGTTTTTGGTTGGTTTGCACTTGCTGCTTAGAACTTTTTATCCCCTTTGGACCCTAGGCTTGGCCTAGTGGTCTAGTTTCTCACATTTGGTTTGGATTTTCAGGTTGAAATGCAAAAGGCTTAAGGGAAAAAGTGCAAGTTGATTAAATTGAGTTTTGTTTGATGTTGTGAACTAACATTGGCTTTGTGTTGTAGGGATTGATGCTTGAGCTTAGGCTTATGGCTTGCACTTATGTGCATTAACTTGTGTTGTCTGTATAGATTAACTTTTGCTGTTTACTGTTGGTTTGTCTGAGTACTGATGATACTTGATTGATTTCAGGTACATTTAGTCGCTTACAGTTCTTTAAGAACTTGCTTGCTGTTGCTTGGTTTTTTAACCAGTTGAGGTAGAATCTCTATACTTCATGTAGTCTGGAAGCCCTGGCCTGTTACCTGGCCAGGCAACTGTCTGAAGTCCTTCTTAAGAGGCGATGATTGTGATTGTTTACTTTTGTGCCAAGCAGGTGAAGACCTCTATGAGGCAATTGGCGGAATCCAAGGGATATGCAATCTATCCCCCGCTATTCTGTTGAGTTGTCCCTCTGCTCACACCACTGTGTTGATGCATTGGGACACAAACCCAAGATCTTGTACTTTGTACAGTTGTGTCAGAGTCTTTGAGCGTAGAAGGGTCCCTCCATTCTGGACCCACGCTCCTTTGTCTGAAGCTCTCCTTGGTCAGGGATAAGAGCTGTGAAGTCTAATCTTCACTCACCTTTCATCTGCTTCACCTTAGCCCCTCAATGGCAAGGTTAAGAGCAAATACTACCCCTGTACAGATGACTTGCCTAGGCAGTCAAACCCATTGTTTGAGCCCGCTTGACTGGATATAGTGTGTGCTATGTGAATACTTGCTGGAAATGCTTGTTTTGATCTGTTGATGCTTGCATGCTTGTTTTCCTGGATAGGATTAGCTTGCAGTTGTGCAATTAGGTAGAAACCACAACATAGGGCAATGATGCATGATAACACTAGGCTCGAGTCCAGCTCCCTAGTAGTGTGTCTTCCCTTGGTTTCTGGCTAGAATTTCTTTCCCTTTCAGGGGAACTACATCGCCCTGATCCTTGTTCCAGACGAGGTATGTAGGCAGGAGACCGTGCGAGGTCTCTCCGGGCACTTTTTTTTCTTTTGTATGGGTTTGCTTGTTATCTTCTTGCGTGTGTTTGGTTCGGATGCCGATGTAAGTCCAGTGATTGGCTTTCGGGCTCCACGTTTGCCCTTTGGTGTGTGTTTTGGTTCGGATGCTGATATAAGTCCAGTGATTGGCCTTCAGGCTCCATGTTTGCCGGTGTGTTTGTTTGCTTGTTTGGCGTGCGTGAGCCGAACTACGGCAGCTCTGATTCTCGTTCCAGACGAGATACGTAGGCATAAGATGCGACGTCCTATCGAGCTCTCTTCCTCTTAACCCCACATGCGTTCCTTGTGTGTGTGTGTGTGATGTTTTAGCAACCTTTTCTTTTCTTAGAGCGTGGATCCCGTCGAGTACGACGGACGTGAGGGGTGCTAATACCTTCCCCTTGCGTAACCGACTCCCTTACCCTTTCTCTTTGGTCGCGAGACCATGCTTTTTCCAGGTTTCTCTGAGCGTTTCCTTTCCCTATCTTGGGATAAATAACGCGCAGTGGCGGCTCTGTGTTGTGTTTTTGTTTCAGCCCGCCGATTGTTTTTTCGCGGATGCGACAGCTGGCGACTCTACTGGGGACCTAAAAGATGTTGACCTGTGCTGGTCCATCTTCCCTAAGCGAGTCTCTCCTAGCGCTCTAGGGTAGTTTAGGTTGCTTGTGTTGTGTTATTTATTGCATTTATTATTCTGACTGTGTATATATCTGCATAAATATTTGCATGCATCATACTATCATGTTGCCGTCCTCTGTGCAGGTGGTTCCTCTGTTTGGGGTGGGTGTTCTGAGTGGGGCTAAAACCCAGGCCCGAGTGTACACCTAGGACTAGTGTGGTCTCACGTTCCTCATTTGCTATATTAGTATATTGTTGCAACGTGACATACCACAAGCCGGACGAGGTTCCTTGGAGAGCTCCCCATTGTGGAATGTTTCCCTTTGGTTGAGTCACCTCTTTTGAGCTATTGACTCTGGTGACCGATCATTTCCCGGATCTTTGGTTTAGACGATCTCAGGAGAGCTACAATGGCACACCCGAAAGGGCAAACCCATTGAGTATCTTTGCCCGATTGTTGAGACTATTATCCGCCTTAGGATGACCTGATTAGAATTTACCTGTGAGGGGAGAGTGTTTCTTTCAGATGCATGATCAGATGGTGACCTTGATGGTGACTTTTGGTTCCGTGGATCAGAGTCATATTTATAAGTCGGATTTATGGTCATTTATTGCCGAGACGCCGAAATGTTGTCCGTGGTATTTATCAGTGGGGATCCGTTTATTTCAGGATTCCCCGGGCCGATTTTATCAGTGGGGATCCGTTTATTTCAGGATTCCCCGGGCCGATTCAGATGACTGTGGGAATCTGTTCAGAGATGGTTTGATGATGATGATGATGTATCTGTCTTCCGTTTATTTCGGAACCCTTGAGATGGATTGGTGGTTACTTGTTCCCTCAGATGGTTATGATCAGTTCAGAGACCAGGTTTCAGTGCAGATGATCAGACGGCTTGGAGGATGGCAATGCATTGCATTCATTCATTAGCATCATTACATCTTGCATTTACCTGCATCTAACACATGTTTATCCATATGCAGGGACATTTTTGATCGAGATCCTGGTTGAGAGACTTTCTGCTCAGATATGAGGACCGGTCTGAAAGACAACGTTGCCTACAGTTTCTTCAACCCAGAGATTGACAAGTTGAGAGATATGATAGCATTGATTACACCCGACCATGTGGGGATGTTCAGAGAGGCATACGGTAGTATCCTGAAGATGGTTTTCAGACTCACTGACAGCGACAGGAGCGCCATTCATACTCTTCTCCAGTTTTATGACCCGGGGCTGAGATGCTTTGTATTTCCGGACTATTTGTTGGGACCTCTGATGGAGGATTATGCTAGCATCCTGGGTGTTCAGATCCGCGATCAGATTCCTTTCTGTGCTATTAGGAGAGAGCCTGACGTCCTTGGGATTTCCCG
This sequence comes from Lathyrus oleraceus, assembly GCF_024323335.1. Taxonomy (NCBI): domain Eukaryota; kingdom Viridiplantae; phylum Streptophyta; class Magnoliopsida; order Fabales; family Fabaceae; genus Lathyrus; species Lathyrus oleraceus. The sequence continues at coordinate 131,417,623 of NC_066581.1, forward strand.
TGCTCTTTATTTGAGTCCGGAGATGACCAAGGAGGGTTTGAAAGAGAAAGGAAAATTACCTGGTTTTCATTTGAGTTTCTTGGAAGCTAAGGCCAAGGAACATGCTGGAATGGGTAACTGGAAGACGGTTTGTGCGGTGATTGCTGTAAGCATTTATGGGATTATTCTGTTTCCTAACCAGAAGAGTTTTGTGGACCATAATGCTATCAGATTGTTCATGCAGGGGAATCCTATTCCTACTCTGATCGGAGATGTCTATTACTCGATTCATAACAGGAACGAGAAGCGGCGTGGGGGTTTGATCCGGTGCTGTGCTCAGTTGCTATTCAGGTGGTTTATGGGGTATTTGCCTTCCAGGGGTGCTTTTGCTTCTCTTGATCCTACGGTCAAGTGGTCTGTCAGGTTGATGGGTTTGCGGGCTGATGACATTGCTTGGACTCATAACGGCATGGCTGGACGAGACTTCATATATAGCTGTGGGAGATTCCCCAATGTGCCTCTTATAGGAGTTCAGGGTTGCATTAATTACAACCCGACACTTCTTAGGAGACAGATGGGGTTTGCCATGGAGGTTCCTCCTCTCGAGCGGGAGATTCAGGAGTCCTTTTACTTCTCAGCTGAGGGCGATCAGGCCAAGTTGATGCAAGTGTCTGGGTCATGGCGTAACATTCAGAGGAAAGGAAAGGTTCCGTTTGGTAAGGTCAACAGTCGGTATTTTCCCCTATTCGAGGATTGGTTGCGGAAGAGGATAGAGCTCACACTTCTACCATTTCCTGGAGGTGATCTTGGGTGTCCTAGGATTGAGGGTCCAAGTTCTTCTGTCAGTATGGAAGAATTCCTCGAGATGAAGAGAGCCAGAGATCAGTTGCTTGCAGAGAAAGCGAAATTGGAGATGACTGTTGCTCGGATTCAGACGGTTAATCAAGAGATCAAGGTAAAGATGGAGGATCAAGACAAGCGGCATGCCTTGGAAGCAAAGCGCTTTGAGATGGATACTGCCTATTATGGGAAGATCAACCAGGCTTTGGCATCGTCCAACAGGGAGCACGACATCACCAAAGAGAGATTGGCTAGAGCTTCAAAGGTCATTGAAGATGAGAAGAAAAGGCAAATCCTCGTGAGAGATCAGAGGGACGACAGAGTCCGAGTTCTCATTGCTGAGTGGGAGGTCAAGCTGAAGGTTAAGGAAGCGGAGAATGTGAAGATCATCGCCGAGAGGGATCACTACATGGCTGAGAGAGATCACTACTTCAGACAGATGAAAGTTCACCAGAAAGAAGTGGGGAGATTACAGCAAGAAAACACCGAGCTCAGGTTCGTCGTAGAGTTCGCGAAGATGGAGGATGAGGTAGGGCCATCTGTGGGACCCTTATCAGGCTAGCTTCATCATTTGTGTGGATTACCGTCAGGCTTGTTGACGGAATCCATTTGCTTGTATTTCTTTCCCGGTTCTGGAAGATTGTATCTGAATTTTGTATGATTTGATGTATGACTATGGCACTTATTGTGCATTTTGTTATGTGATGGTTATTTTTATTCAGTGATCGATCTTCAAAGCTTTATTTGCTTTACTGTATGCACTCACACAAGCACACACATGGTTTGGGGGTATCATGCTAAATCACATATCTCTGATCTGCACGATGAAATCAAATGTTGAATGTCGAAATATTGCTGCCGGATTGTTATTTGTCTCGATGAAACCAGGGGCAAGAGACAAAGTGTCCCTCATGTGGATGGACATTGCATTCATGCATAATAACTTGTTTTGCAGGTGTCAGTTTCTAACCTGTTTTGATTGACGCAGGAAGGATGAATCCGCCCAACGACGATATCCTCGAATTGAAAGAGATGGTGAGGGAGTTGTTCAGTGTTGTGCAAGGGCTTGCCTTGGGGCAGAAAGCCATGGCTGAGAGATTAAAAAAAATTGAGAAGTGGCTAATGGTGGAGAAAGTTCTGGGAAAGGCTCCGCCATTCGAAGTAACAAATCCCTCGGTCGCCATAACAAAGAAACCCCCTAGCAGTGGTCAGCTTAAGAAAGAGGTTGAGCCAATTGGTGTGCCGGCAAAGAAAGAACGCGGTAGGGATCGCTATCACCCTTATGCTGCCACTGTAACTATTCCTGTTGGTAGTTCGCCTGCACCACAGAGATATCCGTCACCTCACCCGGAAGCACAGAGAGCTGGGAACCAAGTAAGAGGAAAGGGGGTTGATCGTCAATTTGATAAGCCACCCATACCGTATGCTCTTCTGTTGAAGAAGTTGAAAGATCTCGGAATGGTACAATTGAGGACATTAGCTCCGTTAAAACCTGATCAGAGGCCAGCCAACTACGATGAGAATGCCAAGTGTGAATTCCATTCCGGTGCGTCTGGACATAGCATTGAGGGTTGTAGAGCTTTTAAGCATGCTGTCCAAGACCTGGTGGATTCTAAGGCCATTAATTTTGCACAATTTCCAAACGTTAATGCTGATCACATGCCCGCGCATGGTCAGATGGGGATGAATGCAATTTCTGAGGATAGTAAGACGGTTGGGTTGGTGAATGGGGATCAGTTAAAAGCTCCAGGGCCTGTGGTCCCAAAACCTCGGAGGAAGGAGGGAGCTTTCCCTAGTGTTGATGCTAGTTGTGCGGCCGTCGCCGCAGAGAGGGGTGTACTGATGGGGGATATGACCCAGAAGATGAAGGGGGTGGAAATGGACGGTGGAAATGGACGGTGGAAAATTTGAAACACCCAGTCTGGTAGCTGAAGCCGTCACGGTGGAAAATGCCATTGGTATTGGAAAAGAGAAAAAACCGCCCGTGTCTTCTTACAAACAGGCACTGGAAATGTTGAGAAATGGAGGGATCCCAGGCTGGGGAAAAATCATAGGCATTGTGGTAAAGTCGGACATGTTTGGGATTGGCTATCAGCCAGATCAAGGGTTGTCTGGGCAAAATAGAGGACGTCGTCCGTCGTTCACCTTTGTCAGTGCCGGGATGCTGGATTCGGATTACGCCTATACAGTGGGTGAAGAGATTGATAGTGACTGCGAGCTGGAATCGTGGATAAAATCGTGCGTACCAGGAAGCTGGAAGGCTTAAAAAGATCAGCACTGTCACTCTACCTGAAGAGTAATAATTTCTTGTTTTCAGTTTCATTTGCATGAAAGCCATGCGTGTTGCCCGACACGTAATGGTTCATTGTAAGGGCCACCTCATGTTTCATTTTGCAACATTTCTGCATCATTAATAAATGGATGTTTTTCAGTCAAAAAGCGGTGTTCCCTGTTTTTCATTTATTTTTGCAGTTTAAAAACAAATAAAAATGGCAATGTTTATTTTCATTTTTCTCTTTTTTTTATTTGTCTCGTTCTGAATTCAAAAATAATTCTCCGGATCTCATTGATAACAATTTGGTTACACCTCTATATGACTTCGACAATCCGATCTATCATGCTGAAGAAGAAGGCGAAGAAGATTGTGATCTGCTGGAATTAGCCAGGTGGTTGAAACAAGAGGAGAAGGTGATTCAGCCGCATGAAGAGCGAGTTGAGATCGTTAGCCGGTATACCGCCGATGTCTAAATGGAAGAGAAAAATGAGGCCGCTTCAGAGGCGAGTCGAGAGCAGGATGGTAGTCTTGTTGAAGGGACATGTGGATACCTTCGTCTGGTCATGTCAGGATATGCCAGGGTCGGATACCGATATCGTTGTGCACAAGCTGCCATGGAGAGAAGATTGTCCTCTAAAGGAGCAGAACGCCAGTGCCTGTATCAGAGAGCCATGGTGACTTTGTTTCATGATATTGATTCATCATGAAAATGAATGCTATGCCATGACATGATAGCAAAGTCCCAAACAGGAGAGGGGCATCTGGCAGACCGGGGCAAGTCGTTTGACCAGTGGAGACAATTCAAACTGAGGTTGAATTCAAATAAGTGCACTATCAGAGTGCAGTCCGGTAAGATGCTGGGGTTCATTGTAAAAGAGGAATCGAGGTTGATCCTGCTAAAAAAAAAAGTAAAAAAAGTAAAAAAAAAAAACAAAAAACGCCTGAACCGAGAACGGGGAAAGAGAGGTTCGTGGTCTTTTAGGTAGATTGAACTACATGTCATGGTTCACATCTTATCTAACAGCCACGTGTGAACCCATGTTCAAGATGTTGGAAAGGAAAAGATCAAACGGTCAGGTGAAATAATGATTGCCAAGGGGCATTGAAAATAAAAGAATAATTTGCAGGAACCTCTGATTCTGATACCTCCTGTGGAAGGAGCGATTGTTAATCTGGTACTTGACAGCCTTCGAAGGGTCTACGAGGTGTATTGGGTCAGCATGACGAGTCTTGTCGAAAAGAGCATGCAATTTACCTTAGCAAAAAGTTTACCGACTGTGAAACAATACATTCACTGCTCGAGGAACTTGATGTACTTTGGCATAGGCTGCTCGCCGACCGAGACAGTATATGCTGGTTCATACCACTTTGTGGATTTCGAGATGGATCCGATCAAGTATGGGTTTGAGAATCCAGCATTGACCGGACGGGTTGTGAGAGTGCAAAAGAATATTGACTGATCAGTATACTCTCAGAAAGCAATCAAGGGGTGAATTGTCTGATTACATCGCCCAGCAACCCATTGAGGATTATCAACCGAGGAAGTTTGAGTTCCCTGATGAAGACATCTCGAGGTGCTCTGATCGAAAGATTGAGAGTAGCCGATCCCGGAGGAGGGGCCTGACCCTGAATCCGAACGGATTCTGATGTCTGATGGGGAGGTTAAGGTGAATAAGCTTTTGTTACCCGGATAACATTTGAAGGCACCGACGGTGTGATGGAGTAGGAAACTGGTATCCTGGGTATCGAACCTCGGTGCGCCTACTGGGGCAAAGCCTTTCTCGTTGGTGTATGGAATGAAGCCGTGCTACCGGTTGAGATTCAGATTCCCTCTTTGAGAGTCCTGATGGACGTGAAATTGCAAGAGGCTGAATGGGTAAGGACCCGGTACGAAGAATTGAGTCTGATAGAGGAAAAGAGGCAGGCAGCCATCTGTCATGGGCAGTTGTACCAGCAGCGGATGAAGCGTGCTTTTGACAGAAAGGTGCGACCTCGGGTATATCACGTGGGCGATATGGTGCTGAAAAGGATCCTTCCTCCTCAAAACGATCGAAGGGGCAAATGGACACCGAATTATGAAGGTCCATTCATGGTCAAGAAGGTTTTCTCTGGCGGAGCCTTGTTGCTAACGACCATGGATGGCGAAGATTTTCCATCCCCTGTGAATGCGAACGCAGTTAAAAAATACTTCGTATAAAGAGACCCGCTGGACGAAAAGAATAAAATAGTCCAGGCAAAAATGGGCATCCCGGCGGACCAAAAAACAGAAAGAAAAGGTTCGGGCAAAAATTAGGGATAAAAGTGAAAAGTGTACACCCGGCAAGTCGAAAACCTGAAAGGGCGACTTGGGCAAAAATGGGTATCCCGGTGGACTGAAAACCCGAAAGGGCGGTCCAGGCAAAAGAGGGATTGAAACGAACAACTGCGTCTGGCATGATCGTTTGCGCTTTGGTTAAAGCATCATGGATAATACCCGGTGGGGATCAGTCAGAAGCGTCTTGTTCAGAAGGCAGAAAATGCGGAGAGTCTTGAGGACATATGGGATGTAACCGAGTTGGAACTCGATGAGATTACGGATCTCACATTGCCATTAGGATAGATTTTTCCTTTTGTGCGCAATTACCTCTTTTCAGGAATTGCTTCCTTTGTATTGCTCAGTTTGAGCCACACTTTTTCAATCAATAAAATGCATATTCTGTCAAATAATTTTGTTTTTGTTTTTCATTACCGCTTTGATTGCAAAAACATCCAGATTGTTTGTGATAAAGAATCTTGCATTTTAAGACATACAGGTCCCTTCCAATGCATGCTTATAAGATCGAAAGCTTGAAATCTTATTCGGAAGGTTGAGTGACCCAAGTGTTGAAATCTTGACACGCCTGGGGCACGGTTTTATCTGACGATCTGTTTTGCAGGTGCTGTTAGATATTTTCACTCACTTGCAGGTTATGATGGGAAGCTTTTGACAAAAGAAATCCTCATGGAGTCCGATCAGGGACGAATGAATAGAAGAACGGTGAAGAGACGGTGATGACGTACGACGATCCTTGGAATTAATCAAGAAGACTCTTCAAAGTCGGAAAATTGGAAAGTCTGTGTAATCCCCAGGAGTTCGCTCTCCGTCGAGCGCGGAGAGGTTGGGAATACAAGATGATGGAGCAGAAAAGGTCCAGACGAGTCTGGGAGTTCTCAAAAGTGGAAAGCTGATACGAGATTGGGAGGTGGATACCATGGTTCGACAAGTCGATGGGTGTTCTGCACCAACTTTTCTCATTTCCCCAGTGGGGTCCCCAAGCAGAATTAGAGGACCAAATCCCCAGCAGATCCAAGGTCTGTGGATCCCCTAGCCGAGTCAGGATGGTTATCCCCGGCAGGTTGAAAACGGTGTTTCCTCAGCAGCCAGGCCTGAAGGTTGCTATTCCCCGAGTGGAGCGGGTTTCAATGAAATATATCTCCAGCAGTGTTCATCCTACCAGTGGGTTGGATGAGTTTCCGTAGCAGACTGATATTTGCATCCCCAGCTGAGTTGATTCTACCTATGGATTGCATGGGTTGTCCCCAGCGGAGTGGCATTTGCTTCCCTAGCAGGGTCAGGATGGTTATCCCCAGCAGGTGTCAGATCGATGCTTCCCCAGTTGCCAGGTCTGAAGGTGGCTGTTTCCCGGCAGAGTATCTGTGAGCATTTCCCCAGTGAAGTCGTCGGGTATCTGTGAGGGTTTCTCGAAGCAGAGTCGAGATTTATATCCTCAGCAAGCCGAAGATTGTTGTATCCCCACAGAGTGTTGGTGGTTCTTATCCCCAGCAGTTTCCCGAGCGGATTGGATGCAAAGGAAGTTCTTCCCCAGCGAGGGTTGCCTTTTCCCAGCAGCAGTGCTTATTCCCCAGCAGGGTGGAGATTGGTGTATTGACGAGTTCCTCAGCGGAGTGTCTCGTGCTCCCCAGCACAACCCCTTGAGGGGGACGTTTTTATGCATTCATCATGTAGAGTAAGCATAGCATGTTGCATAGAAAAATAAATCGCGTAGCATTTCCATGATTATGGAGCATTACGCAGAAAAAGTCATGCATCATTGCAAGCATAGGCTAGTCTCAAGCTGTGGTATCCGTCTTGAGGTGGTTTCGACAGAAGTTGGAAGATGTTACTCTGATGGGTTTAGCATCATGACGTCAGATCAGCAATATTCCCCAGTAGTGCGATGCTGGAGGAAACTTTTCCGTCGGACAGAGATAGAAATGTTACGCGATCAGCGCGACTCGAGCCGTGGTTACCGCTTGAGATTTGGTTTTGCCGTACAGTGAAGACGATACTCTGAGGAGTTCAACATTGTGAGTTTGGAGCAACAGTATTTCCCAGTCATCAGTAAGTGTCTGGTCGAGCTTTCTTTGGTGTCAGTAAACATCATCATTCGATGTCCAGTAAACGTCGAGTTATTTCCCGGTCATTGTTTAATGTCTGGTCAATCATTGTTTGATGCCTGTAAACATCATTGTTTGATGCCTGTAAACATCATTGTTTGATGCCTGTCAACATCCTTGTTCGATGTCCTGTCAACATCATTGCTCGATGTCCTGTCAACATCATTGTTCGATGTCCTGTCAACATCATTGTTCGATGTCCTGTCAACATCATTGTTCGATGTCCTGTCAACATCATTGTTTGATGCCTGTAAACATCATTGGTCGATGTCCTGTCAACATCATTGTTTGATGCCTGTAAACATCATTGTTTGATGCCTGTAAACATCATCGTTTGATGTCCAGTAAACGTCGCGTTTTCTCCCAGTCATTGTTTAGTGTCTGGTCGAGCTTTCTTTGGTGTCCTGTCAACATCATTGGTCGATGTCCTGTCAACATCATTGTTTGATGCCTGTAAACATCATTGTTTGATGCCTGTAAACATCATCGTTCGATGTCCAGTAAACGTCGCGTTTTCTCCCAGTCATTGTTTAGTGTCTGGTCGAGCTTTCTTTGGTGTCAGTCAACATCATCGTTCGATGTCCAGTAAACGTCGATTTTCTTCCCGGTCATCAGTCAGTGTCTGGTTGAAGGTGTACCCTATGATATGTCGCCCTCAGAGTGGTGATTGGTGTTATTTCCGACGTTGCCAGCGGAATTATCACAAGGAAACAAGATGTCGGGGTTCAAATGCAGTGATCTGGGATCATTTGCGCGAAAGAAATCTTCGGGGTTCGAGAAAAGCATAAAAAAGAAATAATAATCCCCAGCGGATGTGTGGTGTTCAGGCCATGGTTATCCCTGTGCTACCATTTTGGTATCCAGGTCGACGTTGCTGTTTCGGTGATCAGGCCGACTTTCTCCGTTCCAGACGGATTTTGGTTTAGAGATTGTTTCTTCGCCGATTCTGACAGGCGTTGTTAATTATTTTCCCATCAGAGTGCAAATTGTTCGTCTGTTCTTGGTATTCAATCACTCTTCATTCTGATCATCTGAAAGCCGAGGCTATTCATATCGACAAGTTCACAGTGGATTGAATAGGGGCAGCTGTAACACCTCAAAATTTGCCCTCCTCTCTTGGGACTAGATAACATATTGCATATCATTTTTAGGTCATTAGGCATTGCATATTGCATATCATGTGGTTACATTGTGCAAGCCATTCTCCCAAGTCTTGATCAGAAGAAAGGAGGTCATGTGCAAGCTAGGGTTTCATTGGACTGGTCATTAATCATCTGAGGATGTGGAGGTCTAAATTAGGGTTTTGATTCTCAAGGAGATTGGTCTTCATCTTGGTAGGATTGATACATCATCATCATCATGGTTTGTCATCATCAAGTGTTGGATCATATACCTTGAGATTAGGGTTTTGACCACTGGTCAACCCTAATCAGTTGCATTGGGCCAATCTGGGCATAGCGAGGAGATGGGGTCTATGATGGATATGAGGGTCATTTCATGATTATATGGAGTTTATTGAGGCTAGGGTTTCATCCTTGAGCCATTTCATCAGAAGATTGGGGCTCAGATTGATCAGTGCATTGCCAAATTCATCTATCAGTTGAAAAGTCAACTGTGCTTGATTTTATGGATTTGGAGGTGGGAGAGAGTTGGATACACTTCATTCATGTTGGAACAAGTGTTATTTGACATGTCAAAGCTCAAGAATGGAGAAAATAAAGTCAGAACAAAAATTGCCAAAAATAGAAAGTGACTTGTAATGGAAGTTTCCAAAAATGGAAAGTTTTTGACCACAAAATTACATGTCCAAAAAAGCTTCAAATGAAAATTTGTTCAACATGAAAGTTGTAGATCTTGCTCTCACCTTTCCAAAAAGTCCAAGAACTTGAAATTCCCATGTATGGTTGGCAAGTTATGGTCCATTCATTTTCAAAAAAAGACCTATAATCAAAGTGGCATAACTTTCACATGGAGTGTCCAAAATGGATGATCTTTTTATGAGCAAACTCCATTTAACATGTACTTTCATGGTGCATAATCAAAATTCATCAAAAATGGTCAATGCAAAAGGTCAATTTTCAAGTGCACTATTTAAAATTCAAGGGCAAAATGGTCCAACTTGGGAAATAATTGGAATTTTGGAATGGGAGTTTTTGCAACACATCACAAATGATATTTAGAAGTTGCTTGAGCTGTCATGAGCTGTCATATGGCAATATTTGGCAAGGGCATTTTGGAGCTTTCACTCGAATTGCACATTAAGCTAATTTCATTTCATTTGGTTAATTGGTGATTAGCAAAGTGATTAAAGTGGAGTATAAATCATTAATCATAACTGAAATGATAATCATAATCACATTTCTCAAGATCTCTAACCAACTTTCCCTCCATTTTCCAAATTCTCTCAAAATCTTCATCAAGCATTTTGGATCCAAACTTCACGAATTCTTCATCAAACTGCATGATTCCTTTTGATTCGTGCTCTACATGTGAAGGTGAAGATCTGTTTTGCCAAGCCATTGCCATAACCATCAAGAATCAAGACTGTCCAAAGTGTGCTCAACAATGGTGATTTGAGAAATCTTGCAATTGGAGCGACCTTGAGCTAATCTAACTTCTCCAATCATCTTCCTCATCCTTGATGTTCATCTGTTTTGGCAAAATACATCCAGAAGCTTCAAGATCCATGGCTGCCATCACCTTAAGGTTAGTTTTCGAATCTCATGGTTTCTTGAATTGTGATATGCGTAGCATAGTGCCTTCAATGTAGATGAATGTGATGCTTGTGGTTTGCAAAATGATTGAGTAAGGTGAGAGAAATCTGGATTTGAAACTTTGATGTCAAAACTTCTTTCAATCGATTCGTGTTGTGTATGAAATTCTGGATAATTTGATGATGATATTCGTAATATACACGCTCAGACCTTTCTATCCATATGGAGTTTGTGTGTTTTGGTGAGGATTTGAGCGTAACCGATTTTGGAATGAGAAGCTCATGAACACGATGATGAACTGCGTGATTTTCTGGAAAATTATTGCATTTGATCCGCTGCAGTGCCTCACCAATTCGAAATGCTGTTTCCCTCCAGAACTGACCACTCACGCGCTGCCACTGAATTAAAATAAACTGTGTCGTTTTGGCCAAGGACATGTTATTTACGCTTATGCCATTGCAGTATTTATTTATATTATTATTTCATTTCCTTTTTTCATTTTGATTTCATTTTGATGCCATGACTTAGAAAATTAATAACTCACTCATTTTTCATCCAAATTGAGTGCAATTTTTTGCATTATTCTTCTTGAAATGTGTAGAAGTTTATCATGATTTTTGTGGATTTTTTGCATGTGTAGAAAAATAATTGACCTAGGGTTTGTGGAATGTGTCACATTTATGTATGCTTTGCCAAAACCATTATGAAATGCTCATACCTTTAAAGAAATGGATGAAAAATTTTGTGCTTATTCTGGACATCTGGATGGTGATTTTCATATAGAGTTTGTGAATTTTGGATACATGGTTGATTAGATATGATTTTTTGAATGAAGGTGTGACAATTTGTGTCACACCTAGCTAGGTCAACTTTCTGATTTTATTTGCCTGGCTTAGGAATGTTTGATTGCTCCAATTTTTTGCACGAATGATCATTGATATGTCAAGATAACATGTGATTTTTGCTGGAATTTTTGATGTCATTTTCTAATTGAGTGATAATTTTCTTCCCTGTATGCTCATTTTGTGACATTGTGTGACACATGTTGGCATTTTGTTTGTGAAATTCTCATAGTGTATTGGATGAAGATGAAATTTGGTGTGAGCATTTTAGACACATTATAGGACATTATGGTTTTGATCCCATTCATTTCTTGATTGTTGGCACTGTTTTATGATTTTTGGAAGATGATGCTTGTGTTGATACCTTGAATTGGCTTGTATAAATGTGTCTGGACTTCTTGATTTTCATTGACCTACTTTCTTTTGTCCAATTGAGCTGCAAATTGACATGCTATACATTGAATGGGTCCTGTTTAGGTGTGAATTTTTGTGGAATTAATTGAATTGTTTTGATATGGATTTGAGTGAGATAGTTCTGTTTGGTTTTTTGAAGTTGCAAATTGCATGATTGATGTTAAATTGTGCATGAAATGATAATGGTGATTGATATGAGCATGGGACCAATTGCATTTGCTTTTGATTTGTTTTAATATGTTTTTGGTTGGTTTGCACTTGCTACTTAGAACTTTTTATCCCCTTTGGACCCTAGGCTTGGCCTAGTGGTCTAGTTTCTCATATTTGGTTTGGATTTTCAGGTTGAAATGCAAAAGGCTTAAGGGAAAAAGTGCAAGTTGATTAAATTGAGTTTTGTTTGATGTTGTGAACTAACATTGGCTTTGTGTTGTAGGGATTGATGCTTGAGCTTAGGCTTATGGCTTGCACTTATGTGCATTAACTTGTGTTGTCTGTATAGATTAACTTTTGCTGTTTACTGTTGGTTTGTCTGAGTACTGATGATACTTGATTGATTTCAGGTACATTTAGTCGCTTACAGTTCTTTAAGAACTTGCTTGCTGTTGCTTGGTTTTTTAACCAGTTGAGGTAGAATCTCTATACTTCATGTAGTCTGGAAGACCTGGCCTGTTACCTGGCCAGGCAACTGTCTGAAGTCCTTCTTAAGAGGCGATGATTGTGATTGTTTACTTTTGTGCCAAGCAGGTGAAGACCTCTATGAGGCAATTGGCGGAATCCAAGGGATATGCAATCTATCCCCCGCTATTCTGTTGAGTTGTCCCTCTGCTCACACCACTGTGTTGATGCATTGGGACACAAACCCAAGATCTTGTACTTTGTACAGTTGTGTCAGAGTCTTTGAGCGTAGAAGGGTCCCTCCATTCTGGACCCACGCTCCTTTGTCTGAAGCTCTCCCTGGTCAGGGATAAAAGCTGTGAAGTCTAATCTTCACTCACCTTTCATCTGCTTCACCTTAGCCCCTCAATGGCAAGGTTAAGAGCAAATACTACCCCTGTACAGATGACTTGCCTAGGCAGTCAAACCCATTGTTTGAGCCCGCTTGACTGGATATAGTGTGTGCTATGTGAATACTTGCTGGAAATGCTTGTTTTGATCTGTTGATGCTTGCATGCTTGTTTTCCTGGATAGGATTAGCTTGCAGTTGTGCAATTAGGTAGAAACCACAACATAGGGCAATGATGCATGATAACACTAGGCTCGAGTCCAGCTCCCTAGTAGTGTGTCTTCCCTTGGTTTCTGGCTAGAATTTCTTTCCCTTTCAGGGGAACTACATCGCCCTGATCCTTGTTCCAGACGAGGTATGTAGGCAGGAGACCGTGCGAGGTCTCTCCGGGCACTTTTTTTTTCTTTTGTGTGGGTTTGCTTGTTATCTTCTTGCGTGTGTTTGGTTCGGATGCCGATGTAAGTCCAGTGATTGGCTTTCGGGCTCCACGTTTGCCCTTTGGTGTGTGTTTTGGTTCGGATGCTGATATAAGTCCAGTGATTGGCCTTCAGGCTCCATGTTTGCCGGTGTGTTTGTTTGCTTGTTTGGCGTGCGTGAGCCGAACTACGGCAGCTCTGATTCTCGTTCCAGACGAGATACGTAGGCATAGGATGCGACGTCCTATCGAGCTCTCTTCCTCTTAACCCCACCTGCGTTCCTTGTGTGTGTGTGTGATGTTTTAGCAACCTTTTCTTTTCTTAGAGCGTGGATCCCGTCGAGTACGACGGACGTGAGGGGTGCTAATACCTTCCCCTTGCGTAACCGACTCCCTTACCCTTTCTCTTTGGTCGCGAGACCATGCTTTTTCCAGGTTTCTCTGAGCGTTTCCTTTCCCTATCTTGGGATAAATAACGCGCAGTGGCGGCTCTGTGTTGTGTTTTTGTTTCAGCCCGCCGGTTGTTTTTTCGCGGATGCGACACACATATATCTTAATTTTTTTTCTCCTTCTTCTCTTGTACTTCTACATTTAAATTATTAAAATTTAAATTTTATCATTTATGTTATATCACTTCTTCTCCATACAATATTTCTAATACATACCGAATACAATTTTGTAAAATTTAGCTTGAAGTTTCCCGTAATAAAAAAATAATGATGTTTTTAGGACGTTTTGTTGGAGAAAATTTTAAAATCTACTCTTGATAATTTACAATGGTTATAAGGGAAACAATTTGAACATTATTGTTCCTACCCGCTCCAAAGTCTATATTCCGGCCTAAGAATGAATGAAGTCTAAAAATATGAAGCTCAGTCAAATAAGAGACGTTTATAATGATATTCTATAATGACGTCAGACCGATGCTATTAGAGAACGAAATATCATTCTCATAAATTCTATTCAAATGAATATTCTAGGATCTCAGGAATAAGCATGGACTCGTCCTAGAAAATCACTGAATCCATGCAAATGATTGGAGAAGGACACTCAGAGGACATACCAGATTATATTATGACATTTGTCTATCTAGATGATGATTATTGAACCAACAATTACAAATCTCCAGAAACACTAGAGAAAACCCCATATAAGGTAGCACATACGTCAAAAATCAAGGTACACACAAATTTCTAGAAATATATACCTCTCACATTTGATACTCACTAACTTGGATGTCATAGTGTTTGCAAGTATCACCCAAAATCCATTAGGGGTAACGAATCATATAGGACACTTATTCTCAAAGTTGCATAGATCTGACCAGATTCATTATCACATAGACGCTTCCTTACTGGAAGAAACATTGACATTATATGTGGGAACAAAAACTAACCTTTAACCACTTACTCAAATGTTATAATGGAAAAATGGAGAAAAAAAACTCATAACTCCAATCTCCCACGATCCATGGCTATCAATAACATGAGAAGAAACCCCAAATGGGAAAAGGGGTTCACAACTTCCTTATTTGACCTAGAGAACCAGATCTAACTATTGAACATGTGACTCCACACAAAAGAGATGGAGTTATTTTTGGGGTTTGAAAAACATTGGGTTCGAACAATTTTTTTTCTAAACAGAGTTTAAAAACATTTTGAAGAAAACGTTTGAATATTACAACGGAAAGATAATGTAAAAAAAGAAAAAAATAAAGAGTTAAGGGAAGAGAGATGACACCAAAGATTTATATAGATTCAGTTTAAAGGAAGTGTGACATACTCATATCCCCAATAATTGATCTTGAGAGTTTCCAATTATTCTTATGAGCTTTTAGAAGGTTAAGTTCATGAACCCCCTTATAAAAGGAAAAATGAAGTTTCAAGTTTACTTCCAACCAAACCATAATCAGTGGAATGAAGTAGTTAGTCTTCATGTCAAACACGAATAAAGCTTCAAGTTGTTAGTTTCTCATCAAAACCTATATTTTGTACATGTTTATCTCGAACCAAAGTGAAGTTTTGAACTGGATTTCCTCCGAACCGAATTTGAAACCCAGACAAATCCCTAAGATATGATTTCTTTTCTAACACACCGCAAGTGTACAACATAGCAAAGTAGTATATTAGGTTGTCGAACCTTAGAGACCAATTGTTTGAATACTAATTTGTATCATATCGGTGTAAAGCTAAAACAATCAAAAATTGGTTGGTGAATGATTTTTACGGTTGCAAATAAAACAATTAAAATAAACAGAGTTGAGGACTCTAATTCATGCCTATAATCCCTTGAAAATCCTAATTTGTTACGAGAATAAAGTAAGTTTCATAGAAAATGGAAAAAGACAGACAACACCCACTTTCGTCGGCACGTTGTCTTTCTTTTATCAAATACACTATCCACTTTCATCGACGTAGAGTATTTGTTTAGAGTCCTTTTCAAAGCAGCCAAAAATAAAATTACTTTCTCTGATGGAATTTTGAGACAATTTTGTCACCTCAATCAATAGTTCAGTGCTTCCAATTCCAATATCGTGCTATTTAGCGTATATGAGTAATCTATGATATTCCTACTTTCTCAAAGAAATTGAATATATTTAAGATCAAAAACATTGAAACGAATTTTCTAAAGTTCTCATAAAAAATTATTTAGGAATTCTCTAAAGTTCTCATAACAATTGGATAAACAAATAAAACATTCATGGGGTTAGCATACAGGATCAATAAAATAAAATAAGAATAACAAAGTGTAAATAAAACATGGATTAAAGATAAACAAGACTTTAATTAAGGAAAAGCAAAGTTCGATGGAAAATCCAACTACTTGGAAATGGAAATAACTTGGCAGGAAATAAACTTGTAGTGTAACTAGGGCATAAACTAAGTTAAGATAAGGTGTTTTCTCCAATGAATTCTAAGTCTAGTTATAAAAAGTTATTACATCTCAATGCACTAAATTCGTATAATTGACACTAAAGAGCATTAAGCATCATTTTGTAACAACTGGAAATCACCAAGGGTCACAAACCATTTCAAAATGCCAAAAATTCACATTTGAAAATGACTCCAACACAAGTGTGTTATGAAAAACAGAGGGTCAACTTGAGGAACAACTAACCATGTTTCACTTTGTAAAAAGTATGGATACTGGCTTTTTGGCCAACACGACCCGTGTAAGGTGATACGGCCCAACTGTGTTGGCTGGTGGAAATTAGTACCAGAGGATTTGTCTTTTGTGCGATTAATGATCTTTCACTTCAATTTGGTCTTAAATATCCCTTATTACCTAAAATCATAAATAAGACACCAAAGCGTATAAAAGAAGATAAAAATGGGAAATCACACAATGAAAACGGAATGAAAACAAGGTAAAAATACAATGTAAACACCAGATATCAAACACCCTCAAACTTAAATCTTTATTTGTCCTCAAGCAACTTGCTCGCATAGAAAGAATTTGAACAAGTGTATCCTCATGTGAAAACTTATGAAAATGAGAATACCAATACTCATATGTGAATACTTGGCCTGGTTGGTTACAAACTTATTCTCCTTGTACTAATCTGACTCGAAAGATATTATAAGAACACAAATTGCATAAAATACAAATAAAGTATCCTTCCTTTGATGTTAATTTAACAGTGGCCTTGTATTTAAGTCTCATCACTCAATTTTCTCTCACGTTCATTCAAAATAGTCAAATTAAGGAAATTGAGTATATATAAGCATCACATACGTATAAAGTCAACTAAGGATTTATTTATTCATTCATTTAATTAAAGTGCATAGGCGAACTAGTGTTTTGGAAGGGCAACTTTTTAGGGAAAACCCGACTTACTCTGACTAACTGCTTTTTATTCAGTGGTAAATTTACACCAAATTTTTTTCTTTGATATTGGGGTTCAACCACCGTTGGGTTGAATAACAGTGTGAGGGTTACCCAACTTAGAGGGTGCAGTTGGCTTTTACTACCAGTATTTTTACTTTTTCAATTTTTTCTTTCTTGTTCATTTTTATCCTCAACTAACCAAAAAAAAGTACACAAATCAATATTTTGTCAAACTATTTTAAAAAACTACTCGGGAGATACTTCTCAAATTTTTAAGAATACAATACAAAACGATTCAAACTAACATCTCATTCGGGAGACCTAGAGTGTTCAAATAATACCTAACTCGTCAAATTTTTTCGGGGGTCCTAAGAATCAACCTCTCTTCCCTTAGATTCTATTTATTTTTTCCGGTAAAATAAAGATCATAGGTTTTTGAATTTTTTCATACGGTTTAAATTTTTGGGAGAATATAAAGAGGTGCACACAACAGAACAACACAACATACAACAACATAAACATAATAAAATAAAATGCAAAAAAATAAAAGGGAAATACACCCCACACTTAAACTGGACATTATTCGTAATGTTTTAGTAAAAGTAAAGGAAGGTATAGGAAAATTTACAGAAACCTCACTGCGGAGGTAGAAAACGCAACAACAATTGCTACATCATCTGTTGAATATCATCAACTATGACACTCTACCTAAGTTGTTCTTCTCCTTGTCGTAATTACTATTCCCTTAACAAACCTATAAAATGCAACAATCACAAAACAAAATAACTATAAAAAACACGGGTTGCCTCCCAAGAAGCGCTATGTTTAAAGTCGTTTGTCTCGAATTGAAGGTGAGAAAAACATAAGAAAGGGGGTTGAATTGTGTTTGCTTTTCTCCTCCAAGCTTTTTCTTCTTTTGCTTTTGATGGATCTCAATCAGAATCTGAACACTTAGTTTAGAGTCTGACTCAGAATAACTAGGTTTTCTTTTGAAAGTCCTTATCAAATTCTAAACCAGAATCTGACTTAGATTTGGAGAGTTGATAGCAGCAGATTAATAGATAAAATACAGAGAAAATAAAGTAGAGACACAAGCAGTTATCTTGGTTCCTCTCACAACTTGAGAGTAGTTCAGTCCCTTTCTACTTCCAAGGGATTTTCACTATAACCAAATCTGATTACAAATGCTCAAGCACAAAACAAGAGACTTCTAGTGCTTAAACCCTCAAGTAAGAGGCTTTTATGCTCAAGTACACAAGCAAGAGACTTCCAATGCTCAAACCTTCAAGTAAGAGACTTATATGCTCAAGCACTTAAGAAAGAGACTACAAATGCTCAAACCCTCAAGTAAGAGACTTCTATGCACAAACACACAAACAAGAGAATTCAAATGCTCAAGCACTAAAGCAAGAGACTTTTAACTCTATGACAAATTATTAAGAGATTTAGGGTAAAAATTACACTTGATATATAATAAGAGGTGTTGACAAAATACAACTTGCAAAGACTATAAGACTTAAGCACTTCTAAAATATAAATTTGATAAGATGTTCTAAGTCTAGCTAATTTTACAAAGTTAGTTCTCTTTGAAATGCTAAGGATCGGACTTGTATTGTAGTGTATTCTTCTTCTTCTTCAAACCCATATGCTCCTTATATAGACAGAAGGAAAAGATACGTTGGAATATTTTTACCAAAAAGTTAGATAACCTTTGTACTTGGTTAGACGCATCAAGAAACCACCTTTTTGCGAGAGGAATTACCCGTTGAAGCTCATACAACTATGAAAATATGTTTTATTAAGTCTTCATGTGAATAAAAGATCTTTGAGTCTGTTAGAGTTTCCTTGATTGAAGAAATAAGAAAACCTCCATAGGTTGACTTTCTTCAGACTACACTCTTCAGAGGTTGATCTCTTCAGCATATAGTTCTTAGCTTTAGAGGCTTCAGAGTCTGGATCACTAGAGGATGACTCTCTTCAGAGTTGACTTCTTAAGAGTCTGGATCTTCCATTAGAGCCGAAGTCTTCAGAACTGATCTTCAGAGTCAGAGTCTGAACTACAGATTCAGAATCTTCAAGCTCTCTTCATTTGTTCTTAGTCTTATAAACATGCATACTTGAATAGATGTTAGAATGTCTAATTTTTCTTTAAATACTTTAATATAATCAAAGCCCAAGGGATTTGGTATCAACCAATATTTTTCCAATAATCTCCCCATTTTTAATGATGACAAACATAAGTATTTAAGAACAATGGTTGTTAATTTAATTAACATGTTGACTTCAGGGTCTGAGGTTTGTAAGCTCCCCCTGAGTCTGATAGTGTAAAGGTTGAGGTTTGTAAGTTCCCCCTAAGTCATATCCTGGTTAATTAAATTCCTTTTAAGGCACAATCTTCAGATATTAAATACCCATTATCTTTCTCCCACTTTTTCCATCAACAAAAAGTAATATCAATGAAAGAAAAGATTCTGAAGAAAAATCAATTTATGGGAAATAATCATGTATGAGTAAAAAGATTAAAATCCTCCCATTTACTCATTGGTTAAAGATAGTGTGCAAGAAAAAAATGATGTTTAATAATTGACTTAAATGGTTTGAAAATATTATGCAGAACACGAGATATTCTAATCTGTTCTGAGCCTATGAAACATAGCAGTCAAACCTTGGAAAGGGAGTCTGAAGACCAAAAATTATATCTCTCTTGATTCCATTGGTTCACATTAAACCAGACAATTTTTTTTCATTTTCCCTATAAAAGCCATTTTGGAAAAGGCAAAAATACATTCCTCATTCTTTCATTAAACTTTTCTCTTAATCATAATGAGTAAATCAGGTGAAAACATCAAGAATGGTTCCTTAGAAGAAGTTAAGAAGGCTTTGAAGGTTCAGAAAGATGACCGTATCAACTCTTCCAAAGGTGTTGGAACTTCTGTTGGAGCAACTAGGGTTGGAAGAACATCAGATACAATGATGAAGAACCTAAAGAAGAAGGAGTCATCTGATAATGAATGGGATGAGGACTACAAGAACTTCCTCATGTCAAGAGGGTGGTCTAATGACCAAGTTTGAGTAGCCTCTTGTATTGCTCTTTTAATTTTCAAAGACTTGTAATCCTTTCTCATTGAATAAAAGGCAAATCTTTTTCCCATAGCTTTGTTTGAATCTTTTTTCAACCAGCAAAGTCATGTGTGTGCAGTGAATTAAAAAACAATTACATAAACTTACACTAATTGATGTCCAAGGGGATTGTCAAAACATGACTTTATTTTACCATACATAATATCCCAACATTGATATAACTTAGAGATAGAGCAAACAAGCATAAACTGAAAACTTAACAGATATAATACCAAGTCAAAAGGTTTTTCAGATATGTGACACATAAGTGGATAACATACTTAAAAGATAGTTTCAACAGAAGAAATAACTTATATGCCAATAAAAACATTTAACCAAATTCTGAGCACCAGAGACTGAGATGCTTCAGAAGTTACTACACATTAGAAGTTGTTTGGAGCTTCTGATCATCATGAGACTATGATCCTTCATTCAGAAGCAAGCACTAATCTTTGACAAAATGCATGTTCAAATTCTTTTTAATGAAATCAAATATTTCTATTATAAGAGGCTTGGTAAATATATCAGCTCATTGATGATCTGTACCAATGAACTATATATCTTTTACACCTTTCTGAACATAATCTCTAATAAAATAATGTTTTATTTCTATGTGCTTAGTTCTAGAATGTTGAACTGGATTTTTGTTAAACAGATGGAAACAATATTATCATAGAAGATGGGAATCCTACTTCCACTAATCTGATAGTCTTCCAACTGATATTTCATCCAGAGGAGTTGTGTGCAACATTTAGCAGCTGAGATGTATTATGCTTATACTGTGGACAAAGCAATAGTTGCACGTATTTTACTAGCCTATGATATTAGGTTTTCACTTATGAATTGACAGTTTCCACTAGTGGATTTCCTTTCAATTATATCCCTAGCATAATCCGCATCACATAATCCAACTAGATTTTAATCTAGGGATTTTTTATAAGCAACATTTAAGTGAGTCTCCCTAAGATTTGATTGAAATCTTGCACACATAAACACATTGAACAAAACATATGGCTTAGAAGCTGTTAAGTAGAGTATGTAATCAATCATACCTCTATACAACTTCTGGCATACTTTGGAGCTTTCTTCCTCTTTGTTCAGATCGTATGTTGGATGCATAGGAGTGTTAATGACTTTTCAGTCATCAAGGTTGAACTTCTTTAGAAGCTCTTTTGTATATTTTGGTCGATAAACATAAACTCCATCCTTGTTTTGGTTGATTTGAATTCCAAGGAATAACTTCAATCCCCCCATCATGCTCATCTCAAATTTAGCTTACATTATCTTTGAAAACTCCTTGAAAAGGGTAGCGTTAGTAGAACCAAAAACAATATCGTTTACATGCACTTGAACAATTAAGATATCATTTTCAATGTTTTTATGAAGACTATAATATCAACTTGCCCTTTTTGTAAATCATTTCCTAAAAGGAAGTTACTCAATCTCTCATACCAGGATCTGAGAGCCTGTTTGAATCCATAGAGTGACTTCTTAAGTTTGAAAACATGTCTGGATGGATTGAATTCGCAAATCCAAGTGGTTGTTTTACATATACTTCTTCAGAAATGACATTGTAGTGGTAAAAAATTTGAGATTAAACTATTTATTAACTTAACTCACAAAGCAAGAGTCGCCACCGTGCTTTTATTGTTTCCAAAGGAAAAGGGAAAAAGTACGAACAAAACCCAAAAAAGTTTTAAAATGAAACTAATAAAAAGAGAACAAGGGTTCGGGGGTTAGTTATGCAAAGGGAAGGTATTAGCATCCTAAACATCCATGGTACTCCATGGGAACCTCTTTGAAGATATACACATTTTGGTTTGCAAAAAAGGTGATGTTTGTTAAAAGATTGGAGAGTTGAGAAAAGAAACATTTTTATTATGATTTGGTGTTTGCCAAGACTTTTAAAGTCTCATGCCTACATACCAACAAAGTGCGATGGAGGATCAAAACCTCATAGTTCGTGGTAAAAATAACAAAAGGAGTTTGTTCTGATTCATTTTTATGGGAAAGACATTTGTCATTTTAAGGAGAATACTCAACTAGTCATCCACAAGTATGAGAACTTTGCGTTATCATGGGAAGGTCTCCAACTTGGATAAGGATCAACAAGTATGACATTAGCTCCCACATATGGAAAATAATTATCATCAACACTATGGAGATAGGATAGTTATAACTCAACTATGGAAATGACTCATGTCTAATGCCTTGAGAAAAGTTTTTGAAAGGAAAAGTGCACAAGGGCAGAAAATGATTTGAATGAGTTAGGCACTTTTTAGTCTTTTGAAATTGGTCTAAACATGCTTAAGATGAATTAACATTTATTGAGAAAAAGATTTGAAAATCACTTGACAAAAGTCAAGGTTTATTGAGAAAGTGGTTCAAGTTAAAACAAGAAAGTTTTGAAAAAGAGATAAGGTTTTGAAAATTAAAGAAGGGGGATGAGAAGAAGAGACTATCCTAAAGCAATAAAGTAACAGTTAAAGAAGAAAGATCTAACCCAGAGATAGCAAGCTTTGTGACATAAGTCAAGCAAGAATTTCTTCCTTTGGATTAAGCATCAAGCAAGCAAAATAAGAAAATAGTAATCCATGTGTCAGATGAAACCAAAGTAACCAATCCAAGTCTTCCAAAGGAAATCCAAAGTCAAGGGTATCAAATGAACTCCATAATCTCAAGTTATAAGTCCCAAAGCAAAGGTCAAGATCCTAATTCTAAGTTTATAACTCCACAAAGATGCCAAGGATGGTAATCACAAGTCCATGAATTAGGAGTAACAAGTTTCTTTTTTAGGTTTTTATTAGTGTCTTTTTTACAATGTTATCAAAAGAATGATCCAAATGATCAAAGAACAAAATAATATATTCACACAACAATATGATATGAAATTCTAAACATAAAATATAAAGTAAATGACATAAAAAGTAAAGACATAAAGGTAAATGACTTTGAAGTAAAAGTTAATACAAGTAAATTGTTAATAAATGATGTTAGTGATCAAAGATGAAAAGATGTTTTGGTCACTTTTTGGAGAAAACTCAACTATCCACTCACAAGCATGAAAATATGAACCTATACATCATTTGTAAGAAGGGCTCCAACTTGGATAAAATCAACAAGTATGCCACTATCTCTCACAAATGGAAAAGGAGCAAACTTTTCACACAGTACCATGAGGAATAAGAGACTTACAATCTCACTTATAAAAATGTCATTGCCTTTGGGACAAATTTAGCGTTATGTTAAGCAATTGTAATTGGACTTATGTAGAAGTCACAAATATCTGAGGTCGGTCAATAATAATGTTTGTGTTAATACATGCTAGAGAAATGATATGTAAATCATCATCCTAAAGTTATGCCACATAAGAAAAGAAAATGAAAGGGGATGATCAAGTACAAAGGCTAGGAGGACGGTTCATTACTTCAATCCACATTTCATGACACTTAGGACAAATTTATGCATCAATTCAAAGTACCTTAAATGATTCATGATCACTTAGAAGGTAGATTTAAAATGATGAAAGTTCATGAAGCACCAATCCACACATCATGAACAAGATGGACACCAGTCAATCCAATTGATCAAAAGAAAAGAAAGGGATGAAGATGAAAGGGGACAAAAGAGGTCACACCCAAATTGAATCACAAATTTGATTAAGTCATCATCAAAATCAATCATCCATTTTGGTGGATTAGGGTTTTCACCCCATCAACACCCAAGATCCATTGAGTTTGATGAGACTTGAAGTCAAAGTCATCATGATCCAAGGCCAACAAAAATTCACGAGATCAAACAAATTAGAAATGCAATTAAATGAATTAAAAATACATTAAAGGTATTTTTTAAATGATTTTTAAAATGAAAATAAAATGGAAAATCCACAAAGTCCTTTAAAACACCAAATAAATAGCCAAAAAAATTATGGAAGGTTGGATATAAAATGAGAAACATACAATAAAATTTTTAGAATTAAAAAATGCAGAAAAGTTTTTTTAAACCAATTAAAACAAAGGAGAAAAGAGAAAAATCATGAAAAATAGAAAATCAATGAAATAAAATGTGAAAAAATAAAAATCAGATGATGAAAATAAAAGAGGATTTTATAAATTATTTTGGGATTTTTTGGATAAAAATGAAATTACTACGAATTTTTAAAGAAAAAGAATTGAAATAAAAAAAACAGGAGCGTTGGATCACGCCTCATTAATTGACGTGGCAGATCCAACACTCCAAATGATGAGAAACACGATGGAATACACTGTAAGCCAAACACATGATCTAGTTGAATTTAACCAATCAAAATATTTCAAAATGCCAATGTGTCTAGTCCAAACTCTGACCACCTGAGAAATACTTCGGTCATCTTCTCCGGTGAGCTCTCACTGGAGTTTCATCATTTGGTAACTTCAGAACACAAGACCACCACCATTGTGATCATCTTCTCATCCTGAATTTAACCTTATGACTCAAATTCATTTATGTGAACTGAGCAAAGGGAAATTCAAAGAAGTTTCAGAAATAGGCAAAACACGAAAAGTAAAATTAAATGATGAACACGATCAATCAACACCAGATAAGTTAGGGGAAAACATCAGAGTGTGAAGGACTACATTGTGGTAACTTGTTTGAGTTTAAATGTTGCTCATAACTATCGTGTCCTGATGGTGATCAGAAGTTGATGAAGCTCGATCTGGTTAAAACACTTCAGAAGGTCTGAGAGTTTGAGAGTTGTTGCAAAAGCTTTAGAGGATGCCGATGGAGCTAATAGAATCAAGAAAATGGATTGAGACAGGATGAAAATGGATTGATCTCATTCTTTTTGCAATGTGTTAACATCATGACCAAGATTACAATGAGCCAAGAAAGGTTGCATTTGGATGTTTGAGCACAAAGTTATGGTGTGTTGAAGTTGGCATAAAATACTGGTTCCATAACTTAGAAAATTTTGAATGCTTCGTGACTGAAGATGGCCTATAATGTCCCAATGAATTACATGGTCTTCCAAGCATAATTTGACCTTGGTTCTTGAAGTAAACTTGTAGAGTGTATCACAAATGGCATTGTTCAAAACGAATCATCTCCATATATTGAAAATTGAAGAAGTTATGATCTTTGAAATTTGGCAAAAAGTCACTTGAAAAAAGGTCAAATTTCACTAAGTCCACAAATTACCTATAATGTCTCCAAAATTTTGATGATCCTCCAAGCATAATTGGCTCTTGTCATGTAAAGATAGGTTGTAGAGAATTTTGAGAAGAGTCATACGAAAAAAGGGGCATTCAAAAATGTTGAGAATTAAAGGAGTTGCGATCCTTGGAACTTTGACTTCAAAATATTGACTTTTAGGTCAAACCCCTTGGAACAAGCTTGTGTATTTGGACTTTCCTTGCATTTCAAAGCACATGAGTGATCATATGAACTCAAGATAAGGTGTCCTTGATTTCCTCTTGATTAAATGGCTTAATTCTTGAAGTTACTTATTGAAGAAGGCATTGAAATAAACACACGAACCTTTGACTTTTCTTGAGAAGTAAGCCAACAAACTTTGAGATGATTTTGACTTGAGAAGCCATATCTTGAAAAATAAACTTAAGAGAAACAAGACATATTTTTTGGCATTTTGATTAATGGTTAGATAAGCAATGAATCAAATAAACACAAAGGTAAACAAAGAGGTGTTTGGTGATCCCTGCAAGAAGCAAACTGAAAGATGGATATGGGGATCAAAATGTGACCTTGCTTGTATGTAAAAGAGAAAATGAGATGTGTGATCTTAGGGTTAAAAATTAGGGTATGACAGATGCCCTTATTTAAGTTTCTTTAATTTGGAGATATGAAGGTTGAAATCTTTGTCTCGACAAGATTGAAGAGACTTAAATATTTAAGACCCAATTTTTGGCCCTAAGATACCACAAGATGTTTATGATATGATATGAATGCAAACAAGAATCTATATGGGGAATATGGCGCCACAAGAGACAAATAACTGTTAGAGACAATAGGAGACTGAAATTCCCTATGGGAAAGCCAAATTCTAAAAGGGTACCCAGATGGGGACAAACAAAATTCCGCAGGGGGAAAAGCTCGAAAAATAACTGATGCATGATTAGAAGACGAACTAAAGATCCGTCGGGGAAGACTTAACAAAGCAAGACTTCGTCGTGGAAAAGAAATCATCAACAGGGAAAAAACCTGACTCCAATAGGAGAAGAATATTACCTATTATCAGCCAGGTGATAGCTTAACAAAGGTAATAAGCTAAAAAAGAATGATTACCAACTACCAGCAAGGTGATAGCTTAACAAAGGTAACCAATTAGAGGCAAAAGAAATTATTACCTATTATCAGTCGAGTGATAGCTTAACAAAGGTAATAAGCCAAAAGAAATGATTACCAACTACCAGCAAGGTGATAACTTAACAAAGGTAACCAATCAGAGACAAATGGAATATTAGCTACTATCAGCCGAGTGATAGCTTAACAAAGGTAATAAGCTCAAAAAGAATGATTACCAACTACCAATAAGGTGACAGCTTAACAAAGGTAACCAATCAAAGATAAAAGGAATTATTACCTACTATCAGCCAAGGGATAGCTTAACAAAGGTAATAAGCTTAAAAAGAATGATTACCAACTACCAGCAAGGTGATGGCTTACCAAAGGTAACCAATCAAAGGTAAAAGAAATTATTACCTACTATCAACCAAGTGATAACTTAACAGAGGTAATAAGCTCAAAAAGAATGATTACCAACTACCAGCAATGTGATAGCTTAAAAAATGCAACCAATCAAAGGGGGACCAAACTTCAGACTAGGAATGAACTGGAGAGAAGCGGTTAAAGAAGACTCGATCCAATGAGGGCATGAAATCAAAGGGGGATTGATCCCACCCAGATAATGAACTGGAGAGGAAAACTGAAACAAAATATTCCACAAGGATTAAACTCAGTGGGGAATTAGAAAGGATAAATTCTTTCTGCTTAAGGTTGATGCTCTATTGGAGAGAGGACGCACACACTTTGCGGGGAGAAAGGTTCCAGAGAGTGCTGAAGAATTTTTTTCTTTCAAAAATGATAAATATGCAAATAAATATCATGATGCTATGCATATGTGTACGATTATGCTGACAAAACAAACGCAAAGGCGCGAGACTAATAACATCGTACAAAAAGATACTCGGCTAATCTCAACCAAGATGGAGATGCTACCAGAGATTCGTCGGGATTACACCATTCTTGTAATCTGATGTTGGGGAGACTGTTATGCAAAAGATGATCCGGCCTGGGGGAGTCACTGAATTCCACTTTTTAGGATCTTACCATCCTTGGGATCACCATTAACATTCCTCTTTTATATTCACAGGCCGAGGAAAATACATATATTTTTTGTAAATTTTCAAAAACATGATTGCTTAAATATATTTTTATTTCAAAAATGATCATAAAAAATAAATGAAATTTCATAAACTGAAACAAATAAGAGTAGCAAACAAATTGGCAAAATGCTTAAATTTTATTGATATAATGGTAGTCCGCAAAATGTGTGACTCCATGGATCATTACAAAGTTGGAAAATGATAAATATATGGAAAGGGATACATTGAAATACAATGAACACTATTCTCCCTAATAACTTTGAATTTCACTATGCTCTGGACTTCGGTCAAGGATGATAGAAAAGGAAATATGTGACAGGCACGGTTGCTTTAGACGATCAAGTCTGGCCTGATGCAGTTACTTGCCATAATCCCTAACTTTTACCTAGATTTCCCTTTCGGGTTCAATCTACAAGGATGATTATTTTTTGTTTATGTCTCTAATTTTTTCCTGGATCGCCCTTTCGGGTTCTCAATCCACCAAGACGCTCATTTTTGCCTAAACCGCCATTTCAGGTTTTCAACTTAGCGATTTGTTCTTTTATTTTCTAGGCGAAGTATTTCTTGACTTCATAAGCATTCATATGACGAGGGAGCTCCTCACTATACATAGTTGTAAGAACCAATGCACCACCAGAGAAAGCTCTCTTGACAACATATGGACCTTCGTAATTAGGAGTCCACTTGCCCTTAAAACCAGTGTTGAAATACAAAATCTTCTTGAGCACAAGGTCACCTTCTCTGAATACACGAGGTCGAACCTTCTTGTCAAATGGTTTCTTCATTCTCTTTTGATATAACTTACCATGACATAAAGTTGACATTCTTTTCTCTTCAATCAAATTCAACTAATCATATCTGCTCTGAAACCATTCAGCCTCAGACAAACTGGCTTCCATCAGGACTCGCATTGATGGGATCTCAACCTCCACACTGAGCACTGCTTCCATTCCATACACAAGAGAGAAAGGGGTTGCCCCTGTTGAAGTGCGAACATATGTACGATATCCATGCAAAGCAAATGGGAGCATCTCGTGCCAATTTTTATACGTCACAACCATCTTCTAAATGATCTTCTTAATATTCTTATTTGCAGCTTCAACAACCCCATTCATTTTAGGTTTGTAAGGATAAGAGTTATGATGTCCAATCTTAAAGTCGTCGCAAAGCTCTTTCACCATCTTGTTATCAATAATGATCTTACTTGGAACCCCATATCGGCAAATAATCTGATTCTTGATAAATCGGACCATAATCTGCTTGGTCACATTAGCATATGATGTTGTTTCAACCCACTTGGTGAAGTAATTAATAGCTACCAGGATGAAACGATGTATGTTCGAAGCTTTGAGTTCAATCATACTAATCATATCAATTCCCCACATAGAGAAAGGCCACGGGGATGAAATAACATTGAGAAGCGTCGGAGGCACATGAACCTTATCAGTATAAATTTGACATTTATGGCACTTATTACATATTTACAACAATCATGTCCATTGTCAACTAATAGTAACCTGTCCTTAACATCTTTTTAGCCATTGCATGTCCATTGACATGAGTACCAAAGGATCTTTCATGAACTTCTTGCATTAACATGTTTGCTTCGTATCTATCCACGCATCTTAGCAAAACCATGTCAAAGTTTCTCTTGAACATCACATCTTCGTTTAGAAAGAAACTTACGGCCAGTCTTGTCAAAGTATTCTTCCCTTACCTTAGATTTTTCAGCAACAAGTTTTCTAATTAGAAATTGGTTATTTCCTCATTAAGCCCTAGACTTGTTCTTCTCACTTTTTCTCTGACCCCAATTTTTCACGTATTGTAAACTTCTCCCTATTTTCACACTCCTCGATTTATAAATAAAATCCTAATTTTTCCATTTAGGTATTTCCCTTACTACCCTCAATTTATTCTCCAAATCTCCTCATTGCCTCTTATTCCTCTACTAAATCATATGCTCTCTCTAATTTTAATTACTAAATAATTTCTAACATAAAGACATCAATTTTAATTTTTATTTCTAATATTAAATATAATTAATTAAAAATACTAATATTTTAGTTATTTTTAATTATTCTACCAAGCACCCATATTCTTCCTCACACCCTACCAATATCATTACACTCAAACAACACATATAATCACATAATTTATTTTAATTAAAACACCTAATAACTAAATAAATATATAATCAATTAAATTAAATCAATTAATCAAATTTGGGGTGTTACAACTCTATGGCCAACACATGTGACACACCCACCCGTGTTGCTTGCTGGAAATTAGTACTCGAGGAATTCTGTTTTGTGCAATTATTAATTTCTTTCACTTTAATTTGGTCCTAAACATTCCTTATTACCTGGAAGCATAAAGAACACACCAAAGTACATAAAAGAAGATAAAATGGAAAATCACAATAAAAACATAATGAAAACAAGATATAAATATGATGTAAACACCACATGTCATTTTGTATAGCCCATAATGATCTAAAACTTGTATAAACATATATCATATGTTGTTAACAAAAAACACAAAAAAAAGGGAAATGTTGGTATATCAAATTTATTTACTTCAACAACGTGATACCTTCTTTTGAATTTATGGTCATAAAGGACAACCCTCTTGTATATATGAAATCCAAACTAAATAATTTCTTGCACTATTGAGACAATTGATAAGCGGCTAAGATCGAGTATCGCTCACCCTCGCATGATAATGAAGGGATGATGAAGTTTAGTAAGTTTAAGTTGAAAACTGAGGCATGTGTAAGTGTTATGTGGAGCACATTTCATCGTTACATAACCAATGGTCCAGTAGAGGTGGATACGACAATTGCAAAATCGACTAACGATACTCTAAAGATGTTGAAACGTCTTCAACCATATGATAATGATGAATTTTCAAGTTAGATTTAGGTTAACGGAGATCTATGTTATCTTATGTATTTTGTGTATGTGACAACAAATATTTATGTTAAGTTATTCTTCACCCTCTGTCTTAAATTGTTTTTGTTTTTATGATAACATGGTAAAATCTGAATTTTAAAATTTGGGCAAACTCTTTACCTTTGATTTTGCTTGGTATTGAGACTGGATGTGGGGTGGTCTGTTTAGACACGTTCGATTTCAACTTATGTAAGTTGTTAATCCAAATTTCAAAATTCATACATGTACTTACTTATGATTTGGCTTGTTTCATAGAGAGGTTGTTGTGTATTTGATGTGTTCGAATTTCAAAATCCAAATTGTAAGAGTATTTGTTAAATATCGCCAGGGGAGAGGATGTGAGTAAGACAATGGGGTGTGATGAGTAATGTCCAAAATTTCTCTGAAGTTTTATTGAACAAGATCGAAGGAAAATGCTTAGCAAGCCCATGTCGAAAGCCAAAATATCCAATAAAAATCATCAGGAAATTTTACCTTATACCATAACAATTATCTCCAGTCTTACAATTCACTCAATTTGACCAAAATACTCATGTATAAATAGTTTATAATTGAAATTTTTCCTTTTTTTCTCATTTTATTTTGAAGTTCTACAATCTAATATTGAAAGTTGAGAAAATTTTATATATTGGAAGTCTTACCACTAAATTCTTTGATACACTAAAACTTTCGAATGGTATACTAAAACTCCCGAAAATCTTTCTACTAAGTTCTCCGATCTATATTATGTATGAAAAAAATATTTGCTTAGGAAAAAATTGCATTTCAGATAATTTATAGGTAAGTTATCTCGTGACTACAATAAGAATGAGTTTAGACAACAACGAAAAACTATGGGCCAAAGTAAAGAAAATTGTTGCCTAATCTAATAGGGCATGGTTTTTACTGTAGATGAAAAATCGTTTATTCCACGCCTGAAAAAAATTATCGTCTAAGGCTTTAAGCAATGGTTTTTTACTTTAGGCTACAGTTTTTTATTGTTGTCTAAACTCATTTACGAACTAGTTTCAACAACTATCTTTCCAAATAGTTATCCGGAATGATTTTTTTTTTATTAAAAAAATGGACTTTTATTTTCCATACATAATATAGACCGAAGAACTTAATAAAAAGACTTCCGAGAGTTTTAGTGTACCAAAGAACTTAGTGGTAAAACTTTCGGTACACAAAAATCTCTCTCTCTCTCTCTCTCTCTCTCTCTCTCTCTCTCTCTCTCTCTCTGCGCACGCGTGCATGTATGTGTGTGTGCATATTCATGTGCGCATGTGCGTGTGTGTGCGCGCGCGTGCGTGTGTGTTGTGTGTGTGTGTGTCTAATACTGTTCTATCATGTACTTATTATCCAAATACTTGTCTTGTAGTACTATTATGTGTTGTCTAGTATTGTTCTATCATGTACTTATTATTTTGCAAATGAAACACGAGTGTGTTTGAAAGAAATATTTTAGTGAGAAAATTTTAAATGATTTAGACAAAATTCATTTTTTGGATAAAAATATGAATAATTATTAAAATGATAAAAATCTATGAAGTATTTTATCAAAGTTAAATTTAACAAGTTTAAAATGACACATAAAATCAAAGAATTTAAAATTTCTCTCATACTCCATAACATATGAATGTCAAAGCTGGTTTTGTTTCAAAAAATTTAAATTGGTCCTCATATTTTCCAAAAAATTTAAATTCACCTCAAACTTTTTGTAAATTGGTCCTTATTAATTTTCAAATTTTACAAATTAATTCTTTGAATTTTTACAAATCGCAAATTAATTCCTATTTTTAATTTTAAAATTAGGCCCAAAAATTCTATATTTTGTAAAAAATGACCTTAAAATTTATAATATTCTATCCAAATAAAAAAAATTGTTTAAAATTTTAAATTTCTTAAAAATTTATAATTACCACATTCAAATACACTTTAAAGTATAATTGGATGAAACATTTTAACGAGCGAATGTAATACTTTGAGAAATTTTAAAATAATTTGAACAAAATTTATTGTTTGAATAAAACATATGGGAAAATATTAAAATGATTAATGTTTATGAAATATTTTATACGAAGTTATAAATTTAATAATTTTAAAATAACATTTAAAATCAAAGAATTTAAAATTTCTATCAGAGTCTATAACATGTGTGTCATACCCCAAAATTTGCCCGCTAATATTACAAGGCATTTTTCAAGGCACTCCAACTTATTGTTCAAGACATTGACCTTAAAAGAGCAAAGACCCAGCTCACAAATGGCCCAATCCAGAAAATGGCCCAAACTGGCATGCTCGCTAGGCGAGCAAATCCTTCGCCTAGCGAACCCTTCGCTACAATACTCGCCTAGCGAAGCTTGCGAATACCAGAAAATTCTGGGCTTCATTCTGAGCCCATTAGGTCACAACAAACCATTATAAATACCAACATTTCAGTCAGGAAAAGGGGAACGAATACGGAAGGAAAACCGGAGATAGAAAGAAGGCACAACAAACCCTGGAGGCTAACCAAGAGAATTCAGAGCAACCCTAAAGGAAACCCTGAAGGAAGCTCATCCGCATCAAGGTCACCTCCGCCCAACTCAATCCGACTTGCCAATTCAAGGTTGCAATTCGATTGCAAACAGGTTTGTATTACTATTACCGCTTTATGTTCTTAATTTGTATGTGATATTATAATTGAATTCATAAACATATTTGAGGTTTTGCATGTGAATTTAAGTGTGCCTGAATATTGTGAATGTTGAACCATGTAATTTGTGTATTGGACGCCATAAGGCGTGCAGCAGGCTGAGGTCATACTGTTCTGAAATTCAAAACCCGCAGCTGCTCGCTAGCACATCGCTAAGCGAGCATGTAGCGAGTATTCGCTAGGCGAGGCAGAGGCGAACGTGACAGTCGTTAATATTTTGGGTGTTCTGTTCTGTGCTTATTTGATCTGTTCTATGTTAATCATGCGTTATTTTGCCTGACATTCCTACTGTTGTGTTTTCCTTTGCGGTGTAATCCTCGATTGCACCCCCCATTTGGTATTCTGACCTGTGTGCTGAATGTTGTAAGGGTTCACATATTCCCAGGAACAAGTAGCTTGCTAGGTATTCCACTTTATTTGTGGGATACCCTTGTGGAGGTTCCTCCTAATTATTTAGTTGATTTTAATGTGGAGATTCATCCTATTTACTTAATTGATTTTAATGTGGAGATGCACCCTAATTACTTAATTAATATGGACCTAATTACCTAATTGATTATAACTATCTAATCGATTGTAAAATATTGCCTTTGAATATGTGATCTTGGACCCCTCTTTGTTGCCTTACGATATTACGGTATTATGGTCATGTCCCGAGAATGTGGGGATACACCTAGCAAAGACCCTTCGGTTAAATCATCACGTCCCTATAAAATAAATCATAGTCCCTCGGATGTTGCCTGCGAATATATGATTTTGTCCCTCGATGACCCTTCGTTGTAGCCTACGGTTAAATGATGATCGTCCCTTCGAATGCTAAGGTATCCTTACAAATCTTGCCTTCAATGACTAATCGATGACCCTACGATGATCCTTTTACATCCAAAGGATAAAACTACTTACTTCTCAATAGTAAGGACAGTTTTACCCTCATAAGGATAGGAAATGCCCATAAAGACCTCGGGTAGGTATGACCCTTAATTGCTGATTCACAACCTAAAATATTTTTCACCCCACACCTTTCAAAACATCTTTTAGAAAATCACCACTTGGTATACATTCATACTAGAATCATTACCGAGTTATATTTTTCTAAACAACTTTCAAAACTAAACGAGATAACCACTTCGTATACATTCATACAAGAATCATTACAAAGTTAAATTCTCTTTTCAAAACATTTTCTAAACAATTCACAACCACTTTTTCCAGACAAACATAAGTGATCAAGCAATTAAGAGCCCATGGATAACCATGGATACAAAGGGTGCTAACACCTTCCCTTTGTATAATGTACCTCCCGAACCCAAAATCTAATTAAGGTCTTTCCTGTTCTTTTCCACCTTTCCTTATTGGATAAAAGAAAAGTCGGTGGCGACTCTTGCTAACCGCGACATTTGCTTTCCAAAGCAAAAACACATAAAGTCAGTTCACCGTATCACAGAACTGGCGACTCTGCTGGGGATACTTAAAAAGAGAGGTTACCTTAAAAAATAAGATCACTTATTTGAATTGTCTGATTTACTTTTAAGGGATTGCTTGGGTATTTTATGCTTGAGTGAAAGATCCTACACCCGGATCTAGTGTACCTTAGGTAAGTAGCAATAGATCATCGCGACTATCCGACGTATACTGGAATGGTCAAAATGATGGCTACGGTTAATGTGACACTTTGGATGTCCTGATGTTCCTCATGTTTACTTAAGGAAAAATTTGGCTTCCGCGTGGTGTCATCAAAGCATTAACCAGACCTTTAGAACCCTAATTGACTCATCCTAGCCATTAGAAAGTAGTGAGATAACTGGCTTCGGTTCCGACTGAGGTTGGTTGAGACTCGATACTACACTCTTTGAGATTGGACTTTAGGGAAGCTTCGGTCAACCACTTGGTGTTACACTGAAGTGGACTTAAGGAAAGGTCAATGATTTGAGATCCTTCTAGAACCCGGTTACTATTCTAGGACAGGTTGAACCAACCAAACTTCAGTGGGGAGGGTACTTACCTATGGAACTCATGCAAGCCTTAAAACCTAAGAATGATTGTTGTGTGACTTGTTTGTGCTTGTTATTTATTTAACATCATAACATCATAACATCATAACATCATAACATTGTACTAACCATTTCAAGGACTTAGGGATTTAGCTTTGCTCTGTTAAACAGGTTATGGCTTCCAGGAAGACTATCCGGATCAATTTTGTAGCCATCTCTCCTCAACTCAAGGATTTAGTGTCAGAACTTCCTGATCAGACTCAGTTCGTCAAGAAACATGGTTCTATTCTCAATTTGGTTACCACTGGTTTCAAATAAGATATGATGAGAGTTCTATTCCAGTTCTTCGATCCTAAACATCATTGCTTCACATTTCCAGATTATCAGTTGGTACCCACATTAGAAGAATTCTCCAGGATGCTTGGGATACCTATCCTTGATCAAACACCTTTCAGCGGTTTAGAAAAGATTCTGAAGTCTGAAGAAGTTGTCGCGGCTTTACACATGACAAAGTCCGATATTGAAACCAATTGGGTAACAAGAAGAGGAGTTAAGGGTTTACTTGCCAAATTTCTGATAAATAAGGCCCGAGAATTCTTAAAGGTTATGAATGCCCATGCTTTCGAAGATGTTTTAGCGTTACTAATCTATGGTTTGGTGTTATTTCCTAACCCAGACCAATTCATAGATATGAATGCTATTAAGATATTTCTCAGTCATAACCCTGTGCCTACCTTGCTTGGAGACATTTTGCATTCCCTTCACACCCGTACTATGAAAAGGCAAGGGACTCTCATGTGCTGCATACCTCTATTGTCTAGGTGGTTTATTTCACACCTTCCTCAATCAGTCTTGAAGAATGAGCAAAATCTGAAATGGTCTCAAAGGATAATGTCGCTCTCCCATTCAGACATCCGTTGGTGTCCTCATCTCAAAGAAAATGTTATCATCATTGACCGTTGTGGAGAATTCTCTAACGTACCACTC
Organism: Lathyrus oleraceus; assembly: GCF_024323335.1. NCBI lineage: Eukaryota > Viridiplantae > Streptophyta > Magnoliopsida > Fabales > Fabaceae > Lathyrus > Lathyrus oleraceus. The sequence continues at coordinate 131,453,457 of NC_066581.1, forward strand.
ATGGGGATGAGAGGAGGTATTACTTATAACCCAGCTTTAGCCCTACGCCAGTTTGGTTATGCTCGAAGGGACGGTCCACATGAAAGAATTATTCAAGGTACTGTGTTTGACTATGACACCGATTCCCAAGGTCTCCGTCAGAGATTTGTACGAGCCTGGGGCATGGTGAAAAGAAGCACTTTAGGACAGAAAAACTCTATTCCCATGGAACCTTATCTCAGATGGGTACGCGCCAGAGCTCGTGAACTTGTCATGCCATACCTTGCAGTCGGACCGCTGATTGTTGAACCAGAAGTTGACGGAGGTACTCCTCAGATCATTCCTTATCCAGATATGCCTACCGATGTTGAAGAGTTAAAGAGATCCTGGATCCAGTTGAGAGAGGAAAGGGATACTTTTGAGACTCAGTTCGTTGCAGAAAGGAAGAAAGTATTAGAGCTCACCAACCAGCTTAATGAGGAACGAAGACTCAATACATATCTTCGTCCAAAAAGAAGCCGTCCCTGGGAGATTTGAGCTTTCATTTATTTCCTTTTGTAATGAACATTGATTAAAGAAATTATTAATAAAAGTTCCCCTCTTTTGGTGGTTTACGCAAAGCTAAATTCCAAAAGTCCTTGAAAACATTTCATACATTGCATAGCATGACATAACATTGCATAACAGGTATTCTAAAGGATCTATATTCTCACGATCTTCCTTGCAAACAGAAAAATGGCTCTCGAACAAACTGTCAAAGATCTCCAGGCTCAGAATGCTCAATTCCAGAAGATGATGCTGAGCTTATCCAAGGGGCAGGAGGAACTGAAGGCTCTCTTGCTCGAGAAGAAGAAAGACCAGAAACCTGTGAGTTACATTAACCCGGGAAGAAGGCGTAAAGGACAGGCTGCGGGAGTCAAGATTAGACTTCCGAAGGATCAAGAAGAGGAGACAGAAAATGATTCGGAAGATGAGAATACTGATCCTCTCAACCAGGAGGACGACGAGGAAGATTATGAAGATGAACAATACTCTCCAAAAGAGGATAAGTATAAGTTGCTGGAAGAACGTATGCTAGCTATGGAGGGTCAAAAGGCGCCCGGTCTGGATTTCGAAAGCTTGGGACTGGTCTCTGATGTGGTCATTCCTCGCAAATTCAAGATCCCCACTTTCACTAAGTATGATGGTGCGTCTTGTCCTCAGATGCATCTGAGAGCTTATGTGAGAAAGATTCAGCCGTATACCGCTGATAGGAAACTATGGATCCATTTCTTCCAGGAGAGCCTGTCTGGCACGCAGTTGGAGTGGTATTATCAGCTCGAGAGCTCTAACATCCGCACCTGGACTGATTTAGCGACAGCTTTCTACAAGCACTACCAGTACAATTCTGAATTGGCGCCTACTCGGCTACAGTTGCAGAATATGACTATGGGATCTAAAGAAAGCTTCAAAGAATATGCTCAAAAATGGAGAGATTTGGCTGGCAGAGTCAAACCCCCTATGACTGATCGAGAATTAGTGGACATGTTCATGGGTACACTGACTGGTCCATTCTACAGCCATCTACTGGGAAGTTCTTCATCAGGTTTCACTGACCTTATATTGACGGGTGAACGTGTTGAAAGTGGTGTTCGAAGTGGAAAGATACAGGCAGCTACCTCCGCAAGCACCAGAAAGACCCATCAGGGAAAGAATGAATCAAATGTTGTGTACGGTGAAAGGAGTCATAACAAGAAAAATCGTGACCATACCATTGGAGCAGTTACGATTACAGCACCGCCATCTCAAAACTTCCAGCACAGGCAAGACAGGCCAAGAAGGCAGTTTACCAAGATCAATATGACTTTGGCGCAAGCACTGCAGGGTATGCTAAGGGCAAATTTAATTACTCTCAGAGATCCTCCTACGAATCCCAACACTACTTCTTCGCGTTATAATCCCAATGCCAGGTGTGCATATCACTCCGATAGCCCCGGGCATGATACAAACGATTGTTGGTCATTGAAGAATAAGATTCAGGATATGATCGACGCTGGTGAGATTGAATTTGATCCTCCAGGGACTCCTAATGTCATCACTGCACCTATGCCTAACCATGACAAGACTGTTAATGTTGTGGATGACAATTCTCACATTTCTAATGTAGCTGATTTAACATCTCCTCTCCTGATCATCAAGAAGAATTTATTGCAAACTGGTTTATTTCCAGGTTGTGCGGAAAATTGCGATCTCTGTATACTCCGACCCAATGATTGCTTGAAATTGAGGAATGGTATTCAACGACTGATGGATGATCGCACAATTCTCTTTGAAAGGATTCCTAAGGTGGAAAACACTGTTGAAGAAATATCTGTGATTGCTAGGTCCAAAGTCCCAGTGAAGATTACCGCTACTAGAGTGCCTATGAAGATTACTGCTGAGCCCAGGGTAGCTCCCCTAATTATTACTGCACCTGGCCCAATACTGTATTCCTCAAGCAAAGCCATTCCGTGGAATTATGGAGGGGATGTTTACATCCATGGCGTAAAGCAAGTTGATAATTCTGCTAATCCTAATGGCATTGTTGGGACTAGTAAAATTACTCGAAGTGGAAGGATCTTTTCTCCAGAAATCTCACCTCCCACCCCTGAAACCCGAGGAAAGGAACCAGTTAACCCTTCTCAGGTAGGGACACCCGTCGAAGTTACTACTGAAGATGTTGCCAAACAAGAAATGGAAGAAGTGCTGAAGATCATCCGCAAGAGTGATTTTGATGTGGTAGAACAGTTGGGGCATACCCCGTCTAAGATCTCGATGCTATCCTTGTTGTTATCTTCTGAATCTCATGCCAATGCATTGATCAAATTCTTGAAGACCGCTCATGTACCTCAGGAGACATCCGTCGATCAGTTCGAAAATTATGTTGCCCATCTGGCTATCGACAATGGCCTAGGCTTTTCCGATGCTGACCTGACACCAGCAGGAAAGAATCACAATAAAGCTCTGCATATCTCCATTGAGTGTAAGGGGATCACCTTGTCTCATGTGTTGATCGATAATGGCTCTTCTTTGAATGTGCTACCGAAAGCTGTACTCGATAAGCTTGACTGCAAGAGCATCGAATTGAAACCTAGTGATACTGTGGTGCGTGCGTACGACGGTGCCAAAAGTGTTGTCCATGGTGAAGTGGGTCTCCCTATCAAGATAGGACCTCAAGTCTTCAACACTACCTTTCATGTGATGAACATCCGTCCTGCCTATTCCTGCTTGCTGGGACGCCCTTGGATTCGTGGGGCAAGTGTTGTAGCTTCATCTCTCCATAAAAAGCTGAGGTATCCAATAGAGGGCAAGATTGTCACTGTGTGTGGAGAAGAAGAATATATTGTCAGTAGTGTGCAGGCCTTCAGATACGTCGAGATGGATGGTGAATTCTTTGAGACTCCTTCTCAGTCATTTGAAGTAGTTCCTCCGACCAGCCCTGTCCTTAAGCCAACTCCCCTTGTGCCCAAGGTTATTCGTGCTCCTCCTGCCAGGATTTCTCTGAAAGATGCTCAAGCCGTAGTTGAAGATGGTGGTCGTACTGGCTGGGGTCAACTGATCGATGTACCGTACAAGTCTGATAGATTTGGACTGGGATTTAGCTCTGAGAAGGTAGTCAAGAATCAGATTAATGTTGTAGAAGATGCTGATAGCGATTGCGACTTGGATAGCTGGATTTTCCCAACAATTGGTGACAGACTCAATAATTGGAAGGCTGAAGACACTATCCTGATTTCCTTTAGTCAGGAGTAATTGTTATTGTCTGTTTTAGTGTTGCAAATTTTAAATTTTAAATTTTTACAATTGAACTTCTTAAAGCATTGTGTCTATACCCGAGGCACAATGGCTAATTTGTTAAGGGTTTTGTCATTTTCATAAGCATATTCACATTCAATAAATCAATGGACTTTTTGCATTCAAATATTGCGCTCTTTATCTTTCCTGTCATCTTCCAAAAAAGCTATGTTTCTTACACACACTCACATAACAAATTGCAGATCCATACCCACTATGGATCCTGTTGATAATAGTTCTACTACTGTTCATTATGACTTTGAAAATCCGATCTACCAAGCCGAGGATGGAAGTGAGGAAGATTGTGAAGTACCTGGAGAACTTGCCAGACTGGTACTGCAAGAAGAGAAGACTATACAACCGCATGAAGAGTCAATCGAAATGGTAAACTTAGGTACTGAAGTGGACAAGAAAGAAGTCAAAATAGGAGCAGGCTTGGAAAACAGTGTCAAAGGAAGATTGATTCGGATGTTACACGACTATATGGAGATTTTTGCTTGGTCTTATGAAGATATGCCAGGACTGGATACTGATATAGTAGTGCATCGTTTGCCAATGAAGGAAGATTGTCATCCTGTTAAGCAAAAGGTTCGTCGCATGCGTCCTGAAATGTCCGAGAAAATCAAAGTCGAAGTTATGAAACAATTTAACGTCGGTTTCCTAGTTGTTACTTCTTATCCCCAATGGGTTGCTAATGTGGTACCAGTGCCGAAGAAGGATGGTAAGGTGCGAATGTGCGTCGATTACAGAGATCTGAATAAAGCGAGTCCCAAAGATGACTTTCCACTTCCGCACATTGATGTTCTGGTAGATAACACCGCTTAACACAAAGTATTCTCCTTCATGGATGGATTCTCGGGTTATAACCAGATTAATATGGCACCTGAAGACATGGAGAAAACTACGTTTGTGACGCAATGGGGCACTTTCTGTTACAAAGTAATGCCGTTCGGTTTAAAGAACGTTGGGGCAACATACCAGCGTGCTATGGTAGTGTTGTTCCATGACATGATCCATCACGAAATAGAGGTATATGTGGATGACATGATAGCCAGATCTCATACTAAAGAAGAACATCTCGATCATTTATACAAACTGTTTGAGAGGTTGAAGAAATACAAGCTGAGATTGAACCCGAACAAATGCACCTTTGGAGTAAGATCCGGTAAACTATTGGGATTTATTGTCAGTGGTAAAGGAATTGAGGTTGACCCGGCTAAGGTGAGAGCTATCCAAGAAATGCCAGTGCCCCGTACAGATAAGGAAGTCAGAGGTTTCTTGGGACGTTTGAATTACATCGCCCGGTTTATCTCCCATTTAACTGCTACCTGCAAACCCATCTTCAAACTACTGAGGAAGAATCAAGAGATGATATGGAATGACGAATGTCAAGAAGCTTTTGACAAAATCAAGAAGTATCTCCAGGAACCTCCGATCCTGATACCACCAGTTGAAGGAAGACCTCTAATCATGTATTTAACCGTGTTAGAAAATTCAATGGGGTGCGTGTTGGGGCAACATTACGAGTCTGGTCGAAAAGAGCATGCCATATACTACCTTAGCAAAAAGTTTACCGACTGTGAAACAAGATACTCACTGCTCGAGAGAACTTGCTGTGCTTTGGCCTGGGCTGCTCGCCGACTAAGACAGTATATGTTGAATCATACCACTTTGTTGATTTCTAAGATGGATCCCATCAAATACATATTTGAGAAGCCTGCCCTTTCCGGAAGAATAGCGAGATGGCAGATGATTTTAACAGAGTATGATATCCAGTATACTACCCAGAAAGCAATCAAAGGAAGCGTGCTAGCTGATCATTTGGCTCATCAAGCAGTGGATGATTACCAATCTATGAATTTTGAGTTCCCAGACGAGGATGTCATGCTTGTTACTGATTACGAAGAACCTGGACCGGATGAAGGACCCGAACCGGGATCCCGATGGACTATGGTTTTTGATGGATCTTCTAATGCATTGGGCAATGGTGTTGGTGTTGTAATCGTTTCCCCCAAGGGTTGTCATACTCCTTTCACTGCTAGACTATGTTTCGATTGTACCAACAATATGGCCGAGTATGAAGCATGTATTTTGGGACTCAGAGCTGCTATAGACCTGAGAATCAAGTTTTTGAGTGTGTACGGAGACTCAGCATTAGTAATCAGTCAGATCAAAGGAGAATGGGACACTAAACATACGAATCTCATCCCTTATCGAGAGCGGGTGTTGACATTAATCCCATACTTTGAAGAGATTACATTCGAACACATCCCACGAGAAGAGAATCAGTTGGTAGACGCCTTGGCCACCATGTCATCTATGTTCAGAGTCAGATGGGACAATGAAGCTCCCAGGATCACCATTGAACGACTAGATGAACCAGCATATTGTTATGAACTTAACGCTGCTGAAGTAGAAGAGAAACCTTGGTTCCACGAAGTAAAAAGATATTTAGAAGCTCAGGAATACCCTGAAGGGGCGTCCACCAATGACAGAAAATTTCTGAGGAAGTTTTCCGCTAGATTCTTTTTTAGTAATGGAATATTATACAAACGTAATCATGATTCGACTTTGCTTCGTTGTGTGGATAAAAAGGAAGCAGAAAAGATTATGGAAGACATGCATGACGGTATTTTTGGGACTCACTCTAGTGGACATACAATGGCCAAGAAGATTCTGAGATCAGGGTATTATTGGTCTACCATGGAAGCTGATTGCCACCATCACTCCAGAACTTGTCACAAGTGCCAGATCTATGCGGATAAAGTACATGTGCCTCCTGCTCCTTTAAACGTGTTGACAGCCCCTTGGCCCTTTGCAATGTGGGGCATTGATATGATTGGAGAGATTAAACCTACTGCTTCCAACGAACATCGTTTCATCCTCGTGGCTATTGATTACTTTACAAAGTGGGTAGAGGCAGCCTCATTTGCTTCTGTTACCAAGAATGTGGTGGCACGGTTCATCAAGAATAGTCTTATTTGCCGATATGGCGTCCCTGAAAGAGTTATCACCGATAATGGCACTAATTTGAACAACAAGATGATTACTGAACTCTGCACGCAATTCAAGATAAAACATCATAACTCTTCTCCGTACCGGCCAAAGATGAACGGCGCCGTGGAGGCTGCTAATAAGAATATCAAGAAGATCATACAAAAGATGACAGTAACGTACAAAGACTGGCATGAGATGTTACCATTTGCTCTTCATGGTTATCGCACTTCAGTACGCACTTCGACAGGGGCAACTCCTTTCTCTTTAGTCTATGGAATGGAAGCCGTCTTACCGGTGGAAGTTCAGATTCCCTCTCTAAGAATCATGAAAGAGGCAGGTTTAGACGAGGATGAATGGATTCAAACTCGACTCGATCAGATAAATTTGATTGATGAAAAGAGACTTGCGGCTGTTTGTCATGGGCAGATATATCAGAAGCGCATGACCCAGGCATTCAACAAAAAGGTCAAGAGACGGGTGTATCAAATCGACAACTTAGTTATCAAGCGTATCATTCTACCACAAGGTGATCCCAGGGGCAAATGGACTCCCACATACGAAGGGCCCTTTGTAGTTAAGAAGGTATTCTCTGGTGGAGCCATGATACTTGCTACGATGGATGGCGAAGACTTCCCACATCCCGTGAACGCAGACATAGTCAAAAAATACTACGCATAAAAGAGACCCGCTAGGTCGACGTACCTAGGCAAAAGTAAGGGCATCCCGGCGAACCAAAAGGGTTCGGGCAAAATTAGGGATAAACATATAAAAAATGTACACCCGGCAAGTCGAAAACCTGAAAAGGCGGCTTGGGCAAAAAGGGGTATCCTGGTGGACTGAAAACCTGAAAAGGCGGTCCAAGCAAAAATTAGGGATTAAAAGCGTATGACTATACCCCGTTCTCAGACAGCTTTATCCAAGTTCAAGGGACTGAACAAGCCAATCAATTCTATCCGACAGCAGGAGATGAGACGCTTGAAGACATAATGACAGTAGTAGAATTAAAATCAACAGGGCTTTTCCTTCATAGCTTTTCTTTAGGTTCTCGACAATTTCCTCTTACTAGGATTTCTGTCTCCATGTACACAAATTGCCTGTTTATAGGCCCTCTTTCAAAATCAATATAATTTTATTTCCAAAAAGATGCTTTTGTTTTACTTTTTCTGTTTTGTTTGCATAAACGTCCATTGATTTAATTTGAATTGATATGTGCATTTGAATATGATCGATGTGTACCAAAAATGCATGCATAAAATAGAAATAGCAATCACTACGAGACTTCAGGATCGAGGAGAAGGTCTAACCATGCTTTCCAATGAATCCGTTGCTAATTCTATTTCCCAGCAAAGCCAGTTATTCCCCAGAAGCAATTGGCATTACTAGACAAATTGGTCATCTCTTCCACCCCCAGCCAGGCTTCTGTTAAATATTTCTACCATCAGACGGAAATCAAGTATCCCTAGCTGAGAAAGGGTCATCAATACAAGTATCTCCAACCAGAAGATAGGGATTTATTTTCCCCAGGGAGTCGCCCAAAAAAAAACTTTTCAGAAGCATAATTCATTCATTACATCATTTCACAACATACGCATGCATGCATTGTCCGCATTTATTTTCATAAGCATAAAACATCTCATGCATCATGACATAGCATGAAGCTAACTTTATTTTTCAGGTTAATTATCCTCCGGATACAGTCAAAATAAAGATCCGTTCAGACGGACATCTTTATCAATTTCAACTACATCTCTCAGATACAATCCACTCTGGCAAGCACTCTGATATTCGCCCAATGGTGGCATCATTAAACCCATCTCAGATATTCATTGCAAATACAACATATACAAATACTATCAGATATAGCCTGGCGTACGGTTCACTCTAATTCAGCTCAACATATGACTCCTTCAACTTAGATGCGATCTAACGTACGATCCATCCTGACGTTCTGCAACTCGGATACGATCTAACGTACGATCCATTCTGACCTTCAAATCCTCAGATACTGCCTAGCGTACGGTACATTCCGGGGTGTAGTCTAGCGTACGACTACTTTCTTCTTCAGATACAGCCTAACGTACGGCTCATTATGCCACTCAGATACGATCTAACGTACGATCCATTCTGACCTTCAAATCCTCAGATACTGCCTAGCGTACGGTACATTTCGGGATGTAGTCTAGCGTACGACTACTTTCTTCTTTAGATACAGCCTAACGTACGGTTCATTCTGCAACTCCAATACGGTCTAATGTACGACCCATTTGGATCTTCAACTCAGATACGATCTAGCGAACGATCCATTCTGATCTTTCATCCCCAGTGAAGTCATTCGCCTAATGGACAATTCACTCCGCTATTCAGATGCGGTCTAGCGTATGATCCATTCTGATCCCTTATCCCCAGCAGCGTATAACACACTCTGACTCCCCAGCGAAGTCGACAGCATAATGGATGACTCACTATACGGTCTAGCGTATGACCCGGTATGACACCCATGTCTTCAGATATCATCTAATGTACGACGCACTCTGAAGCTCTCATCATCAAACTTCCTGGATGGTATCTTTAAGCCCATCTTCATAAAGACTAACTGTTGATTAACAAGTGAAAATTTTGGGGCATTCTAGTGTTCAATATTCTTCCACCTCCAGACCACGAATGGCATACATACCATCCTAACTCTCTCGGTTCAAGAATATTGAACAGGGGCAGCTGTCATACCCCAAAATTTGCCCGCTAATATTACAAGGCATTTTTCAAGGCACTCCAACTTAGTGTTCAAGACATTGACCTTAAAAGAGCAAAGACCCAGCTCACAAATGGCCCAATCCAGAAAATGGCCCAAACTGGCATGCTCGCTAGGCGAGCAAATCCTTCGCCTAGCGAACCCTTCGCTACAATACTCGCCTAGCGAAGCTTGCGAATACCAGAAAATTCTGGGCTTCATTCTGAGCCCATTAGGTCACAACAAACCATTATAAATACCAACATTTCAGTCAGGAAAAGGGGAACGAATACGGAAGAAAAACCGGAGATAGAAAGAAGGCACAACAAACCCTGGAGGCTAACCAAGAGAATTCAGAGCAACCCTAAAGGAAACCCTGAAGGAAGCTCATCCGCATCAAGGTCACCTCCGCCCAACTCAATCCGACTTGCCAATTCAAGGTTGCAATTCGATTGCAAACAGGTTTGCATTACTATTACCGCTTTATGTTCTTAATTTGTATGTGATATTATAATTGAATTCATAAACATATTTGAGGTTTTGCATGTGAATTTAAGTGTGCCTGAATATTGTGAATGCTGAACCATGTAATTTGTGTATTGGACGCCATAAGGCGTGCAGCAGGCTGAGGTCATACTGTTCTGAAATTCAAAACCCGCAGTCGCTCGCTAGCACATCGCTAAGCGAGCATGTAGCGAGTATTCGCTAGGCCTTCGCTAGGCGAGGCAGAGGCGAACGTGACAGTCGCTAATATTTTGGGTGTTCTGTTTTGTGCTTATTTGATCTGTTATATGTTAATCATGCGTTATTTTGCCTGACATTCCTACTGCTGTGTTTTCCTTTGCGGTGTAATCCTCGATTGCACCCCCCATTTGGTATTCTGACCTGTGTGCTGAATGTTGTAAGGGTTCACATATTCCCAGGAACAAGTAGCTTGCTAGGTATTCCACTTTATTTGTGGGATACCCTTGTGGAGGTTCCTCCTAATTATTTAGTTGATTTTAATGTGGAGATTCATCCTATTTACTTAATTGATTTTAATGTGGAGATGCACCCTAATTACTTAATTAATATGGACCTAATTACCTAATTGATTATAACTATCTAATCGATTGTAAAATATTGCCTTTGAATATGTGATCTTGGACCCCTCTTTGTTGCCTTACGATATTACGGTATTATGGTCATGTCCCGCGAATGTGGGGATACACCTAGCAAAGACCCTTCGGTTAAATCATCACGTCCCTATAAAATAAATCATAATCCCTCGGATGTTGCCTGCGAATATATGATTTTGTCCCTCGATGACCCTTCGTTATAGCCTACGGTTAAATGATGATCGTCCCTTCGAATGCTAAGGTATCCTTACAAATGTTGCCTTCAATGACCAATCGATGACCCTACGATGATCCTTTTACATCCAAAGGATAAAACTACTTACTTCTCAATAGTAAGGACAGTTTTACCCTCATAAGGATAGGAAATGCCCATAAAGACCTCGGGTAGGTATGACCCTTAATTGCTGATTCACAACCTAAAATATTTTTCACCCCACACCTTTCAAAACATCTTTTAGAAAATCACCACTTGGTATACATTCATACTAGAATCATTACCGAGTTATATTTTTCTAAACAACTTTCAAAACTAAACGAGATAACCACTTCGTATACATTCATACAAGAATCATTACAAAGTTAAATTCTCTTTTCAAAACATTTTCTAAACAATTCACAACCACTTTTTCCAGACAAACATAAGTGATCAAGCAATTAAGAGCCCATGGATAACCATGGATACAAAGGGTGCTAACACCTTCCCTTTGTATAATGTACCTCCCGAACCCAAAATCTAATTAAGGTCTTTCCTGTTCTTTTCCACCTTTCCTTATTGGATAAAAGAAAAGTCGGTGGCAACTCTTGCTAACCGCGACATTTGCTTTCCAAAGCAAAAACACATAAAGTCAGTTCACTGTATGACAATGTGAATAGGGGTGTTCACTTGTTCCGATTACAATGGTATTTAGTTAGGATGAAAAACAAAACAAACCAATAAAATGCGGTATTAATTGATACAAGAAGCGAATTTCAACGAATAATAATTAATTTATATAGTTTATATCATTATATCATTATTATCATGAAAAATGGACACTAATATAAGGTATTGAATCTTAAGGAAAAAAATTAAATGTAAATTATATTTTTCTTAAATATACTTTACATATTTGTTTATAATATATCCTATCAATCCAACTAAAACCAATTAGTTATTTTTCGATTTGAACTTTATTGCAAAAATGTACAAACCCAATTAATCTCAATACCTTGTCAAATTAGTTGTAATTATTGTTTCAAAATTTACAAGTTAGTCTTCCTATTTTTCAAAATTTTAAAAATGACCTCCACAAATTTTCAATTATTTGTAAATTGGCCCTTATTAATTTTAAAATTTTACAAATTAGTCCTTTAATTTTTCAAAAATTTCAAATTAATCCTTATTTTTGAATTTTTAAATTTGACACAATTTGTAAATTTTGTAAATATTACATCAAATATTTATCAAAGAAATTTTTTAATACTCTATCCAAACAAAAACCTTAAAAATGAATAAACTTCAATTGAATTGTTTAAAATTTTAAAAAGTATAAATTTCTTTAAAAAAAATTAATTACCTCGCACTCTAAAGTTAATGGTTACCAAACATAATTTTACCACCCCTAGTTCTATAGAATATTTTTGGTAAACTGAAACCAACAATAGATGAGACAGGTGCAAGGACCCATGCAAATATTAAAATTGTGAGCAAAACATCTAGGGAGTCATTGGACCTATGTGCAAAATCAAACTGCACTCGCCTGTACTCAATCAACGGCTCTACAATCACTGCAAAGGATCCATATAGAGCCATGTATACCAATTCAATTAAATCCGAACACAACAAAGAACGCAAATTGAAGAAAGTGAAGTATGACTATGAGCCATTGGGTGTATCACACAAGCAGCATTATGCTTCAAAATCCCTTGGCTACTACTTTTACGCGACTTGAGTACTTTTGGACTTGTGATTTCAACAAAGTTGAATACAGTTGTGTCAGAAAGCTAATGAACAACACTGTGAATTCAACTTTTCTTATTTTATTTTAAACTTCATCAAAATACTGAGATTGCCCACTTTGTAATAATGGAGATCGCATTCAAGTTCAAAACTGTAAAAAAATTATAAAGTAACTTAAAGGGAAATGTTTAGCCTGTCACAAACGACCCAAAAATCTACTTTGTGGCAGGCAGAAACTGCTAATTAGCTTATTTGGATGCCAACAGAACCGATAACATTGTCATTCAACGACTTCAACCAATCTCATGTTAAAGGGTCTGTCTCACTCTCAGCAATGTGCTTGTAATGGCTTCTTTGCACATAAAATCGTGCAAGATTCTTACTGAAATTTACAGCAGAAAATTACCTGTTAGCTATTTCAAAGAGACCTTGCTCTTCCCAAATTTTAACAAAATAGCCTACCATCGCCTGCATAACCCAAACATACAAAAATAACTTTTTAGTATAATGCATTTTCAATTTGAAAAGGAAAGAATATGTCTCACGGTACTTACGGGTAATGGTATAGGCGGACAGAAAGGTTCTCTAGAGAAAAGCATGTCGTCTGAACGTGTTGTCAGGCTGAAAAAGATGCCTTGGTTAATTTCGGTAAACATGATATGGAATTATGGATACTCGTAGAAAGGTACAGTCAGGACCAATGTTGAACTATTGCAACATGTACATGTTTACTGAAGTAAAACTTTCTGCATAATATTGACAAGCCAGACAATGAAAAACATGATATACATCATACATGTATAGTGCTAAGAGGCACAGAGTTAAGAGATAGCTTTGATTTTCTAAAATATGGAATGAATTCACAAAGTAGTCAATAAATTAGTCCAAAGAAATCTTGATTGTTCGATTTAGTTGACGCCTACATTTCTGAATGAAGAACCCCTACTTTTAACAGTCGTATTAAGAGAATAAATGAAAATCAGAAATATGCACATACCATATAGTTGAATCTTTAGATGGTCTCTCTAATTTTTTTGACTGATCACCAATCCATTCTTTCCTCATTTTATTCCATGCTATCTCAGCTGCATGAGAACAAGAATATAGTTGAGAATATTCTAAGAGGCCTAAAACCGGCCTGCATTTGACGGGGGAGAAATCAATCATTAAGACGAGTCTCACATAAGTTAACATCAAAATACAACAATTTTTTAAAAATATATTTCATATTTTTGAAATGATTTCATATTCCATATATTATTATTTTCACATATTCTTATTTTCCAACTAGGAAGCCACAGGCATACACTATATGCAAGTTGCCTCATGACTTACCTAGGAAACAAAGAAAAACAAAGGACTCTAAACTGTTACTCTGAAAAGTTTAAAACATCCAAAGTGAGGAGAAAAAACAAAAACAATACTTGCGGCGTGCAAAACCTATTAATTTAAAGTTAAACACAAACACAGAGTCTTGTTGCAGATCTGTCTAAGTTCAATGTGCGTAGATAGTAGATACCCAAAAAACTCAGTGTGAGAGAGATACTGTTTACTAATGCATGCTAATTCTTATTTTTCCAAAGTAGAACTATCGGTAATATCTGTCAGAAAAGAGCATACCATGGTTTACATATTCTTCTTTCTCAGTCAAGTTACTTTTGCTAGCATCAGGCAAGCCCCTTGAAGAATCATTCTGATGGGCATTTGAACTAGAACCGATCAGTTCCATCTTCTATGGAGAGCCTTATAGCATTGCCTTCTAAACTACTAGCCTGTATAGAAAGTATATGGAAAAAAAACTCTTTATTAGAGGGAAAACTTTCCACTCATGCTATATGAATATAAACGATACAATCATTCAAAGGTCACGACATAAAAGTTCATGTTTTTAGGAGATTTGGCACTCATGCAATAGAGCTTCTAGTTAAGCAATTGAAAATGCAGTACCATTTAGGTAGGAGGTGCCGAAATGAAACAATACATATTCAGCCTCTAAATTTCACATTCAAAACTAACAATTGTAAATACAAAGTCTATTTCTCAATACCAAAAACCAAACTATTCGGGAACTAAAAATTCCAGAAAGAAAAAAAAACAACTTAGAGTGGACTTGACTCTTCTAAAGTAAGCACAATTCTTTTACAAGGTAAAGTAAAAATCCCAAAAACCATTAATGAACAAATCAATAGTTGATATAACATGAACATTATGCGGTTCTACAAAACTTATCAACGGTTCAGGAAAGCATCCCTTTGCTCAGAGGGCAAAATGATCATAGTCAAAGCAAATATTAGGATTGAAGTTCCCCAAACACAGATTCCCCTGCAGTTGCGAATAGGAAAATTCATGCATTCACACGATCTGTGTACTGATTATTGTTGGATTCAGATTAAACAATTAGCAGAATATGAAGATTTTTACATTTCTGAAAACCCAAAACACCGATCACGATCTCACACCAACATATTGACAACACGAAATCAGGATATCCCGACGGCAGGAAACCTAATCTCTCACTATTGTTGTCACCATAACATTTTTTTATTCTAACAATACATACATGGATGATGAACCAATAATTCACAAGCACAAAGGTTTTAAAAACCAGCCATGGTCGCTTGCGGTCGTGTACAGGCTTTCGCAATTTCGGTCTGGTCTTGCGACACTGAATGCTGAATGCAGTAGCCGCGGCGTGAATTAACTATAATTTGTTCTTTAACATAAAAACTGTAAATAACAATATTTGGTATCAAAATAAACCAATACATGAAACCACCTTGAAATTCCTGATCACATTTTTTTTTGCAGAAATGAATGGAATTCAATGTTTCTCAATGCTATCCCATTGTCATGATTTCAATAAAACCGTAACAGCAAATAATATCTATTATAACAGAGAAAAAAAAATCAAGAATACTAAGTAAAGTGCAATTATTTCATCAAGAAAAGAATTGATTGATAAAGAATTCAATGTTTATAGTGATTGTGAATATGAATTGAGAAATGGCGTTGTGAATATTAGGGTTTGGGGTTTGAATTGAGTGAAAATGATAAAAGAAATTCAAAAGGGAAATGGAAAGAAAGGGGGAAAAACCTTTTGGGTACTGTGTAGTGAGCTGCACTGCACCGAAGCGAGGGAGAAGAGAAATAGCGTCTCTATTTGGTTTAGAAAAAAGAAATTTCAATAGTTGGGACACGCGACGATATATAATTATTTATTTTATTTTATTTTAAAATTATAAATATAAAATATTTAGGCAATATTTTATAATTATAAGCAAATCTTAATTTATTCAATCAAAATATCTTCAAAATATTTGTCTTTTATCACTAGAATTGATTTTTTGTGTTCTCTAAACGCTATGTTAAAAAAACTCAAATAAAAATTTACTGTTGAAAAAAATAATAAAAAGAGTTGAATATAAATTTTTAATAAATCAATGCAAAAAATTTAAAACAAAATTATATATTCAACATAAATATTTTAATTATGAATCTTTAATCCTCTTATAGCACAAATTAGTATTATCATTTTTTTATTGATACATAAAGATTAAATATGATCAATGACCTTTTAATATTTTGTTTGCTCCATTGAATACAAATATGAATATCTTCGTAAAGGATTTTTCAGGTATATAATCTCTAACCTACACTCTCATTACGATTGTCTTGAATGCTAAACTGAATTGAGCATTAGAGTGCTAATCATGTAGGTATCTTCTCTTTTATTTATCGTATCGGAGATTAGTAACGTCGATTCAAGATGGACTCGTTGACGATGTTAATTCAATATCAACACCTTTGATTCAATAAGCACTAGTATCGCAACATCCGATCCCTGGTATTGCATCTTTGCATCGCTTAGAAAGCTTCGCTCTGTTGTAGTTTTCTTAATCCTCTCTATTTCTGATTCAACAACAAAATAGTGGCGCCGTTTGTGGAAATCAACTTTTGTTTCCTACGATTTCCACGAGTTTGAGATGGTTCAAAATGCACCGTCGAAGGAATGAAAATTTGCTGAAAAAGTTCTAGATCCAGGTTGTGACGATTCTAGATCCAAATCTCCGATTTACCAATTCATAACACCTTTAAAGCCAAGTGTTTAGACTAGTCTGTCGCGTCTACGGAAATCCATCACAACCGATTCGGCTTACTAACGTTTCCACCGTCAAAATCCGCAAGTCCGCAAAACAAATAGAGAAAGAACTTCAAATCCGGATCTAGAGTTGTGTCGGGCCTGAAGGTGGTTTCCATGAAAGTCAGGTCGAAACTTCGCAATCTACCATCTGACATGTCGGCTCCCGAGCTTCCTCTGTCACCAAAGGGATCAGAGGAGAAGGCAATCACAGATACCACAAGTTTGTAGTTAATGGCACCTAGATATCGCAAACTTGTAGTTAATGTCAGGTGTCAGTCAAATATCGGGGTGCATCCCGCGAACATCATGGGGCTCCCATTAGATGCACCAGGGCTTTCATCGACTGGACAGAAAAACATGGGTTCACTGGAAATTCCCCGCAAGATATCTCTCGGGCCTCGCCTTCCAGAAAACCAGTTGGTGTCCACGACATGTCGATGTTCAACACTCTATTTAGACAGATTCACCAGAGAAGCTCACCTGATTTCTGCTTGAGAAAGGGATAAACAAGTCGAGATCCATCAGTCCCCGATCGAACAATCGAGCAACCCTGACATCCCAAAGATACTTTGAGTCCAACGACCCAATCCCAACCCGAAAACCCAATCCTCTATATCAGTCGGTAGTCAAACCACCCGGACAACTCATTCTAGGGCGAGTGATTGTTATATACTTACGGCCGACCTCAAGATTTAATTAATACATTTGTAAATATATTGTCTAAATGTAATTACTAATATAATTGTTAAAGGTAAACTATATACATTTATGTCCTGCTACTATATTCTTGTTGCTCTATTTTATGTCTTGTCCCTTATTTAGGGCAACAAAGTATGAATGCGTGTAACAGTGAATCAGGGTACAATCGATGAAGTTAATGCCCGACCTACAGATTCCAAGGGTGTTGTTAGATATGCTTTACACATCCAACCAAAGCAATCAATTTCCTCCAGTGTCGAGCGTGTCTAAAGATTCCAAGGGTACTGTCAAAAACGCTTTGCACGTTCGACCAAAGTAATTGATTCCCCTCTGCGTTGAGTGCGCTTAAAGACCAACAACCAATCTTATCATTTTGATTCTAGCCATAAGTGCAAAAACTTCATCGAAGTCGATTCCTTCCTTTTAAAGAAATCCTTTCGCCACAAGCCCTGCCTTGTGTCGAGTTACTTCACCTTTGGAAGTTAATTTCACCTTGTATACCCACTTGGATATGACCACACATATCAAAGTATATGACTTCAAGGATTATCTTCAACTTGCTTCTTGCATCCTTGCTGAAGTTGTTCTTATGTAGTTTTGCCTGCACACATTCCTCACATACTTCATTTGGAATGTCAATTTTTGGGAACCCTGAAACCATATTTCTTATCTTTAAATCTCTGATGTCTTTGAAGTTGAGATGACTAAGTCTATAGTGTCATATCCATGCATCCTTGCTAGCTGCAGTTGCAAGGCACTTATGCTCCATCATATTGAGTTCAATTCCGAAGGTTCTATTCTGAGACATAGGTGCCTTCAAAATTAATCTTCCACATGACTCAAGAACTCTTATCACCTTGTCTTTGATCAACACTTTATAGTTCTTTTTGACTAACTACCTTATGCTAAGAAAATTATAACACATTAGAAATTACTGACCTCTTGTCATCTTTCCTCATAATCAGAACATCACCAATACCTTTAGCTACTAAAGTATTATCGTTTTCAAATTTTACCATGTTCTTCATTTAGGGTTTCATGTTGAAAAACCAATCTTTCCTACCAGTCATGTGTGATGAGCATTCCGAGTCCAAGCACCATTAATCATAGAATCTTTCTTCATCTCTTGTTATGACCATCAGCAATATCCCTTCTTCTTCTTCATGCTTTGCAAAATTTGCATCATTATCTTGATTCTTTTGTTTTTTAGGACAATCACTAGAGTAATGCCCATACTTATGACAATTGAAACACTGAATGCGACTTTTGTCAAGTTTTCGACCACCATCTTTTCCTCTACCTGCAACACCATCTCTTTGGTTGCTTTGGTACGAGGGCTTTCTCTAATTCGACTAACCTATTTCTTGCTGATTTCGAAGAGTCAAATTGTTGTAGCCTCATCTACTTTTGTTGTCGAACCACTTCCCTTTACCTTTCTTTTCTCTTGCCGATTACGCCTGCAAAGCCACATCCCTCTTCGACTTGCCTACAGATTTTTCAACCATTCTTTGCTCATTAGATTCAAGCCTCCATTGAAGCTTTTCCTTTGTCAACGTTGACAAATCTTTCGACTCTTCTATGGCTACTACCACTTGGTCGAACTTTAGATCCAATGACCTTAAGATCTTTGAAACAACTGATCTTGATGTCAACACTTTTCCATATATCGTTATTTGATTCATTAGTTTTATAACCCTAGTGAAAAAATCAGTTATGCTTTCATTGTCTTCCATCTGAAGAAATTCATATGTTGCTTTGTGAGTTTGTAACCTCATTTTTTTTCACTTTTTCTGCGCCTCCAAACAATTTTTCCATAATTTCCCATTCTTCTTTCATTGATTCAATCTTACTAACCTTTTCGAAATTGTTTGCATCAACACATTGATGGATTATAAAGAGAGATTTATAATCTTTCTTCTTCAATTATTTGTGTGCAACCTTTTCTTCATTCATCGCATTTGCTGAAAGCGGTGTCACTCCCTCCTTCACAAGATCCCAAAGATTTTGATAGCAAAAGACAACCTTTATCTGCTTGCACCAATTCTCATAATTATGATTCTTTAGAATTGGGAGACTCGTCGTAAAATGCTCGTTCAGATGATTCATCACCATTGTGTTTTGCTTCCCACGAATCACTTAACCAGAATTTGATACCAAATGTTGGAAATTCATCAATTTCTCTTCAAGAAATTCACCAAAACCTATGGAAAACTCGAACTCTCCATATATATATATATATATATATATATATATATATATATATATATATATATATATATATATATATATATATATATATATATATATATATATATATACACACACACACACACACACACTTAAGTGCTCAAAAAAATTTAATGAAACTCTTTTTAAGTAATATGAAATTTATGCATAAAGTTTCAATATAATGGATATATGAAAACTTGAAAAACTTGTTTGAATTATATGAAAAATGATGTATAAAAGAGGTCATTCAAAAACTGATGTATCTTGACTTAAATACATCTCATTATTGTTGACAATGTAATTCATGGTGTCAAAGCATGTTGCTGTCGAAACATCTAGGTGTCGAAGTGTTGAGGAGTTAGCCTCAACATGGATTTTTACTTAGGCCCAATTTTATAGTGTTTGCAGAATTAGGTATTTTAGGTTTTGCTTGAGGAGCAAGTAAACCTAACTTTATATATAGGGAGTAACCCCTATCATTGTAAAATAACACATACTTGCAATTGCAAAAGAATAAAAATCTCAGTTTGAGAGCAGAGAGTTACTCTGCAGAAATTTCTTCTTCTTCTTCTTCCTTATTCGAAACCCTAATCTCTCTTTCTTACCCAATTCAATTTTGTTTCTTTTCATTACCATTGTGTAGAAAAACATTGCAACCTAGTGTGGTTGATTCACTTGACTGAAGAATGAAGAATAAGAGGAGTAATCAATCCGAAAGATTGATTATTGTTTATCAAGATTCGGTTCGAATTCTCCATAGGTTTTGGTGAATTTCTTGAAGGGAAATTGGTGAATTTCCAACATTAGGTATCAGATTCTGGTTAAGTGATTCGCGGTAAGCAAAACACAGTGGTGATGAATCACTTGTTGGACATATGACTCTACACACAAGAGTGTGTGTGTGGGGGGGGGGGGGGGGGGTGTATTTTAGAAAAACTGAAATTTGAAAAAGGAAAGAAAAGATATATAATCGTTACAGTTTATTTAGACATTATCCTAATCGTTTAGGACAGATTTTCACACTAACCCAATCAATTGGGTATAAGTGCCAATCGATTGACCAATACAAAAAAATTCCCAAATCTTTTCTAGCATCTCCGAATTCAACTAGCATGGCTTTAAAACAGTTTTAGAAATATTTTATTAAGAAAAATAAGCTAGAAAAGTTGTTTTAGTGTATGTGTGATTATCTGTATAACATTACGAGAAAACCCTTATGCTTTTACAATATACTGTTCATGCAAACTCGATAGGATGAACTTTCACACTTCATCTCTTTCACACTACAAAACTTTAATACTTGTTAGATAGTCAATCATGCAAACACTTACTTAATTTCTTCTTGGAGATGAGACTTGAGATTTATTCTAGTCAAGTGCCATTATAAGAGGGTATTTGTAGTGATCATTAAACCATAACTTTGTCTGCTTGCATCTTTAGTTGTTATCATCAAATACTATTTATCATCATCAAAAGTATGTCCATCTTCGAGAGAGCTTCCTTGATCAATAATTTGCAAAATATGATTCAATAACCCCTTACTTCCACATGTTTTCCTAACAATCTCATAAACGAATCCTGGAACACTTTGATGTTGCTAGGATCAAGCTAGAGTTTCTAGAAAGTGTTTTAGAATAGGATATCAGATGAGTTCCCCGGGTCTATCAAAACTCGCTTGATATCCCAGTTACCGCGTTACACAATGATGACCATGGGATTATTATCGTTAGGGAGGATTCATACGACATCACTGTTAGAAAATGTGATGTTGGCCCCTTGGTTCTTCCTGATCGGCTTTCGAGAATCATGGGGATATTACGTTCGCGGTTAACACCTGCCTAACGTATTTCCTCTAGGAGGAGTTGGATCTTCCTCCACCGGCGACCCCTCCAGCTATGATGTTAACCACATAGTATGGATCTATGTTGACCATTTTCAAGGGAAGGTGGTGAAAACAATGATGACAAAAGTGTTGTCATATTAGTATTATCGGACTCCATGGTGAACGCTACTGTACTTGTAAAAAAATACAGAAAACATGACACCCATATGCTGATAGGGGTGGCTAGAGGCCTTAGTAATTTTCTAATGGATTAGGGATTGCTCACGGGAGAGAAGGGCCCTATTTGGTGGTGTTTACGATGATGATAGAGCAAATTCTAAAATGATTCATCAACCTAAAAAGAATTTATAGAAAGTAAATATTTAGTGAATGAAACATTGCTATTAGGGATGACAATTTGACCCATCCCTAGTGGGTACCCACAAAAATACCCATAATGGATAGGGTAAAAACCCGCATACATGGGTACGGGCATGAACTCAGATAATTACCCTATTAAATAAGCGAAGATGAGCACCTTAATACCCAACTCGCTCCATACCCACATAATATATATTTATATATTTTAATACATATTATTATATAAAAATAAATGTGTGTCAATTTTTAAAAATACATCAATTTTAAATTACTACATGTTTAATATAAATGATCATTTATTTCATAATTCAACAGTAAATTTTTTAAAAACTTTTTAATATTGTTAAAAACTTAAAATAATATGATATTTTATACTTGACATATTTATTTTGATTAGAAATGTTGGTAACGAGTACATATACATGCACTTACATGCCTATAGGATACATACACTTACATACCCATAATGTACGAGCATGAGTGTCAATATTGATACCCAAACAAGTATGTATTCGGGTACGAGGATTTTTTCCAACTGCGGATATGGGGACGGATACTATAGTACTCTATCCAAACTCTGTCCATTACCATTCCTAATTACTATAAAATTGAAAATTGAAAATTTTGAAAAAAATCAAACTATTTCAAGAGTTTTTCAAAAACTAAATCTTAAAAAGGAAGCAGGCAAACTGATGACAAAAATAAAACGTTTTACTTTATTTTCTAAACCAAAAATATTTTAATTTTAATGTCAAGATTTGTGAAAAAGAAATTGACACACTCTTAAAATGTATACAGCAAGCAACAAAGAAAGGTATTTCGTTTTCACAAATCTTTTAAAAATGATTATATGGTATTTTCATCCCCCCATTTCATATTTAATAGTAAATATAAAGTAAAAAGAAAGCATTAGAAAGTTTTTCTTCTTAAAAAACACTACATATTATTTTTCGTAACAAATCTTCCTAAACAATTTTTATCTTTTGGACAATGTTTGAAAAATAATAAAGAAGGCCAAATCAAGAAGAAAATTTAAGTAATAGTTTAATCGATTCAACTAAAATTAAATTAAATAATATGTAAATAAAATGTATTAACAAATAATATAAATAAATATACATTACAAATAAATAAAATTGTGTAGCTACATTAAAATCATAGTCCAGCAGATGATTTCAATTCAACCAAATAAAATTTTATAACTTAACTTTTATATATATATTAAATGTAAATTTTTTATATTATCACTACATCACAACTATCCAATAAAATAAAATAAAAAATATTTATAATTCAACCGTCCCAATCATTTAACTGTATAAAATATTTTTATATTATTAAAAAAACAATTTAATTCTTATAGTCAAATCAATTTACAAACCAAACCATTATTAAGAAGGTCAATTGTTTAACTAGTCAAATAGTCAGCTTTGAATTTTTATCTAAAATATAATCTTTTTTAGTTATATTCTTTAAAAATTGATTATATTTTAAAATGATCAAAGTAACTTAATTATATTTACATATATTCTATTCTCTGTCCATATGAAATTATTTTCAAGATTATTTAAATTAAAAAAAAAGATTTAGATAAAGTTCTACCAATAAAATCATTTAGGTATTATTATTAAATTAAAATAAAATTTGGGTGCACCCATATATTTTTTTGTCTGTGTATTTCTAGAAAAAAATCAAATAATTATTTAGTTTTGGGAATAAACGGCGAATATTAATATTCCTAACTTGATATAAATTTGTGAATGATTGAGCCTCTTTGGATCCAATTCTTAAATTTTCAGTTAAAGAATCCATTTCTTCAAACCAGAAACCGCATTCAGCAAAAATGGATATATAAACAGGTCCATTTCTGTTGAGTGTTCGTTTATTCTATCTCTCCTATCCAACACATTTTTCATCTTCATTTCTCTTCCAATCCAATCCTATTATTCAGTTTGGACAAAACAACAAAACTATCACAATCGGGTTCATTCACTACTCCACTAACAATCACACTCCACAGATTTTTAGATATCTTTTTTTTGACGAAAATCCAGGTTTGCTTTTATGGAAAATAGTATTCAATTTTTCAATCTTTAGAATTTTTAACCTAACTTGTTTTCATTATTTGTTCAGGTTTTTGTGTTTGTTGGTCAACATGGATATCGATGAAGCGATTAGAGGGTGTGAGGATCGAAGACTTCAGACCAAGTATAACAATGCTACTAGTGTTATTCAGAGAGCTTTGGCTTTGTATCCGTAAGTCTTTTTTGTTGTTGTTGTCGTCGACGACGACGACATCTTAAACCATTTCTTTGAATTAGGTTTCAATTTTATGTTTGTTTATGGTGTTAGATTCATTTGCTCTTTGGTCAATGGTTTGTTAGTTTCAATTGGATATGGAAATGAATGTTATGTGCTGTTTGATTTGATTTTGTGGCTGTTTTGGGACTGGCATGATGAATTAGAGGTCAATGTGGATTGATAGATGTATGGTTCATTTGATGAAAGTCATGAGGTTCTGTTTATTATATTCAGTTTGTTGACTTGTGAATTGTCAACGAAAATTTTGTTGAAACTTAAAACTATAATGTGTAGTGAACAGTTGTCTGAACATGAAGTTCCATCCACTTGGTCTGAGTTACTGGAAATAGATTTGATGTGTTTGTGTTTGTTTGTGTAGAAAGGAGGTACTAGGTTTTGTTAGTTGTTATGTTTTAACACGGTCCTTTTTTGAACAACGGAACAGTTCTTACAGGTTCGTATAGCAACTGTTTTTGTGTTGGTGGAAGCAGAATAAGGATATTAACTTGATTGTTTTAGGGATAAGTCCATAGATCATAGTATGGTGGCCCCCTACTTATTTGTGTCTTTATGCTACTTTGTATACAAGTCATCCTTGGATTTACATATAAATGGAAAAGATTGTTTTATATTTTAATTTGTGATATTTTTATGACTATCTTCTCCAACCTTATTGTCCTTGCTGAGGCAAGTTTACCAATGTATACATTTATTAATTTATGTATTTCTTGCAGAATTGAGGAGGTTGCGTTCAGTTTCAATGGTGGAAAGGATTCAACGGTGAGTTTTAGTTTGTGTAATCTTTTGTCATTCAACAGAATTTTTGAGTTCAATAATAATGACGTCGAGATATGGCGTGTAGGTTTTGTTGCACCTACTTAGGGCTGGCTATTTCTTGCATAAAGTGGGGGAGAATAGTGCTGCTGCCAATGGAGATGTTAAGGATTTTCCTATTCGAATAATATATTTTGAAAGCCCTAGTGCTTTCCCGGAAATCAACTCATTTACCTATGACACCGCTTCCACGTGAGTGACGCTTCTTCTTCCTTTGTACTAACACGAAAAACTGATATTTTCCGCCCTTATTTTTATTGTCCCTGTTGTCTTTTAAAAGTTAAGGCCTGTTGTCCTCTGAAGGATGAAACAACTAATGTTTTTTGTTTGAGCAGCTATGGTTTGCAAATTGACACCATCCGCTTAGATTTCAAGTCTGGTTTGGAGACTTTGCTGAAAGATAAGCCAATTCGAGCTATTTTCCTTGGAGTTCGAATGGGAGACCCTACTGCGGTATCTTTAGTTTTTAACCTTGGCATACCTTTTTTTTGTTTGTTAAGTGCATATTTTCTCATCCGCTCTTCATTCCCCATGTTTATGTGCATTATTGGTTTATTTTTGGACAAAAGTTTATGCATGCTTGTCGAAAGCTAAGTTTTATTCGAAAGTGCTTGAGGATCTGTAGAAGCAAAATTTAAAAGTGAGATGCAAAATTGAAGATTTTGCATCTTACATATAAGTATCATTCTACAAACCACACATATATAACTGTGCATACATATGTTGTGAGGTGAAAATTAAGCTCCATACTCATCATTACTCAATAGGTTGCAATTTAGTATATATATATAAAACAACTATCACTTATCATCTATTACTATAGTATAAAACGGTAGTTGATGTTATAATTTCCTAATGTTACCATGCTTTCTTTTATCTTATTATCTTATACTATAAATCCACTATGAATGATACATAAGCATTTATTATGTGTTAGAATAATGTACGGAACAGTTTGTGTTTATTATATCTCAGATTTAAAATTTCCTTCTAAAATTGTTTTAATTTACCCATAGAAAAGGAAAACTGAAATTGGCTTCCTCACTTTGTGCAAAATCTAGCTATTAGAAGGAATTGGAATCTAGGCTAGATAATCACTCTAAGCTGTTGTGAAAAGAATTAGGGTAGATGAGCAAAATCATCTCTTTTGAAGAGCATTGAGTGCTTGTGAATAAGTAGTTTTACACTATACATTATTTGGATGTCTCTCTCCTTTATTCTTATTAAAAGGCATGCATAGTATTTGACATGTTGGACCAACTGAAGGTGCCTACAGAAGCTTATGCATATACCTCAAGGAGTTTTTAAAAATATGAAACTGAAAATATAAGCTTGAAATTGCTTATTACAAACTTGATTGAATAAAGGCAAGTTTTTAAATATGTACATCCCAAAACAGTGTTTAGAAAAAGTCAAGTGTATAGCCTAGGCTAAATTTTTATTTTTAATGCTTTAAACCAAGACTTTTGGTGACCGTGGTTCTATGAGAATTTGAATATTGTCATATATATGTTTATACATGTGTGCTACCTCCTTGCAGGTTGGCCAAGAACAATTCTCCCCCAGTTCACCTGGTTGGCCACCTTTCATGAGAGTCAATCCCATTTTAGATTGGTCATACAGGTTTGCTCCTATGTTATATGTTGTTTCTTCTTCCTGTTTTTTCAAACTCTCATCTGGATGAGTAAACAAATAATGATCAGGAAAAAAATCTCTCTTCACCATATTAGTTGTTGGCACTCACTTGTCAGAAAGCCTTTTCATTTGATAATGTTAATTGCTTCATTTAGTTATCGTATTTACTTGCTTATATTTCTTTGCAGAGATGTCTGGGCCTTCCTTTTAACTTGCAAAGTGAAGTATTGCAGTCTTTATGATCAAGGGTAATACTCAACAGATATTCATGCTTTACCTTATTATTGAATTTTAATAATACACATGCCATATTTGCCCTTTTCGCTTTACTTCACCCCAAATAGGGAATTATGTGAGAATAATTGGTCCAAGGTCTCATAAATTTGCTTTGTCATCTTATTTGAATGAAATAAAAATACTCCACTTAATAACCCAATCAATTTTGTCTGTAGCATTTACTAGTCGTATCATCATTGTTGATCTTACGTTCCAGTTGTTTGTGTTTATTCAAAGACTTTCAGTGTGCAATTATAACTTTATGATCTTGTGCAGATATACTTCAATTGGAAGCATATATGACACAGTTCCCAATTCCTTACTATCCATCATTAATTCTTCCAATAAATTCAAACCAGCATATTTACTTTCTGATGGAAGATTAGAGAGGGCGGGGAGGGTTAAAAGGAAATCTTCTGCTGGTGGACAACTTACTGCTGATAGCAATGGCTTGGATGTGCATAAAAACAGCACACTCACAGCATCAATCATTGCTGTGGGAGATGAGATTCTGTAAGTACCAGAATATCACATGGATAAATTGGATTATGTTGAACCTTTTGGAAACTATATGCTCTGTTTACTATTACGCTCTGCTTTATAGTTTTCCATTGGGAGATATTTCAATGTACCTGACTATTTATCCTCTTTGAGTTTTGGATCATCAATTTTCAATGTTTAACCTGTTGTTGAATTTTTTGATTTTATGTTGGATGATTTTGTTGTTGTGCTTTCTACTATATCTTGTCATAGTTGGTTTTTTACTCATGAACAAACAGCATTTTTATGGAAAGAAAAATAAATGAAACCGTAAATTATCTCCATGTCTTGCTGTGCCGTACAGTGAATAATTTTTTATTGTCCTGCAGCTGTTCTTTTAATGTTCTATTATTCTTTACCCTGCTTCATAGCTCAGGTTTGGCATTGTTGAGGATCAGTTGGGACCATATTTATGTAGGAAGCTGGGTTCTGTTGGTTGGTCTGTGTTGCAATGTTCTGTAGTTCACAATAATGTGAGTTCATTTTTATAGAAGTCATACCTCTGTATTTATGAATGGTTTTGCTTTGCAGAAATAAAAAGTTGGTTTCATCATGAGTCTATGGATAACGGACCATATGCAAACTGCAATAGAGGCATTATTCACGTAATACTTTAATTTTCTTTTTTATGGCACATGTTTTGTACAGATAGATTCTGTGGCAGAAGAAGTTGAGCGACAGAAGTCTAGGACTGATCTGGTAATATACAAATGCTTAGAAAGTTGTGACATTTCTTGAAAATCAAATGATGGTTCACATTATTAGCTGTCCTTCTTTTAGGTATTTATATATGGAGGTGTAGGTCCACTGCATTCAGATGTTACCTTAGCCGGCATTGCAAAAGCTTTTGATGTTCGTTTGGTGCGTTCCTTTCTTCAATTGTTATTGTTAATTTTTACAATCTGAGGCTACTTTGATCATTCCTTAAGTATGCTCTTGATTCTTAAGTTATCATAGCATTCTTCAAAGGTAAAGTTTGACTTTAGTGTCAAGCTTTCCACTGACTTGATTGACTGGGGCTTTATACGAGAATACCAGCTTGGTGGCTTACCTTTTAATTTTCAGTTGCTTTTGATTTACCTTGCAACTCTGTACATGCGGTGATTGTTTTTGTTATGTAGGCTCCTGATGAAGAATTTGAAGAATATCTACGGCATATTATTGGTGATCAGTGTATTGGCGATAGGAATGAGGTAAGTCAATGTTTTTTTATTTGTTTTAGGCAATTCAATGATGTTTCTTTTGGGTCCTTTGGGTTTGTGACGGGGTATTGAGGCCATCTCTGCCTGGGAGTTCTTTCTATTGGCTTAAACTCCTCACATTTTACAGGCTTCTCAATAGGTAGTTGTTGTCACAACAACAACAACCAGCATTGCCCCACAAGGTGGTGTCGGCTACATGGATCAAACGACAACATAGTGTTCTATCATAAGTCATGTCTATATACAAACCGTTGGCTTCTAAATCTCTCGATAGTCTTTTCATTAGTTTTTTTGGTCTTTCCTTGTCTCTAGTGACTGAGCTTCCCCCCATCTGGTCTACTCTAATATAGTGCTAAATTTACAAACTTCCTCCACTCATGCCCAAATCACATCAGTTGAAACTCAACCATCTTTTCTACACTAGGAGCTACTCCAATTCTCTTTCTATTGTCACCATTGCTAATTCTATTCTATCTCGCCCAATACAATGCCGGTTTGATGCATTGAGTATTTTCTCATGCTTCCTTTTTATTGTCAATACTCCTTCCTATACAACATATTCGGTCTTATAGTTGTATGATAAAATTTTCCCTTTAGACTGAGTAATGTCTTTTAATTGTCAAAAAACCTGATGCTCTCGTCCATTTCAACCACATCACTTAAATTTGATGGTTTAATCTCCCTTTATTTTTTGTCATTTGGCACAATGAACTGAAGAGATTTAAACTGTATGGCTTGGGCCATGTTATGGCCTCCAACTTTCACCTCTAATCTAGATGCATTTCTCCTTTTACTAAAATTACATTAGATATACAGTATCTTTTCAAATCAGAGCCATGTAATTCTTTGATTGAAGCATTGGCTTCTATTTGAGTAGAAGTAAGACGTTGTGTATAAAATTTTAATTTGTGGCGCTGTAATAGAAGAAAACAAAACACTCGTTTGATTATAGAGACATATGATTTTCATGATTGTGCACTCACAAATGGAAAGATCACAACTTTTTAATCCAACTCTTATATGCCACATTGTAGAGCAAGTCCCCCAGAGTTGTTGTTACCTGCTGAAAAATTTCTGAAACACTGCATTCTTTTTGTTGGGGAAGCAGTAAAAGGTTGACTTGTTGTATATTAGAAGGACAGTCTTTTACACCAATGAGATCCAAGGGTACAATCATATCTTGATTGCAACATTTCTTCTTCTTGTGTTTGAAAATTTCTGAAACACTGCATTCTTTTAGTTGGGGAAGCAGTAAAAAGTTGACCTGTTGTATATTAGGACAGTCTTTTACACCAATGAGATCTAAGGGCACAATCATATCTTGAATGCGACATTTCTTCCTCATGTGTCTAAAATAAGGCATCATTGTCTCAGATTCAGCTTGCATTACACAATATGCCATGCGACGACAGTTATAAGTAGTTTATTTATATTGATCTGTTTGTTTTGTCTGTCATCTTTCAGATGGCTCAATTGCCCGAGGGCATAACTGAATTACTGCATCATGACAATTTGGCTGTACCATTGGTATGTGTTTAGAAGTTCATCAATGAAAACTTTTTCATTTTCTTGTCATTCATCGGAAGTTCTATTTTACATTAAGCTTATAAAAGTTTATTTATTTATTTATTTCCGGTGATGAGCTCCTGTTTTTATATAATGAAATAGTTGAAGTAATACAACCTGTTTGGGATATTGTCTTTTTCTTGCAGATGAAGTGCCAAAATGTAGTAATTCTCAATGCAACAAATCTTTCGGAGATGGAAAAGCAATGGGATTGTTTGGTTGAATTAACGAAATCTAGTGACCTACTAACATTGCTGGAGCCATACATATCAAAGCACATGACAACTAATTTATCTGATGTATGTGTTAACTTTCATATATTATGATACATCTGGCATGACCCATTCCCTTGGCTTGAAGACAGTGCTTTCAGAGGCAGATGGCGGATTATGGTTTCAGCCAAAATCTGCCATATAAACATGGCTCTGTGGCCAGTCGCGGAAACATGACATATATAATAGGTGTTGCGGTTCCAGCCTATGGCGGCATGTACATTGGAAATGATGCCTGCCTTTGCCTATTTTTCTTTTCCCTTTAGAATGCACGTTCTGTTAGCTTTATTAATTTGAAACTTCAATTTGGTTAGATCAGGAAGTGCAAATGATATTTATGGTAGTCAATATTTGTTTTTCGCCTAAAATTTTATTAGTAGTATCAGCATAATGCAATTTATTTTAATGAGAGTATGCAACATCTATGGTTTTGTGCTTTGTCTTTATTTAAGTTTTATCCTTACGGACTTGACTGATCTCCATTGGGATATCTAAACTGCAGGTTGAAGTTGCTCAACCTCTGTCAAAGCTTTGTCTTGAATTCCCAGACCTTTATATTGGTATGAAGTTTATGAACTGTCATGATGTTTTTTTACCAATATCTGATTCATTATCCATCTTTTTTAAAAATATTTTTCTTTGAAACATCTAGGATGTTACCGCAAAGCCAGATATGAATCTCTCATAATAAGTTTCAAAGGAAAGGTACAACGAAACTTCAACATTTCTAGTCTTTGTTTCTAAAATATGTAAAATGTGTGTTTCTCTGCTAAGCTGTTCTAATGTTGTTACAGGACCAAGCACGCCTTGAATTAGCTATAAAAGCATTACAAAATAAGTTTAAATCTGGTGCTTTCTTGGAGATTAAGAAGGATGATTGATATCTGCGTGCAGGGATCGTATCATTATGATGTTATCGATAGATATATGATGCAAAAATGGACAAAAGAAGAAAATCAAGGGTACTGCTATCATTGTAAAAGGAGGAACAGTGGTACAGACAAGTGGCTGAAGCTCCAATTTTCACAACAGTTTTCTCTCCTTCAGGGAGCTTGATTACTATTGAATGATGATTATTTTCTCAATTTACAACAGTTTTATCTCCTTCAAGGAGCTTGATTATTATTGAATGATGATTATTTTCTCAATTTACAACAGTTTTATCTCTTGATTATTATTGAATGATGATTATTTTCTCAATTTAGAGCACCAGTTTACAAATAATAGACATGATTTTTCATTGAAAACTCATAAGTTAAACCTTTTATGTTATCAACATTTTATTAAAAGATTTTCATGATTGATTTAGAGCGGTAATTTGCTTTCACTTGTTTTATTTTATTTTTATTCTTGTGTTCATCCTATATTTTCCATTGTTTTTGTCATCTGGTACCATCCGTGACTATTGCCATACATTTGAAGGGGAATGGTCACTCTAAGAGTGCGTCCCCCACACCGCTGGAAATCTGAAATATCTTGGAAATCTAAAATATCTTTAAAATTGTATAAATCTTTGTTTTACTAATATTCATCCTATTTTGAATAAAATATGGTCTCAAGATGCATCTTTTATGTTATTTGGGTTTATCCAAAGAATAATATCTGAAATACCATATGTATTCAATTGTTTTTGGTTTTATTCATTAAATTTGATATTTTGAAGCATGCATATTTTATTTTAGGTAATTTTAGACCAACATACTTTATGTCATTTTAGGCCATAAATTAGAAGGAAAACACATACATTAATTGATTTAAACATACTATATAATTGTTTAAAAAGTCATACAATTATTAAAATGTATCTACTATATATAAATTTAGAAAATACAAAATACAATTATTAAAATGTACCTACTATATATAAATTTAGAAAATACAAAATAGTAATACAAACAAAAACTACTGGGTATGTCTAACCCCCGCCTTCTCCTCAGTTTGTATTGCAAGACAATATGTTCCTCGACAATCATGCCTTATATGAGGGCTAATTGAGGATTGTCATCCTAAAAGAATCCCGTCTTTATGCTCAATCTCTCCACTCCCACAATATGCTGATAGACCACCAATATGTCTTGCGTGTAGTCATCTCTAGTCTCAAGTACCTCCTGATTAACTGATTCAAGTGGTCTTTCAAGGACTTCTCGTGTCTTGATAGGGTGTGACATCCTATAAAACCATGTAATATAGCTGTCAGCATAAGTCCGTTGTAAAGGAGTTGACACCATGTGATACTCCTCTGGTATCAAGTGACTCTCGAAACCCTCTAGTATTGCATCAAGATCTCTGTGGCGGACGGTGGGAGGAACATACTCTGAGGGGGTCTTAGAATAATCTAGAAATAGCCAAACTGACACATCACTTGCTCGGGAAGATAAGTATACATAAGAGATGACCCACATGCAAATCATTGAGAGTATAAGGAAATGACGTTTAGCTGATGCGTCTTACGGTGACCCCCTGTTAGCCTGAAATTTCTATTTGGAAAAAAGTCAATTGAATGTTGAATTGGGAAAATTCTAAGTGTTAGCATTGATGGACACAAGTCGACAATAATGAATACGTCGACTGAAGTGTTTTGACTAACATCTTGAACTGTGGTTTGGAAGAATCTTAAGAGCATATCTTGAGACATAGTTTAGAAGAATCTCAAGAGCAGATCTTGAGACATGGTTTGGAGGAGTCTCAAGAACAAGTCTCATTGATCACTCGACACCATGTCGAAGTCGAAGCGTTCAACGAGCTATAAAGACTTAGAAGATTTTGGAAATCAAAGACTTGAGAGAGGTCTTAGCGCTTTTTCATCAATCACCTTCGACGAGCAGAAAATTGCTAGTCGCTAAGAGCAGCTACAAACGTGGGATAATGGTTTTCAGCAGTTTTCAAGTACCGACAACGTGGTAGTGCATCAGAAGATTAAGTTGCATGTTCTTGAAGACGATTCTATTTTCTAAGAATAAGCTGTCGGAGACTGTTATCCTTACTTAGTATATATAGCAGATTCATATGTTGTAATCGAGGTCGCAAAATTCATATATTTTTTCTATAGATCCTGAGTATCCAAGTCAAAGCGCGAAAGAATTTGTGAGTAACATGTGAGTCTATGTCCCTTTTTTTCTTCCGTATTGTCTTTATGTTTTCTTAATTGAAACACTTTACTATTTCTGTCATTTACTGCGTTTATTTAATACCATTCATTGCGGTATTATTTTACTTTAATTCAAGCTTTTTCTTTGTTAGAGTTTGTCTTTATTATGTATGCATACAAACATTCACGATCACTTCACATACATACTTTCTTGTACACCTTCTTGCATAAAATTGCTTTCGATATTTTTTGAGTTAATTTCACAAACTTTCATGAGTTTATCAAAATATTTATGCATGTTTATATAGATGACATAGTCATCAAGTCCTCATCAGAAAGTGGTCACTTAAACCACCTTCGACAGTCATTTGAAAGGATGAGAAAATATGGACTGAAGATGAATCTATTAAAATGTTCTTTTTTGTGTCAATGCAGGTGATTTTTTGGGCTTCGTAGTCCATAAGAAAGACATTGAAATAGATCTGAACAAAACGAAGGCTATACTCAACACAAAGCCATCGACGACTAAAAAGCAGCTCCAATCTCTACTTGGGAAAATAAACTTCCTGAGAAGATTCATATCAAACCTAAGTGGCAAGAAGAAGGTATTGTCACCATTGTTGCGTTTGAAGAAGGAGGAATACTTTAGATGCGAATCGGAACATCAAAAGGAATTTGTTGATATCAAGTCATATTTGTCAAAACCTCCTGTCTTGTTAACTCCCATGAGAAATAAGAGTATGAAATTGTACATTTATGCATCACATTCGACAATAGGAAGTATGTTAGCACATGAAGATGATAATGGCATCAAAATGGCCATATATCATCTTAATCGATTATTAAACGATGTAGAAACTAGGTATAACTTGATATAAAAATTGTGCCTTTCTTTGTATTTATCTTGTATGAAATTAAAATATTATATCAAATTGATAGACGTGTTTGTCTACTCACATTTTGATATTATTAAACATATGTTGTCGAAAACAATTCTACATAGTAGAATAGGAAAATGGGCTCTCGCCTTAACATATTATTCCTTGACCTACACACCATTAACAACCATGAAAGGCCAAATTGTCAATGATTTTATAGTAGATCATGCAAAACGAAAGTAGAACAGAACTATGTCAAGCAATCTGCATGGAAGTTGTACTTCGACGGTTCTAGTCATGCTAAGGGAACCGATGTTGGAATTATAATTATCCCCCCCCCCCCCCAGGGAATCCCAACTAAGTATAAATTCAAAATTAATGGTTGTTGCTATAATAATCAAGGTGAATACGAAGCCTTAATAACAGGCCTTACGATGTTATTAGGCCTGGGGGCAACAAGAGTTGAGATTAAGGGAGACCTATAAGTAATGATAAAATAGTTGACAAAGGAATACAAGTGCATCAACGAGAATTTAGTGATGTATTTTGTCAAGGCGAATTCATTACTCAGAAGGTTCAACATAGTCGACATTAAGCATGTGCCTCAAATTGAGAATCAAAAGGCCAACGATTTAGCCTAGATAGATTCAGGGTATAAAGTCTCCAAAGAAAAATTGGAAGAGATAATCGAAGTCAAAGATAAATTAGTCTTGACTAATGTACTTTCCCCAAAATTGTCAAGGTCAAAATTGGTGGGAGTAGAAGAGTTGGGAGACTTAAATCCTAATTTTTTTGAAACTTATTCCATTACCAATTTGTCAAATTTGATGGGAACAGCAGACCAAAAGATCAAATATAAGGTGTTAAGTTATATCATAGTTGTAAATGAGTTGTTTAAAAAAAGCCTGAAGGTGTTTTACTTAAGTGCCTTAGCGAAAGTGAAACTTATTTGGCAATATTCATTACCCATAGTGGATAATGTGGCGCCCATTAAGCAGGTCACATGATGAGATGGTTGTTGTTACGATAAGGGGCGTACTGGCCCACACTGCATAAAATTTGTAAATGCGCCTAAGAGGGGGGTGGGGGGTGAGGGTGAATTAGGTTCTTTGAAAACTTTTTCCGGTTTTATGAAAACTTGTTCTTTCTTTTCTGGTTTGGTTATGCAATGAAACGGTAAAATGCAGAAAGTAAAGAACACCGAGACGTATACTGGTTCCCCTCACAATCCGAGAGTACTCTAGTCCCCTTACCACATGTAAGATATTTTATTATTGTTAGATCTTATGGACAAGACAACCTAGTCTTTCTATACAGACTCTAACAAGAACACCAAGAACAATCCTCTTGGATTTTTCACTACGTCCACTAAGAGAACAATCCTCTCTTGATGACTCTCTTATTTCCAACAGACCTGGACAACAAGGATAGCAAGAATAATGAGTTTTTACAAGTTTTTGAAAGATGGAACAATATATCAATCTATTGATTGATCTTCTCCTTTTAAGAAATTAATTATCTTTATGACATATAAATGCTCTAAGAATGGTATGGATGAAACTATATCAATGTATATTGAAAGTTATGTGTAGAAAGTTTCACCAAAAAATTTAATCAAGAACACTTGAGAAAATTTGAAAAGATAAAGATAAAAATTGTTTGAAATATTAGTGTGAAGGAGGCGTGTTCAAATTCTGAAAATATGTTGTATATATAACCGTTAGACACCTTTCTAAATCGTCATAATTCATGAATGAATGCCATGATTCAAGAACACAATTTAGAAAAACTTTTCATGAAAAAATACATTTCCTTCTGCCACTGGTTCAGTGGTAATCGGTTACCCAATATGGTGTAATCGGTTATACCTGAACCAACATTAAAAAATTTGAAATTTTTCACCATGTAATCGATTACCCAAAACATGGTAACCGATTACCTGCTCCAAAACTTGTCACAAGAGACAACACAGACAACTGGTAATCGATTACTTCAAACCTGGTAACCGATTACCATCAAGGCAGAATGACAAAATGCAGTTGAAAATGAATTGTAAGGTCAAATGAAAATATTTAAGAGGCTTAAATGAAACATGACATGTATGAATGAAACTCTTGAGCACTTGAATGAACATAGAGAGGTTGAGAACTTTATACCTTAATAATTTGATCAATTTAATAGAAATCTTCAAGACTTGAAGTTCTTTTATAAGTGAAGCTTGACTTGTGCTTGTGTCTTGAACCATTATTTTTGCGATGCACATTTGCTTGTAGAGCATGTCTTCATCAAAACACTTTCAAAAACTTGTCTTCACATTCTCCCCCTTTTTGATGATGACAACTCTTTATTGAAAGTTTTATCCAGTCTTGCTTTCTCTAACAATTGAAACTCCCCCTTGATCGAATCTCCCCCTTGATTAAATCTCCCCCTTGATCCATGATTGAGAGAATTTTTAAAGTAATTGCAAGCTGCATTGTTAGAGAAACATACAACAACCAAATAAATCTTCTCCTCCTTTGTCATTAGCAAACAGGATGAGAAAGACTAAACAATGAACATCCATATGTTGTATGATAATATAACATATAATATGAACACATAACCAAATAATAAAACAACCAAAAGTACATAACTTAATACAAAACAACTTGTCCATATATAATGATTAAAACATAAACTTAAAAACAAGAAAACTCAACATAACAAAAAAAACAAGAAACAACCATATTAATCATTTTAATCACTTTCTGACATTTCCACATTCTCTTCATCATCTACTTCATCTTCACTAATTTCATCTTCCTCACTAATTTCTGGGTTTTGGGATTGGTTAAGGTTTTCCAATAGTCTCTTAGTATAAGCCATCTCAAATTTCTGCTCACGATAGTTACGCATCATAGTAGATTCAACTGAACATATCTTGTTGTGTAGGACTTCATTGGTGTACCCGACTTCCGGAGCCGGTGGAGGAGCATTAGAGGGTTCATCTTTATACTTATACACGCCATCCTTGTCCAAAAATATACCCATATTCCTAACCAACGTTGAAACATTAATCTCACATTCCCTAGCAGACATCTTCTTATTCGGTTCCCATTTCAGATCAATTCCACAGGCTTCCAAAATTTTGGTGATTAACCTAGCATAAGGTAATCCACTAGTTAAGGATTGTTGGTGCCTCATATGGTACATGATAGTGTACGCCCAATTTACTTGAATCTTATTTTTGATAGCATATATCAATTGTAACTCCAAATCACCAATTTGGGAATGGTTTGAGTGTTTCAGCATCAACACATAAGTAATCAAGTAATGAAGCATCCTATCACTCACAATCAAGTTCTTTGCAAATATAAGTAATCAAGAAGAAGCTGGATTCTTCTTGCCAAGAATATCTTGCTGAGATACACGACATATAGGGAAGAAATAATCCATCTTACTGTAACCATCCCATTCCGGGACTAATCCATAGTGAAATGCTTGACCAACAAAAGAAATTCCTAAACAGTTTCCAAAGGCTTCTAAATCCATGATAATATATGTATTCTTAACTTTAGAAGTGAGAACATCATTATTACCTGGAAGAATATCTAGATTTGCATAAAAGTCTTTAACTAAATCCGGATAAAAATTTCCAGTGTCAGAAACCATATAATATACTCCTTGCAGTCTCAGGAGCTCAGGAAAGTGAAAACTGTGAGAAGGGAATGATGAGAGATTACCATATTTTATCAGCATGAGAGACCGATTCCTGAAATCAAAAGTAAGCCTTCTAGTCTTGAGCGATGGTGCACGTTGTTCAGCTTCTTGAGGTTCTGAGCTAGCTTCCTCAATTTTGGATTTTCCCTTGTCTTTTCTTGAAGGAGTCATGGAGCTTGAAGAGATTCAGAGTTAGGGTTTCGAAAAGAGGTTTTTCGGATTTGAGCTTGGAGAGAAGTTTGGAAGGGGGTTGGGTAAGAGAGATTGAAAATAGAGAGATTTATGAGTGGGGTTTAATGGAGTTTTAATTTTGGGTGGTGGAAATAAATGAGAAGAAGAAGTTTGAAGGAAGGTTTAAGGGAGATGAAGAGTGAACGAGTTCAGAAAAAATATTGGAAAGTGATAACTTAATAAATAAACACTTATAAAAAAATAGACAAATAACATACATTTAATAAAAAATAAAAAATCTGGAAAAAGTTCAGGTGTAATCGATTACCCTGAGAGGTGTAATCGGTTACACTATGCAAAAGCGCTGCAATGAGTCACGCAAGCAGACATGTAATCGATAACTGATAAGGGGTAACCGATTACCTCAATAAAAAAACAAAATGTTCACTAGGGTCAACATGCAATTAATTTTAAGAAACCAACAATTGCACATGCTATTAAATATTCTTGAGCAACTTTATATGAAGCAAACATGTCATACCAACATAATAAAGGCACAAAAAAATTAATTTTCTCAACATGTAAGAAAACACATACATAAAATTTTAAATAACAATTTGAGGTAATGGGAGAGTGTACCTTTGTGTTTGCACTGATTAATTTTGAAGAATCAAATATCACAATCATCTAAAATACCAAGTTCCCTCCGAATTTTGTAAAATGATTCCTTCGGGAGAGATTTTGTGAATATGTCGGCAAGCTGATTATGCATATCCTCGAACGAGACTTCAACGTCGCCTTTGAGCACATGATCACGTAAGAAGTGATGCTGAATGTCTATGTGTTTAGTACGATAATGCACGACTGGATTCTTTGTTATATTTATTGCATTTGTGTTGTCGCATCGAAGTGGTATGCGTCCAAGATTTAGTCTGAAATCACTCAGTTGTTGCTTTATCCATATAATATGAGCACAAAAACTTTCTGTTGCTATGTATTCTGCTTCTATGGTGCTAAGAGCCGCACATGCTTGTTTCTTACACGCCCAAGAAACTAATGCATTTCCTAGGATGTGACATGTTCCACTTGTACCTTTTCTATCAATTTTGCAACCTGCATAATCCGAGTCAGAATATCCAACTAAATCACATATACTACCTTTTGAATACCATAGGCCGACATTCGTTATTCCTTTGAGATACTTCATGATCCTTTTAACAGTGGTGAGATGTGATTCCTTTGGATTGGTTTGAAACCGCGTACAAAGACACACACTAAATATTATATCAGGATGGTTTATCATCAAATAAAGTAAGGAACCAATCATACCTCGATACTGTGTGATATCAATCGAAACACCTGATTCATCTTGATTAACATAAGTTCCGGATCCCATTGGAGTAGACATTGCCTTGAAACTATCCATGTCAAATCTTTTCAACAACTCTTTGTAGTACTTAGATTGGTTGATGAAGATTCCATCCTTTAGTTTCTTAATTTGGAGTCCAAGAAAATAGTTCATCTTACCCATCATGGACATCTTGAATTCTCCTTGCATCATCAATGAAAATTCTTCACACATTTCTTTGTTTGTTGAGCCGAATATGATGTCGTCAACATAGACTTGAACCAATAAAGTGTTACCTTTTATTTTCTTAATAAACAAGGTCTTGTAAACCTTACCCTTTTCAAATCCTCTTTCATAAATAAAGTTGCTAAGTCGATCATACCACGTCCTTGGTGCTTGTTTTAAGCCATAAAGAGTTTTCTTCAACTTGAAGACATGTGAAGGATTCTTGAAGTCTTCAAAGCCCGGGGGTTGTTTGACATAGACTTCTTCATTGATGTATACATTCAAGAAGGCGCTCTTGACATCCATTTAGAATAACTGAAAATTTAATGAACAAGCATAAGCAAGTAATAAGCGGATAGCTTCTAACCTTGCAACCAGAGCGAACGTTTCTTCAAAATCAATGCCTTCCTCTTGATTGTATCCTTGGATCACCAACCTTGCTTTGTTTCAAACAATTATACCATTCTCATCAAGCTTGTTCTTAAACACCCATCTGGAACATATGATGTGTTTACCACTTGACCTAGGGACAAGTTCCCAAACTTGATTCCTTTCGAATTGGTTTAACTCTTCTTGCATTGAAACTATCCATTGACCGTCTTCTAAGGCTTCATCAACTTTGGAAGGTTCAATTTGCAAAACAAACGCCATATTCAAGCATGCATCTTTGAGATTTAATCTTATTGCAATGCCTTGACTAATATCACCAATGCCTTTATCAATTGGATGATCTCTATGAGTTCTACATTCTTTAGGTATATCATTATCATTTGACTCTTGTTGAATTGGTTCTTCATGATGTTCCGTTTGATTATCATGGTTGACTTTGGAAGTATCTTCTCGAGGAACATATACAATATCATCATCATCATACAAAACAACATCCTCCTTGGAGGGGTTAGCTTCATCGAAAGAAACATGCATATATTCTTCAATAGTTAAAG
This sequence comes from Lathyrus oleraceus, assembly GCF_024323335.1. Taxonomy (NCBI): domain Eukaryota; kingdom Viridiplantae; phylum Streptophyta; class Magnoliopsida; order Fabales; family Fabaceae; genus Lathyrus; species Lathyrus oleraceus. The sequence continues at coordinate 131,494,282 of NC_066581.1, forward strand.
TTCGTTTATAATAAATTCTATATGCTTTACTAGAGAGAGAATAGCCAAGAAAAATACCTTCATCGGACTTTTCATCAAACTTACTGGGGTTGTCTTTGTCATTGTTTAGGACAAAGCATTTGCATCCAAAAATGTGAAAATAAGCAATGTTTGGTTTCCTTTCTTTGAAAAGTTCATAAGGAGTCTTTTTCAAAATAGGTCTTATAATAACTCTATTACTTACATAGTATGCTATGCTTACCGCATTCGTCCAAAAATATTTTGGAAGATTCGAGTCGCTAAGCATTGTTCTTGCAAGTTCCACGAGTGACCTATTCTTTCTCTCCACCACTCCATTTTGTTGAGGAGTCCTTGGTGCCGAGAAATTGTGAAATATTCCATGTTCTTCACAAAATTCTTCGAAAGAGGCGTTTTGGAATTCTCCGCCATGGTCGCTTCTTATGGAGGGAATTTTTAGTGATTTCTTATTTTGGATTTGACTTGCATACTTCTTGAACGCCTTGAATGCATCACTCCTATGAACTAAAAAAATGTCCAAGTATATCTAGAAAAATTATCAACAATAACTAAAGCATATACATTACCTTTAAAGCTTCTTGTTCTTGATAGACCAAATAGGTCCATATGCAACAATTGTAGTGGCCTTGAAGTGGACACCACATTCTTAGGTTTGAAAGTTAATTTGGTTTGGTTTCCCTTTTGACATGCATCACATAATATATCTTTGATAAACTTCATCTTAGGCAATCCAATGACAAGATCATGCTTGACTAGTTTATTCAAGGGAGCAATTATCGTATGCCATAGCCATGCGTCATTGTTATTCACCATGAGACATTTTACCTTAAAAGACAAATCATCAAGGGAAATCATAAATATATTATTGATTCTTTTACCTTTGAGTTTTACCTCATTGGTGACTTCATCTTTAATCAAGCATTCATCTTTTATGAACTTGATCTTAAAGCCTTTGTCACAAAGTTGGCTAATGCTTAGAAGATTGTGCATTAGTACATCAATATAAAGAACATATTTAATGGATGTGAAATGTGGTGCTCCAATTTTTCCTATTCCAATAATATTTCCTTTGTTGTTATCTCCATAAGTAACATAACCCTTGGCCTTAAGCACTAGATTTGAAAATTTGTTCGGGTCTCCCGTCATATGCTTGGGACAACCACTATCTAGATACCATAGATTTGATGTGGCTTTCAAGCATACCTACACAAAAATTAAGTTTTGTTAGGTACCCAAATTGCTTTGGGTCCTTCATAACTAGTACATTTCTTTACCCACACGTAATGCCCACTTGCCACACTAAAGTTTCTAACATAGCAAGCATTAGGTTTATGGCCACTTATACCATAATAAAAACAAGTTGGACCAAAATTGCTTTTATATCTAGGAATATAATATTTCTTTTTAGAAAATCTTTTCCTTTTAGGGTAGTGTCACATCTCGAAAAATACGATTCCTCACGATGGTCGCGGAAAAAATTAGTCCGAACAGAGTCGCCGCCGAACTTTATTTATCCCAATGAAGGAATAGGAAAATATCGATAAAACCTTTCAAAAATATAATAATGGTCGTCGCAACCATATTCGGGTTCGGGAGTCGATTGCGTAAGGGGAATGTATTAGCATCCCTCACGTCCGTTGTACTCAACAGGAACCTTTTAGTTAAATTTGCGATTTGAATGCTAACTAATGTTGTTTGTTTTCTTTGAGTGATAAAAATATTGAAAAAAGATGGATGGAAACCTCAGAAGGGGAAAAAGGGAGGTTTTTTTATTAGTGTGCTTGCAAAGATATAACAATCTCCTGCCTACGTATCCTTATAGTGCAATAAGGAAATCAGAGCATTCGTAGTTCGGGGAACTACGGTTGGTTGGTGTCTTTTAGTGAACAACTGTTTAGATCACGTTCTAAAGGCTAAATGTTGACTTGTTTACTCTCGACGGAGGCTTAAACACTAGTTTGTTATGCGCGTTTAGAAGGGATTAAATAATGTTCTTTCTGAAAAGAGTTTTGGTCACACGAGGGTGACAAGTTGGATTAATATGTTTGATGTTTTGTTTGATTGGTTTCGATCGCACATGGGCGAGAAGAAGATAGATTTGATGTGTTGAGATGTTTTTTGTTGGATGACGATTACTCAGATAGTCGAGTAAGGCAACTCGTATCCTAATAGTCGAGGAGAGGAATCGAAGGCTCTAGACCATCTCCCTTTTCATCCTTAATTGTAAAAGGATTTGATAATAGTTAAGGTGTTTTGAATGGATGATGAGTACTCGAATAATCGAGTAAGGCAACTCGTATCCTAATAGTCAGGAAAGGGAATAGAAGGCTCTAAACCACTTTCTTTTTCATCTAAATTATCATGAAAATAAGTTTGTGTATGGTTGTTGTAGTTTAGATAAACGACAAGTACTTGAATGACTGAGCAAGGCAACTCATATCCAAGTATTTGAGGAGAGGAATTGAAGGCTCAAGACCATCTCCCTTTTCGTTTAGTTATTATGAAAGTGATTTGATTTAATTTAATTTTGTAGAGGAATGACAATTGTTTGACTAACCGAGTAAGGAAACTCGTATTCAAACAATCGAGGAGAGGAGTTGAAAGCTCAAAACCATCCCCCTTTTCATCATTTTTATATTACGAAGATGATTTGATTTAATTAGGTTTTTAGGATTTTCAAGAGGAATGACAATTGTTTGACTAACCGAGTAAGAGAACTCGTATTAAAAAAATCGAGGAGAGGAGTTGAAGGCTCAAAACCATCCCCCTTTTCGTTTCTAAATGAAGTGATTTTAATCGTGATTAGGTATTTTAATTTGATTTGAATAAAAATACTCGATGTTGAATCGAGGTTTGAATAGGTGTTTGCGAATAAATTGGATTATTATTTGTGTATCAATCATCTACTCGATTAATTAAAAATCGAATAGGTCTAATTGTAAGAAAGCCCAAGAGTAAGCTATGTGAAGTTGATGGCGATGCTAAAATCGAATAGGTCTAATTGTAAGAAAGCCCAAGAGTAAGCTATGTGAAGTTGATGGCGATGCTAAAAGCGATCGACTTACGAGGGTGTTTTAAAAAGGACTCGACATTGAATCGAGGTTTAAATGTGATTGTAAAAGTATCATGCATGACTTATGAAAAATTACTCAAATAAACAAGTCAAGCGAGCACAAAGTACTAATTCAAGAAAAAAAATACTCAAGAAATAAATAAATAATTAATCAATAATCATCACATTAAGCATTAATATATTAATTAAATAAAATAAACTAATTAAACAATATTAGAAAAAAATATAATGAAATAAATGGATGATACAAAAAACAAAAGAATAAATAAACGAAAATAAAGAAAAATAAAATGGGTAAGTGGGCCTTAAAATAATGACTAAGCCCAAATGGGTGCTGCCAGACCTAAAACGGGGGGTTCCAAAAGAAAACGTGATATAGGCCCTAAGTACGAACGACCCATTCAAATTCTGAAAGGCCTAAAGAAAGTCTCAGTCAACCACGTTGACTAAGAGGGATGCTCCAAACCGGCGGATCTGGAGATTTGACTTGGTCTGTAGATCTCGCGGTGGAAATAAGGAGATGCATGATAATAGGGAGTATACTAGCGCGCGAGATTAATGGAAAAGGGTCATCCTGTTGGTGACAAGTGTCCATGGTGGAGACACTTGTCACCACCGCCCCTAAGCCCATAGTGGAGACTTAAAACTACTGACCCAAAGAATTGAAATCATTTCAAGAAAAAATTCTCTCTCTTCACTCCCAAACGCAGTATGCTCTGCAAGTTCTCTCACCCTTTATGAGAAACCTTCACCAGAGAAGATGGTGGTTTCCAGCCACCTGAGGAGGCGTCACCTTCTTCTTCGGCATACCAACCCAAAACCAAAAACGTTAAACACTAACCCTCCTTCTTTTTTCCTCCTCGATCCGAATCTGAAAACCTTTTCTTCCAAATCCTCCATATATGACCGGGTCGACCTCCCCAACTCAAAACTCAAATTCTCTCCCTAAACCCAAAGTCAAATTCCCTCTTACATACGAACCCAGAACTATCAATCCCCAAAATGACAATAGAAAAAGCCATAAACCACAAATACGAAACCAAACCCTAAATTAAAATTAGCCACCAATGTTAATGATTTCAAAAACACAAGGGGTTTATGCTCAACTATATGTGACGAAGACAATGGTGACCGAAAATTAAAGAGATAATGAAGACTCACCAGATCGGAGCTAGTCCGACAATCTTTTCGGCAAGGTCAATATCTTTCGAATCTTTTTGTCTTCTTACTTTTCTATTCTTCCGTCCCTTTTTCTTCTCCTTCTCTGTTAGACACTTTAGAGTATGCTTATAGCTCAACCTTACTCAAACTCTGATGCTGAGTTTGAGAGGTTAATAAAAAATGAGCTTTATGATTGGTGAGGGAAGAAATTCGTAGAGTAACCTTAGGACCTCCTTTGCGATGGCGTAATAGTCGTATTTATAGGGCATGAATGGGAAATGAGGGTGGAATGAGATACGTGCGAAAATTGTTAGTTTCTTAGGATTTTTCCTTGACTCGTGTGTAAATCCGTTGAGAATGAGGTGAGCTGTGATTTTCTGTAGATTATCTTGTTGGTACATTTTATACAATCCCTAACTTTGTGGGATTCCCTTTGTGAGTGGTGTGAGGCGGGTTTTGCAGCGCTAATTCATAATCTTTCTTAATTCCTCATATGATAATGTGTATGATGTATAACTTGCTGCCGATGATTGCGTTTTGAACATGTAATGGTCGGTATAATACATGTCGTGCGTTTGCTTTGAGGGTCCCATTTTGGGTTATTTTGTTTTGCTTGATATTTTAGTATTTTATTGCACTACATCTGCACTTTGTTATGATAATTTTGCCAAGTAATTATTGAGTAGAATATGCTGTGCAAAAAAATATGAATACCGTAATAATTGATGGAATTTCGGTGTTTACGCAGGTCTTGCTGAGAGAAAATGAAGGACATGGTAAATGAAGGACATGGTAAATCAAGGACATGGTAGGAGTGTGGAAAGCATAGGCACGTGGGGACCGTTCAAAGACGTCGAATCCTCTTTCACTTTTTTGTACTTTTTTTTTGTATTAGACATCATGGAACAATACTTTGTATTAGTAAAATATTTTATCCATGTAGTGTGCAAACTTCTATCTAACGAAGTACTTATTTTAATTGCAAGTTGATCACTCCATCTTATTACAAATGAAATCTGAAGGTTTGATTCATCATAAGACAATAATCAACATCCAATTAAAACAAATTGAAGGTTAAGAGAGAACAACAAAGAAAAGATGTTTAGGGAAAGAAAGTTAACAAAAGTAAATTCCTTTGACCCTTTTTTTTTTTACCTATTTTCTGATTTATTACCATGAGCAACAAAAAGTGATGATGCAAACACCAGCGCCAAGCCAACAAGGTTGACAAGTACTTAAAAATACAAATGTGGTCATTTATTCAAAAAAAACTTGCCCTGAATGGATTCATACAAATGAGATTTTGATTAGTGATGCAACATGACCAAATGAAATGGTCATGGGACCATAAATTAAAAACTTTATGATACAAGAAAGAAATGTAAGACAAAAATCGGGGTATGACAACTGCCCCTATTTAATTACCTTGAACCAGAAAATATGAATGACAACAGTCTTCATACATTCATGGTGGAAGGTGATTAAATACAAAAAAACCCGAATTTGTACTTTGAGATGCAAGGATGAGATGCAGGAAGAAAATGCAGTGAGAAATACAGTAAGAAAAGTTATCAGAAGGTAAAAATGAAATGATCAAGACTCTTTGGGAATCATCAGAACAAAATCTCGGATGCCATGGTCGAGATATTCCAATAGTGGAATGATGCCTCAACTGTATCTACAACTTTCTAAAAATTAGCAGATCATTATCTTGAACTGAACATATGAGATTCCCTGAGGATCAACAAGGCAGTATCTTACTCTTCGAGGATACTAGAGCAGTATCTCTAAAAACGAGCGAGAATCTTCAAACTAGTGAAGCAGCATCCTAAACAGATAAATAAGATTCTCTGAATCAACGAAGCAACATCTTATATGATGTAATCAAGATATTCCAACAAGGGAATGATACCTTAATTGAATCTAAGACTCTCTGAGGATACTAGAGTAGTACATCTAAAAACGAATGAGACTCTTCATTTTGATGAAGCCATCTCAAACGGATAAATGAGATTCTCTGAATCAACGAAACAACATCTTACATGATATAATCAAGATATTCCAACAAGGGAATGATACCTTAATTGAATCTAAGACTCTTCGAGGATACTAGAGCAGTATCTCTAAAAATGAACGAGACTCTTCATTTTAATGAAGCATCATCTCAAACGGATAAATGAGATTCTCTGAATCAACGAAGTAGAATCTTACATGATATAATCAAGATATTCCAACAAGGGAATGATACCTTAATTGAATCTAAGACTCTTCGAGGCTACTAGAGCAGTATCTCTAAAAACAAATGAGACTCTTCATTTTAATGAAGCGACATCTCAAACGGATAAATGAGATTCTTTGAATCAACGAAGCAACATCTTACATGATATAATCAAGATATTCCAACAAGGGAGTGATACCTTAATTGAATCTAAGACTCTTTGAGGATACTAGAGCAGTATCTCTAAAAACGAATGAGACTCTTCATTTTAATGAAGCGGCATCTCAAACGGATAAATAAGATTCTCTGAATCAACGAAGCAGTATCTTACATGATATAATCAAGATATTCCAACAAGGGAATGATACCTTAATTGAATCCAAGACTCTTCCAGGATACTAGAGCAGTATCTCTAAGAACGAATGAGACTCTTCATATTAATGAAGCAGCATCTCAAACAGATAAATGAGATTCTCTGAATCAACAAAGCAACATTTTTATGATATAATTAAAATATTCCATCACGAGGGAATGGTACCTTAATTGAATCTAAGACTCTTCGAGGATACTAGAGTGGTATCTCTAAAAACGAATGAGACTCTTCATTTTAATGAAGCAACATCTCAAACGGATAAATGAGATTCTCTGAATCAACGAAACAACATCTTACATGATATAATCAAGATATTCCAACAAGGGAATGATACCTCAATTGAATCTAAGACTCTTCGAGGATACTAGAGCAGTCAGGGGCAGAGTTACACTACTCACTATGGGGGCATGTGCCCCCACTTAAAATTTCAAAATATATTATTATAAAATATTATGCAATGCTAACTACCCATTTTCAACTTTTTTACTTATAATACATTAACAACATTTAAAACACTAACTATTATATTACATACTCTAAATCATTATATTTTAATATATTATTATAATTTTTTTTAATTTTTTGTTTTATATATATATATATATATATATATATATATATATATATATATATATATATATATATATATATATATATATATATATATATATATATATATATATATATATATATATATATATATAAACCTTAAGAAATCATTAACAATTTTTTTTCAGTTTGATAAAATTTCAAAACCAAATTCACAAAAAATATTTAATTTCTAAATAAGTAACTATCAATTAAATTTAAAAGATAATACGTACTCTTTCAATTTCTATTTATAAGACTTTCAAACAAATATTACATATATTGAATAGAATCATTAGGATAATTATTATGTATTTTTTATAAATAATTATTAGTAAGTTATCTTATATTTATCAATATATACAATGATTTTAAGTTTTTAAAAGTAAATTGATGATTTTAATAAGGGATATATTTATAAACGGAATGATTAATGTATTTAAAATTTATACAAAATATTATATTAAAGGAAAAAATGCATAAGAATTTTATAATTAGAGATAAAAAAATTACATGTTTATACTATAAATTTACATAAAAGTTTGCCCCCACAAATAAAATTTTCTGGCTCCGTCACTGAGAGCAGTATCTCTAAGAACGAATGAGACTCTTCATATTAATGAAGCAGTATTCCAAATGTTAATCTGTTGGGGAAAATAGTTCAGAAAAGACTCCTTTTGGAGGGGATTTACTAGAAATGCTCTGCAGGGGGAAAATCTCATAAGAGACTTTTAGGGTAACCTCTGCTTGGGGAGCAATGATAGCAAAAATGCTGGGGAATATCATTATCAACCATAAAGTTGAAGAAAGACTTGTTGAGAAATAATTCCACAAGCACCTGCAGGGTAATAACTTTATTTAGAGAAATACGGAATGTCCAGGATACATATGATTGACCCTGGATCCTGAACCGTGTTATGTTTTTTGTATGATGCTCCATTTTGGATGGAAGCACCTGTGCGTGTAACGATGCATGAGATGTATGCAAGTATGCAATTGTTGGGGATTTTTGGATGTGCATGTAGGAATGCAGCTGATATTTGATTTTGTATAAGGCTATGCATATATATGATGATGATTGATATGATTGTTTTTGATGAATTTTCCTATTTTGGAAGGAAAATAATGCATGAACTGATGCATGTGGGAATGAAAAATGGATAATTGGGTATGTCTTTTTGAAGTTTCTCTCCCTCCTTGAAGACAAGGGTTCTTTTAGTGCCCCGATTAATGAGTTTTGTTTTGATGAAGATGCCAATGATGTGGATTTTCTGTTGTCGGGGAGACCAATGGAAATCAGGTTCCGATGCCTTTTTGGGTAATTGGAAATATATTTGGGAGCTTCAAGCTATTGAGGGGTTCAGACTTTTCAACACTCGATACTTTAATGACACCACATTTTATTAATACTTATGTAAAAATTGAACTAGAGACTTGCCGGTGATAGGCTGCACATGAGTACATTTCCAAAGGAAATTGAGCGGTTAGTAATGGGAATGACCATGGTTGTCTGTGAATGATCTTACATCTTTATGCAATAAGAATAATCTTGGAGGTTATGAGTCTCCCCCTTTTGATACCTCAAGAGTAATTTCATCATTTTATTCAAATGTTTTTCCCCCCAAAATCTTAAAATGATGTTTATAAAAAATAAATGCATTTTGCAAACAAGCAGATAAAAATAAAAGATAACTTGGGCACAATTTGATGAGAAAATTTCTCTTTTTATTGATTTGACCCTTGAATGGGCAACTGTACATAAAGATGCAATTCCTTAATGAGGTAATTGTTGTGTATAAAGATATAATGGCAATAAAAATTAAGTTTCCATCGAGTTTCAACACGGCTATAATCTTCATGTCTTTGACGGTCCGAGCACCTTGTCTCTGAAAAAGTTAGGTGGATTGATTCTTCGCCTTCAGGGGTATGATAAATGCCTGAAGGTGCAGTTCTTTGCCTTGGAATTAATCCTTAATTTTGCCTGGATCGCCATTTCGGGTTTTCGATCCACTAGGATACCCTTTTTTTTTTACCTAAGCCGCCCTTTCGGGTTTTCAACTCAGCGGTTCAGAAATTTTTATTTTCATCCCTAATTTTTGCCTGGGCCACCCTTTCGGGTTTTTGATCCACCAGGATAGCCATTTTTGCCTAAATCTCCCTTTCAGGTTTTCGATTTAGAGGCCTTTATTATTCCACTTTTTTAGACAAAGTATTTTTTAACTGCATCAACATTTGTGGGGAGTGGAAATTCATCACCGTCCATAGTTGCAAGGATTAGAGCGCCTCTGGAAAAGGCTCTAACCACCAAAAATGGACCTTCATAATTTGGCGTCCACTTTCCTCTAGAATCCTTATGAATGGGAAAGATTTTCTTCAACACCGAATCTCCTTCTTGGAATATTCTAGGACGAACTTTTTTGTCAAATGCCTTCTTAAGACGCCTCTGATAGAGTTGACCGTGCCATAATGCTTTTAAGCGCTTATCTTCAATAAGATTGAGCTTATAGAACCTTGCCTGAACCCATTCTGCCTCGTCTAACTTAGCCTCCATCAGGACTCTCATCGAGGGGATCTCCACTTCTATAGAGAGGACCAC